>NC_053162.1:87224968-87897468 GCF_016835505.1 Polypterus senegalus
TCTTCATCGCTGCGAAGCGCTTGGATTTTGCTATAGGCAGTATATATATATATATATATATATATATATATATATATATATGTACTGTAGATATATATGTATGTATGTGTATATATATATATATGTAGATATGTATATATATGTGTATATATATGTGTGTATATATGTAGATATGTACAGTATATATATGTAGATCTGTATATATATGTATGTATGTGTATGTGTGTATATATATATGTATATTTATCTGTATGTATGTATGTATGTATATGTATGTGTGTATATATGTTGATATGTGTATATATATGTATATATATGTAGATGTGTATATGTATATATATATATATATATATATAGACTAGCAGAATACCCGCGCTTCGCAGCGGAGAAGTAGTGTGTTAAAGAAGGTACGAAAAAGAAAAGGAAAAATTTAAAAAATAACGTAACATGATTGTTAATGTAATTGTTTTGTCATTGATATGAGTGGTGTTCTCATATCTATCTATATATATATATATCTATCTATCTATCTATCTATCTATCTATCTATCTATATATATATATGTTGTTCTCATATCTATCTATATATATATATATATATCTCGATCAATCTATATATATATATATATATATACCCGCTTGGCAGCAGAGAAGTAGTATGTTAAAGAAGGTACGAAAAAGAAAAGGAAAAATTTTAAAAATAACGTAACATGATTGTTAATGTAATTGTTTTGTCATTGATATGAGTGTTGTTCTCATATCTATCTATATATATATATATATATATATATATATATATATATATATATATATATGTTGTTCTCATATCTATCTATATATATATATATATATCGATCAATCTATATATATATATATATATATATACCCGCGCTTGGCAGCAGAGAAGTAGTATGTTAAAGAAGGAAAGAGAAAGAAAAGGAAACATTTTGAAAATAACGTAACATGATTGTCAATGTAATTGTTTTGTCACTGTTATGAGTGTCGCTGTGATATATATATCTATACTAATAAAAGGCAAAGCCCTCACTCACTCACTCACTCACTCACTCACTGACTCACTCATCACTAATTCTCCAACTTCCCATGTGGGTGGAAGGCTGAAATTTGGCAGGTTCATTCCTTACAGCTTCCTTACAAAAGTTGGGCAGGTTTTATATCGAAATTCTACGCGTAATGGTCATAACTAGAAGCTGTTTTTCTCCATTTACTGTAATGGAGATGAGCTTCAACGCCGTGGGCGGGTTTCGTGTGACATCATCACGCCTCCCACGTAATCACGCAGTACATAGAAAACCAGGAAGACCTCGAAAAAGCGCTGAAGAAAACATGCATTATATAATTGAGAAGGCAGCGAAACAATAAGAAGCGAGCGAGTGACATATACAACCATGTTCATGAGTTCTGCTACTTCGGAAACGAAGCACGATGTAAACCTACACTTTAAATTAAGTTCATAGACAGGCTGCGCTGGCGTTTGTAATTTAGTGCCTGCCCATATAAGGCCGTCCGTCAGCGGCAATCCAATAGCAAACTCCCACTAAATATTCACGGGTGAAGGACTGTGTTTATGGAGAGGAAGATGAGATGGTCAGGGTGGTGTTTGACACAAACTCAGCGAAACTGCGAGAGAAAGTTTTAAGTGCCAGGACTAAGGTAACATTAAATACAGCCATGGACATAGCACGAGATGGCACCAGCACAGCTGGGAACCTTCGATGCATGTACACCGAGCGGCTCACGTGAACTGACGCAGTGAACAGATAAAAGGCAACAGTTCCAAAGAGCTGAACAAAACCGAATTACACAATTGAAAAGGCAGCAAAAAATATGAAGCGTCTGATAAGCATATTCATAAATCCAGCTACTGCGGAAACAAAGCACACGGTGGAAAAAGTCAATGTCCCGCTAAAGGAAGACAGTGTAAAAAAAACCCGTGCATGCAGTGTGTCAGGTCTCAGATAAAGAAGAAGACGAGCTGTTTATTGATGCAGTAAGAAACGAATCGATGAATGAAACCTGTCATCTTTACAACGATTGACAAACACGGAATGTAACTTGAACACAACACATCCTACAAATACAAACCTGATTGAAAGAAATAATGATAATCAAATCATTGATGACAGCAACACTCAGTAACACTCACAAAACAAATACTGTATATTGACAGTCATGTTACGTTATTTTTAAAATGTTCCCTTTTCTTTTTCTAGCTTTTTTAACACACTACTTCTCCGCTGCGATACGCGGGTATATATATATATATATATATATATATATATATATATATATATATATATATATATATATATATATATATATATATATATATATATATATATATATATATATATCTACATACTCGAATAATGGATACTTTATTCACCATCAATGATTGTTTTGGTAAAGCCATACTCAGTGTATTCATTAGATGAACGGTAAAAAGTAACTGCGAGGGAGGATGCAGGCTGTAGTGCGCGTCAACTCTATTTGAATTGCGCGATCACATTTGAAAAATATATCTTTTCAAGTTCTATTTAGTCCATATGTGTCAAACTAAAGGGCCGCGGGCCACATCCGGCCCGGCGTGTAATTATATCCGGCCCGCGAGATCATTTTATATACTGTATTATTGTTATTAAAGCCCGGGTATATGAAGCGCTGGTAACACAATAAACTACAGATCCCATAATGCAGCGCTTCAGCCGCCTTGCCGAACAAGTTATTGCGAAGCTAGCTCACACGATGCTGAAGAGAAAAGTTGATTCTGAAAATAGAGCCTTTAAAAACCGATGGGAGGCTGAGTATATGTTTACTGAACCCGTGTGTCTCATTTGTGGAGCTAATGTGGCTGTAATTACAGAATTTAATCTAAGACGGCACTATGAGATAAAACATCAGGGTAACCTGAATGCAATGCAGAAGATACAGAAAGCAGCATAATTAAATAAGAATCTGACACTTCAGCGGACGTTTTAACCCGTGCACAATCACAAAGTGATTTCAAGTGAAGCTGCTTTTATGGGAGACACAAATGCACCAAGTGCTCCTTGCCCCACTTTCCCTGTTGCCAAGTAATGTTAAACCAAGTCGTCACTACGGTGTTCCCAAATACGCACTTTGCTGATAAACTGAGCGCACTGCGCACTGAGTTTGCACGGCGCTTTGGTGACTTTGAAGAACAAAAAAAGTCCGTCTACATGCGGCTCGAACCTTGTGCATGTTTGGTAGCACAAATCTGTGTGAGAAGCTCTTCTCAGTGATAAAGACTAACAAAACAGCACACAGGAGTTGCCTCACTGATGAGCACCTGCAATCCATCCTGAGAATCTCCACAACACAGAACCTCACACCAAACAGAAACGAACTTGTGGCCAAAAAAAGATGCCAGGCGTCCAGCTCTAAAATGACATATGAGCAAAGACAACTGAATGATTTGATTTGTTATTGCTGAAAGGAACACATTTTATTTATATTTCCAGGTTTTGTTATGCAGCATGTTCATATTTGAATTTGTATAATTTTGACAGGATATATTTTTATGGAGAGCAAAATCTTTTGGGATATTTAAAATCTAAGTTTATTTTTATATAAAATTACATAAGAGTAAAGAAATTTGAATGTTTGTTCTTTTAACGTTTACTTTATTTCTAACTTGTATAATTTAGACAGGATATATTTTTATGGAGAGCAAAATATTATAAGTTGTTTAAGTTTTGAGTTGATTTATTCACGAATAATATTCCTGTCTGTTTTTACCATTCCTACCAAAGATATTTCTGTCGACTAAATAAAAATTCCTTCTATTTAAAATTTAAATAGAACTTGAACAAATACGATAGTTCATAATATACACGCAGACTTGCACGTAAGAGCGGGAGTCATCCGTTTTAACAAATGCAGCGTATTGCACTGATACGAAATAGCTGTGTGTGTATATATGTAGATATGTATGTATATGTATATATGTTTATATATGTGTGTGTGTATGTATGTATATATATATGTATTTGTGTGTATGTATGGATTTATATGTGTGTGTATATGTATGTGTATATATGTAGATATATATGTATGTATATATGTGTATATGTATAGATATGTATATATATATATGTTTATGTGTGTGTGTGTAAATATATATATATATATATATATGACAACAACACTCATCACTCACAACAGTGACAAAACAATTACATTGACAATCATGTTACATTATTTTCAAAATGTTTCCTTTTCTTTTTCATTGCTTCTTTAACACACTACTTCTCGCTGCGAAGCGCTTGGTATTTTGCTAGTATATATATATAGCAAAATACCCGTGCTTCGCAGCGATGTCATGTGTTAAAGCAGTTATGAAAAAGAAAAGGAAACATTTTAAAAATAATGTAACATGATTGTCAAAGTAACTGTTTTGTGTATTTGGCGGCAGCGTCACGAAGTTGTTTTCGGTAGCTGCATCAGAAAATGTACCACGACGTCTGACACGCCTCCTTTTTACTGTTTTCTCACAGCTTGCATTGCTGCTGTCATATATATACACACACACACACACACATACATACATATATATACACATACATATCTTCATATCTACATATATCTATACTAATAAAAGGCAAAGCCCTCACTCACTCACTCACTCACTCATCACTAATTCTCCAACTTCCCGTGTAGGTAGAAGGCTGAAATTTGGCAGGCTCATTCCTTACAACTTACTTACAAAAGTTGGGCAGGTTTCATTTCGAAATTCTACGCCTAATGGTCATAACTGGAAGGTATTTTTCTCCATTAACTGTAATGGAGTTGAGCTGGAATGACGTGGGGGGGCGGAGTTTCGTGTGACATCATCACGCCTCCCGTAATCACGTGAACTGACTGTCAACGCAGTGCGTAGAAAACCAGGAAGACCTCCAAAAAGCGCTTAAGAAAACATGCATTATATAATTGAGAAGGCAGCGAAACAATAAGAAGCGAGCGAGTGGCATATACTACCATATTCATGAGTGCTGCTACCTTGGAAAGAAAGCAAGGTGTAAACCTAAACTTTAAATTAAGTTCATAGACAGGCTACCGCTGGCGTTTCACATGCCCACAGGTAATGCGGGATACAAGTTTAATGATAGGGCGCAGGATATAAGCGAGAGTTTTGATCACTTTATAACTAAGTTAAAATTGTAGGTGAAGGGGTGTGCTTATGCAAATTCGAGACTGTGTTTGTGGGGATTGACAGTTAAGGCGGTGGGGAGTCACGTCATCATCTCCCCTCCCATTCATCTCATTTGGCTCTGAGCTGAGCTCCGCAGCTAACGCCGTCTTCCGAAGCAACTTCGTCAGACTGCCACCAAATACTCACAGAAAAATCCACAAGTTAATACACACGCTGTCTCTATAGAGTTTCTCCACACTGAATCCTCCAGGCACTACTTACAAAAGGTTACATTGACAATCGTGTTACGTTATTTTTAAAATCTTTCCTTTTCTTAGCACAAGCACAGCTGAGAAGCTTCGATGCATGTGCTCCATAACGTGTTAAAAATTAATGCATTTAACCACACTTTGCATTACAAGCAAAGGGAGCTTTGTCAATGCATGATTTCCTGGTACTGTACACCGATTACATTGATCAGCGCATCCCGATTCATTTTACCCTCGCACCACCTTAGTTTGAGAAGAAGTATGAAAAAATATGAGGTTAACACAGAAAAACATCACCAATTCAAGCTTTATGAATAATCGATTCGCCATCAATAATTGTTTTGGTAAAGCCATCCTCCTTCCATTTTATAATTTTTCCCGCCACTAGCCGTGATTAAATGAACGGTAAATAAAGTAAGAGCAAAGCGAGGGTGACTTATTTAGGCAGGCATATATATGACAGCAACACTCATGACAATGTCAATCATGTTAAGTTATTATTAAAATGTTTCCTTTTCTTTTTTATTACTTCTTTAACACACTACTTCTCCGCTGCGAGGGGCGGGTATTTTGATATGTATGTATGTATGTATGTATGCGTATGTACGTATGTGTGTGTGTGTGTGTGTGTGTGTATATATATATATATATATATAATGTAGATAGGGGTGTTTGTGTATATATATATATATATATATATATATATATACACATACATACATATATATATACACATACATATACTTGTGTGTATAGCTTTTATATATGTGTGTGTATAGCTTTGGTCACTGAGTGCAAGGGAAAAATAATAAAATATAGTCTATAAGTTATTAAACAGTAAAACATTAACGTTTTAAGAAGTACAGGTACATTGAGCACTACTGGAGTGGTTGTGGGTAAACTATATTTTAAAGACTGTGTAACACAACAGGTAAGTAACTAACAGCAGCTAAAATATATATGGATCATCTCTCGGTAGTAGATCCCTTTTGAAAGGCGCTACACGACGGCTGTGGTATAGAAATTACATTTTCTATGTGAACGTTCAAATTTGTGCCTCTGGTAATGTGCCTTACCGGCATTTAAAGAAAATTAGTTTTGTGTCCTCTGCAGTGTTAAGAGAGAAAGGCTTTGGTTTGGGATAAAAGGAAAAAGGTGTAAAGAAAGGAAAGTTGCCTTTTTCTTTTATATAGTATAGAGATGTGTTCGCTGACGTTATGATCGCCTTTTGGGACAGTCGCGGTGGGTCTTGTGTAGACTGGTGAGACGTCCCGCCATTAATCGGCTGTGATGGCACTGTCAGTCCTCCACTTGTGTGCGTGTCTTCATAATCCGGGTGAGAACCTCATAATCGTATAATGCAAAAGAAAGTGTGAATCGCCTTAATATTATTTTGCCGTGGTGTAGAAAAGGGGTCCCGTGTTTGCACTTGTCTGGGCTATAGCGCAGGGGGAGGATGAAAAAAATTAAAAGTGCTCACTTTGACTTAAGGCAGAAGCGCAGTCAGCGTCTCAAATCCGGCACAGCTATGCACGCTGGCTGCTCGACTTTTGCTGGGCAGGAGACACCAGTTTTGCAGACACGCTCATGATATCAAAAGTCTCAGCGCTCTTTGGAGGTCATTCACCCGCTACCTGCAGCGAGAAGTAGTGTGTTAAAGAAGTAATGAAAAGAAAAGGAAACATTTTAATAATAACGTAACATGATTGACATTGTCATGAGTGTTGCTGTCATATATATGCCTGCCTAAATAAGTCACCCTCGCTTTGCTCTTACTTTTTACCGCTCATTTAATCATGGCTAGTGGCGGAAAAATTATAAAATGGAAGGAGGATGGCTTTACCAAAACAATTATTGATGGCGAATCGATTATTCATAAAGCTTGAATTGGTGATCTGTTTTTCTGTGTTAACCTCATATTTTTCATACTTCTTCTCAAACTAAGGTGGTGCGAGGGTAAAATGAATCGGGATGCACTGATCAATGTAATCGTGTACCAGGAAATCATGCATTGACAAAGCTCCCTTTGCTTGTAATGCAAAGTGTGATTAAATGCATTATTTTTAACGCGTTATGGAGCACATGCATCAAGCTTCTCAGCTGTGCTTGTGCTAAGAAAAGGAAAGATTTTAAAAATAACGTAACACGATTGTCAATGTGACCTTTTGTAAGTAGTGCCTGGAGGATTCAGTGTGTAGAAACTCTAGAGACAGTGTGTGTATTAACTTGTGGATTTTTCTGTGAGTATTTGGTGGCAGTCTGACGAAGTTGCTTCGAAAGACGGCGGAGCTCAGCTCAGACCGAAATGAGGTAAATGGGAGGGAAGATGATGACGTGACTCCCCCACCCGCCTTAACTGTCAATCCCCACAAACACAGTCTCGAATTTGCATAAGCACACCCCTTCACCTACAATTTTAACTTAGTTACAAAGTGATCAAAACTCGCTTATATCCTGCGTCCTCTCATTAAACTTGTATCCCGCATTACCTGTGGGCATGAGAAACGCCAGCGGCAGGCTGTCTATGAACTTAATTTAAAGTTTAGGTTTACACCTTGCTTTCTTTCCGAGGTAGCAGCACTCATGAATATGGTAGTATATGTCACTCGCTCGCTTCTTATTGTTTCGCTGCCTTCTCAATTATATAATGCATGTTTTCTTAAGCGCTTTTTGGAGGTCTTCCTGGTTTTCTACGCACTGCGTTGACAGTCAGTTCACGTGATTACGTGGGAGGCGTGATGATGTCACATGAAACTCCGCCCCCCCACGTCATTCCAGCTCAACTCCATTACAGTTAATGGAGAAAAATACCTTCCAGTTATGACCATTAGGCGTAGAATTTCGAAATGAAACCTGCCCAACTTTTGTAAGTAAGCTGTAAGGAATGAGCCTGCCAAATTTCAGCCTTCTACCTACACGGGAAGTTGGAGAATTAGTGATGAGTGAGTGAGTGAGTGAGTGAGGGCTTTGCCTTTTATTAGTATAGATCACAGAAGTGTGCCTCACAAAATCAAGAGCACACGGCACGGCAGCAGCAATCCAGCAGCTGATTGAGCAAAGAGGAGGTTAAAAAACAACCTCATGTGTTTCCCATTGTATTACCGTTTAAGAGGGGGTGTCAGAGGTGCAACTGCGTCTCCTTGGGGGGCTCTTGACAACATGAGCGGCAGAGATGTGAAGTGGTTGGCGTGTAGCGCAGGTGGGGGGAGGAGAAGTCTCCTAGTATCATTATATATTGTCAAAAGCTAAACATATCTTCTTCATTTGTATAGTACCAGAACAAGAGGTGGCAGTAAAATGCTCCTGTTATACAGAGAAACAGTCTGCAGGCCACTGAGGAGATCCCAAATGGGTCTGACCCTGTGAATATAAAATCCACTGGCATACAGAAATACTTAGGAATGCCTGACTTTCACAGGTTTCTCCTGACCTCACAGGTGGTCCCAGGGTTTTCTCCAGAAGTAATCTTTGAATGAGATTTAAAGTTCACCGTGGAACAAAAATCCTGAGGAGGATTCTGGAGTAAATGCCTGTGAAATGGAAGAAAGAATTGAGGAGATATGTTTACTTCTGTACACATTCCAGTTTGACCAAAATGTCACATAACTACTTAAACTTTACTCTCTGTACACGGAGACAATTTGGATAACCATATATTTTTTTTAAAGTACCTCTATACATTTCTGCCACTAAATTACGCTGTAACCTAGCACAATTTAAGGTGAAGCAGATCACTTAATCATGAATTGTCTGCCTACAGGCAGGACCTTCTCATGGGATGCTGCCACTTTTCCTATCTTGTGCCTTCTTCTTCACACTATGGTAAATTACATTCTCTTTAAGATTATCCAGTAGTATAATTCCTCTTGTTCTAAGTCACATTTTCCCCTCTAAGCTCCCTTTAAAATCTCCTAGCAGCCCATCTTTCTTCACTACATTTCCCAACTGCCTTCTCTGTCTTATGGAGATTGTTCTAATCAAAGTTCTTTCTTTGCTTGTTCTTCTCAGTGCCTCATTACTCACTCCTTCTCTCCAGCTTATTCCCTCCATTCTTCTCTAAAACCACATATCACATTCTTCTCGATTTCACCTGGGCAATTTCCTAAGACAACGGGCCTTAGTTACAGTACTGAGGGATAATCAATTGTATCAGAAGGATTATATAAGTAACTTAATACTTTTTTTTTTAAACACAGGAGCTAATATTATTAGATTGCTGAAGTTTGTTACTTTTGAATATGCTGCATATGATTGGCCATGAGTGAAATCTTCGTGCTATAGATAAATTCTGGCTTTTCCAAGTGTCTTGGCTTTTGATGGTGGTCATTGCAAAACAATATTTAGAGGAAACTGTGTTATTTTGAATTCAAACAGGTAATTAGTGGGAATAATGGGATTTTTGAGCATAAATATAATTCCTTCCTGCAGCAGGTCCTGTAAAAGTGTAAGACCTTCAGTTAAATTGCAAGATCTTCAGTGAGATTTGAATGTAACACTTTGACCTGTAATCTTGTACAGTACTTGTACAAAGATTTAGAGGTTTCAGATCAAAAGCAGTATACACTGAAACGTGATTTGCTTTACCTTATTACACACAGCACTGACATAAGTCCCATGGAATGAACTTAATGTTATAAGCACTGTACAGAAAAGAACAGGTCCAAAAAAATAATATTGGGAACTATGTACTATGTCCACCATAGTAAGTCTGTGAGGAACAGAATGAAACAGTTTGTAAATTAAATGGTTTGTGAATAAAATAGCAATATGCCTCTTGTGCATATAGGCTTTAACAAAATTTCAGTTTTGATCGGCACTTTTTCCTATACTCACTCTTTATGATTTCAAAATGGCCAAGATGGGAAGATATGTACAGGAAGTGTGGTATCCAACCTGAACCCATCAGGGGATGTTTCATAAAGCTTGTTGAAATGCCAGTCACTTGTTATCTTAATTGCTGGAATACGTGACCTTATTTTGATACCCCATCCATCAATCATTTCATTAACATACCTTTGTGTAACTACTTAATGCTCAATGGTTTGGCCACTACTAATTCTAATCTTTACTATTGCATTTATTGTTCTTATACCCCATCTGAATCCAAGTTGGTCTCTGCTGATGTACTTTTTCCACTTCCTTCTCCACTCTGTTGTTTATTACCTTCAAGTAATTTTGAAGCATGATATAAAGCTATAAAATGTGCATCGATCCTCACACTTGACTACATTATATTTCTTTTTCAGTTTATTATAAGGCTTTCCAAAAAGTCATCTGACCATACTCTCTTTTAATAATATATTCTTACAAGGCTTAACCAGTTCATTTTCTCCTTCCATTTCCAGCTGAAACTTCATCCACTCCTCCTTCCTTTCCTTCAAACACTGGCCAGTAACTTAAATGCTGTGAGATGTACTGGAAACATACAGTATTTGCATATATTCCATCTTATGTTTTGACAAGGGGCAAAATGAGGGTTGGTGAGAAACTGTAGAAACTGGAGAAGCTTAAATGACTTCAGTAAGGCAGAAATGCAACTGGTGTAATCATTAAAATACATCATGGGTAAATTAATGAAAGCAATTATTAAGGGAAACTTTGAGCATTACCTTGAGAAAAGGTATATTAGCAAATGGTAGGCATGGGTTGAAATGAGAAAAACTGTTTTACTAATATGCCAAAAACCTAGCAGTAACAAGTAAAATCTTGTGTTGAGGGAGGTAATATATTTTTTACCTTTATTTTCAGAAGGCTTTTGATAAGTTACTACATGAGAAGCAAGTGTAGATTGGTATAAAATTAGCTTAAAGACTAGGAACAATGGGTTATAATGAGGGGAATTTTTTCAGCATTAGGTGATGTTAAAAGTGGTAGCTCTTAGGGAACAGAGCTGTGGTGAGTTCTCTTTCAAATATACTGTATATAAATGATGTGGATAAGAATATGCAGTTGTGCTTGAAAGTTTGTGAACCCTTTAAAATTTTCTATATTTCTGCATAAATATGACCTAAAACATCATCAGATTTTCACTCAAGTCCTAAAAGTAGATAAAGAGAAACCAGTTAAACAAATGAGACAAAAATATTATACTTGGTCATTTATTTATTAAGGAAAATGATCGAATATTACATATTTGTGAGTGGCAAACATATGTAAACCTTTGCTTTCAGTATCTGGTGTGACCCCCCCTTTGCAACAATAACTGCAATTAAACGTTTCTGGTAACTTTTGATCATTCCTGCCCACCGACTTGGAGGAATTTTAGCCAATTCCTCTGTACAGAACAGCTTCAACTCTGGGATGTTGGTGGGTTTCCTCACATTAACTGCTCGCTTCAGGTCCTTCCACAAAATTTCGATTGGAAAGGTCAGGACTGACTTGTCCATTCCTAAACATTAACTTTATTCTTCTTTAACCACTCTTTGGTAGAACGACTTGTGTGCTTAGGGTCGTCGTTTTGCTGCATGACCCACCTTCTTTTGATATTCAGTTCATGGACAGATGTCCTGACATTTTCCTTTAGAATTCTCTGATATAATTCAGAATTCATTGTTCCATTAATGAAGGCAAGCTGTCCTGGCCCAGATGCAGCAAAACAGGCCCAAACCATGATACTACCACCACCATGTTTCACAGATGGGATAAGGTTCTTATGCTGGAATGCAGTGTTTTCTTTTCTCTAAACATAACACTTTTCATTTAAACCAAAATGTTCTATTTTGGTCTCATCCGTCCACAAAACATTCTTCCAATAGCCTTCTGGTTTGTCCACATGATCTTTAACAAACTGCAGAAGAGCAGAAATGTTTTTTTTGGAGAGCAGTGGCTTTCTCCTTGCAACCCTGCCATGCACACCATTGTTGTTCAGTGTTCTCCTGATGGTGGACTCATGAACATGAATATTAGCCAATGTGAGAGAGGCCTTCAGTTGCTTAGAAGTTACCCTGGGGTCCTTTGTGACCTCGCCAACTATTACATGCCTTGCTCTTGGAGTGATCTTTGTTGGTCGACCACTCCTGGGGAGGGTAACAATGGTCTTGAATTTCCTCCATTTGTACACAATCTGTCTGACTGTGGATTGGTGGAGTCCAAACTCTTTACAGATGGTTTTGTAACCTTTTCCATCCTGATGAGCATCAACAACTCTTTTCTGAGGTCCTCAGAAATCTCCTTTGTTCGTGCCATGATACACTTCCACAAACATGTGTTGTGAAGAGCAGACTTTAAATAACACAGGGTGCCCACCCACACCTGATTGTCATCCCATTGATTGAAAACACCTGATTGTAATTTCACCTTCAAACTAACTGCTAATCCTAGAGGTTCACATACTTTTGGCACTCACAAATATGTAATATTCGATCATTTTCCTCAATAAATAAATGACCAAATATAATATTTTTGTCTCATTTGTTTAACTGGTTTCTCTTTATCTACTTTTAGGACTTGAGTGAAAATCTGATGATGTTTTAGGTCATATTTATGCAGAAATATAGAAAATTCTAAAGGGTTCACAAACTTTCAAGCACAACTGTATCTCTCTTATTATAATGAAAAAATCTTGGGTCGAGACATGATTTTCTCAGAGACACTTAAACATCGCGTGAGACAAGGCAGTGAGACAAAAGTCCACCTGCTGTACAGGCTTTTAAATGTTCGATGCGCTGCGTGACAGGCAGCATGGCACAAGTAGCAGTGGCAAGCCAGCTGATCACGCATAGAGGAGGTAAAAAAAATGCATTTCTTTACCATTGTATCACCTATTAAGAGGGGGTTTCAGAGGAGCAGCCACATCTCCCAAGTGTGTGTTCAGCCCACCTCTTCACAACGCGAGAGGCAGAGAAGAAGGGAGGGGGAATAACTCATTCACTACAGCTTTATTACTGGCAAATATCAAAAACATAAAAAATTAATAAAATGAAAATAATCTCTTTAAATAGTATCTCCGGTTAACCAAACCCAAGGATGGGCGTGAATCGGGCACGGGCGGAGCACCCTAGTACTAAAATAGGCAGAAGGTTAGATAATGTATAATTATTATGGAGGGACTCACACCACGTAGGTTTGGGCCAGTTTGTGGCAGATGAGATTTAAGTAGATATATGTTAAGTATAAATGTTAGATTTGAATACACAAGGGAAGTATGAAACTTGAAACTATACCTTGCAAAAAGAACCTAGGAGTCACAGTAAACTCTCTCCCAATCTACATTCACAGTGCACATAAGTGACCAAGAAGTCTGTCTACAAATAGGATGTTAGATTATATAGCACGGTGTGTGGAGAAAAAGTCAAGGAAGGTTAGGGTTAAAGCTCTATATTGCACTAAGTGAGGCTTCATCCTTAGTACTGTGTACAGTTTTGGTTTCCTTATTACAAAAGACATAGCGATGCAAGAGAAAGGTCAGAAAACAGCAACTATACTAATTCTGTGACTGAGAGGTATAAGTTATGAGGTAAGATTGAAGGGGTTCAGCCTTTTCAGTTTGAGTAAACAGAGATTAAGAAGTGGCATGAATGAAGTGTTTAAAATTCTTAAGGGAATGAGAACAGTGGATCTCTGCTGTTGCTTTAAAATAAATTCAACAAAAACATGGGGACAGGTTTGAAAAGTTAAAAGCAAATTTTACAATAATGTTACCAAGTGTTTCTTCACACAGATGCATGGAATAAATTATCAAATAATGTGGTAGAGAGTAGGATTTTAGGGACTCTCAAGTTTCAACTTAGTCTTATTAGGAAGAATTTAGATAAACAGGATTGGTGAGTTTGTTGAACTGAATGGCCTGTTCTCATCAAAATTGTTTTAATGTTTTAAAGTTGTCATTAAGGCTCACTTTTAGAAACAGAATCCTTTACTAACATACTGGTGATATAACTTTCAGTACTGTTTCACGGATTCCTCTTTTCAAGTTTTAAGTTTAACTAAATATATATTTTTTGATTTTATATCATTCCATATATACAGTTTTCTTGATGGTTTCTCTATTTTTCTTCATACAGTGCATCCGGAAAGTATTCACAGCGCATCACTTTTTCCACATTTTATGTTATGTTACAGCCTTAGGCCAGATACTTCACGCGATGCGACGCATGCTGCAGCTGATGCTCCTGCTACGCAAGCGTTGTAGTGTTTATACTTGCGCGCGTACTTTACGTACAGTACAGGCCAAAAGTTTGGACACACCTCCTCATTCAATGTGTTTTCTTTATTTTCATGACCATTTACATTGGTAGATTCTCACTGAAGGCATCAAAACTATGAATGAACACATGTGGAGTTATGTACTTAACAAAAAAAGGTGAAATAACCTCAGGTGACTACCTGTTGAAGCTCATCGAGAGAATGCCAAGAGTGTGCAAAGCAGTAATCAGAGCAAAGGGTGGCTATTTTGAAGAAACTAGAATATAAAACATGTTTTCAGTTATTTCACTTTTTTTTGTTAAGTACATAACTCCACATGTGTTCATTCATAGTTTTGATGCCTTCAGTGACAATCTACCAATGAAAATGGTCATGAAAATAAAGAAAACACATTGAATGAGGAGGTGTGTCCAAACTTTTGGCCTGTACTGTAAATCTGGAGGAATCCACCAGGTGGCAGTGCCTGTGTTCTTCTCTGTGTTTTGAATTGCCTAGAACACTCATTAAATTCCGATGACACCTTACCACAATATCTCTGAAAATTATGTTTATTGATTAAATCCATCAATCCAGGGATGTGTCCATTCCAGCAAGCATTGGGCACGAGTGAGAAACAATCCCTGGACGAGGCCTCAGCTCATCGCAAGGTGAATACAAGCACTCGCATACACTAGCGTCATTTTAGTGGCACCAAATCCCCAAATCTGCATGTCTTTGGAAGGAAACCGGAGCACAGTGTGGAATACCAGCAGGAAATACCAGCAACATAACTCCCTGCGAGACAGCAGTGCTAATGCTCCACCACCGTGACACCCCCATGTGTGTAATTATTAACAGTATTTATTATTTAAACGAAATTATATGTAAAATGTAACATACACACTTTAATCAATTTCATCATGAAAGTGATATCAAGTTTAAATCTAAAGATTCTAAATGTCCAGAGAGTTGGAATATCATACATGTCATGTGTTCTGTGTGGCGATCTATTGCTGCTTGCCGCTGCTGTCAGGTCCAAGAAGCTCATAGCAATTAAAAACTGGGATGACATTTACGATGGTCTGCTTTAATGATAAAGTAAACTACGAGGTTAAAGTGGACATTTCGAGATTAAAGCCGAAATTTCCACTTTAATCACAAAATACACGTTTTCACTGTGTCCTTTATTGTTTTCTCAGTGGCTCAAATACAGCGCCATACATTATATTGCTGTAAAGTTGCAAAAATAATAAAAAAAGACGGCACAAAAGATGGTATGTGAGACTTTTAAAATGTATCGTTTCATTACGATCAGGAATATGCGACGCTTGAATATAGAAGCACTACGAATGCATCTGTATGTCGGGATTTAGCTTCTCCACATCAAAGCATTCATCAAATTGCGAAACACGCACATCGATCCCCGTAGGCTCTGCATAGAGGCTTTCTGTCACATGTAGATAGTAAACAGAGACTCTGACGTCACGTTCCGACTTTTAGCACACTGCGCCCCCCGACTTATCGCTGGTACTGCAACTAGTGCGAGCGAATTTCTGAGGACCTGCTCAGAGGACGCGTGAAATGAACACTGAGAACGCGTGTATGCGTTCTGAGCGTGAAGTATAAACCGTCCCTAATTCCAAAATGGATTAAATTCATTTTTTTCCTCAGAATTCTACACACAACAGCCCATAATGACAATATGAAAATAGTTTACTTGAGGTTTTTGCAAATTTATTAAAAATAAAAAAATTGAGAAAGCACATGTACATAAGTATTCACAGCCTTTGCCATGAAGCTCAAAATTGAGCTCAGGTGCATCCTGTTTCCCCTGATCATCCTTGAGATGTTTCTGCAGCTTAATTGAAGTCCACCTGTGGTAAATTCAGTTGATTGGACAGGATTTAGAAAGGCACACACCTGTCTATATAAGGTCCCACAGTTTACTGTTTATGTCAGAGCACAAACCAAGCATGGAGTCAAAGGAATTGTCTGTAGACCTTCGAGACAGGACTGTCTCAAGGCACAAATCTGGGGAAGGTTACAGAAAAATTTCTGCTGCTTTGAAGGTCCCAATGAGCACAGTGGCCTCCATCATCTGTAAGTGGAAGAAGTTCGAAACCACCAGGACTCTTCCTAGAGCAGGCCCGCCATCTAAACTGAGCGATCGGGGGCGAAGGGCCTTAGTCAGGGAGGTGACCAAGAACCCGATGGTCACTCTGTCAGAGCTCCAGAGGTCCTCTGTGGAGAGAGGAGAACTTTCCAGAAGGACAACCATCTCTGCAGCAATCCATCAATCAGGCCTATATGGTAGAGTGGCCAGACGGAAGCCACTCCTTAGTAAAAGGCACATGGCAGCCCACCTGAAGGAAACCAGGCACCGCTCATCACCAGGCCAATACCATCCATACAGTGAAGCATGGTGGTGGCAGCATCATGCTGTGGGGATGTTTTTCAGCGGCAGGAATTGGGAGTCTAGCCTGGATAAAGGGAAAGATGACTGCAGCAATGTACAGAGACATCCTGGATGAAAACCTGCTCCAGAGCACTCTTGACCTCAGACTGGGGCGACAGTTCATCTTTCAGCAGGACGACCCTAAGCACACAGCCAAGATATCAAAGGAGTGGCTTCAGGACAACTCTGTGAATGTCCTTGAGTGGCCCAGCCAGAACCCAGACTTGAATCCGATTGAACATCTCTGGAGAGATCTTAAAATGGCTGTGCACCGACGCTTCCCATCCAATCTGATGGAGCTTGAGAGGTACTGTAAAGAGAAATGGGCGAAACAGGCCAAGGATAGGTATGCCAAGCTTGTGGCATCATATTCAAAAAGACTTGAGGCTGTAATTGCTGCCAAAGGTGCATTGACAAAGTATCGAGCAAAGGCTGTGAATACTTATGTACATGTGATTTATCAGTTTTTTTTATTTTTAATAAATTTGCAAAAACCTCAAGTAAACTTTTTTCACGTTGTCATAAGGGGGTGTTGTGTGTAGAATTCTGAGGAAAAAAATTAATTTAATCCATTTTGGAATAAGGCTGTAACATAACAAAATGTGAAAAAAGTGATGTGCTGTGAATACTTTCTGGATGCACTGTATATTAGCAACTAATGACTTACTTCCAGCATCATGAGTTACAGGAATGTTCATTGCCAGATACATACTGTAGCAGTTTAAAAACCAAACCAGGCTAGCTAGGTTCAATCTGCATTACTTTAGAGTTTAAGATTTCCAAACTATCTGTTACAACTTAATCATTCTGGAATATGTATACTGAACATAACATATCTCTTAATTTAAAAGGGGGCAACATCAATCTATCTATTAATTTTTTTAATTCACTTACCCTCTTCAGTCAAATGTGTTCAGCCAGTGCACTGTCCTTGGCTCAGGGAATAACTCGCCCTATACAGACTATGTGCATCATGAAGTAAAAGAACAAACATAAATAATCAAATGTAGCTGACAACAAAACTCTATGCACTGACTTTTGTGATACTGTAAAATATACACGCCTGACTTAAATCTGCTTAAGAAAATTATGATCATTATAAAAATGTATTTGGTTATAGGTATTCCTAGCATAATTTTAATGATGCTAATACATATCTACATGATGTATACAGTGTACATCTTATCCTTTAAAATGAGGATTCTTCTCCCAAAGTAGTAAATGAATTACAGCTTTAAATGGCACAGAACACCTTAAATTTTCAATTTAAAATATTTAATTTCCCTTTACTTAAACAAATATTCAGCATTTATTCAGTTTTGGAAGAAAATGATGACAATTTTTTCTAAGAAAATGCATGTTTTAAGTTACTTAATGCTGCATAAGAAAAGTGTGTTCCCATTTTCAATATGTCATTATGTGCATTGGTAAACTCAAAGAGAATTATCAGGCATATTTGTTAAAAAAACAATCCATAGTCCCTGAGGCAGTATTTTTCTTTATTAGTTGTTTTCTGCAATTATTGTCTCTGGGTTTTCTGAAAGCTAAGTGTTTTTGGATTGCCTCTTTGAGCTTTGGCAAAATCTACCCAGATACTGCTCCCATTGATCATAAGCCCCCTGAGAGCATCCACGGTGTTCTGGGCTAATGCCTTGTTCTTGTAATCAAGAAAAGCTCTGCCCTGAGCTCCTTGCCAGTTGAGACGCTGAGGTGTGGCTTTATGTTCTTTCAAAAACACCTTAAATTCACTGACTCTTAGACTAGGAGCGATGTTGCCAACATACACAGTTGTGATTTCATCTGCTATTGCAGCTTGTGACTGCAAGTCATTATTATTTTTACAGCCTTTTGCCAAACTCTGAGGTAAATGCTTCTGACTTCCAGCTGCTTTATCCTGTTTTACAGTAGCATTAGGTAATTCATTCTTTAATGTGACATCTTTTCCAGCCTGTTTCTCCATATGGCGAAGTTTTCTCAGAACAGGAATTTTGTCTAACACGTGTGCATCTATCTGTAAAAGTAGAATGAAGAAAAAAAAACTAATTTAAACAATTAGTAATGAGAACATAAGAGAACTGACTGAAAAATGACATAAACAAAGAAATCATTGAGTGTGATGACTAAGCAAACTCCTAAGACAAAAAAAAATCCTAGCTACCAGTACATAAATCCTGCTATTGTAAGAATGTTCCTCTCACTAATTCAGAATAATAAAACAAATATTATATATATATATATATATATATATATATATATATATATCCCCACAAATGTTTTATTCACAAATAAAAGAATGTCATTCAAGCTTCTAAATTACCATGAATAAGAGACCAGGGTATATTTGTAGTGCATATAAACAGAGTGTTGAGTTGCTACCATTTCTTTACACACTAATGATAACAAAAGTCTGAGATTTAGTACCACTAGTAAACCAATCTGCATGTTTAAAGAAATTCAGCATAAGTGCAGAGCTCAGTTTAACATCTCATTCTTTTTCTTGTTTTCACTGTATACATTTTATTTAATATATTCTATTAAGATATCTACTTCACTCTAAGAGACAAAAAGGGTGGAGAAATTTTTCAGATTCTGTGTTTATACGTCCATTTTGAAACAGACCTTTCTGTCATTCAAGGCTAGACTGCAGAAACAAGCAATGGCCTACCAAAATTCCAGCACTGGTGTGTCTCGTGACAATCTGTCAGAGATAGTCACAAGAATTAGAAAAAAACAAAAAAAAACAAAGTTAATCTTGTGTAAGGCATAATTTGACCTCAAGCTTTAATAGCAACTTTAGTTTCAAATGCACAGTACCTGTGTGGTCTTTGGCTGAAGGCACTTACGTTACACCACTCACCAAAACAGACCTATATCCTTTTCAACTTTGTGGGGAAAAAAGCTAACTAAGGACCATGTTCATCTTTAAAGACACTTTGCTATAACACATCTGTTATGAAGAAACAAACACTCTTAATGTGAAAAGTAAAATATCTTGGATGAATACTGTTGGGATTGTCAAGCAGTCACCTGACAGGGGAAAAAGGCTAACTATACATAAATATAATGAACAAGTACAATAGATAGCTAGATCATGTGCAACCTGTAGCTGTTAATATACAAAATAAAAAGTATCATGGTCCTTAAGACTCTGCTTATTTCAACTTCGGTTTAATGAAAAATAAAACAATGACCTGCAATTTCAATAACAGTAACACAGCAACCCAACAAAACTCACAATTCACTTTACTCTGCATCACCACAGCAATCCCTCCCACCTGTCATGATATATCATCATGTCCATTAAGACAAATTGTGATTTTTAAAAAGGAAAAGGATATAGCAGGGGATTGAGAATATGTTAGCAGATTGCTGCAGTTGAATATGAGTTATTTACTGTCCCTTTGACCTTTATAGGCAGTGCTTCTACAATAACTAAGTTATATTTAAATCCACAAATTCAAAATATTTATTGTCTTATATTTTATCAGATGATGCTTCTGGCACATGCTCCATTCAATCCAATTCCAGATATTGTTAATTAGGTTCAGTGGGTTTCAAAGACTCAATGGAAAGGTAAATATACCAGCAAAAAGTACACAATGATACTATCAAAAATGCTAAGAAATCATTTCTTAGGTGAATCACCTTCATAGTTGAAAGAATGAAATGCAGCGGCAAGGTTATCCCCCACAATCCTGAACTGAATCAGCCATTTGGAAAATTGATGAATACATTCTTATATTCAATATACTGTTAAATAATGAGTCTGAGAAAATGAGTGTAATTTTGCTTTCATAATGCATGTATCATACATATATGGAATTACCTTCTACAAAATCTGAGCTGCATAATTAAATAACTTTCTTTCTGTAAGCATATGAAGTGAGCCCTCAAGTTTGTATATTCCCAAAATACTTCACTTTTGTCTCATAGAGCTTGCATACTTCCTTCATGCATGGGTAACTTTAAAATCCTAAAGGCATCCCAACTTCTGGGGCTGGTTAAATTAAAATTTCTTCTTTGTCATAATACTTAGAACTGGCTGTCTTTTCATATATAGGGTCTTGACAGCAAAGTACACTTAATCAAACATACCACAAACTCAAGTCTGTGTGCATGCTGGTTTTGTCTTACATTTAGAAAAGTTTAAAGTCAGACAAATTAAAAAAAAATAATAATAATAATGTTTTGAAATTGTAAATTGATTTTGAATCATACATGGTAAAAACACTGTTCTGATTATGTGATTTCTTTCATTGGCAGGCCTACTATCAGACATGATAGCAAGAATATGGCATGACACATAAGCTTAGAGAAGATATTGCTTAAACTTAGTAGCTTTAACTAAATTAAAACACAGTATATGAAAACAAAATAAAAGGTGTTAAACTAAGTTTGAGAAAGAGCTCAGCAGCTGGTGATTTACATTTATATGCTAAAAGTATCCTATTAACTTAAATATTTGCCCAGTTATAATGTGACTTTCCTTATTTTATATATGTCTTAAGAATACAAAAACTCCTGATGTCAAATTGTTAAACATACATATGTGCACATAATGGTAAATATTGCTTTAAAGAAATTAATACAAGCAAGTAATTACTAAATAATTGTTTCCTCTATTAGCATAATTTTATAATTATAATTTATAAAGGTTAATACCCAAAACAATAAAGCAGGGGTGTCGAACTCCAGGCCTGGAGGGCCGCAGTGGCTACAGGTTTTCATTCTAACCATCTTCTTCATTAGTGGCCAGTTTTTGCTGCTAGTTAACTTTTTTTGCCTTTGTTTGAATTAACTTGACTCAGACCCCTTAGTTCTTTCTTTTTCCTTAATGAGGAGCCAAACAATAATGAGACACAAAACAAGCTGCCACATCACCAGCTAACCAGGTTATATGAACATAAAAAAGGTGAGGGCCTCAGTAAGGTTGATCTCTCAGGTCACCAAAACATCTTGACGGTGTTCTTAGACAAAAAAAGAAAATCAGCAGTTTTAGAAATGTCTGCTGTGGCAGAATGAGAGCAGCAACAAGCCGTGGAATTAAGTAATTGGTTTAATTAACAGCAAGAATTGGCTTCTCATTAAGGAACTGGTTGGAGTGAAATTGGCAGGAGTTTGAAGCCCCAGTTTAGCTGGTCATCCATTGGCTCGTTTCACGTCTCATTTGTGTTTGGCTGCCACTTAATGAAGAAAAGAATCAATTCAGAGGACTTATTCCTTAAAAACAGGGAGATTAACACGAAGGGAAAAGAAGTTAACTAGCAGTAAAAGCTGGTCACTGATTAGGAAAAGGGTTAGAATGAAAACCTACAGCCACTGCGGCCCTCCAGGCCCAGAGTTCGACACCTGTGCACTAAAGAACAAAATATTGCAGTCTCTGCTTAATACTATAACTGATGTCATGAATTAAAAAATACATATATTTTAACTGCTTTTCAAGTTTACTTACTTAATACAAAATATTAAATGTTTGTTGTGAAGGCACAGAAACCTGTTTAGGATCTAGTTGTTTACAAGTATCAAAATGAATGCATCCCAGGGCCATTAAAATACCGAAGTAGAATGGACAATAACCAATAATGACTGTTGGATTTTGACTGATCATTAAAAGTAATCTTACTAAATTTTCTTAAACAATATAAAAACCAAATTTAAAAATATATCAAAATATAAAAAATGATCTCTTACCTTGAACCAAAAAATACCTTGAGGCTTAGGATGCCTACATTCAGTTTTAATAACTTTAGTAGGTGTAAGAATATAATCCACTGTTAAATCATGACTATCAATCAGTTCGTCTGGTATATCAACAACCTACAAAATGAGTAGCAACTACAATCAGTCCCTTTAATCACTACTTGTAATTTCTTGAAGATTAACATTATTTACTATATATTACAACAAGTTCTTTAAAATACACAAGAGAAATACTTGTATAAAACATTATTGGACTGCTTCAAATACTACCAATATACTATTTTAAAATCTAAATTACACCAAATTATATATTTTGAATACAAGTGGAAATCATACAAAGTAATTTGTGGTTAATAGAGTTCAGTGCTTATTATTTGAGGAATCAATGAGGGAAAAAAATTCAAGCCTTAAAAAACATTTTTAATCTAGCTCCTAAATATTTTATAAAACATTTACAGTATGATGGGTTATTTTATTTCTCTCTTTCTTCTAGTAATGCTATTGTAGCTTATTCATTACTACACTATAAAATGCTACAGGATAACTCAGACAGCCTACAGCAATTATGTTGTACACAAGAGCATGATATTTATAAAACAGTTTTGATAAAAAAAATGTACAAGTAAATTACATAATATTATTAAACACAATAAAACTTGAAATAAAAGTATTTTTAATCATGAAACTTGCAATTCAATTTTCACAGTGCTGGATTTACCTGACAGTCATGTACTACAGTTACAACAACTGTAGAATCATTCACAGCTCCCATGGCAGCTATCATAGCATATTCCATGTCAGCAAATCCCTCTCCTTTTCCAAGTCTCCACCCTGACAGAAAACCAAAACCGAAAGAAAAATTAGAAAGTAAAAATTACAGCGATAAATTAATAACAAAGTTTCTGTGATTGCTGTCAGTTAAAATCATGAACAACAATGTTATTACTGCTTATAGCCTGTAGAGGGTATTTCACAACCCCAAACACCAATCAAAAAGTCCAAAATGACAAAACAAATACTTTAATAACAAAATCTAAATAAGTGATACAGGAGAATAACAAAACCAAAACAGAAAAAATAAACTCCTCTGCTACCCCTTTACTTGTCTGAATCTCCTTCATCTCCATATTTCCCCTGCTCACCTTTAATTATTTGGATCTCCTTCCTCCCTCTGTCCAGTTGATATTATGTCACTAGCTGTATCCAAATACTAAGCTCTCTGAGCAGATGATGCAAGGCCCATTAATACCGTGCCCCAACTACCTACTAGGTACTCTACTGTAAGCACTTCCAGGGTCTCAGCTGACATCTGTCTCAGGTGTTTTATAGGTAGAATTCAGAGATTCCTGCATATTAGCTCAACTTCAAAGATGTACTGGAGAGGGCCAAATTGATTGTCCTTCCAAGTACGCATATGAGGCCACCACACATCATCCCCTAGCATTCTGAGGAACTTCAGACCCTGTAATAGGGTGTATATAAGGACCTCCTGGTGCTTGAAAGATCCCTTGCTGTGAGGGTAGTATTCCCTGATGGTCAACTAAGGTACCGCTATTCAGCTTAACTTCACAAGTCACACAGATGTATATTAATATAATTACACAACTCTTACAAATTTGAAACAGCATTCCATTGCAGTATATTAAACAGACAAAGTCAGCTTTTCAAAGAATTCAGTTTATGCTTAGACAGACAGACAGATAGATAAATACTTTATTAATCCCAAGGGGAAATTCACATAATCCAGCAGCAGTATACTGATACAAAGAAACAATATTAAATTAAATAGTAATAAAAATGAAAAAATGAAAAAAATAAATAAAAATAAAATTAATGTTAGCATTTACTCCCCCGGGTGGAATTGATGAGTCGCATAGTGTGGGATATATATATATATATATAGGCTTATGCCAATAAATCCACCTTACCCTTTTCAGATACTGCTACAGATCCAACAATTACTAAATCTACGTTAACCTTGGCATCCAAACCAACAGGAACACTGTAGTCCTTCACACCCTAATTGCCAGGGAAAAAAAAAAAAGAAATCTAAGTTACAACTTAACAATTCAACAAATACAGACTACAAGGTGATAACACAGCTATTTCTGCACATGCTGATCGAGTTACAGACATATCTTAAGAACATTTGTTTCAGGTTGACTCTTCAATGGTCATAACAACTGGTTTCCCTGAAATTCATAAACAAACATCATTGCTTTCAGGAAATGATGTTGAGGCTGTCTTATCAATCTTTAACTTACACATAATGCACACTTTATGGAAATGTTCTTCAATAAATTTTATTATCTGAAATACTTTAAAATGTTTACTTAAAATTAAAAAGTTAACCTAATAAGTAACATCACTATGGTTTTTACCCATCTGCAGAACTGATGGCCTTTCAAGCTTTCACCTTAGATGTTGAGCAAATTCTTAGGACATCCTTGGTTGCACCTGTTGGTGGTACAATCCTATTGAATAACCCAGTCCTCAAGCGTGGAGTTGGGACTAAGAGGGTTTTTCCTGCCTGAAAGCATGAATAAAAACATAAGTTATGAAAACAAGTATGAATCAAAGGATTTCAATTGGAATCAATTGGATAACGATTCCTTGAGAATTAGTGTGGTGTAAGACAGACCTTTTAATGCAAATTACTGACTTCTATAACTGTAAACAAGTTATCTTTGTGATATCAATTTTTTAGATAGAAATTCAAATTGATGCAGTCAAAATAAATACATATTTTCTTCCAATATAAAAGTATATCAACTGCTAATAAAGGAGTTGCATTTTATATTAAAATATCAGCCAGGTGAGGATCTACATACAGACATGTGCAATGTTCACACAACAAAGAAAGTAATGTCTGTAATGTATATATGTGTACTGATCAGTTTTGTTAACCGGGGTGTATTTTCAACAGGCATTTCAACATTTTCTGCAGGCAAACAGCTTCAAATTTCATCCGTATTAAGAAGTCAATCTCAATGTTGCTTCAATTAAAAAGTGAAAATAAAAACTATGAGCTTATTTTACAGCATACAATTCTGCAGGTCAAAAATTAATTCCAATGCATCTTCAAAATATGAATCAACTTGACCTCTTATTAAAAATTGTATTAGATCTAGTTTGCAATACCTCCCTCAGAAATTACTGATATTTATTATTTCCACCACTGTAGAACAAACTTAGGCAGAATACACTAACATTTGAATGTAAGGATTGTTATCCTTGTACATATTTAATTATTATTTTAATTTTAAAATGGTCAAAGCTGTCAATTAAATTTTTTAAATGAATACATGAGTAGAAAATCAAGATATCCATTTGAACCAAGTTTATTAAAGCAGTTTTAACAACATTAACTCAAAACAGAATCAAAAATTTAAAAAAAAAATGTAAAGTGTAAAAAAATACAAAAATACTTACTATACTGAATTTGTAATGCTACCAGTGTAAAATAAAAAACAAAACAAAAAGGAATACAGACTCCATACAGTATATAATCATTTTGATTTTAGTATATGTTATAACTTGACACTTTGCTTGTACTAATGCTATATTGTTGATGAAAGCTAATTCAAATATCAGGTCAGGTCAGGTCAGGTTGTGAAGCATGCACTAGTATAGCACGTTGCCAGACCGACTACATTACAAAACAGCTCAGGATCCTGGTTGGCAAACCCCAGACAGAGACACAGTTCAGTCCCACCCTCCAGAAATAACCCTTTATTGGCCACAGCCAGGAGTTATGTGGGCGTCGACCTTGGCCAAGTCCAGATACTCTGGTCCTCAACAATGAGGATCCTGCAAGCTGGATCACCCTCTGGGAATTGTGCCATGTGGCCGTAATGCTGTAACAGACGCTCCCTCACAATACAGGTAATGTGCCTCATTCGGGAGTCCATGAGCAATCGCTCATTCAACACAAAGTCAAACCAGTGGTACTCAAGGATTCTCCGAAGAGACACAGTTCCAAAGGAGTCCAGTCTTTGTCTCAGGTCACTGGATAGCATCCATGTCTCACAATCATATAACAAGACAGGAAGCACCAGGACTCTAAAGACTTGGACCTTCATCCTTTTGCATAGATATCGGGAGTGCCACAGACCCCTTTCCAGCAACCTCTTGACCCCCCATGCTCTCCCAATCTGTCTACTTACTTCATAGGATGAATCACCAGAGAAATAAATGTCACTTCTTAGGTAAGTAAATCTCTCGGCAAGGTCAACACTCTCTCCACAGGCAGACACACTGCTGATGGCTGTGCCCAAGAGGTCATTAAAGGCCTGGATCTTGGTTTTCATCCAGGACATTCACAAGCCCAGACATTCAGACCCCTTGTTCAGTCTCTCAAGAGCCCTGATCAGTGCCTCCATTGACTCAGTGTAGAAAAAAGCATCGTCAAAGTCAAGATCCGTGAATCTTTCTTCACCAACAGATTCCCCAAAGCCGCTGGACCCCATGACTTTGCCCAAAACCAAGTCCGTACAAGCATTGAACAGAGTGGGACCAAGAAGACACCCCTGACAAACCCCAGAATCAACTGGGAAAAAGACAGAGGTTCTACCTCCACTCTGCAGAGCATTCACAGTACCATTGTACAGGCCGGTTATGATACAAAGTATGAAAGTGAGTAAATCAGATTAAAAAGAAGAAAGTGCTTTTATAATTTTATATATATGGATTATTTAAAATATGTGCCAAGCGACTAGAGGTGAACATCTCACTATGCTTCAGGGTATCACCACAAAAGTTAACATAATCTTAAAATATTCTTACGCCTCTAATACAACACAGAGATGGTACACTGATGTGGCCATTAAGGCAGCTGTCTCACAAATATTGAATACTGGGTTCAAATTTCAAATACAGCCTTTGGCCATGAGGAGTCTGCACATGCTCCCCATGACCAAGTGGTTTCCTTACATAGTTCCAAAGATATTCAGGTTGGGATAACTGGAGATTCCAAACTGGTCCTGTGTGAGTGTGTATGATGTACTGATACCATGGCCAGGGATATTTTGTAAAATGCTCCCAGTGTTAACAGAATAGGCTAAGGCTACCCGCAATTCAGAAACACATTAAGTGGCTTTTAAAATATTATGTTCTATATCACATTTTTTTTTGGTTGATATTAGCAAGCATGTTGCTAACAGAAAGGGCATAAATGCAAAACAGACACTGTGATACATAACAGCTCTTCAAAAAAAACAAAAAAGCAAAAATGAGTAGTGTTACCTTTAAATAGTTTCCTTTCGAAGATAAGGAAATAAAGTAATGCACATTGTTCTCATTGTTGAAGCTACAGTCATTGAAAGGCATTCAATTCAAAAGAGTCTGGGCAGTGTACGATCTGAAGTGAATTTGCAAAAGTAAACAAACTAACATCAATATGCATAATATGGATCATGTATGCTGCTGTTGAAGATGGTTCATGTGCTACCACTTCAGTTTGACCTAAATCCATAACTGTTTATGTTAAATATTTTATTTTGAGCCTCTGTTTACTATATAACTAATACAATTTTTCATTTCTAAATATTATCTACCAATTGTATACTTAATACGTCTGTTCTAATAATAGACTGGACCATTCCTTTCACACTCTTTAATTTTCTGCATTAAATTTAGGATGTGGTTGAAGGTGGAACTCTTCCTCTTCACAAAATTTCATTTGAGCACCACTTTATCTGAAGTTTTAAAAATTTCTGTTTTTGAGTTCCTTTACTATAAGAAGCCTTCTCCATAAAACCACACTTTCCTAAGGGATATGCGACTGTGAAGTCAATAAACGTAAGCCAATAAAAACAATTAACAATTAAATAGTTAATGAAAACAATTAATACTGGCAATGCTGTTGTAACTTTAACATAATGTTTTGGATGAGGTATGGTTATTTATGTGAACACACATATTAATCACAATTAAAACAAAATATTCTTAAAGTGTCACTATTTGAAGAAAACTGTCAGCTAAAATACTTAGATAACCTCTGTTTATTCTTTTCATAAGTTGTATTAATTTTTAAACTAAATAGCCATGTTATATTAGCACTGAACACTGAAAACCCAGAGAATTTAATGTCTCAAATCTCAGCTTTGAATACAATGAACAGATGTAATATAAAAATTAAGTAATACATTTACATGTAACCTATACACAAAACTTTAACTCTAAAGCAAAATAACTATACAGTGGTATTATTTAAGAGTCATTATTTGCAATGAATATGATTATTTTTCTAATACTTGCCTGAAATACAAAATATCATTTTTTAGAAACACCAATATCAAAAGGGCATCATGACAATGGAAAAAACATATTTGACAATGTATTTATTTTTTAAAAATATATTTATTTGCTTCAGCCAGTGGTTTGTTTTGAAATTCTTTTAATATCTGGATGTTTAACAATCAATTACCTGTAATGCAGCTAATCGGACACCTTCTAGAGGTTTATCAGGATCCACTTTTACTTCCCTGGATTTTCTGAATACATCAAGTCCTTTAACACTATCACAGGCTAGGTAAGACCCCTGTAGTTAAAAACAGAAATAAAAAAGGGAACAGTAGTACTTACTTCCAACACAAGATATCGGACATGCTGTTGGGGCTTGTCCGGATTTACTTTAACAATCTTGCTGCATTTGAATTCATTTAAACATGACAGACTTGATCCTGCATGAGATGCACCCTGTTTGTATAGAATGGAAAAGGTTCTACATCAGGGCAAAATTTATTCAGTAGGAAATACACTGCAAATAAGTTATTTAGATAAAAAAATGTGTACAATTTTACTTTATAAGCAAAATGTATATATACACAGGAGGATACTTTAGACAAATCCAGGCTATTAAAAAATATAGTTTTTAATAGTGACCCTAACTGAACTTTTAACAGAATTACCATCAAACTTTGGAATTAACTTTGTAAAGTTCACCAATTTTATATCTGTTTATCTATTTATTTCCGTTGATGGAAAGGACATCCGAGAATTAAGCTGCAATAAAATGTTTGTTTTGTAAGCTATTTAATCAATTCTTTTTCGTTGGTGCAATGGTGTATGCAACTTCAGCAAGAGTTCCTCAGTGATACCAATTTGAAAACACCTTTCTCTAAATTAATGAACATTTTTTAATGTTTCACAAAAATTAATTTCTCCATAACAGTCCAAATCAATCACACATTCAAAGTCAAGGCTATTTATTGGTAGACGTTGAATATAAACGAAGGGTAAGTCTGCGACCCTGCTGTAAGCGTTTTAATGATCACCAGGTTTAATGATGCTAGTTTTAATCTTTTAGTTATCATTATATACAAATCTAGCTGCTTAAAATATTTTAAATAGTGATATAACTACTGCATAGTGAGTATTTATATTTCTGATTAGCTGTTATAATAACATAGTGTCTGTCAAAAGAGCAATAGAACCACTTCACATCGTAAGAAATGACAAATTACCTTGAAGTTTGGTATTCGGTGATGCACTGGTCGAGGAAAGTCTGCTAAATTATTGTCTTCAATATAATCCCAGATTTTCTGTCTAATGTCCCACTTGGTGACACCTAAAAGATTCAAGTGCTTGTAAAATAGTAATAACAAAGTTCCATATTCTTGAAAGATTTAGAGATTTGGAGGTAATTTCCAACGTTCCATACTAAAGCAACGTTAAAATAATAAAATACTAAAAATGTAAACATTATCGTGGATCAGGTACAATATTGCCACCGTGGTACTTAACTTTATAGTCTAACAAAGAGCATAATAATAATAATAGTAATATTAATAATATTAATATCACACCTGGGTTTATCTTGATTAAATGACTCATTTTGAAAAGACTCAAAAGCACGCAGTGGTGTAAATACAAAATTTTCTTTGCTGAGGTCTACTTTTGAATAAACATTTTTAGACGTTTGAAAATGATATTTTAACCTGTTCAATAATATAATCTGAACTCTCCCAGTTGTATTCTTATCTAAAGTATGGACATTCCCCCAACTAAAACTTCTTGCAAAATACACGGCAATCTGCTAAACACCGAAAGGCGAAAGCCATCATGGGCTGACCTAGAAAGACGGCAGGTCGCAAAGGACAAACTTCATCTCAGCTTGCGCGGTTCTAGACAGATCCGCTAAGGGACACATTACGGGCATAGCTCGATATTGTAAAATCAAGCGTCACACATTTCTGTGTAAAGATTTGAAGATCCATTGATTCAGGCATAAAGAGACAGAATACCTTGACATTTTGCTTGTAATGTAATGCTATATTTTTGAAGAAAGCTGGTTGCAGTATGAAAGTGAGTAACTCAAATTAAAATGAAGAACTGTCATACAAAGAATTAAGTGCTTTTAACAATTTTGTATATATGGGTTATTTAAAGTATGTGCCAAACGACTATGGGCAAACTTCCCACTATACCTTATGTCCTTCTGTTTATTTGTACTTTATGTTCTCTAGTTTGTGTTTAACACAACTACAACATGTTCTTGCCAAATAGCAGTACTGACTCCAATATACAGGCTACAGAAACACGGTAAAGAAGCAAAACGTATGATATAGCTTTTTCACAGTCCAAGGTGTTGATTCCATTAGCAGACGTAACAGATTATTATGATGTTGAAAAGGACAATGTAGGATGTCATGGTATATTTCTGTATCAGGTTTTTTGTGTGTGTGTGTGTGTGTGTTAAAGACCAACAGACACTATTCACTAATAAGAAAAGACGTACAGTAGTTGCTTGTAATGCTTGAAAGTACAATAATTCATAAAATACATTTATGATCCCAAATGTGCCAATGTCTATAGGTCACAGACTTATTTTATGTATTTAATAAGATGAAATCAGTATGTTAGATTTTCATAAATCCAAAAATGAACTGTGGCACTAATGTAGATTAACCAGACATTCTGATTTTAGATAGATAGATACTTTATTAATCCCAAGGGGAAATTCACATAATCCAGCAGCAGTATACTGATACAAAAAAAAAAATATTAAATTAAATAGTAACACAAAAGCATGTAAAAGCAGACAATAACTTTGAGTAATGTTAGCATTTACTCCCCCGGGTGGAATTGAAGAGTCGCATAGTGTGGGGGAGGAACGATCTCCTCAGTCTGTCAGTGGAGCAAGACAGTGACAAAAGTCTGTCACTGAAGCTACTCCTCTGCCTGGAAATGACACTGTTCAGTGGATGCAGTGGATTCTTCATGATTGACAGGAGTTTGCTTAATGTCCGTCGCTCTGCCACAGATGTTAAACTGTCCAACTTTACTCCTACAATAGAACCTGCCTTCTTAACAAGTTTGTCCAGGCATGAGGCATCCTTCATCTTTATGCTGCCTCCCCAGCACACCAACGCGTAGAAGAGGGCACTTGCAACAACCGTCTGGTAGAACATCTGCAGCATCTTATTGCAGATGTTGAAGGATGACAACCTTCTAAGAAAGTATAGTCGGCTCTGACCTTTCTTACACAGAGCATCAGTATTGGCAGTCCAGTCTAATTTGTCATCTAGCTGCACTCCCAGGTATTTATAGGTCTGCACCCTCTACACACAGTCACCTCTGATGATCACAGGGTCCATGAGGGGCCTGGACCCCCTAAAATCCACCACCAGCTCCTTGGTCTTGCTGGTGTTAAGGTGTAAGTGGTTTGAGTCGCACCATTTAACAAAGTCTTTGATTAACTTTCTGTACTCCTCCTCCTGCCCACACCTGATTCAGCCCACAATAGCAGTGTCATCAGCGAACTTTTGCACGTGGCAGGACTCTGAGTCGTATTGGAAGTCTGATGTATATAGGCTGAACAGGACCGGAGAAAGTACAGTCCCCTGCGGCGCTCCTATGTTGCTGACCACAATGTCAGACCTGCAGTTCCCACACATATTGAGGTCTGTCTGTAAGATAGTCCACGATCCATACCACCAGGTGTGAGTCTACTCCCATCTCAGTCAGCTTGTCTCTATGGAGCAGAGGTTGGATGGTGTTGAAGGCGCTAGAGAAGTCCAAAAACATAATTCTTACAGCACCACTGCCTCTGTCCAAGTGGGAGAGGGATCGGTGTAGCATATAGATGATGGCATCCTCTGCTCCATCCTTCTCCTGGTATGCAGAACTGTTTTTCCACATCTCATTCCATTTTATGCCCTGCATCCAGTAATTTAACAAAATATCCCATTTGTCCCATGTCCAGGTGTGAACAGGACCACCCTCCTGAACTTTAATTTCATGTGTTTTTTTACAAGGTGCACGATACTCCATGGTGAATTTCATTTGCAATTTTACAATGTGCAGGATACTCCATGGGGGAACACCCTAAAGGACTCCCCCAACCGGGTCTTCAACTATTTTTGCACCTATACACACTTACTGGATTAATGAGATGTGTCCCATTCTGGAATCATGACAACCTGGTTGGCCCACAAATGTCCCAGTTAGGGACTTTAACAAAAAGATAGCCGTACACTAAGGGCATGCACAACAAATTCCCCATTGTCAATTAACTCTTATAGTGCTAAAATAACTCTCAAAAGAGTGGACTCACAAATGCACTCAATGTTTTCTCTTAACACTGTTTAATGTTGTTTGTGCCAGGGTTTCTTCCATGGCTTCTAGTTATTTTCATCTCTATTTTGTTGTTGTTTCTGTTACTTTTTAATTATTATTATTATTTTTCATATATTATGTTGTTTCTGTTATGTTTATATTTAATACAGTTAGACATAAATGACTTGGAGTATTGGACATTGGGCACAATCACCTGCAGTGTACTGAGGACTGTCGTTTTATTTATTATTAAATAAAAAAACACTTGTTCAGCTGTTTATCTAGGAAATGTAAACTGAGTGTAGGGATAATTAATGTATAAGTACAAAACTGCTGTGGCTATAGGAGTGTTTGGATACAAATTGCTGTAGTTGTAAGAGCTAATCTTAGAAAGTTAAAGTTTTGAGTTAAACTCATATTAATGTTTGCTTAATCTGAATAGAATATAAATTCCTTTCATAGTCATAACTTATGGTATAGTCTTTTCCCCCTATAAGTTAGCAAGAGATAGAACCTTCTTACTGTAACTGAGTAACAGTGTGATAATAAGCTCAGTTTGTTTAGAACAGGTCCCAGTAAAGAGGGACTTGAAAGACCCATTTTAAGCTTAGAAATGGGATAAGTATACAGTTTTCTGACCATTTTGAAATGGTTCAGAAATGTTAAGTAAATAGTAACGATTTGAGATGTAACAAGATTAAGCTTAGAATTGAACTTTTCTTAACATTAATTTTTCTTTTTTTGCTATTTTAATTTCCTTATTTTTATGTAAACTGTTTTACTTTAAAACTTAACTAAACTTTAAAAAACGAAGATACTTTGTCTGTGGAATCATTTCTGCGCGTCAGGCTTTGTTGAATCCCATTTTTTGAGTTGAAGCTGCAGAACTTTGATAATTTTGGGAAAAACGCAGCTACGTTTTCGTCAGAAAACTTTGCCATCTGAAGGGTTTCAACGTGAATTGGAATCTACCATCTGAACGGAGGACACTTCTGCTCCAGAACTCGTCAATGAAGAAAAAGAAGTGAATCATTCAGAAGGTACTGTGCTCTTATCTACTACCTTCGCATGATCGTAAATGAAGGCAAGGTCGCCGTACCTTGAGAAGATTTGAGAGACTGTGATACTATAAAAGACATTGTGGATGATCGGTTGTGCTTTTGCCTGAGTCCTGGAAGCCTCACTGTAAGGAAGTAGTCTGTTGTCAGTGTTCGACTGTGACATTTGTTGCTGTCAGGAAACGTGCTGTCAGTTACTCGTGCTGCTGTCATGGCAACGTCTAAGCATCGGTCAAGTGAAGTCGGGAGTGATTTGAGTACGTACTCAAAGCCAGAGAATGTAATTGGAGATCTTAAAGATCATATAAGTAGAAGGAAAGATCATCTTTCCGTGCTTATGACTGAAATCGACAGCCTTAAAGATACTAAAGAAAATCTTACAGAAGTAGCGCAAAAGCTTGGAATCTTTTGTGAGACGCACAGTGAGATAGAGGATCTACATAAAAGGCTTCTATCCGAGTTAAGTAAAAAAGGAGCGATTAAGAAACAGAAAACGACATTCGCCGAAAGCTTTAAGAAATGGAATGAATTCACTGTCGCTTCTACGGCGTGGCTGGAAGACGCAAATAGACTGTTAGCACATAAAGCTGATGAACAGCTAATCAGTTCGAAGAGATGCAATTTCAAGAACGGGTTCGTTCAAAGTCAAAAAAACGAAAGACGTCACCTCAATTAAAACATACTCTTGATGGTAAACTTGATTCTTTAGCTCAGAAAACCGCAGCCACATCATCACCTTCTACAACAGTGCTGATTGAACAATCGACACTTGACAGAATTCTAAAAAGATTACATAAATTAGAGTCTGAAAGGCAGGTTCAGTCATTAACTGCCTCAGGACAGCCACCATTATATGGACCCGGTCTTATTGATATACTTCAGAATCAAGCTGAAAGCCAAAGGGTGGTTGTCGAAGCTACAAATCTGTTAGCTCATCAGTGGGAAAAAACAAATTAAACCCCCAGCGCCACGTACAGAAGTACCAATATTCAATGGTGATCCACTGACGTATTTATCATTCATTAGAGCTTTTGATTATGCTGTAGACAAAGCGTTTGAAAATGAACAAGATAAACTGCATTTTCTAGAACAATACACTAGAGGTCGTCCTCACGAACTCATTCAATATCGGACTTTCGCCTGAAGAGGGTTATCAAAACGCACGACAACTGCTGAAAACCTACTATGGAGATAGTAGACAGATATATAGAGCACACATTAAAAAAATTATGAACTGGCCTCAGATAAAGTCAGCAGAAGATGGAGGAGCATTGGTAGATTTAGCTCTCTTCCTCGGTCGTTGTATGAATGCAGCACCTACTTCAGGGGGAAATCAGAATGAATTCGATATAGGTGAAAATCTACATATTGTCGTTTCAAAACTTCCATATGAACTGAAACGAGAGTGGTTATCAGTTGCTTGCAGTACTGAGGGGAAAGAAAAAAGAGACGTAAAATTTAATGATTTAATAAACTTCTTACACACACAAGCACAGAACGCCTCTCGTTCAATACATAGCACGGCTATACAAAGTTACAAATATATAGAAAAGGGAGAGAGGAATGACAAAGGAAAGCCTTCTGTGAATTTTAGTCTAAAAAAGGGAAATACCTTTGCCACAAATATCACAGAAGATGCTGCAAAGGAAACTCAGGACACATTAATCAAGAGGTCCGTCACAGGCACTTATGCCTTTAAAAAAGCTTGTGCCCTTTGTAGCGACCAACATATCCTTGCTGAATGTAAAAAAATAAAAGAACTGCCACATAAAGAAAGAATTGACTTTTTAAAATCTAAAGGTTTATGTTTTCGCTGTCTCAAACAGGGTCATCTAGGTAAGAACTGTAATGAAAGAATGAAATGTCAGACATGTTCCTTACAGCACCCAGATATCGTGCACATTAAAAAGGACAACGGAGCAGTATCTAAAGCTACGGCTAGTGTGGCAACATCTACTGAAACGGAAACCGAGACTGGAACCTGTACCTTTACAAAGTGAAAGGTATGTAGAAACGTACGCCTTTATAGACCTCGGCAGTACATCAACAATTTGCACTGAAAGGCTCCAGAGACAACTGAGCCTTCAAGGGAAAAGGACGCAAGTATTCCTCAAAACTATGAGTAATTACGATGATGATTCAAAAATGCTAACCCAATGTTCTCTTTTATTAGATTTACAAGTCTGTGGTCTCAATGCTGTTGAATATACTCACCTAAAGGATTATTAGGAACACCATACTAATACGGTGTTTGACCCCCTTTCGCCTTCAGAATTGCCTTAATTCTACGTGGCATTGATTCAACAAGGTGCTGAAAGCATTCTTTAGAAATGTTGGCCCATATTGATAGGATATCATCTTGCAGTTGATGGAGATTTATGGGATGCACATCCAGGGCACGAAGCTCCCGTTCCACCACATCCCAAAGACGCTCTATTGGGTTGAGATCTGGTGACTGTGGGGGCCATTTTAGTACAGTGAACTCATTGTCATGTTCAAGAAACCAATTTGAAATGATTCGAGCTTTGTGACATGGTGCATTATCCTGCTGGAAGTAGTCATTAGAGGATGGGTACATGGTGGTCATGAAGGGATGGACATGGTCAGAAACAATGCACAGGTAGCCCGTGGCATTTAAACCAATCAATCAATCAATCAACATTTATTTATATAGCACATATTCATACAAAAAAATGTAGCTCAAAGTGCTTTACAAAATGGATAGAGAAATAGAAGACACAATAAAAAATAAACATAAGTCAACATTAATTAACATAGAATAAGAGTAAGGTCCGATGGCCAGGGTGGACAGAAAAACAAAAAACTCCAAAGGCTGGAGAAAAAAATAAAATCTGTAGGGGTTCCAGACCAAGAGACCACCCAATTAATAATTAATAATTAATTAATAATAATTAATAATTAATAAACAATGCCCAATTGGCGCTAAGGGGGCTAAAGTGTGCCAAGAAAACATCTCCCACACCATTACACCACCACCACCAGCCTGCACATTGGTAACAAGGCATGATGGATCCATGTTCTCATTCTGTTTACGCCAAATTCTGACTCTTCCATTTGAATGTCTCAACAGAAATCGAGACTCATCAGACCAGGCAACATTTTTCCAGTCTTCAACTGTCCAATTTTGGTGAGCTCGTGCAAATTGTAGCCTCTTTTTCCTATTTGTAGTGGAGATGAGTGGTACCCGGTGGGGTCTTCTGCTGTTGTAGCCCATCCGCCTCAAGGTTGTGCGTGTTGTGGCTTTACAAATGCTTTGCTGCATTGCTGCATACCTCGGTTGTAACGAGTGGTTATTTCAATCAAAGTTGCTCTTCTATCAGCTTGAATCAGTCGGCCCATTCTCCTCTGACCTCTAGCATCAACAAGGCATTTTCGCCCACAGGACTGCCGCATACTGGATGTTTTTCCCTTTTCACACCATTCGTTGTAAACCCTAGAAATGGTTGTGCGTGAAAATCCCAGTAACTGAGCAGATTGTGAAATACTCAGACCGGCCCGTCTGGCACCAGCAACCATGCCACGCTCAAAATTTCTTAAATCACCTTTCTTTCCCATTCTGACATTCAGTTTGGAGTTCAGGAGATTGTCTTGACCAGGACCACACCCCTAAATGCATTGAAGCAACTGCCATGTGATTGGTTGATTAGATAATTGCATTATTGAGAAATTGAACAGGTGTTCCTAATAATCCTTAAGGTGAGTGTATATTGATTTGCCAAAGGTCTTCACACAGGTCTCCATTCCAGTGAACAGAGAAAGCATTCCACTACAAGAAGATATCGATGAGTGGGCATATCTTAAGGAGGTACGTCTATCTCGTATTGAGTCTGAAGTTGATCTTTTAATAGGAATCAACTATCCAGAAGTCTTCAAGCAGTCACGAATCATACCTAGCCAAGGAGGTGGACCTCACACAATGAAGACTGCACTTGGATGGGTAGTTGGTGGACCATACAAAGAGATATACGATCTCGCAAAACAAAGTGGTAAGATGCCTAAATATTCAATCAATCGTGTCTCAATAACAGAAATTGAAGATATGCTGCTGCAACAGTATAACACAGATTTTCCAGAGTGCAACTGTGAAGAAAAAGAGGAAATGTCACACGAAGACATCAAGTTCATGCGCTTCAGAATCTGACTGGTAGGTGGCCACTATTGTTTAAATTTGCCTTTGAAGGATGAAACACTTAAAATGCAGAATAACCGCTGCATTGCTGAACAGCGTGCTATTGGACTCAAAAGAAAATTGAGCAAAGATTCAGGTTTCCACGAAGACTATAAAGCCTTCATGAAAGACATTATAGACAATGGTTATGCTGTTAAAGTACCCAAAAAAAGCCTGAATTGCAATGAAGGCAGAGTGTGGTACATCCCACATCACGGTGTGTATCATCCAAAGAAAAATAAGATTTGAGTAGTCTTGACTGCACTGCCATCTACCAGGGGATTTTACTTAATGAACAATTACTAAAAGGCCCTGACCTAACACTCTCTTTGGTGTCCTTACAAGATTCAGAAAGGAGCCAGTAGCCTTAATGGCAGACATTAAGTCAATGTTCTACCAAGTTAAGATACCAGACAAAGACACAGATCTTTTACGTTTTCTATGGTGGCCTGAAGGTAATCTAAGTAAAGACCTAGAAGAATTCAAAATGACAGTACATCTTTTGGTGCTACTTCTTCACCCAGTTGTGCTTCTTATGCTTTATGAGAACAGCCGAAGATGCCAGAGATACATTTCCTGAGGAAGCTGTTAACACCGTTCTCAACAACTTCTATGTGGATGACTGTTTAAGGTCAGTGACAACAGAAGAACAAGCAATAAAGCTGGCAAAGGACCTCCAAGCTCTATGCCTCAAAGGGGGATTCCATTTGACTAAGTGGGTGAGTAACAACAGAGAAGTTGAAGACAGAGCTCATGAACAAAAGGACTTAGATTTGAGCCACAGTCTCCTTCCCACAGAGCGTGCCCTGGGCATCCAGTGGTGCACAGAAACTGACAGTTTCAAATTTCAGATTAAGTTGCAAAACAAGCCCGCTACAAGGCGTGGTATCCTGTCTGTTGTTAGCTCAGTTTATGATCCACTTGGTTTTCTAGCACCTGCTTTACTGCCAGCAAAGCTTATTCTAAGAGACTTATGTAAAGAGAAATGTGGGTGGGATGAAGAAGTAGAAGTCAAACACATTCAGAAATGGAAAAAATGGATGGATGATTTGAAGTTACTTACAGACTATAAAGTGAACAGATGCTTCAAACCTACTGGGTTTGGAACCATAAAGACAGCACAAATGCACCATTTTGCAGATGCTAGTGAAGATGGATATGGCACTGTCACTTATCTTGTTTTAACAAATGAAAAGGGCAAAAGGCATTGTTCATTCCTGATGGGCAAGTCAAGAGTTGCACCATTGAAACAGGTCACAATTCCAAGAATGGAGCTGACAGCAGCCATTGTGGCAGTTAAAATGGACAAAATGCTTAAAGGTGAGCTTCAAATGCTCTTACGAGAATCTACATTTTGGACTGACAGCACCACGGTGCTAAAATACATCTCAAATGAAAGCACTCGATTCAAGACCTTTGTTGCAAACAGAATCTCCGTGATCAGAGATCATTCACAACCTTCACAGTGGAGGTATGTCACATCTGTCCTTAATCCGGCTGATCAAGCTTCTAGAGGGCTAACCATAGAAAACTTTCTAAAGAACACCACATGGTCAAATGGTCCAAGTTTCTTATTGAAGTCAGAACATGAGTGGCCAAAAAGACCAGATCAACTGAACGATTCGATTTTTGAAGATGATCCAGAAGTTAAAATGTGTGCAGTTAACATGACAAAAATAGGAGAGACAACTGAACCCATCAACAAACTAATCAATTACTTTTCAGATTGGCATCGCTTGAAGAAAGCAGTGGCTTGGTTTCTCAAGTTTAAAGACATACTGTTGCACTTAAGAAATGAAAGAAAAACATTTCAACTAGAAGCCAGTCAGACTAAAGGTAATCCAAAGAACAAAAATCACTCATCACAAAGCTCATGAAAAAGTATAAACAGACTTTAAAACCAAGTCCAATTTCTCTAGATGACTTAGTTAAAGCTGAAACAGAGCTTATCCGTCTAAGTCAACAGCAAGAATTTCCAGAAGAATTAAAAGCTCTAAAGAAAAGACTTGTGTTAAAAAGAACAGTCAGATCTATAAACTAGACCCGATCATACAAGAAGGAATACTTAGGAGGAAGACTCTGTAAAGCTGCAATGCCTGAAGAAGCTAAACATCCCGCAATTCTACACAAGCATTCACATGTTGGTTCTGTCATATTGCAGCACATTCATAAACGAATTGGTCATTGTGGGTGCAACTATGTGCTCGCACTACTTCGCCAGAAATACTGGATACCTCAAGCAAATTCAGCTATCAGAAAAATAATTTCAAAGTGCACAACATGCAGAAGATACAATGCGAAAGCAGGTGAGCAAAAAATGGCAGATTTGCCAGAAGATCGCCTAGCATCAAACCAACCACCGTTCACTAATGTTGGAGTTGATTATTTTGGCCCCTTCCTAGTCAAAAGAGGAAGAAGTCTAGTCAAGAGGTACGGAGTAATCTTCACATGTCTAACAACCAGAGCTGCGCACATAGAGATCGCACATAGCTTAGACACTGATTCTTGTATCCAAGCCATACTCCGATTTACGGATAGAAGAGGACAAGTTAAAATCATGCGCTCAGACAATGGAACAAATTTCGTTGGAGCAGAAAGAGAGCTACGAGAAGCTATTAAAAAATTGGAACATAAAAAAATCAGTGACGCTATGATGCAAGAACAAATCAAATGGATTTTTAATCCACCATCAGCCTCTCACCAAGGTGGAGTGTGGGAAAGACAAATCAGAAGCATAAGAAAGATTTTAAATTCAACACTAAACCAACAAACACTCGATGATGAAAACCTTCCTACAATGATGTGTAGAGTGGAATCAATACTCAATAACAGACCCCTTACGAAGACATCAGATGACCCAAATGATTTGGAACCACTCACACCCAATCACTTGTTATTATTGAAGACAAAACCTGAAATACCACCTAAACTCATTTCAGAAAATGAACCATACCCAAGAAGACGCTGGAAACAAATTCAATACATGGCTGATTTGTTTTGGAAAAGATGGACAAAAGAGTATTTGCCAATACTTCAAAAACGTCAAAAATGGCTTGCACCAAGAAGAAATTTTGAACCAGGGGACGTTGTTCTAATTGTAGATAAAGCTACACCTCACAATTCCTGGGTAATGGGTCGAGTCATCAAGACAATGCCAGATGCCAAAGGTGCAGTCAGAAGAGTTTGTGTGCAGACCAAAACCAGCACACTGGACAGACCCGTGAATAAACTGTGCCTGCTTCAAGAAACAGCCAATGTTTGAAATATGAAATTTTTAAAATGTTTGTTTGCAGTGTTATTGCTAATGATTTGAAAAGAATAGTTAATAATAGTTATGGCTAGTTTTGTGTACAAATTGATTTGGGTACAAACTACTGTGGGTATGGATAGATTTGGGTTAAACTATAGCAGATGCCAGTGGGTTTGATTTTCAGTACCCACATAAAACTCTAGCACATAGGGACAATTTAGCATTATTAAATAAATGCACCTGTTGCTGGGCTAAACTGCTATTCATTGTGTGCCTCTTTACATACTGGGGTTTATTACAACAACAGCAACAATAATAATAATGATCATCATCATCATCATTCTTCACATTTATATAATGCTTTTCTCTCTACTCAAAGTGCCTCAGTGAGAGGGGAGCCACTTCAGCCAACACTAATGCATAGCATCCACCTGGATGATGCGATGGCAGCTGTTTTTGCGTCAGTATGCTCACTACACATTAGTGGTTAGGCGGTGAAGTGGTGAGGAAGATAGCCAATTAGAGACAGGGGATGATTAGTGGGCCAGAACGACAAGGCCGTCACAGGCAATTTAGCCTGGGCATCGGGATACACACTACTCTTTATGCCCAGGGATCTTTAACAAATACAGAGAGTCAGGACCTCGGTTTTATGTCTCATCTGAAGGATGGCACCATTTCTATAGAACAGTGTCCCAATCTCTGGGGCATTGAGATACACATTCAGACCACAGGGTAAGTGTCCCCTGCTGGCCTAGCCAACACCACTTCCATCAGGAACCCAAGGTTTTCTTAGATGGTCTCCAATCCAATGACTGACCATGGGCCCCAGTGTTTTTAATCATTTTATTTCTGTTCCAAAACTGCATGTTGCTGCTTATGACTGGATCCAGGGATGGCAGGTCATTTAGCATGTCTTTATGAATAATCTTGTGGTTTTCTGCAGTGTAAAGAAGTGGCCATGGAGGACAAGGGGAATAAGCTTTTTCTGTCAAGCTCACAATAACACCAGATTAACCTCATGTGATCTTCTCTGTTGTTGAAACTGTAGTAGAATTTCACCAGCTAGCTCTTATACTGATGGTTTAAGCATAGATATTATTTTTAATATGTTTTGGAAATGGCTTTATTGTGCCATTAGCTTGCTAATATATTTTTGAGCCCTGCTTGGATGTTCTCTTTTTCTTGTTATGAGGGACCTTTTCATTGCATACTAGCTAACTTTTGCAGATTACAAGCATCATTGTTCCCACCCATCAGTTGCCTGTTATGTTATGCAACATGGGCCACCAGTTTCCTGATTGTTTTATTTAGCCAAAAATGAACAAAATACTTATTCATATTTTCAAAAATCAAATATATATTTATGTGGCTGGTATTGAGATGGACTGATGAGGTGCCCACAGGAGCTCCCCTCATGGAGCTTGTATTGGTGTCCCCTAAACCAGAGAGGATATAACAATAGATATTTCATAGCAAAACTGTATCTAATCTGGCGTTAATCTGAATATTGTTGTTTATAGATTGGGAGTGATTTTAGATTATGTGCTTCCTGAATGATATACACAGATTTTAAAGTAAAATTGTCTAAGTGTATAACATTCCCAAAATGTATCATCCAGTGAGGTGGGCACTTGTTGACATTATTCACGATTTGTATCTTTTCCCTTTATTCATTTTAGACCAGGGGTGTCAGACTCTGCTGCTTGGACCTTTTAAAAATGGAATGCTTTGTCAGTTTTTAAAAACTATGGCATGCAATGACTGTTAATGTTTTCAAATATTCCCTTCAACGTGCATTTCATATATAGAATATACTAGCCAGATTACCTTTACATCTGTTGATTAAAATGTGTCTCCAGTGTCTGTTGGCATTTATCTGTGCAACATAGCACACCAAAGGTAACAGCTTATAGTTAAAATGAAAACTGGCTGCATGTAATGACTTCATAGAAAAACATGAAAAAAATTATGAGTTACACTGCCATATAGTGTTTTAGCATGATGATGAAGATGTGACAGCATCATGATGGAAACGATAGCTTGACTTCACACATACCACTTCTGCTACTCTGTTCACCTTTTAAAGCTGCACATGTGTCAGGGCTGGTTACTCTTCAGCAGCTTACCTTACTGCTGTCATTGCCTTTCCTGATCCTTTTGTCTTTTTTTGATAATTGCAGATAGAAAATGCATTTCTACTAATGTCCAACGTGACCACTATCAGCTTGTGACCAACTCTGAGTATTGTCTGCATATTCCTTCACAAGCATGTTTATACTAATTTTTTTTATGTAATCAAGTGTCTTTTGAATGTGATGATAAACATTAATTCAGATGTTAATGGATGTACTTTACTTTAGTCATAACTTCCCTGGAGTGAGTGTTTCACTCGTCTTAATTTGTTGACTTAATTTTTTCAGTCAGTGATGATTTCGGTCCCAAGGCTCCTCATAGCTTTCCTAGCCAGCTGCAATGTCCAAGAAAAGAAAAGCTAATGAAGAAGGAAGACAGTTTCAAGTCAAGTAGTCTTTATTGTCATCACAGCCATATACAAAGTATATAGTGAGACTAAATTGTGTGCCACCAGGCCCACAGTGTAAGATGCAACAACACAGAATAAAGTACTACACATTTTACAACAAAGCACAGAATACAAGTCAGTCTAAAAGAAGATGACATACAATAAGACATATAACAAAATTATTAACTAGTGTTAGGTAATTATCAACTTAATTGTTAGGTCATTGAAGAAAATTACCACACCAACTCAGTTCACAGAATGTAGGATTAAAAAGAAGAAAAGTTTATAAAGTTCACAGATTGTCAGGATGCAGCAAAGGCATTAGGGAGCATGACAGCCTGGGCATAGAAGCTGTTCAGCGGTATGGTTGAGTAGACACAGATACTGCAGTACTGTTTTCTGTCCTGATTTTAAATAAATAATTGTGCCAGAGTATGAAGGTTCAAAATTGGATGTGGGTGTGCATGAACACACTTCACTCCAGGGACATTTGGGGTGCCTGGCTGATCGATCACGCATACGTGTGCAATTGCAAGCATGAGTTAGGTGCCTCATTATTGCCTTGGAGGGATCAGCGTCTCACACCCACACTGAATTAGGCAGGTGAAAAGTGGTCATAGAAAGAGATGAAAAGAGATTGGAAAGAGAACAGAGGAATAGCTGTAGAAAGAAAGAATAGATGGAGAAATGGAAGTTTAAAGGATGGGAGAAGAGGGCAGGAACGGGGGAGAGCCAGTGAGAGAGAGGAGGCAGGCAGCCAAGAAAAGAGCCTCTTGGGAAGCATGAGGCCAACAGTTGGGGTTGCTGTGGGTCATTCCAGCTGAGTGGCTCAGGGAGCTGGAGTGATGCAGTGCTCGCTCCCTCATAAGTCTGGGGAGAGGCAACGGGAGCTACAGGTGTAAAGAATGGCTCTTTGTGGAGCCCAGAGGGGGTGCCATGGATGGCCAAGACCCAAGCCTGGCAACAGGAGTCACAGAGACCTGGCGTAGCACCTTACCATGACCACAGATGGCCGCAGGGACCGGAGCCTAGGAGCAAGGAGGTTCGGCGCCACGCCCTGGAGGGAGCCTTATGTAGCAGCGATCCAAACCTGGCGGAGAAGGTTGGCTGTGACTGTCAATTAGGTGTCTCCTCTGCTGCATGGTCCCATTCGGGGTAAGCAGAGAAAATGTCCGTTTTAAAGGGTTGCACCAGGGACTGAATTTTTAAGAGAAGATTCCTGGCTGTGTTTTTAACCTCATTTTAACAGCTAATTTATTGAATTGATTTTAACCTCCACATGCACTTCATTTTGTTGGATTATTTATCTATAGATGAAGATTTTGCACTGTACTTTAATTTGAACACTTTGCTTTTATTTAATTGATGTTTTTTAATAAAAGTACTGATTTACTTTTACACCTACCCTTTGCTGGGTGAGAGTGTGTCCTTATCTACCCAGCTCATCTCAGTTATGACTATTAAGAGGCTCCACAAAGGCAAATGGGAGCATGGAGCTAACCAGGACCATCACAGGGAAGAAGACAAAAAACTGATTTGTGAGGTGAGTGGAATCAGCCATGATGCAGGATGCTTTACAGAGACAGAGTTTATTGAAAACGTCTTGAAGAGAAGGCACAGACGCATTAATGGTATTCTCAGCTGTCCTTACAATCCTCTATATCATCTTACAGGCAGTAGTGCTGCAGTTTCTGAACCACACTGTAATGAAGCACTTAGCACAATCTCTGTAACACCCCTGTAAAATATACAGCCCTGCGGTAAAGATAGAAAGAGGAAGGAAGGGTTGTTTTTCAGCTGTCTCTGGAAAGAAAACAGTTGTTGAGCTCTTTTACCAACAAAAGACTTTTCGCTCCAGGTGAGGTCTTTTGCAATATGAACGCCAAGGAACCTAATACTTCAAACAGTCTCAAAATTGGAGCCAAATATGTAAAGTGGGCTATAAGCAGAACAAATCTTCCTGAAGTCAATAATCCTCTCCTTGGTTTTTTTACACATTAAGAGAGAGATTGTTGCCTGTGCCCCAGGTTGTTAGTTGTTTAACCTATTCTTTGTATGTCGATTCATCATTGTTGCTATTGACACCTAACATGGTTGTATAATTAGCAGTCTTGACAATGTTATTGGAACTAGACCTGTCAGTGCAGTTGTGCATCAGTAGAGTGAACAGGAGAGGAGAGAGGATGCAGCCCAGAGGTGCACCAGTGCTTATACTAGAAGTGAGAGTGCCTATCTCAACTGATTGATGCCGTGCAGTAAGGGAGCCCAAAATCCAGTTACATTGAGGTGCATTCAGGCCTAGTTCACTGGGTTTCACAATTAACTTCTGTGGCATTATTGTGTTGAATGCCAGACTAAAATTAATGAATTGCATTCTTACAAAAGTGTTCTTTTCATCTTTAGCTACTACCATCAAGGTGAACTGACTCCAAGCTTAAAAGGCAAGAGGCATGTAGTGCCTTTCAAGTGCCAGCACAACTTCCAAAGTTGTGAATCTCCACTGAAAATATTGGGTCCATTCACCTAAAGCTTCCTCTGGTGACCAACAATTCTTGTGCAGTCCTGATGTTACATTCTGAATTAAAAGGACATGCACCCCCTGGTAGCTCCCACATTACCTGTATCAGAAAAGATAGATAGAACACACAGCAGAATGACTAAAAAGAAAAACAGTTAAACAGAATGACTAAAAAGAAAAACAGTTAAAAAGAAAGACATTGGCAGTCACAGTCCTAATGACGTTTTATGCAGGCATATTGCTGTTGGTATAAAGGAGCCCCAGTAGTACTTCTTGACACATGTCTGTTGAATAATCTGTTGGCTGAAAGTCCTTAGTGTTACTGTGTCAGAGAGAGGATGTGCAGAATTGTTCATAATGGCACTCAGTTTTGTTTTAATTCTCTTCTTTGCTATGACCTCCAAGGGGTCCAGAGTGTGTCTCATAACATGAGTTTGCCCTTTTAATTAGCTTGTTGGTTAGGTAAGCCTCACTTAATAATAATAATAATAATAATAATAATTCATTATATTTATATAACGCTTTTCTCAGTACTCAAAGCGCACCACAGCATAGAAAATCACACTGGCCATCAGAGAGTTATAGAATATGTAAAGAATGTCACTTCCCACATTAAAGGAACATGTTTTCCTAAGGAAAAAGAGCCTGTTCTGTCCTATCTTATATGGTGCCTCTGTGTCCCAAGACCAGTACAACCTGTCATTAAAGCATTTATAGAACTGGACCATCTCTACTTCCATTCCTTGAATAGTGACAGGACATAGAGCCTCTTTTGTGCAGCGAAAGTCAGTAACCAGTTCCTTGGTTTTGCTGATGTTAAGATGTAGACAGTTCTCTATGAACAAAGTTGTTCACCTGACTCGTATACTCTGTCTCACCCCCTTCATCAATACACCCCATAAGTGCAGAATCATCTGAGAATTTCTGCAAGTTATTTACATGCTAAATCAGCCACTGTGAATGTAATGCTTTCATTTTTATTGATTATAACATAAGTCAGGCAGTGTGGTGTAGGGGTTAAAAGGCTTTTTCACTTTAAACTGTGGTTTCAAATCCTGCTACTGACATTGGGTGTCTATGAGCATGTCACTTGTCCTGCCTGTGTTCCAATTGGAAAAACAAAATAAATTTAACCAATTGTATCATAAATGTTGTAAGTTGCCTTGGATAAAGGCGTCAACCAAATAAGTAAATACTGCTTAACTGTTGCGGCGGCACAGTGGCACAGTGGGTAGCGCTGCTGCCTTGTAGTAAGGAGACACGGGTTCACTTCCCAGGTCCACCCTGCGTGGAGTTTGCATGTTCTCCCCACATCTGCGTGGGTTTCGATCTGGATACTCTGGTTTCCTCCCACAGTCCAAAGACTTGCAGGTTAGGTGCATTGGTGATCCTAAATTGTCCCTGGTGTGTGTATGTGTGTGTGCACCCTGTGGTGGGCGGTGCCCCGCCAGGGGTTTGTTTCCTGCCTTGCGCCCTATGTTGGCTGGGACTGGCTCCAGTAGACCCCCGTGACCCTGTAGTTAGGATACAGCAGGTTGGATAATGGATGTATAACTGTCCTTAAAAAGGAAGTAACAAATTAAGTAACTTAAGTAATTTCAATGAATTGTTTTATCTTTAGATTTCAGTACATCTCACTGTAGTGACTCATTTGAGCAAAAATATTTACCTTAATCTTTGCACTGATAAAGTAATGTGGTTCATTGTTTCTCTTCTGACAGAAACTAGTTGGTTTAAATTTCCAGTCCTGCAGCAGATGTAACTGAAACCATCGAAACTCTATTCACTTCTCAAGAATAAATGAAATAGCATACAGTTAGAGTTAAAAATAGTTCTGAAGGAACTCCTGGAGAAGCAGAGTAACTATTTGTAATGCAAGGTAGTGGTTTATTCTGCATCTCTCTCTAGCCAATAATCCATGTTGTCTTGACTTGTGGAAGCATTACTGAAAGCATTTGTTTAATTTATACATTTTATTATGCCTTTTTTATTGTTCACTTAGAGTTTTATTGTCTCAATATTTTATTAATCTCAATCTTGGAAGTGATATTCAATAAAAAGGCAAATGAATGAATTGAGGGAAAGTGATGTGGAGCAGTATACTCGTGTGTTAAAAAAGGGCCAAATATATGTATCTATAGCAATAATACACATTCCCTCCACTGAAAATCAAAAGTAATTAACATTGTCAATCAGCTGTAATTTATATATATACTTTAATATAAACTGCTCAAAAAAATTAAAGGAACACTTTGAAAACACATCAGATCTCAGTGGGAAAAAATCATACTGGATATCTATACTGATATGGACTGGGTAATGTATTAGGAACTAAAGGATGCCACATTGTTTGATGGAAATGAAAATGATCAACCTACAGATGGCTGAATTCAAAGACACCCTGAAAATCAAAGTGAAAAAATAATGTGTCAGGCTAGTCTATTTTGCTGAAACTTCATTGCAGTAACTCAAAATCATACTCAGTAGTTTGTATGGCCCCCACGTGCTTGTATGTATGCCTGACAACATAGGGGCATGCTCCTAATGAGACAACGGATGGTGTACTGGGGAATCTCCTTCCAGATCTGGACCAGGGCATCACTGAGCTCCTGGACAGTCTGAGGTGCAACCTGGCGGCGTCGGATGGGCCGAAACATAATGTCCCAGAGGTGTTTTACTGGATTTAGGTCAGGCAAGTGTGGGGGCCAGTTAATGGTATCAGTTCCTTCATCCTCCTGGAACTGCCTGCATACTCTCACCACATGAGACCGGGCATGGTTGTGCACAAGAAGGAACCCAGGACTCACTGCTCCAGCACCAAACCATGAACGATATTACAGGCAGCATAACATTCCCCAAGGATTATCCAGACCCTTTTACGTGTGTCAAATGTGCTTAGGGTGAACCTGCTCTCATCTGTGAAAAGCACAGGGTGCCAGTGTTGGACCTGCCAATTCTGGTATTCTATGGCAAATGCCAATCGAGCTCCATGGTGCCAGGCAGTGAGCACATGGCCCACTAGAGAATGTTGGGTTCTCAGGCCACCCTCATGAAGTCTGTTTTTAATTGTTTGGTCAGAGACATTCACACCTGTGGCCTGGTGGAGGTCATTTTGTAGGGCTCTGGTAGTGCTCATCCTGTTCATCCTTGCCCAAAGGAGCAGATACTGGTCCTGCTGATGGGTTAAGGACCTTCTACAGCCCTGTCCAGATCTCCTAGAGTAACTGCCTGTCTCCTGGAATCTCCACCATGCCATTGAGGCTGTGCTGGGAACCACATCAAACCTTCTGGCAATGGTATGTATTGATGTGCCTGCCATCCTAGAGAAGTTAGACTACCTGTGCAACCTCTGTAGTGTCCAGGTATCACCTCATGCTACCAGTAGTGACACTGACTGTAGCCAAATGCAAAAATAGTGAAAAAACAGTCAGAAAAGAAGGGCGGGAAGAGGTAAATGTCAGTGGCCTCCACCTGTTAAACCATTCCTGTTTTGGGGATCATCTCATTGTTGCCCCTCTAGTGCACTTGTTGTTAATTTAATTAACACCATAGCAAATGAAATTGATTAACAACCCCCTCTGCTACTTACATTGACCCTGGCAAATTATTTACAATATTTATTAGCAAAAATGCTACATACACTCTAAAGCAGCATTCTGAAAAACACTTAATCTAGTCCTGAGTTTGGGAGGGCAGAGCCTATTCTGCCAGTACTGGGAGCAAACCCAGACTGACACAGAATCAATTTGCTATCTCCAATCAATCTACCCAGCCTGTCTTTGATGGTGTAAAAGAAACACTGGAGGGCCGAAAAGGAAATGCAGGCATGGCGAGTAAATGTAAACTCTATATGGACAACAACTAAGCATGAGATATGAACTCAGGATATCAGATCAAGTCAAGTCAAGTCAAGCTTGGGAGCATGCACTAGTACAGTGCATTGCCGCACCCACTACACAACAAAACAACTTAGGATTCCGGTTTACAACCTCCCAGGAAGACACGCGGTTCAGTCCCACCCTTCTGAATTGACCCTCTTATGCTGCAGCCAGGTGTTACGTTGGTGACCTCTTGGTCTAGTCCAGCCACTCGGGTCCCCAGCAATGAGGATCTTATGAGCCGGATCACCCTCGGAGAATCGCACCACCTGACCGTAATGCCGTAACTGACTCTCCCTCACAATGCAGATAATGTACCTATTTTGGTACTCCATGAGCAATCGCTCATTCGACACAAAGTGAAACCAACAGTACCCAAGGATTTTCCCGAGAGACACAGTACCAAAGGAGTTCAATCTTCATCTCAGGTCACTGGATAGCATCCTTGTCTCACAACCATATAGCAAGACAGGAAGCACCAGGACTCTAAAGACTTGGACCTTCGTCCTTTTGCATAGATATCGGGAACGCCACACACCCCTTTCCAGCGTCCGCATGACCCCCCATGCTCTCCCAATCCGTCTACTGAATTCATAGGAAGAGTCACCAGAGACAAGAAGGTCACTGCCAAGGTAAATAAACCTCTCAATATGGCCAACACACTCAACAAACAGACACAATGCTGATGGCTGTGCCCAAGAGGTCATTGAAGGCCTGGATCTTGGTTTTTATCCAGGACACTTGCAAGCCCAGACACTCAGACTCTTCACTCAGTCTCTTGAGCGCCCCGATCAGAGCCTCCATTGACTGCGCGAAGATCACAGCATCGTCAGCAAAGTCAAGATCCGTGAACCTTTCTTCACTAACAGATGCCCCACAGCCGCTGGACCCCACGACCTTGCCCAACACCCAGTCCATACAAGCATACAGAGTAGGAGCAAGAACGCACCCTGGACGAACCCCAGAATCAACTGGGAAAAACGCAGAGGTCCTGCCTCCACTCTGCACACCACTCACAGTACCAGTCAGTGTACAGGCCGGCCATGATATCCAGCAACCTCGAGGGGATCCCGCAAATCCTCAGGATGTCCCACAGGGCAGCTCAATCAACTGAGTCAAACGCTTTGCAAAAATGGACAAAGGCTACAAAGAAGCTGATATTCACGTTTGTGCTCTATGAGAACCCTCAGAGCCAGGATGCAGTCGATGGTAGACTTCTTAGGCATAAAACCAGCCTGTTCCGGTCACTGGTAGGTGAGCAAGTGATCACGGTTCCTATTGAGGATGACCCTAGCATGGATCTTACCTGGCACCAACAGCAGTGTTATCCCCCTGTAGTTGCTGCAGTACAGGCAATCACCCTTCCCTTTCCAGATAGGGACAGCAAGTCCCATTTTCCAGTCAGTTGGGATGATGTCAGTCTCCCAAATGGAAGCAAAGATTGCTTGCAATGTCAGGAGGACATCCTTACCACCAGCCTGGAGAAGTTCACCCCGGATACCACAGATCCCTGCAGCCTTTCCCCCCCTCAGCTGGTTCACCACCTGTGCTATCTCAGTGGGATTGGGTGGTTCACAGCTAATTGGAGGATCAGCCTCAAGAACTGTGGACACAGAGATATCCAATGTCCTGGCGGGAGGATCACCTTTGAACAACTACTCAAAGTAGTCAGCCCAGCAGGTTACAACTGCAGTGTCATCCATAAGGACCATTCCATCGGCTGTCCTGACTGCATCTCTCCAAGGAACAGATTCAGATGTGCGTAATGCTTCAATTCCTCCATAAGCAGGACGTGGGTCGCTAGACCACAGATGGTGTGTCACTTGCTCACAGATTCCTCGAACAAACGCCTCTCTATCTGCCCTCAGAGCCCTCACAGCCGTCCTTCTCAGTTTCCGGTACAGACCAGAGCTGCCATTGAGCCGTGTGCTGCCACTCCTCAGATGAAACACCTTCTTCTAGGCACACCAGTAACACCAACACAACCCTCAGCAACCTTCAGGGTCTTGTCACGGAAGGTCTCCCACATCACATTAGGTTTGGCAGTTGTACCCAAATCTGAAAGTTCCTTACACAAACGGCGTGCAAACTCATTAGAAACAGCCTGGTCTTGGAGTCTGACCAAGTCCAGGCTCATTTTCCTGGTAGGTGGCAACCTACTGGACCTAAGCTGGATCCCAAGAGTAGCAACAACAAGTCTGTGGTCAGAATTCACAAACTGGGAATTTCTGTAGACCTTGCATTTTTGCAAGAGCCTCCAGCGTCTGCCCACAAGGAGGTAATCGATCTACTTCACCGCACCACCAGTACTGGAGTACCAAGTCCGATGATGCGGTTCAGGGCACTGGAACCAGGATCCAGCGATTCGCAGCCCCTGACCTTTTACAAAGTCAAGAAACATGGAGCCACTTTCACCTGACCCATGGGGACCAAGAGAATCCTCATAGTCAGCCCTGTCAGTGCCAGTGGCTGCATTGAAGTCACCCATGACCAGAGGAGTGTCAACTGGTGGGCACCCATCAACCACCAAGCAAAGCTGCAAATAAAATGTCTCCCTCGCTGACACATCACTCACTGTGGTCAGAGCATACACTGAGACAACAGAGAAGGCACCCAGAGAGTGCTGAATTCGGAGTCTCATAATACGCTCGTTGAAAGGAGTGACATCGGACACCATCGGAAGAAGCCAATCCACTACAGCAACAGCTACTCCCCAAGTATGAAAGCCATCAGAGCGACCAGACCAATAAAAGGTGTATCCACCTACAGAGATCTGGCCAGTCCCCGGTCTGCGCACCTCAGAGAGTGCCGGCACTATTGGCCTCCGACAGCAGAGAAAGATGATCATCTTGCCAGAGAGACAAGACCTGTATGGGCTGCCTCAAATTGGGACCCGAGTGCTGCCATGCAGAGGGCGATGCGTCAACACCACACCAGTTTCGACCCCCAACAGACCAGGCCCTATTGGCTCTCCAATGGTTTCGACTCTTCCGGGGATGGGGCTCCTGAGGGCTTTCCCCCATCTCCTTCGTGATGCGATAAGCCTTCCTATGGCCGGCAGCAGCAGAGTTACTCCTGCAGAGTGCAAAAAGGAGTCCTTTCAGTAGTCTCAGAGCTTTGTGAAGTTTTTTTTACGGTGTCTGGAGTGCCAATCCTGCCACCAACCCCCATGCAGTTTAACATCATACCCAGGACAAAAACCAGATCTGTGAAGCTACCATCTGTGCCACCCATCAAAAATGCTAACCACTTAAACTGTAATATATTTTAGCCTGTTCATATTATTTTTAATTGTGATAGTGATAATAACATACAGTACATTTAGATTAAGTTAGCTGTCTGGACATTAGAATGAATCTTTCTTTGGTCTACTGCATTTATAATTGGTTGGGACGCAACTGTGTAATGTGAGATTATAGGTTTGTGAAAGTGACAAATGAGCCAGTGAGGTGTTTATGAACAGCCTTTCATTTACCTGTGTAACATTTAATTAGGGCAACAGATATTTACAACTAAAATTAATTTTGAAAAATTAGCTTTCTTTATGACCAATAACATCTAGCTGCAGTGTCGTGCAGCTATTTACTTGTAGTGTGACGTTTTTGGAACAAGGGACAACATTCTATGTTTCAGGCCTTTTGTTAGTTCATAAGATGGTGTTGTAAAACATTGTCCATCCTGTTAGGCAGAGTAGCCTAGTTTTTAAGGCATGTTATTGTAAATCACAATGCTGCCATTTCAACACCAACCACAGACTCATTTTGTGGCACTGAGTAATTGGCTTAAGCTACCCATGCACTTGTACCTGATTAAGTACCACAAATAAAAGCATCAACTCTATAAGTTTATAATTCTTCTTGTTTGCTTTACTACCATATTGTAAACCCAAAACCGTTTATGCCCACAATTAGCTTGAAAGTGCATGATATGATAAGAGACATAAACTTCAAAATCAACATTAACAGTGACTCCTGTCTTTTGTTCATGTTCTCCTTAATGGAGCTTAAAGGATGTATTACTAATGAAGACAACTGAAGAAAAGTCCAATTGGCCAGCCATCAATAACATCAGAATTCTGTGTTGGTTAAATAAACACAAACTGAAAGCTTTTTAAAAAACAATTTAATTTTAAATTCTAATAAATTTTACACAAAATTCAGTATACAAAAACTTTATTTGATTCCCTAAATATATAGTCATTTTATCAGTAATAATAATTAGATTATGTTTTTCTTTTTCTACTTTTTAATAAACAGTATATAAGTGTCTCTCCTAGATGTTCAGAATCCTGGGTCAAGAGAAATTAGACAGAACTATTTTTTGTTTTCATTTTATTTAATCACAGACAGAAATAGTTTTTTTTATAATGCAAAAATGTATTTTAAAAAGCTATTGTTGCAGAATGCAAACTTAAAAGGAAGTCTGAAATATATTACTGCTACCAAGGAATGCATTTTCAATATTTTGACAAAATATGCATGCATTTTGAAAAAATAAATTGATAGTAACTTAACAAAGTAATTTTTCTGTAATTGCATACCGCAATGTATATCTTTCAAGACTTACGAGATCATTTCCAATCAATGTCATTACTTCGTCTTTGCAGTAAAATTAAGTGCTCGATATGTTTATAAGAAACATAAAAAACAATGTAGGCATAATCAAAAGTAAATTCATAATGTTATCATTGTTAATCGGTGCAGCACTGTTACTTGAATTATCATTTTTCATGTTTAGCACTTTCGTCCAAAATGACATTTTATCTTTACTTAATTCATTTCCAACATATTGGCTCAAGCTAAGTCCCATGTATGCTTCATCTAGTTTGTAGACTGGCCATTTCAAATGGGTATCATCATTTGGGTTTCTGCATAAAATAAAATAAATGAGATATTTTCAACTACACATATGTTCAGATTATTATTTTGGTCAAGATAATACTGTAATTCTCTTTAGCTACTGTATGTTTTATACACTTTCTTATTTCAAAGTCTACACTTAGATTATTTTTTATATCTATCTAGCAACAGTCAAGTCAATTCAAGTCAAGTCAATTTTATTAATTCAGTACATTTAAAACAACAGAAGCTGACCAAAATGCTGTACAGTTTCCATAAATACACAAATAAGTATGCAGATACAGTAAATAAACACAACAAAATATATAAATAAATTAAAAAATGATAGACTAAGGCAAAAATACCCAAAGTTGGTGCTGACCTATTATAAAAAAATGTAGACTATTCCAAAGCTTTGGGGCAGCTACTGCAAAGGCACGGTCCCCTCTGAGCTTAAGCCGAGACCTCAGCATGACCAGTAACTTCTGGTCAGAGGATCTCAGTGCTCATGAGGGAGAGTAAGGGTGCAAGAGGTCAGTAAGATAAGATGTGGCGAAACCATTCAGAGACTTAAAAGCAAGCATCAAAATTTTAAACACAATCCTGTAGGGACCAGGAAGCCAGTGAAGAGAAGTTAAGGTTTGTGTGATATGGTTCTGTTTCTGTGTGCCTGACAGAAGCCTGGCCGCAGTGTTCTGGACTAGCTGAAGACAAGCAAGGGATGAGTGATTAACTCCAGGGTTTAAGAGAATTTGTTTTGCTCTGTTTCATTTTGCATAAAAATGAAAAGAAATATCCATTCATCCATCCATTACCCAACCCGCTATATCCTAACTACAGGGTAACGGGGGTCTGCTGGGGCCAATCCCAGCCAACACAGGGCACCATGCAGGAAACAAACCCTGGGTAGGGCGCCAGCCTACCGCAGGGCACACACACACACACACACCAAGCACACCAGGGACAATTTAGAATCGCCAATGCACCTAACCTGCATGTTTTTGGACTGTGGGAGGAAACCGGAGTACCCGGAGGAAACCCACGCAGACACGGGGAGATCATGCAACCTCCCCACAGGGAGGACCCGGGAAGTGAAACCAGGTCTCCTAACTGAGAGGTGGCAGCGCTACCCACTGTGCCACCGTGCCGCCCAAAAAGAAATATATTTTTTTTTAAATGGATCAACAGCATGTGCAATGAAAAAAGAAGAAGCTCCAGAATAGATCCCTGAGGGACCCCACAGGTGAGCGGAGTTAAGGAAGAGGAGAAATTGACCAGGCTGATTGAAACGTTTCTGTCTGTCATGTATTTAGCAATATCTAAACTCAAATATAGTTTTTGATGTACTGCTACCAACAATGCAGCACTATCACAGAAAGTAAACTCAATTATATAAAACTAACATCAATAGTCATAGTTTACCAAAACATTAATCTATCTATATGTAATTGTTATATTTTTCATTCAGCAATTTCTGTACAATCTAGATACCTACATTTCTAGCACAGGTTGCACAATGCAAGAAAAAACACTGTTTCACAATATATCTGTTGTTTGCCTGTACTGTATAATATACACAGTAAATGAGTAAATGAGTTGTGCAGCAGTTTGGGAATTTAGGAGTAAGATAATAAAATAATGAAGAATAATTGCTTGCAACAAAATTGAATTGCATGTCAGCTAGCATCATAACTATACTGCGTGAAAGATACAATTTGTAAAATTTAATTCCAGTTTCATTCATGGATTCCATAGTAGGAAGTCAAAAAACAAAATCAGAAGTGTAAAATTTTATAGTCTTAGACCAGGGCTGTGTGGAAAAGATATCATGAATAATGAAGCTGTATACAATACATTTCTTTTGCAAAACAACATAAGTTCAATTTCAAAACCTTGAATTTAACATGTTCTGAAATTTCCATTACACATTATAGAAACTCATGCCTTTTGTCATTTCCTTTTATATTTAGAAAATCCATTGCCGGCTGTAGTATTTTTTTCTGCCATAGTCAAAAGTGAAAATGTTGTGTCCAAACCATGGAGTCATGAAGGCAATTGCAGATCAAAGAGCTTGACCCCTTGGAGACTGGTGTGAGTCACAAATGGATGTCAGATCAAAGAGTGTCTTGGAGATGGGGGTTCCCTTGGATTTTCACGCGACTTGTACGTGGATACATCGATAGGACTGTGCACCAAAAATCACCTGATGCCACTGGCTTGGTCTATTATAGCTGACAAAATACAAAATCAAACATATTGCTGCCCTAGTCATCCACTCAATTTTTGTATATGATAGATCTGTTCCTGAGTAAACCACGAATAATTTATATAAACAAAATTGTAAGCTGTTTCTCTTTGTTTCGTTTTAGTTGTCTGGTAAACACGCAAAAGCAGCTCAACCCATTTTCACTAAATTTTGCATGTGCCTTGCCATTAATCTCCTACTTAAAATATAGGCTATATGACATATTGGGATGAGTTGTTAGAATGGGAGTGACGCAACTCAAAAAACAGCACTGAAATGGGAACTGTCGTACATGCGCACTAACCAATATCAATTTAGGCTTTTATTTCCTAGCAAACAATCTGAGAAGTGAATGTGAAGAATGAAAAAAAGGGAATTTGTGATTTTAACTAATAAGCGAGTCTAAACACAAAAGATCCGACCACCTTGAGAAAGTTAACTATTTGAAATTGTACAATACAGTACTTAGAAAATTCACCTTCTGTTAAGCATGTGTTCTTTAAAATGGTCTACCTTAAATTTTGCTGTACCACACTTACAAATTGAATCAGAACTTCATCTTACCCATTCTTAGCAAAGTTGGTCCAGTATGCCATAATGGTTTTACTCAATAGTTTTTCTTCATCAGTTGTGCTCTCTGGAAGAATTAGAAAGAATTGTTCTAATTAAAAAGACTGCAATAGATCAAAATGCAAGTTTGAAGTTTACAAACTGTATAGCAGGCTACCAACTTTGTATAATGTAGTGATTAAGGCTTTAGACTTCAAACCCATAGGTTGTGGGTTCAAATCCTATTGACGCTGTGTGACCATGAACAAGTCACTTCACCTTCCTTCACTCTAAAACAAAGAAATGCAGCCAATTGTTTCTCAAACATTGTAAGTTGCCTTGGATAAAGGCATCAGCTAACTGATAAGTAATAATAATAATTTTATCATTCTCTTAGTGACGTCATTTTTAGGTCATTAGGACCTTTATGGCAACATACTGTACAGACTGGAATAACACAAGCAAAGGAAGCCAGCATTATATCTATACTAATAAAAGGCAAAGCCCTCACTCACTCACTCACTCACTCACTGACTCACTCACTCACTGACTCATCACTAATTCTCCAACTTCCCGTGTGGGTGGAAGGCTGAAATTTGGCAGGTTCATTCCTTACAGCTTCCTTACAAAAGTTGGGCAGGTTTTATATCGAAATTCTACGCGTAATGGTCATAACTGGAAGCTGTTTTTCTCCATTTACTGTAATGGAGATGAGCTTCAACGCCGTGGGGGCGGATTTTCGTGTGACATCATCACGCCTCCCGTAATCACGCAGTACATAGAAAACCAGGAAGACCTCAAAAAAGCGCTGAAGAAAACATGCATTATATAATTGAGAAGGCAGCGAAACAATAAGAAGTGAGCGAGTGACATATACAACCATATTCATGAGTTCTGCTACTTCGGAAACAAAGCACGATGTAAACCTACACTTTAAATTAAGTTCATAGACAGGCTACGCTGGCGTTTGTAATTTAGTGCCTGCCCATATAAGGCCGTCCGTCAGCGGCAATCCAATAGCAAACTGCCACTAAATATTCACGGGTGAAGGACTGTGCTTATGGAGAGGAAGATGAGATGGTCAGGGTGGTGTTTGACACAAACTCAGCTTAAACTGCGAGAGAAAGTTTTAAGTGCCAGGACTAAGGTAACATTAAATACAGCCATGGACATAGCACGAGATGGCACCAGCACAGCTGGGAACCTTCGATGCATGTACACCGAGTGGCTCACGTGAACTGACGCAGTGCACAGATAAAAGCAACAGTTCCAAAGAGCTGAACAAAACCAATTACACAATTGAAAAGGCAGCAAAAATATGAAGCGCCTGATACATACAAGCATATTCATAAATCCAGCTACTGCGGAAACAAAGCACACGTGGAAAAAGTCAATGTCCCGCTAAAGGAAGACAGTGTAAAAACCCGTGCATGCAGTGTGTCAGGTCTCAGATAAAGAAGAAGACGAGCTGTTTATTGATGCAGTAAGAAACGAATCGATGAATGAAACCTGTCATCTTTACAACGATTGACAAACACGGAATGTAACTTGAACACAACACATCCTACAAATACGAACCTGATTGAAAGAAATAATGATAATCAAATCCTTGATGACAGCAACACTCAGTAACACTCACAAAACAAATACTGTATATTGACAGTCATGTTACGCTATTTTTAAAATGTTCCCTTTTCTTTTCTAGCTTTTTAACACACTACTTCTCGCTGCGATACGCTGGTATATATATATGTATATATATATCCCGATCTACATACTCGAATAATGGATACTTTATTCGCCATCAATGATTGTTTTGGTAAAGCCATACTCAGTGTATTCATTAGATGAACGGTAAAAAGTAAGAGCGAGGGAGGATGACTTATTGAGGCATGCAGGCTGTAGTGCTTGCCGTCAACTCTATCTGAATTGCGATCACATTTGAAAAATATATCTTTTCAAGTTCTATTTAGTCCATATGTGTCAAACTCAAGGGCCGGGCCACATCCGCCCGGCGTAATTATATCCGCCCGAGATCATTTTATATACTGTATTATTGTTATTAAAGCCGGGTATATGAAGCGCTGGTAACACAATAAACTACAGATCCCATAATGCAGCGCTTCAGCTGCCTTGCCGCACTTACGCGTTAATCAAGTCTAGCTTATGATGCTGCAAGTTATTGCGAAGCTAGCTCACACGATGCTGAAGAGAAAAGTTGATTCTGAAAATAGAGCCTTTAAAACCGATGGGAGGCTGAGTATATGTTTACTGAACCCGTGTGTCTCATTTGTGGAGCTAATGTGGCTGTAATTACAGAATTTAATCTAAGACGGCACTATGAGACAAAACATCAGGGTAACCTGAATGCAATGCAGAAGATACAGAAAGCAGAATAATTAAATAAGAATCTGACACTTCAGCGGACGCTTTACCCGTGCACAATCACAAAGTGATTTCAAGTGAAGCTGCTTTTATGGGAGACACAAATGCACCAGTGCACCTTGCCCCACTTTCCCTGTTGCCAAGTAATGTTAAACCAAGTCGTCACTACGGTGTTCCCAAATCGCACTTTGCTGATAAACTGAGCGCACTGAGTTTGCACGGCGCTTTGGTGACTTTGAAGAACAAAAAAAGTCCGTCTACATGCGGCTCGAACCTTGTGCATGTTTGGTAGCACATATCTGTGTGAGAAGCTCTTCTCAGTGATAAAGACTAACAAAACAGCACACAGGAGTCACCTCACTGATGAGCACCTGCAATCCATCCTGAGAATCTCCACAACACAGAACCTCACACCAAACATAAACGAACTTGTTGCCAAAAAGATGCCAGGCGTCCAGCTCTAAAATGACATATGAGCAAAGACAACTGAATGATTTGATTTGTTATTGCTGAAAGGAACACATTTTATTTATATTTCCAGGTTTTGTTATGCAGCATGTTCATATTTGAATTTGTATAATTTTGACAGGATATATTTTTATGGAGAGCAAAATCTTTTGGGATATTTAAAATCTAAGTTTATTTTTTATATAAAATTACATAAGAGTAAAGAAATTTGAATGTTTGTTCTTTTAACGTTTACTTTATTTCTAACTTGTATAATTTAGACAGGATATATTTTTATGGAGAGCAAAATATTATAAGTTGTTTAAGGTTTGAGTTGATTTATTCAGAATAATATTCCTGTCTGTTTTACCATTCCTACCAAAGATATTTCTGTCGACTAAATAAAAATTCCTTCTATTTAAAATTTAAATAGAACTTGAACAAATCGATAGTTCATAATATCCACGCAGACTTGCACGTAAGAGCGGAGTTATCCGTTTTAACAAGCAGCGTATTGCACTGATACGAAATAGCTGTGTGTGTATATATGTAGATATGTATGTATATGTATATGTGTGTGTGTATATGTATGTGTATATATGTAGATATATATATGTATGTATATATGTGTATATGTATAGATATGTATATATATATATGTTTATGTGTGTGTGTGTAAATATATATATATATATATATATATGACAACAACACTCATCACTCACAACAGTGACAAAACAATTACATTGACAATCATGTTACGTTATTTTCAAAATGTTTCCTTTTCTTTTTCATTGCTTCTTTAACACACTACTTCTCCGCTGCGAAGCGCGGGTATTTTGCTAGTGTATTATATGTATTATATACTGTATATATATCTATACTAATAAAAGGCAAAGCCCTCACTGACTGACTGACTGACTGACTGACTCACTCACTCATCACTAATTCTCCAACTTCCCATGTAGGTAGAAGGCTGAAATTTGGCAGGCTTATTCCTTACAGCTTACTTACAAAAGTTAAGAAGGTTTCATTTCGAAATTCTACACGTAACGGTCATAACGGTTGACAATGTCCGCCATGTTGAACTTTCTTATGTATGGCCCCATCTTCACGAAATTTGGTAGGCAGCTTCCCTGCCCTAACCGAAACCGATGTACGTACTTATTTTGGTGGTATGACGCCACTGTCAGCCACCATATTGAACTTTCCAATGGTCTTTGTTACTTATGGGCCCATCTTCAAGAAATTTGGTACGCGGGTTCCCAACACTAACTGAATCCTACTTACGTACATATGGGTCCCCCATCCCAACACCTCCCATGATGTTGGCTGCCTGCCTATATAAGGCTGTCCGTCGCTCCAGTCTCTACATCCCCTTACTTGCTTCGCCACGAGATTCACATCTCCCTGCTGATAACTACAGCCTTTTTAATTAATCCACGGCTTCTCCGCTGTTTTATTGTTCGTTTTTTACGATTATAGTTATTGTGTAGGTATTTTAGACTTACTTTTCATTGTTCAGGTACCCATTTCCTTTATCGTTCCAACCGTACCCCCATTAACAAGTCTATCAAGTCTACAAACACCCAGGAGGGCTGCCCTCTAGCATCCCAGGGAAGGTATTGCCTCATTAATGCTCTCTCCCCGGGTCCTTCCATTCTGTTGGCATCCTGGCCCATCACAGTATATACATATATACATATATATATATATATATATATATATATATATATATATATATATATATATATATATATATATATATATATATATATATATATATATATATATATATACTAGCTGTGTAAGCCCGTTCTGTAAAAAGCATGAGGTTCTAGAAACTATTGAAATTCGTCAGAAAAAAATTGAAATGTAGAGATGTCAGGTAATTGAAGGGAACTACTTTGGGCATATCCTTCCTAGGAGGTTTCGTGTTGCCAACGTGCTCGCATTGATTTTATATTAGTGTCTAAGCAACTGTCTTTCTTCGGAGGTTTCCTTTTGCTGGCGTGTTGGCCTCACTTGTGTATCCTCAGAGGTGGAGCCCTTACCCCGAATCCATTTCTCACTTCTGGGCCGGACAGACACACACACTTTCACGTGTAGACGTTTATACATAAGACACACACACACACATATATATATATATATATATATACACACATCAGTCTCATTCTGATCTCAATTTGTCTCAATAAGAAGGAATAAAAACTTTCAAGTAAATGTCAGCCTGTGATTAGTATCATCAAGTATAACAGCAAACTGTCAAGTCAGGTTCCCTACTTCTAGAAAACTGATGCCATTATGCTTAAGCTTCTCAGTATGTGATACATTGGAAGTAATCAATGAGTTCTTTCTAAAATATTACAACCTTAAATGTCTTTCAATTACAATTGTGTAACTCTATTAATATTTGCTCAAAAATACAAAAACTTGAATTTCATTTTATATTTTCATGAAATGCCACATACCCAGCATTACAATACTTTCAGTAAAATATGGTGCTCCAAAAACAAACCCAATATCATCCATATGATCAGCTTTTACAAATGGAGGTCTTCTGTCTCCATAAAAAGATGGCCGATGCTGAAATTCATATAGATAAACTGATTTTCCTGCATCTGAATGTAAGGAATAGAGAACAAACATTACAAAAGTTGAAAAGATTTGCATTTACAAATAAAACATTTCAGTTTATTACATTAGTTTCCTTTCATCAATTTTCTAAACACACTTTATCTTGATCAGTATCTTTAGGTTATATCATAAAAATTGTTTAAGTCAAAGGATGTTATGCGTAAACTATATAATGCACTCGTAAACATCATCTGGAATATTGTGTTCAGTTCTGGTCACCCTGGTATAAGAAAAACATAGCAGCTCTTGAAGCTGTGCAGAGGAGAGCAACCAAGTGCATACCAGGACTTAAGGACATTTACCTCTCTGACAGATACAGAGAGTTAAACCTATTTACCCTAATTTAACCTAATTCAGGTCTTAAAAATCCTCAAAGCCATTGATAAAATAAATCCAGAAACATTCTTTCAGCATAAGTTTGAATCACATACTCGAGGACATTATTGAAAATTAAAGGGAATTGCATTTAAAACTGAGATCAGGAAGCACTTCTTTATGCAAAGAATTGTAGGACTCTGTAACAAACTACCGAGCCATGTAATTGAAACTGAAACCTTGACAACATTTCAGAAGAATCTGGATGAGATATTGGGACAGCTTAGCTATTAGCTAAACAAACCGGATTGATGGACAGAATGGTCTCCTGTCGTTTGTCAGATTTCTTATGTTCTTGTTGTGTTTTGGGGAGCTTAGAGCCACACATCAAGCCAATTCAGAAGGTTTATTCAATCAAAAAGATGTCCAGGGACAATTAGCCAAAAACTATGCCTGTAGGAAATGCAGCAAGAATATGCAAAGTTATCAAGGTGTAAGTGTAATAAGGAGATAATGTTTCCTACTGTGCGCTCATGATGTCTACATATTTCAAGCACATTCACAGAATAAAATCAAAAGAAATGTTTACCTATATATTTGTTTGAATATAAATGAAATGAATTTCCTATCAGAAACCACTTCTTACTTCAAAGAATATTTACAGTAGAATTACCACGGCATCAAAAAGACCAGAGATTCTCAGAGGATGTGGAAACTGCAGTCTATTAATCAAGAAATTTTTCCCACTTTTAGTTAGGTATCTCCAATCACATTAAAAGAATATCAAGCTTAGCATACCAGAAGACATTGTACAATTTTTAGAAGTACCAAACTAAGTCCAGTACACTGAAAAATTATTTGGGTCCAATTTTCATGATTTACACTCTTAAATTGAATGTCAAATTTCCATCAAACTGAATCAAGTAACCTTGAAATAACTTTTTATTCTTCTTTGATTTACACAATTGAAATGATTTAGATACTAAAGTTTAACAAAATATTCATATAAAGGATAATGCCTTAGAACCAGGAACTGCCCTTTGCCCTATAAATTTGGAGGGTCTCCCGCATTTCCTGGCAGTTCTATTCAAACATGTTAAGAAATTGGTGAGTTATTTTGTTATTTTGCTGTGCCTGTGTGGTTATTAGCTTTCCAAAGCCGTGCTCAGTTTTTGTGACTTTTTTTGGATAATTCTACAGGGGTTTTGCTTGCCTTGGATTGCCTTGCTGGTATCTCCTTAATGCCTTTTGTGCTCTTTGGAGCATCATTGTAAGAAAGATCACTTTTGTGAAAATAAAGACTGTGTGTTTGCCAGGGTTTGATGGTGATATTCCCCTTTAGTGAGCATTTTTAGAAGTGTTGCTGGAAGTGATTGGAACTTACATGCTTTAGAACTCCTAGTCCACAGCAGCATCAATACAAACAGTTACTGTAAAATATGTAAGGCCATTCCACTTTCCATTTATATTTGATGACTGCATTTTCTGTGTCATTTTAATGTTGCTAACTCTGTAATATAGGGAGCAAAGAAAAAGATGCTTTTGTGATGTAGGATGGGAAACAAATTTATCAATGTATACAAAAATATTATAAATCAGCTTCTACAACCACACATATCCACCATTTTTAAAAATCAATTTACTAAACACTTTAACAAATTTATAAAGGTATGGAGATCCCTTGGACCAAAGTGCAACCAAATGGGAGGATCGTTATAGTAAAATAGGATAGTCACATACATGATATTAGTATGTTTTAAGTTACATCAGCTTAACTCGTCTTGGTTTAGTGAAAGTGGACATAACTTTTTTTGAATATTAAAAAGGTGCTAATTTTGAGTTAGATTAACTTAAAATAGGTAAGTAAAGACAACATTCCCTGAGGCTGATTACATTTTTTGCTAAAAGAAAATAATTTAATGGTTTTGTTTCAACATGATTTAATTGTGTTAATGTGACATCAAAGAAAAGTATACTAACATAACCAGAAACAGCAAGAAATATCACCAAACATTATTATTTTAAGTTATATTAACTTAAATTAGATAATGTTAACAACCCTGTTGGTTTATTTTTGAGTGTACCCTAAAATCACAGATTTTAATCAATGTGATTTATTATTATTCATCTAAAACAGTTCAAATAACAATCCATTCATCCATTTTCAGGAAGAACCATCACAGCGTCGACACACAATGGCTGTACTTCATCTATTAATCATTAATAGAAAAATATTTGGGTGGTTTCTGCAATGTTGTCCATTAAATTCTCCATAAATTAAATTATCTTCAAACACTTAGATTATTGTATACTATTTAATTGTAATGTTGTGTGTATGTTTAAAAAGAATAAAAAGCATTTAACAAAAAATAATAAATATTATTCATTTATAAGTTTAAAATGATCTGAGTTTAAAAGCTTGAAAGCCCACACTTTTGCTTTGGATTTATTAGAGCTAATTTCATACTCTGTAAAAGTCGAGCATTTTTAAATAAATACAATGTAAAGAATTTAATTACATATTAATATAGTCAAAGATCATTTTTGAATGTATTAAAATTGTTTTTTTTTTATTTATGTGGGATTACTTCCACCTTCAATAAAGAACTCTACAAGTGAGTGGGCATGAGTATGTGTATGTATACTCAAAAGAAGTGATTCTTGGGGTATGTTTCTTTTACACAACAAACCAAAATTGATTTTACTCAAAATAAACATATTTTAATATTTTAGATACACATTTGTAGTTCAGCTGACTTAAATTTCTTGTATATTACATTAAGAACCATAATTAATGTAGAAAAAATATTAAAAGATTTGTTTTCTTTAAGTGCCTTTTCTACTCACAGAATTAATTTCTAGGTATGTATTGCCTTTACTCAATTAATATAGGTTGACTTTATTCAAACTTAACATTTTTTAAAATTAATTTTGGAAATGTTCGCATTATATAACTATTGTAAGATAATTTAACTGATAAAGAGCATATTTGTAATCTTTATGCATGCTTTTCTAATACCGTTGACTTCATTTTATTGGATGTTATAAAAATCCAGTTCATTTATTTTTAAACAAAGCAAACAAATCTCATTGACATAAATCATGAGCCACAATAACGTTGCCAACTGTACTGGGTTCCCCAAATCAAACAATTTCATAGTTTTCCACTGGGGGAAAATGGGTATTTTTGTAGACATTTCATGCACATTGTCTGTGCATTTTTTATTATTTGTTTTCCTTTGTAAAAATACATTATTAGCATAAATTTAGTATGTTGAAATAAAGAGGTCACCTCTTTCTGTTAAGACATTGCAAAGACTTTTGGGGGTATCCACCCATTTATATAATGTCATGGAAAAATAAAGACCAGCTATAACAGTAGTTTTTAATTGCAAAATATTTGTGGAGTTATTAAAGTGGCTTGGGGTCAGCACCCTACATCACAAGACCATCTGATGGTAGGAGGCTATCTAATGTATTAATTAAACTGTCTGGTGTGATTGGGTACTTTTAAAAAAATAGGGTGGTTGCCCAGTGGGTTATTAAATTATCAGATGAGTTAAGTTACCAGTTTAACTAATATGTGAAAAATACAATAACAAAGGTCTGTGTTTTGAGTTTGTAATGACCAGTTAAATATCTTGGCTGGCTGCTACACTTCTAGGCCCAAGGCCTGGAAAAAACACAGACCAGGCCAAGTCAACACAAGACTCTGCATACAAGTTTCCAATCTCATTCCCCTAGTCCACAGTTTGAATACAGTAAAACATAAAAGTGAAAGGTGAACATATTGTGAAGAAAGATGAGTATAAACAAATAAATTACATTTAGATATTTACGCATACTAGAAAATTCCTCTATGTTATTTCCTCACCAAATAAATGCAGTGCACAGTACATGTAAAAATATCCCACCAAATAATGATTAACCCAATATACAAAAAGCAAAAACTAAGTTTGTGTTGGAATAGAAACTGAGAAGATGGGGGGTAAATGACGGCAGTCTAAATTCTTGAAGTAAAATTAATGTAAAAAAAAATATTGAAATCATGGTGCCATCCAGAAGTGAATGAAACAGAAAATAACAAAACAATCTTACCAACCTGAGTCCCAGCAAATGTGAAGTATTTTCTAGATAAAAGTCGGAGATAATGCCTTTCTCAAGAAATGTGAACTGACAGATGCTCGAATTCCCTCAGCACTGTTAGCGGTAGAGATTCTAGAAACAGGTGGGGGTGCCTGCATCATTTCAGACGTGTGATGTAATCGATGACATGTGAAGCTGCACACCTCCTGTGCATCACGTGACTGGTTTGGCTTACGAGGTACTGTATCAGTGTATATAAGATAAAGGTGGCATAGATTTGGTATATAAGAGTAGCAAGCTGGCAAATCTGTGCCTTGTGAATGGTATTCTCAAAGGCAGTGGAAATAATTTAAAAAAAGAGAGAGAAATCTTCTCTAATACAGTTAAAAAATGTCTTTTTTGCATGATGCTCCTCATCCATGGGCCACAGAAACACTTTCACTGGGTTCTGCTTAGTTAACGTGTTTCCGCATTTCATTGTAAGCATAAACATCCTGACCCACCAATAAAAAATAAAATACAAACAAATAGTCAAAGAACCAATATTCATGAGCCTGCAATGAATTATTTATAATGTGAATATGTGTCACAGTAATATTGCTGTTATACATATATGATGCTCAGAAAAGTCAAGGCCAGGACTGGGAAGTGTTGGTCCTGGAGAGCCACAGTGGTTACAGGTTTTCTTTCCAACCCTATTGCTTAATTAGAAACCAATCCTTGCCAGTCTCAGACTTTATTTAATTTTATGGTTTGTTAGTCTGCAATGTAAGGTTCTTATATTGTAGATTTTTTTCTTTCCATGGATATCATCCAAATGATTTGAAGCCTAAAACGTATAATTCTCACTCTGTCACATTTTTCTATTAAGTATTTTTTTATTAAATCAAACAGTGCATGATGAACACACACATAAATGGAAACAAGCTAGATGGAGAACTGATGGCTGCTTTGTATTGAAATAAGCAATTAAGGATGTGGAACCTTAACAAGCAAGACCACTAAAATAAAGCATCAAAATGTCACTTCAGCAATAAGTGCTTCATCAGCAATAATTGACTTCTCATTAAGAAACTGGGTTGGAACAAAACCCTGCAGCCACTGCGGCTGTCCAGGACCAGCATTGCCCACCCCTGGTCCAGGCTTACAAAGGTTTTCATTTATTTATAATTCTGACAATGTTTAATTTTAGGACTGGTGAGAGATGGCTTATCAGTGAGTGGGCTAATAGCAATTTTTGCCTGTTTCATATGCTGCCAACAGATGGTGTAGTGTTTATATGAAACATCAAGAAATAAATCTTTTTTTGAACCACTTTGCCAGAATGGTTTGGTGCTTCATGAAGCTTTGTGTCACCATCATTAGGTAGCGGTCATAAAAACATTTTCAAGTTAGTGAAGTTGGCTGAGTATGAAGAAGGAGATCAATATGGAGAGAAAGAACTGGGCTCTGAAGTCCTTGATATAAAAAAAATGACCAGGAAATATTTTAACAGAAACAGGATTTTCTTCATCAAATGTTTGGCAGCTGACAATTAGGCATCATCTTCAATCTCTTTCAATAGTTCAGATGCTGAAACCTTTAGCAGTAAAATGGTGTTGTCATTTTACATTGTTATTAAACCAGTTTTACATGATATTATGCTCCTACCAAACATTGTACCCTCATCAGTCTTATTGATAGATAATCAAGAGAGTAATGACATGCCTTGAGATCACGCCATTTCAACACCTAGACAAACTCTAAGGCAACTCAATATGAGTATGAGGATGATGGTCAATGGTGTTCTCTGGAATATTTAATATCCAAAAGTGAGCAGCATGAAGAATTTCAGTCTCCTGAAACTGCACCTAGCATAACAATACTGGTCAATGATTACAATGTAACAAATGCAAAAATATGATATTTGAACAGCTTAACAGAAAATGATGAATTTCGTGAGCTTAGATTTTTTCAAATCTATTATTTAGGTTAGCAAAGCCAAAATAAAAAGTTAGAATTGTCAAGGGTTCTATTACCTCTAAATAGTCTTGCTGTTTTGATAGTTGGGATGATAAAATTAAAATCACTTATAAGCTCAATTAGCATATCCCTCACATCATAACTGGTGTCTGACCCTGAAAAGTAGTCAATATTCATGAAATATTCATCCTCAATCATTCTGAGAGCTTCTTCACGTATATTCTGAAAGAGAGAGAGATAACTCAAGTTTATTTGTACTAACAGTTATTTTGCTCTTACTGCACAAATAGTACATTGTATGAACAAATAAATGTCAATTAGTTTAATGGATAAGACAATTACACTCGCAGCATTCATGAGGTTCCGTTGCCAGTTTTTAATGCTAAATAAAGTAATGCTAAATTAAAAAGGTGGTCTGATTAATGCTAAATATATAATCATGACAGTGCTGTAGTGATTAACAGTGCTGCCTCTGAGTTCTATTCCCAGTTTGGTCTCTGTTGTATGCCAGGTTAATTGGTGATTCAATAAAAGAGAAATGGTGGACTTGTGTCTGAGTGTGCTCTGTAGTGGAGTGGGTGCCCTTCCAGACAGTTTCTGCCTTCTTGTTGATGCAGTACAGAGCTCATAAATGAATGATTGTAAGTAATGGAAATGTAAAATATATGATAATATTTTATGCTAAAATAGTTGCTAGTTACTGTGTAAGAAAATGCAATTGTCCAATTTTCCCACACTTTTTAAAAAAGTTGGGAAATTAACTAAAGAGGAGGAGTTTACCATGAATCCTTACTTCCACCCTTGTTCTACTGCTCTAAATCATTAAAACCAGAAGATGTGTTCTTCATGAGCTTACAACTGCAGTGGGAAACACATTCACAATACACAATTATGTAACACCATTTTTAATAAATGGTAAAGAAGTGAAATTTACATGTACACTTGGATACTTCATTCATGTAAATTATTTGAAAATTCATTTAAAGTCTAATACTTACTGGAGAGGGAGTCAGTCTGCCTAGTAACACTGTTATAACAGATAGTCTGATACCTTTAACAAACTTATTGAATGGGATCGGAGGGTGTATTAGCATCAATGTGTTGACGTTATGATGTCAATGTATTAGCTCAATGTTTTCTCAGTTAAATAGACTTTCTTCATCAAAAGACTAATGCTAGTAAATTCTTCCTCTCTTTCTGTGGTAAAGCAAGTTATAATTTATAAAAGTTATAAAAGGATCTCTCACTCAACATCTCGGAAAAAGAGTGGAAGGTAGCAATGCATAGAATTCAATTGAGCTCCATATCCGCAAAGCATAGAATTATTCAACACAAAATTATATATCAAGCACATCTGTCTCACTTAAAATTGTCCAAAATGTTTCCAGGGCAAGATCCAACCTGTGAATGTTGCAATCGAGCTCCAGCCTCACTAGGCCACATGTTTTGGTCATGCACCAAATGAACATAATTCTGGAACAAAATCTTTAAATGCCTTTCAGACAGCCTTGGTGTCACAATCCCTCCTAATCCACTAACAGCTGAGTTTGGTGTACTTCCAGATGGGCTTAAAGTAGAGAAGTACAAACAAACTGTATTTGTCTTTACTACACTACTGGCATGTGGACTTATCTTGCTCAGCTGGAAGAATTCTAACTCTCCTATTTTAAGTCAGCGGGCAATTGATGTTACATACTATTTCAAATTGGAAAAAATCTAATTCTTACTTAGAGGATCTGTACAAAACTTTTTCAAAACATGGCAGGATCTAATCAATAACATTTTTAGAATAAACATTGTCACACAAGAGTGACTAGGAGGGAGCTGAGTGGACCAAGTGGAGGTAATTACCCTGCAAGCCATGGGGTGGCAGGGTGTTCTAAACCTACTTTGTTATCTCTGCAGGCCAAATATGTGAAAACCTGCCTGATTTAACATAATTTCCGCCGTGCAGACAGATGGCACTTCTGGTTCACGGTGTGCAGAATGACGTCACTACCGGCTCCAGTGCACAGAATGATGTCACTTCCAGTTCCGGGCAGATGACATCACTTCCGGTTCACAGCATATAAAACCACCATCTTTGAAAACCTCATCAGTTTAGTCCTGGACCTCAAATTGACTACAACAACAACTTGTTTTCTTTAACCTTTTGCAGCCAGGGACAATATACAGGTGGCTGCCCCAAACCTTTCCAGTGTGTTGAGACTCATTCTTTTACAGCATTTAAACTGAGGAAGCAGATTCTCTCTCTCCTGTTTTTTTTAACTCTATTTATTTTTATTAATTTATTAATTTTATTTATTTACTTATTTTTACTAGCTTAAAGTTTTACTCTGTTGGCCAAGCTCTCTTTCTCATGGGTGGGGGTTGATTTGATTCAAACCTATTTTTATAAAACTTGACTTATTTGAATTCAATGTTATTTGATTTTAATAAAATCAACAACATCAAAAAAAAGCAAGTTATAATTTTGATTTGGGAGCATGGCTGGAACTTACCAGTTTATTTAGAAAATTTGCTGCTATGACCATGGCAGTCTGTTTTGAGACTCCATTTTCCCATCCAGGTGATAACATATACTGGAAAACAAGGACATAATTACATTTTTCAACACTTATGTAGATTTCTTTCCCTCACTATGTATTTGTCTATTGACTATTATATGCTCCTATAATACCAAATATATAGAGTGATACAATATTAAGAAAGATAGACCTCAACATCTACTTCTTTGATCAATTACTCCTTTTAAAATCTTGCAAATTTCACATTACCAAAATAAGTTTCCATAATATAATGAGGTTATAAGAAAAATAATACAACATATTCACATAACAGAAGGTTATAACAGGGTAGCCTGAAACAGAGGAGGATGGTACAAAGGAACCAGCATGTGTTTTGTTGAGGTCATTCTCTCTTCACAATAAGAAAGCTAAACAACTACTTTTAAGAATTTCATGTTGACATATTCAACCACCATGTGGTGTTATGGGTCCACAGCTCGTTGAGAAAAGGCCATTCATTTTAAATAATCACCGCACCCGAGGCGGCTTCGTGAGGCGTTGTTAGCGAGCCGGGGCAGTCGTCGATGTGGGCGTTTCTCACCGTGTGCACAGGTGAGGAACTGCCCACTTTCGTGATTGCTCCCGTGGCTAATGCTACAGCTGTAATGGCCCCTCACGTTTTAAAAAGAAGCGCGAGTCGGTTGTGGGGGGAAAAAAGAAAAACGATCGGAGAGAAAAAGGAAAGAAAAGAGAGGACGGAGGTTACAGGGAGCGAGTGTGGAAGCAGGCGGTGCCGGAGAGAGACAGACACGCGGTGCGTGCATGTGGTGAGCGCGATCGCGCTCGTGGGCAGCTGTATGGAAGCTGGGTGTTAGGCCAACACCTAGACGTTTGAGTTGAGGTTGCTCCCGCTGAGTGAGCAGGTAGCGGGAGTGCCTAGAGGAAAGCGACTGGCAGCAGAGAGGCCATGGAAAGGCAGCGGAAGTCGGGAGACTTGGTGCTGGAATCCCCAACGTGGGCGACCTGGCCGTTGGTTGGAAACCAAGTTCTCCGGGACTGGGATGAGTGCCATACCGAAGCCAGGGATCGGGAGGTCTCCAGTCTCGTGCGTGTGATGTAGGAGGGCAGCTGCAGAGAGCGTCTTGCCTGCTGCTTGGCCCTTACGGGATAAGCAGGTGAGACGCTAACAAACGCTAACAGAAAAGAAGCACCGAGCTTGTTTGTTGTTGTTTTAAAGATTGCTTCCACAAGAAGATTTTAACCTCTCGTTTTTAAGGATGTGTTTGTTTTTCTATTTATTGATTTTTAACCTTCACGTGTTCTTTTTATGGATTATTTATTTAATGAACATTGAATGGACTGCACTATTTATTTGAACACTTTTTGTTGGTTTTAAATAAAAGCACTACTCATTTTTGCACCACCCCTTGCTCAAGTGTTTATTTGCCTCCACTGACTAGCTCACTCGGTAACATTATCGACGGTGTTGGGTTCATGTGCTTCCAACAGCAAAGGGAGTGTGGAGCCAGAACCCACATCGTCACACACCAGATTTACAAAATAATCATCACATGAAGCATATGTAGTCATTTAAATTGCAGAGAAGAGCAGAGACACATTCTACCATTAAAAATGGGCCCTCTTAAAGGCAGCATTGCTCATTCCATTATATATCATATACATATATTAGTTTAATTTAACATAACATCTACAGTATCCAAGTTAAATGTAATGTTTGGTACAGATTTTGTCTCTTACATTAGGAATTATCCATCCACCCTCTTGATTGTTAACACCTAGAAGATATGGCACATTGTTAAATGTTTTGGATGAAAGTATCTCAAGAGGATCCTTAGGCAGAAGATTTCCATCTATCACCGGAGTCATTGCTAATTCACACAGCTGGGGAAAAACAAAGGGTATAAAACATATAACATAAAGATCTAACCATTGTAGTGGTTAACAATGGAAAAACACAGCAGCCTATTCACAGTTTAAATATACTGATCAGCCATAACATTAAAACCACCTGTGTAATACTATATATGCCCCACACATGCTATCAAAATAGCTTTTACCCATCGATACATGGACTCCCCAAAACCTCTGAAGGTGTCATGTGGTATCTGGCACCAAGACATTAGCAGCAAATCCTTTAAGCCCTGTAAATTGTGATGTAGGGTCTCCATGGTAGGGACTTGTTTTCCAGCACATCCCACAGATGCTTAATCAGGCCGAGATCTAGGAAATCTGGAGACCACGTGAACACCTTGAACTCTTTGTCATGTTCCTCAAGCCATTCCTGAACATTTTTTTGCAGTGGAGCAAGGTGGATTATCTTCCTGAAAGAGGCCACTGCCATCAGTGAATACCATTGCCATGAAGAGGTATACATGGTCTGCAACAATCTTTAGGTAAGTGATACGTATCAAAGTAACATCCACATGAATGCCAGGATCCAAGGTTTCCCAGAAGAATGATGTCCAAAGTACAATATACTGCCTCCTCTGGCTTACCTTCTTCCTCTAGTGCATACTGCTAACATCTCTTCCCCAGGTAAACCATGCACACCTGGCCATCCATTTGATGTAAAAGAAAACATGATTCATCAGACCAGGCCACCTTCTATTGTTCCATGGTTCATTTGTGATACTCATGTGTTCATTGGAGGCACTTTTGGTGGTGGACAGGGGTCAGCATGGGCCTGCCTCCATGCAGCCCAATATGCAGCAAAATGTGATGCACTGTGCAGTCTGATTCCTTTCTCTCATGATCAGCATTAAATTTATTAGCGATTTGTGCTACAGTAGCTCTTCTGTGGGATTGGACCAAATGCGATAAGCCTTCACTTGTCATGCACATCAATAGACCATGGACGTCCATGAGCCTGTTGTCACTCTGTTGTCCTTCCTTGGACCATGTTAGTAGGTACTAACCACAATTTGGTCCTTGTCATAATAGCTCATATCCTTACTCTTGCCCATTTTTCCTGCTTCTAACAGATCGCCATTAAGAACTGACTGTTCATTTTCTGCCTAATATTTCCCACCAATCAACAGGTGCCATGGTAACAAGATAATCAATGCAATTCACCTCACTTGTCAGTAGTTTTGATAAATGTGCAACCAGTTACCAGTAAAAAAAAATTAATATATAAAAGACATTTTCTTTAGTGAGGAAGCAGTATTAACCTTAGTGCTGTACCATCAGAAACTATTGATTATTATTCACTAGCAGAATACCCGCGCTTCGCAGCGGAGAAGTAGTGTGTTAAAGAAGGTACGAAAAAGAAAAGGAAAAATTTTAAAAATAACGTAACATGGTTGTTAATGTAATTGTTTTGTCATTGATATGAGTGTTGTTCTCATATCTATCTATATATATATATATATATATGTTGTTCTCATATCTATCTATATATATATATATATATATATATATATATATGTTGTTCTCATATCTATCTATATATATATATCTCTATCTATCTATCTATATATATATGTTGTTCTCATATCTATCTATAAATATATATACCCGCGCTTGGCAGCGGAGAAGTAGTGTGTTAAAGAAGGAAAGAGAAAGAAAAGGAAACATTTTGAAAATAACGTAACATGATTGTCAAAGTAATTGTTTTGTGTATTTGGCGGCTGCGTCACGAAGTTGTTTTCGGTAGCTGCATCAGAAAATGTACCACGACGTCTGACACGCCTCCTTTTTACAGTTTTCTCACAGCTTGGATTGCTGCTGTCATATATATACACACACATATATATATATATACATATATATACACATACATATCTTCATATCTACATATCTATATACATATCTACATATATATATATACATACCTATCTACATCATATATACACACATATACATACATACACACACACAAATTATATATATATGTGTGTATGTATGTATGTATGTGTGTGTGTGTGTGTGTGTGTGTGTGTATATATATATATATACATACATACATATATATACACATACTTAATATACTTGTGTGTATGTTTGTATGTGTCTATATGTGTGTGTATAGCTTTGGTCACTGAGTGCAAGGGAGAAATAATAAAATATAGTCTATAAGTTATTAAACAGTAAAACATTAACGTTTTAAGAAGTACAGGTACATTGAGCACTACTGGAGTGGTTGCGGGTAAACTACATTTTAAAGACTGTGTAACACAACAGGTAATAACTAACAGCAGCTAAAATGTATATGGATCATCTCTCGGTAGGAGATCCCTTTTGGAAGGCGCTACACGACGGCTGTGGTATAGAAATTACATTTTCTATGTGAACGTTCAAATTTGTGCCTCTGGTAATGTGCCTTACCGGCATTTAAAGAAAATTAGTTTTGTGTCCTCTGCAGTGTTAAGAGAGAAGGCTTTGGTTTGGGATAAAAGGAAAAAAGGTGTAAAGAAAGGAAAGTTGCCTTTTTCTTTTATATAGTACAGAGAGATGTGTTCGCTGACGTTATGATCCCCTTTTGGGGACAGTCGCGGTGGGTCTTGTGTAGACTGTTGAGACGCCCCCGCCATTAAGCCACTGTGATGGCACTGTCAGTCCTCCACTCCTGTGCGTGTCTTCATAATCCGAGGTGAGGACCTCATAATCGTATACGTGCAAAAGAAAGTGTGAATCGCCTTAATATTATTTTGCCGTGGTGTAGAAAAGGGGTCCCGTGTTTGCACTTGTCTGGGCTATAGCGCAGGGGGAGGATGAAAAAATTAAAAGTGCTCACTTTGACTTAAGGCAGAAGCGCAGTCAGCGTCTCAAAGGCCGGCACAGCTATGCACGCGCGCTGGCTGCTCGACTTTTGCTGGGCAGGAGACCACAGTTTTGCAGACACGTTCATGATATCAAAAGTCTCCGCGCTCTTTGGAGGTCATTCATATATATATATATATATAGCAAAATACCTGCCCTGCGGAGAAGTAGTGTGTTAAAGAAGTAATGAAAAAGAAAAGGAAACATTTTAATAATAACGTAACATGATTGACATTGTCATGAGTGTTGCTGTCATATAAATGCCTGCCTAAATAAGTCACCCTCGCTTTGCTCTTACTTTATTTACCGTTCATTTAATCATGGCTAATGGCGGAAAAATTATAAAATGGAAGGAGGATGGCTTTACCAAAACAATTATTGATGGCGAATCAATTATTCATAAAGCTTGAATTGGTGATCAGTTTTTCTGTGTTAACCTCATATTTTTTCATACTTCTTCTCAAACTAAGGTGGTGCGAGGGTAAAATTAATCGGGATGCGCTGATCAATGTAATCGGTGTACCAGTAAATCATGCATTGACAAAAGCTCCCCTTTGCTTGTAATGCAAAGTGTGATTAAATGCATTATTTTTAACGCGTTATGGAGCACATGCATCGAAGCTTCTCAGCTGTGCTTGTGCTAAGAAAAGGAAACGTTTTAAAAATAACGTAACACGATTGTCAATGTAACCTTTTGTAAGTAGTGCCTGGAGGATTCAGTGTGCAGAAACTCTAGATTAACTGTATTAACTTGTGGATTTTTCTGTGAGTATTTGGTGGCAGTCTGACGAAGTTGCTTCGGAAGACGGCGTTAGCCGCGGAGCTCAGCTCAGAGCGAAATTAGATGAATGAGAGGGGAGATGATGACGTGACTCCCCCACCCGCCTTAACTGTCAATCTCCCACAAACACAGTCTCTCGAAATTTGCATAAGCACACCCCTTCACATACAATTTTAACTGTATCCCGCATTACCTGTGGGCATGTGAAACGCCAGCGGTAGCCTGTCTATGAACTTAATTTAAAGTTTAGGTTTACACCTTGCTTTCTTTCCGAGGTAGCAGCACTCATGAATATGGTAGTATATGTCACTCGTTCGCTTCTTATTGTTTCGCTCCCTTCTCAATTATATAATGCAATATAATTTCTTAAGCGCTTTTTGGAGGTCTTCCTGGTTTTCTACGTACTGCGTTGACAGTCAGTTCACGTGATTACGTGGGAGGCGTGATGATGTCACACGAACCTCCGCCCCCCACATCATTCCAGCTCAACTCCATTACAGTTAATGGAGAAAAATACCTTCCAGTTATGACCATTAGGCGTAGAATTTCGAAATGAAACCTGCCCAACTTTTGTAAGTAAGCTGTAAGGAATGAGCCTGCCAGATTTCAGCCTTCTACCTACACGGGAAGTTGGAGAATTAGTGATGAGTGAGTGAGTGAGTGAGTGAGTGAGTGAGTGAGTGAGGGCTTTGCCTTTTATTAGTATAGATTAAAAAAACTTTCAGGGTTAGGGTAGAAAGGAAACCTGTCATTGTAATCAAATGATATTGGAACAATGGATATAAATATTTGCTTACAATTGTATACAATATATGGCAATTACTTATAATTAAATGTATAATAATTTATCAATAAAGGATCTATCTATTGTCACAGGCAGCTGGGGGTGGAGCCCAGCTGGGACGCACGAGGGGACCGAAGGAGGGCTGGTGCCTCCTCCCGACTACAAGGGGGCGACCACCCTGGTTTTGTTGGTGGCCTCGGGTAGGGGGCTCGGAAGCCCAACCCTGTAGGGGCCGGTGGCCACCGCCAGGCGGTGCCCCGGTGTCTGAAGAACCCTGGAGACCAGCACTTCCGTCACACCAGGAAGTGCTGGGGGGAAGAAGAATGGGGACACCCAGAAGCTTCCGGGTGCACAGCCGGCACTTCCGCCACACTGGGGCGTGTCCGAGGAGGAATGCCGGGAAGCAGCTGGAGCCCATCCGGGGTGTGATAAAAGGGGCCGCCTCCCAACAGTCGAGAGCGGAAGTCGGGTGGAAGAAGGACGGAGCTGGAGAGAGTTCTGGAGGCGGCCAAAAGAAGAGGCTCAAAGGACTGTGAGGCCTGGACTTTTGGGGGATCGGTGCTGGAGGCACTGGGACGTGCACTAAAAATTTGTAAATATTGTATATAGTTGCGGTGAATAAACATGTGTGTGGAGAAACAATGATGTCCGTCTGTCTGTGTCTGGGTCCCGTTCCACACTATCTATCTATCTATCTATCTATCTATCTATCTATCTATCTATCTATCTATCTATCTATCTATCTATTTTCTACTTAGTAGTGGGCCTACTATTTTTCATTCTCATTGTCCACAAAGTGAAGCTGCTTGAAAGACCTAAATTAAAATTTCAATATTTGAAACTATTGTCTGTTGTTCTTATTGAAAATGTAGTAAGTACATTAAATAATTTAAATCTGCATAGTGCTATTATAGGGAATTTGCATAGGGTGAATCTTTCTTATTTACAACAATTTCAGATTAATTTGTGATATATTAAAGAAAACATAATAGTAACATAAAGGAAGCATAATACATACTAAAAAGTAAAGGCAATGCCTTTACTCCTTGATACTAACCATGCATGGTGAAATTTCAATTATTTCCTTTATTGTTTTTTTCCTCAAACATTCAACGATGGATGTTGAGTCAGTTAAAGAACAGTTTCCCATCGCAGCAAGCTTCTGTAATACAAACCAGAATCAGAAAGTACATTTTGAAATGGTGCTTCAATACAGTAGATGACATATCTCTACATGTTCCACCAAAGGACTTCTGCACCAGTGACATGGAAATGTTAGCAAAAGATTTAATATATGGTGATAACCTGTAAAAAATTTTGAAAGGATTTATAAAATCTATAACAGATGAAAACTGATGTCTCTTTGATTGGTGAGACAGATGTTCTTCTTCTTCAAACTTCCTTATAAAATAACCTTTTTAGTTTCCATAGAGCTGTAAGCTAAAATTGGAAATACACTTTACCTTGCATTCCTAAGAATCAATTGGCAATAAAATAAAATCCTCACCTGTGCTTTTTGCTTTGGGTTTCTGTCCAGAAATGTAGAATGTAGAATGACACCACTCTGACTGATGATCCTGTGAAACAGACCTGCTGATAAGGGAGATAAAGCCTAAAACAAAAAATATACATACATATTTATTTATAGGTAATTTTTACTATGGTTTAAATCCATTTCAGTTATTGTAACATTTTATATTAAATGAAAAAAGATAATGAAGCAGAAGGTTGCTTTTATTTGAGAGTGAAGAGTAATATGACAAAAATAAACTTTCGTTTTCAGAGACAATATCAGTGGTGGCTTGCTACAGTTAACACTACATCAATGGCTGATGAGAAATTGCCACTGGTAAACATAACTGAGCATAGTTATTACTTTGGAAAAATGTTCGTTAAACTGATTATGTTTCTTCTCTGTATTTTGAACATTTAACAGAAATTTAGTTTTTACTCTGTTTGCTCAGTTTAAGTAGAATATTTCCTGTGTCCCATACTAAATAATGTGCATAATGAGAAAAACTCTTCTTGTGTAAAATAAGTTAAATATAGTTCAGCAATGCAGTATTATCATGAATTAAGTTATGATGATATATTAACAAATACTCAATATATGCAGTTAGTTACAATACAGATTAATCCTTCCTTCATGTTTGTCAACGATTTTATGCTGACCATGGATTTACTCAGCTGTCATGTTGTTCCAAAAAAGCTTTAGCTAGTGTTTTCTGGGACCAAGCATTTTATACAGTGCATCATATGTTTATTTGTTCTTTATGTTATGCCAGACACTTTTTGGCCACATGCTTCCTTCTCAATACTACCAAGTTTAAACAACTATGTCAGCAAGATTTCTAACTTTGGAAATAAGTCTTTTATATTCTACAGTCATATTTTCCATATTACGGACAATATGTATTTTTATCTCAAATGTGTTATTTTATTCAGATGTTCATAGAACCTTTCCTCTTTCACCAACTAGTCATCAAATTAATAGATAAGGTTTACAGACAAGATAAGATAGATAAGACAATCTGTAGACATCTGTTTTGAAATAGCCCTACTATGTGATGTTTTTTAATTGTCAGCAGTAATGCTGTGCTGAGTTTTCTAGAAATATTTTGCCATATTATAAGATAGCAACACACATGGTACATTTAGATGAGCCACACATACAACCAAGTTTATTATGCCACATGCCAACCTGACAAACCAATCTCCACAATCAGATAGATAGATAGATAGATAGATAGATAGATAGATAGATAGATAGATAGATAGATAGATAGATAGATAGATAGATAGATAGATAGATAATCATTAAAAGTAGTACTTCTTATTGTCCATCTTCGTCCTTTTCCAGTTCTATGTGGAGTTGATGTGCCTGATCAACCTTCTCCAAAAAGCTCATTCCTGTACCTCCTCCCCACTCAGACCCTTTTCCTTTAAATCATCTTTAACTTCACCCATCAAGCCCCACTTTGGCATTCCTTGTTTTCTCTTCCCCTGTACGTCCATTCCCATCACTCTTTTGCCCACGTATTCATTGTTTCTCCTCACCACTTATCCATACCACTTCAACCTACTTTCTTAGATATCTCTCCCATTTTTGTTGTGCTTCCACATGTCTCATTTTTTATTCTGTCCTTGTCTGTAACTCCACACATCCAACTCAACATTGTCTTTTCTGCCACATCTAAATTCTCCTGCTCTCTGTTTACTGTTCATGTCTCAGCTCCATATATCATTGCTTGTCTTACCACTATCTTAAAAACCTGACCTTTAACCTTCACCTTAATTCTTCAATCACGCAATACTCTTGATACCTTTTTCCAGTTGTTCCACCCACACTGCATTCAATGGGTTATCTCTGCATTTAATTTTCCATCTTGGGCTACCACTGATCCTAGATATTTAAATTTATCCACTCTTTTCAATAGTTCACCCTGCAGGCTAATCTCTGGAAACTGATTATATTTAAACCTCTTATATTCTATCTTCTTCCTATTTATCTTCAGTTGTTTTCTTTCTAAAGCCCTTCCTCATTCTTTCAACTTCCTCGCCACATCCAAAACTAGATCAAAGAAGTTATGATTTAAAGATCATTGGCGTAGACCTTCTCTAGTTGGTATCTTGTCTGTGACCCAACTCCTCACTCCCTCATACATATAATGGACAATCATCACATACTTCTCTGGTACTCCTTTATCTCTGAGACTAATACAAAAAAGAAAAATATTTTGGTTCAACTTACATGAATAGATACACTCATAGCACCTGCAGACTCCCCAAATAAAGTTACAGAGTTGGGGTTGCCACCAAAATTTACGATGTTGTCTTGAACCCACCGCAGAGCGGCCAGCTGATCATACAGACCTAAATTTCCAAGTGCCTGGTTATCTCCTGTGCTGTTTTATAAAAAAGAAAAAAACCTTTTTAGCATTTCATATTGTGTGGCTTTGTAAAAATAATAAATAAGTTTTCTTTCATTCATAATACAGATAACATTACATCCTACTTTGCCTGTTTTCCCCCAGTGTCTGTGTGGGTTATTTCAATAGGCAGCTTTAAATTAGCGTCATATGTGTAAGTGAATGTGCCCCATAATGAATTGCTCCTTGCCACGCACCAAGGTCAGATATTTGAAGGCTGAATGTATATAAAAACAATTACTGACAAAAACTGAATGGAATAACAAAGAAAAAATCTAAACGTTCAAAGTGTTTCTAGTGATACAGCATGAGTAGGAAACAATGCCAAACAGCAGTTATCACAACCATCAACTATAAAGGCATATCACCCTGCTAAAAAATCACAGGTTCAGACCTCTAAAGCTACAGTGCCATCACAGTTTATTGTTTCAGATCTGTTCCACTTTTTGCAGAGACTTAAACTGATCTACTTATTTATTAAATTTAACGATGGGATTCTTATAGCAGACTAAAGATAATGTAACTGATTAAAATCACAGAACCAAATGTAGTGTTTATTTTAAAAGGTTAAAGCATATAAAATATTCCTCCCAAAAAACAACTTTGTTCACTTTGAATTTATATTCACATTTTCATTTCACACCTAAAAAAAAGCCCGAGTATGCTGTTTTGACTTATTGTCCTAGTTCCATCCTATATTTCAGAATGCCTTTCACCTTACACTCCAAATTGTAACCTTAGATCTTCAAATGAGTGTCTGCTTATAATTGAAAGAGCTAAACTTAAAAGAAGTGGTGAGGCAGCCTTCTTCTGTTACGCACCTAAAATCTGGACTAGCTTACCAATAGGAATTCACCAGGCTAGTACGGTGGAGCACTTTACAAAACTGCTAACACCCTATTGTTTTTAAAATGGCTTTCTTATAGCTTAATTTTAGTGTAACCCTGATATTCTGTATATGCATTTAATTATCATTTTATCATGACTGTGCAATTTGTACTCACCCCTACTTTCTCTGCTGTTCTTTTTCCGGTTTTCTATGGTGGTGATCTGCACCACCACCACCTGATCAAAGCACCATGCAATCCCTACATTGATTTATTGAAGGCCAGATGTCCACATGACCATTATCATCTAATTCTTCCACGTGAAGCCTGAAAACCATGAGGACTGATTGAGGTCATTTATGTTATGTAGAATGCCTAGAAGGGGCTGTGGGGTCTCGTGGCCTGGAACCCCTGTAGATTTTGTTTTTTGTTTCTCCAGCTGTCTGGAGTTTTTTTTTTTTTTTCTCTCCTCCCTGGCCATTGGACCTTACTTTTACTCTATCTTAATTAGTATTGCCTAATTTTATTTTAATATTTGTCTTTTTTCTCTTTCTTCATCCTGTAAAGCACTTTGAGTTATATCAGTTGTATGAAAATGTGCTATATAAATAAATGTTGTTGTTGTAACTCTATAAATACTTTTATTCAGTGAATGTTGCAATGCCCAACAAATAAACTCAAGGCATTGAGTTTCATAACATATCCGTGTTATGAACAAATATTTATCCACTAGTCCTTAAATTATCCAGAAATTATCAGAAACAAACCTTGGGTGGAACACCAGTTAACAAAAGGGTGTTATATTACACCAAGGTTGTACACCTGCTTGTCAGAAATCTACAATACTCAAAAGCAAACCAACCCAGAAACAAGAAGAATGAGTAAACTCCACATTTACATTACCCAGACTTGGCCCTATGGATCTATAAGGCAGCAGGGCTAACCAGTACAACAGAGTGTTACAGAATTTAGAAAAGCAAAAGCATAAGCAGGTAATATATCTGTTACACATATCCATTCATTAACTGAACTCTGTCCTCACAAGGTTTTCAGGAGATGGTGATTGTACTGTATATCAACATCAGATGCAAGGCAGGAATGAACTCTAGGATATCAGAAGAAACACAATTCAGGCAGCTAAGGCATATCAGGAATTGACATGCAATGGCTCTTCCACATTGGAGCTGGCGATTTGGTTTGCCTAACTGTTGTTGTTGTATATTGTTGTTAAGCAACAAGACAAAGATTGCAATAAAGGCATCACTTCTAGTCAAAAAATCAAGTATGAGGTCATTGAGTATTTTCTTTTTTTTACTTTTCAGAATGAATTATTCTGTTCATATCTACAAACCCTCCCTTAATTTGTAATCAAATTTGTATTAACTTGACACAAGAGTTTTACTTCAGACTGTTAATCTCATTTTGTTCTTTCAAAAGACTACATTTAAGGTGTTTTCAGGAGTCCGGAAAACACTTGGGGATTAAATAGTGAGAGAACTTGTTTGCCCATAATGAGAAATCTGAGATTCTTTACACCAATTGTTGCGTTAAACAAAGATGCAATTTATCTTAGCCTGTTGTGAAACTAGTCTGTTATGGCAAAGGTGTCATCGTTTCTAAGTGCAATAGTAAAAAAAGCTCATGTTTAGGTCAGAACTACAGTACTGTGAAATCAAAGTGGATTTGCAAAAATTTCTCAGAAGCAGCTTTATGCAACTCAGTAACTGAAATTAGCTCATACATTGTGATTCTGGTCATCAAGCAATTAAAACATTACTATTGTGGTGTAAAATGTAATATAATATACTACACATTTTTACACTTTGAATTAAGCACAACATAACATAAAATTCTCAAATCCACGTGGGGTTGCAGGAAGCTAAAGTATCAAATATAAGAAATTAACCAGCCTTGGATGGGTTGTGATTGCCTCAGGGATCAGCTCTCCAACACTCACATTCACTTGAGACAAATTTAAAGTTTCCCTTTGACCTAAAATATACATATTTAAGGATGTGGGAGGATAACATACATAGTTTTAAGACTAATTATTTTATGTCAGAAATATGACTAATGCTCAATCTATATTTGAGTTCAAGGTTATTGTAATTTCTGCATAGTACAATGAAACAATACCAATAAAGACAAATATAAAAAAGTATGCATAGAATGCAACCTAGACAGTATACACACACACACACACACATACGTATATATATATATATACAGTATAAAAAACGGTATATATACAGACACACACACACACACATACATATGCATCTATATATATATATATATATATATATATATATATATATATATATATATATATATATATATATATATATAGTGATGGACAGCCGGGTCCCATGCCCGGCCAGGATGCCTCTTCTGCATATGATATGTTCCGGGGGAGCCACCATAGGCAGCTCAATACCTCCCCCGGGACGCTTGGTGGCAGCCTCCCTGGTCGATGTTCATTCCCCAGTCTCCCGCATGGCTCCATGGGACATGGAGTCCTCCACAACCTGAGTGGGAGCTGGGGTGGCCGCTAGGGGGGGCTGCAAAGACTCAAGGACCCGGCTGGACAAGTCATCAGCCCCACCCAGAGGTGCATTTGGGACCAGGTGGTCAAGCACCTGGATCACTTCCGGGTGGTCTATAAAACGGGCCAGCCTCCACCACTAAAGGGCCAGAATCGGGAGGAAGAGGATGAGGTTACCTGAGAGAAGTGGTGGTGGAAGGCGAAGAATTGTTGTGTTGGTCTAAAGTGCTTTTGGGACTGTGTTAGGCCTCTGGGACACAGGGAAGATGTGTACCCATGGTTAAAGACTAAAATAAAATGCCTGTGTGTTTTGTACACGTGCCTCTGCGTAGTCTGTGCTGGGTCGTGCGCTATATGGCGTCTTTCACTATATATAGATATATATATAGCAAAATACCCGCGCTTCGCAGCGGAGAAGTAGTGTGTTAAAGAAGTAATGAAAAAGAAAAGGAAACATTTTAATAATAACGTAACATGATTGACAATGTAAATGTTTTGTCATTGTCATGAGTGTTGCTGGCATATATATATATATATATATATATATATATATATATATATACAGTATATATATATATATACAGTATATATATAGCAAAATACCCGCGCTTTGCAGCTGAGAAGTAGTGTGTTAAAGAAGTAATGAAAAAGAAAAGGAAACATTTTGAAAATAACGTAACATGATTGTCAATGTAATTGTTTTGTCATTGTTGTGAGTGATGAGTGTTGCTGTCATATATATATATATATATATATATACACATACAGTATATATACACACACATATATATACAGTGGTGTGAAAAACTATTTGCCCCCTTCCTGATTTCTTATTCTTTTGCAAGTTTGTCACACAAAATGTTTCTGATCATCAAACACATTTAACCATTAGTCAAATATAACACAGGTAAACACAAAATGCAGTTTTTAAATGATGGTTTTATAAATTTAGGGAGAAAAAATCCAAACCTACATGGCCCTGTGTGAAAAAGTAATTGCCCCTGAACCTAATAACTGGTTGGGCCACCCTTAGCAGCAATAACTGCAATCAAGCGTTATGATAACTTGCAATGAGTCTTTTACAGCGCTCTGGAGGAAGTTTGGCCCACTCATCTTTGCAGAATTGTTGTAATTCAGCTTTATTTGAGGGTTTTCTAGCATGAACCGCCTTTTTAAGGTCATGCCATAGCATCTCAATTGATTCAGGTCAGGACTTTGACTAGGCCACTCCAAAGTCTTCATTTTGTTTTTCTTCAGCCATTCAGAGGTGGATTTGCTGGTGTGTTTTGGGTCATTGTCCTGTTGCAGCACCCAAGATCGCTTCAGCTTGAGTTGACGAACAGATGGCCGGACATTCTCCTTCAGGATTTTTTTGGTAGACAGTAGAATTCATGGTTCCATCTATCACAGCAAGCCTTCCAGGTCCTGAAGCAGCAAAACAACCCCAGACCAGCACACTACCACCACCATATTTTACTGTTGGTATGATGATCTTTTTCTGAAATGCTGTGTTTCTTTTACGCCAGATGTAACGGGACATTTGCCTTCCAAAAAGTTCAACTTTTGTCTCATCAGTCCACAAGGTATTTTCCCAAAAGTCTTGGCAATCATTGAGATGTTTCTTAGCAAAATTGAGACGAGCCCTAATGTTCTTTTTGCTTAACAGTGGTTTGCGTCTTGGAAATCTGCCATGCAGGCCGTTTTGCCCAGTCTCTTTCTTATGGTGGAGTCGTGAACACTGACCTTAATTGAGGCAAGTGAGGCCTGCAGTTCTTTAGAGGTTGTCCTGGGGTCTTTTGTGACCTCTCGGATGAGTCGCCTCTGCGCTCTTGGGGTAATTTTGGTCGGCCGCCACTCCTGGGAAGGTTCACCACTGTTCCATGTTTTTGCCATTTGTGGATAATGGCTCTCACTGTGGTTCGCTGGAGTCCCAAACCTTTAGAAATGGCTTTATAACCTTTAACAGACTGATAGATCTCAATTACTTCTGTTCTCATTTGTTCCTGAATTTCTTTGGATCTTGGCATGATGTCTAGCTTTTGAGGTGCTTTTGGTCTACTTCTCTGTGTCAGGCAGCTCCTATTTAAGTGATTTCTTGATTGAAACAGGTGTGGCAGTAATCAGGCCTGGGGATGGCTACAGAAATTGAACTCAGGTGTGATACACCACAGTTAGGTTATTTTTTAACAAGGGGGCAATTACTTTTTCACACAGGGCCATGTAGGTTTGGATTTTTTCTCCCTAAATAATAAAACCATCATTTAAAAACTGCATTTTGTGTTTACTTGTGTTATATTTGACTAATGGTTAAATGTGTTTGATGATCAGAAACATTTTGTGTGACAAACATGCAAAAGAATAAGAAATCAGGAAGGGGGCAAATAGTTTTTCACACCACTGTACATACATATATATATATATATATATATATATATATATACATATATACACATACATCCACATATATATATACATATCTACATACACACACATATATACACACAAATACATATATATACATACACACATATATAAATAAACATATATATACATACATATCTACATATATACATATACACACACACACACATGCCTTGGGGACCTGTTACCCCAGCACTTCCGCCACACCAGGAAGTGCTGGGGGGAAGACTTTGGACGTTACCCGGAGAGCTGCCGGGAGGACAGCCGGCACTTCCGCCACGCTGGGGCGTGGCCAAGGGAGGAATGCCGTGAACACCTGGTGCTCATCCGGGTACTGAATAAAAGGGGCCGTCTCCATTCATTCGAAGCTAGAGTTGGGTGGAAGAAGGACGAGGCAAGAGAGAGCTGTGGAGGCGGCCCGAAGAAAAGGCATTGTGTGGCCAGGACTGAGTGCTTTGGGGTTTGTGCACAACTGGGTCTTAGTGGCCATTATTTGGGTCTGTGTGACCATTGAATTGTTATAAATATTGTAAATAAACGTGTGGTGGTTGAGAACAACATGTCCGCCTGTCTGTGTCAGGGTCAACTTCCACAATATCTACATATATACATATACACACACACACACATACACATATAAACATATATACATACATATCTACATATATACATATACACACACACACATATATATATATATATATATACACATATATATATTTACGCATATATACAGTCTTTAGGGTGCGAGCAACTGTTGCTGGGGGTGCCAGAATCCATGAAGGAAGAAAAATGAAAAACATTATTTGTACAAAATCTTAATTTATTTATCCATTCCTAAATAATTAAATGGGCAGGCTATTTTGTATCAGTGCAATACGCTGCTTGTTAAAACGGATGACTCCCGCTCTTACGTGCAAGTCTGTGGATATTATGAACTATCGTTTCTGTTCAAGTTCTATTTAAATTTTAAATAGAAGGAATTTTTATTTAGTCGACAGAATATTATTCCGGAATAAATCAACTCAAACCCTAAATAACTTATAATATTTTGCTCTCCATAAAAATATATCCTGTCTAAATTATACAAGTTAGAAATAAAGTAAACGTTAAAAGAACAAACATTCAAATTTCTTTACTCTTATGTAATTTTATATAAAAAATAAACTTAAATTTTAAATATCCCAAAAGATTTTGCTCTCCATAAAAATATATCCTGTCAAAATTATACAAATTCAAATATGAACATGGTGCATAACAAAACCTGGAAATATAAATAAAATTTGTTCTTTTCAGTAATAACAAATCAAATCATTCAGTTGTCTTTGCTCTCATGTCATTTTATCAGAGCTGGACGCCTGGCATTTTTTTGGCAACAAGTTCGTTTATGTTTGGTGTGAGGTTCTGTGTTGTGGAGATTCTCAGGATGGACTGCAGGTGCTCATCAGTGAGGTGACTCCTGTGTGCTGTTTTGTTAGTCTTCATGACTGAGAAGAGCTTCTCACACAGATATGTGCTACCAAACATGCACAAGGTTGAGCCGCATGTAGACGGAGCTGGAGCATTTGTGCGGAATGGAGTGAATAAACTGTGCGGGCCGTGCAGTATCGTACTTTGCCTTCAGTGTGCCATTACACTGCAGCTCAATCATCTCCATCTGAATCTGCACAGGTGCAGTTTCCACATCGATGGCAAATGGGTTGCGAAACAACTGAAAATTCTTTTTTTGTTCTTCAAAGTCACCAAAGCGCCGTGTGAACTCAGTGTGCAGTTTATCAGCAAAATGCGTATTTGGGAACACCGTAGTGCTGACTTGGTTCAACATTACTTGGCAACAGGGAAAGTGGGGCAAGTTGCACTGGTGCATTTGTGTCTCCCATAAAAGTAGCTTCACTTGAAATCACTTTGTGATTGTGCATGGGTAAAACGTCTGTTGAAGTGTCAGATTCTTCTTTAACTCTTCTGCTTTCTGTATCTTGTGCATTGCATTCAGGTCTTTCAGGTTATCTTGATGTTTTGTCTCATAGTGCCGTCTTAGATTAAATTCTGTAATTACAGCCACATTAGCTCCACAAATGAGACACACAGGTTTACCGGCAATGTCAGTAAACATATACTCAGCCTCCCATCGGTTTTTAAAGGCTCTATGTTCAGAATCACCTTTTCTCTTCGGCATCGCGTGGGCTAGCTTCGCAATAACTTGCAGCATCATAAGCTAGACTTGATTAACGCGTATGTGTTCGGCAAGGCAGCTGAACCGCTGCATTATGGGATCTGTAGTTTATTGTGTTACGAGCGCTTCATCTCCCCGGGCCATTAATAACAATAATACTTATATAAAATGATCTCGCGGGCGGATTTAATTACACGGCAGGCCGAATGTGGCCCGTGGGCCTTGAGTTTGACATATATGGACTAAATAGAACTTGAAAAGATATATTTTTTCGAATGTGATCGCGCAATTCAGATCGAGTTGACGCGCACTACAGTACATCGAGCCTGCGTGCTATTGTGGTTTTGCCTGCGTAAAGTTACCCTCACCTCGCTCTTACTTTTTTACCATTCATCTAATGAATACACTGAGTATGGCTTTACCAAAACAATCATTGATCGCGAATAAAGTATCCATTATTCATAAAGCTTCAATTGGTGATCTGTCTTTCTGCGTTAACCGCATATTTTTTCATACATCTCAAACCAAGGGGATGCGAAGTTAAAATGAATAAAAATGCGTGCGTACATACTCAGTGCATCCCCTCTTGGGAATCGAACCTTGGCGCTAGAGGCAAAGCCTCTACTATTGCGCCACGGCATGTGGTTTATCTATTTGAGTGTAGCAGTGTAATTCGGTTTTTGTTCAGCACTCTTTGGAACTGTTGCTTTTTGTCTGCGCACTGCGTCAGTTCACGTGAGCTGCTGAATATGGTTTTATATGTCACTCGCTCGCTTCTAATTGTTTCGCTGCCTTCTTAATTATATAATGTATGTTTTCTTAAGCGCTTTTTGGAGCTCTTCCTGGTTTTCTACGTAATGCGTGATTATGTGAGTGGCGTGATGATGTCACATGAAACTCCGCCCCCCCACGGCTTTCGAGCTCAACTCCATTACAGTAAATGCAGATAAATAGCTTCTAGTTATGACCATTATGCGTAGAATTTCGAAATGAAACCTGCCCAACTTTTGTAAGGAAGCTGTAAGGAATGAGCCTGCCAAATTTCAGCCTTCTACCTACACGGCAAGTTGGAGAATTAGTGATGAGTCAGTGAGTCAGTCAGTCAGTCAGTCAGTCAGTCAGTCAGTCAGTCAGTCAGTGAGTCAGTCAGTCAGTGAGGGCTTTGCCTTTTATTAGTATAGATATAATTCAGTATATATACAGACACACACACAAACACTCTGGCCATTTAATTAATTAATTACCATTTCTACTGGGTATTAATGCAAATATTAAATCAGCCAATCACATGGCAGCAGCTCAATGCATTTAGACATATAGACCTTATCAAGATGACCTACTAAAGTTCAAGCCAAGCATCACAGAGGGGAAGAAAAGTCATTTAAGCAACTTTGAACATGACTTAGTTGCTGGTGCCAGATGGGCTAGTCCGTGTATTTCACAAACTGTTGATCTAGTGGGGTCTACTGGGATTTTCACACACAACCAGCTCTAGGGTTTATAGAGAATGGTCCAACAACAATTCAAATGACCACTCATTACAACACGTGGAACCTTGAAGCAGATGAGCTACTATAGCAGAAGAACACACCAGGCGCCACTCCTGTCAGCATAGAACAGGCATCTGAGGCTACAGTTCACACAGGCTCACCAAAATTGTACAATAGAAAATTGGAAAAATATTGCCTGGTCTAACGATTCTTGATTTCTGCTGTGACATTTGGATAGTAGGATCACAATTTGGCATTGGCAACATGAAAGCTTGGATCCATCCTGCCTTGTATCAACAGTTCAGGCTGGTGGTGGTGGTGGTGTATTAGTGCTTGGGATATCTTCTTGGTACACTTTGGGCCCCTAACTACTGAGAATTATTTAAATGCCACAGCCCACCTGAGTATTGTTGCTGACCATCTCCATCCCTTTATGACTGCAGTGTACCCATTTTCTGATGGCTAATTCCAGCAGGATAACACTCCATGTCACAAAACTCAGATCATCTCAAACAGATTTCTTGAACATGACAATGAGTTCACTGAACTCAAATGGCCTCCACAGTCACCAGATCTTATTAGTGAAAGAAAAATTAACTGCTTGCAAGCTACTAAGGGTTAATAGCTGACAAAGCCATTTTTCTGTAACGGCAGGTTATTCATACAGACGTCTGTCATAAGACAGGGTGCAGTAAGCTGACCAAAGACAATTTCCAGTTTCTTAGGAATGCATGTATTTGACACAGGAAAGATGACCTTTCATTCTTTAGGGTCTATCTGATCAGTAAAAAAAAATAAGAACAGATGGCCCAGTAGCGTACTAAAATAAATTGCTTAAGTAAATGATATTTTGTTTATTTTTAAGAAATAAGGGGAAGGGGGAAGAAGGAGAAATTATAAAAAGCCAATAGAAAAAAATGTAACTGCTCTTCATGCCTTACAACGTAGAATCCACGTACTCATCTGTGACTGAATAAAAATATAACTGATTGAACTTGTCCTGTCTTCCTATGGGGAGTTTTTTTACTTCCACACAATCCAATACAGCACCTTTGGGATGTGGTGGAATGGGAGATTCACATCACGGATGTGCAAATAACAAATCTGCAGCAACTGCGTCATGCTATCTTATCAATATGGATGAAAATCCCTGAGAAATGTTTCCAGCACCTTGTTGAATCTATATCATGAAGAATTACATCAGTTTTGAAGGCTAAAGGGGGTCTTACCTCGTACTAGCAAGGTGTACAAGTGGCCAGTGACTGTATACACATACTCACACATACACACACACACACATATATATACACATATATAATGTACTGTGTCACACAAGTGCGACTAGGAGTGAGCTGAATGGACCAAGTGGAGGTGATTACCTGCTGGGCCAGGGGGTGGCGGGGTGTTCTAAACTTGTTTCTGTTAATTCTGCAGATCAAATACGGGAAAACCTGCCTGATTCAGCATCACTTCCGGTTCCTGCTCTCAGACCGACATCACTTCTGGTTCCGGCTCCCAGACTGAAGTCACTTCAAGGGTTACAGACTATAAATCCTCCATATTGCCAAACCGAGTCAGTTCATTTTGGGAACTCAAACCAGCATCATCAGTTGTGCTCTAAAAGATCCTTTTGCAGCTAGGAACAATATACAGGTGGCTGCCCCAATCCTTCTTTTAGTGTGTTGAGACTCATTATTTCACAACTGTATATACATAAACGTGTGTGTGTGTTTGTGTGATTCAGTGTTAACAGGTGCATGGAATTAAGTACATAGCCATGCAATCTCCATCAACAAATATTGCCGTTAGAATGGGGTGTACACAAGAGCTCATAGGATGCCACCTTTGCAAGGTCACCTCAGATCAATTGTAAGTGCTCTTATTGTGAAGTGGAAGCATTTAAGAGCAACAACAGCTCAACCATGAAATGGTAGATTATGCAAACTAGGAGAAAACTACCTACTAGACTGTACAGAGACTACTGTAAAGTTTGGTAGAAGAGGATAACAGTCTGGGGTTGTTTTTCAGGATGTGGGCTAGAATTCTTGGTGCCGGTGAAGGGTACGGTTAATGCTACAGCATACAAAGACACTTTTAACAATTGTGCACTTCCAGTTTTGTGGCATCAGTTTCGGGAAGGCACTTTTCAGTTCCAGCATAACTGTGCCCATTTACAGCACACTCAACTAGGTCCATAAAGACATGGAATCTGCAGAGCAGGAACTCAAACTATATATATATAACTTACAGTGTATGGCATAAAAGACATTATATAAACAATGATTAAACTAAATTAAAAATAAACATTTAATAAAATAAACTGCATTTCTATTGACATGTTAAAAAATCAAATTGGGAGGCTAGGCAGAAAAGAAAATGGTACTTACTAACCTTAAAAATCCTAGAATTCCAAGTCTGTACTGGATTATAACAACTACCACATTTCCAAAGGCAGCAAGAGAAGACCCATCAAAGAGTGAAGCCCCTCCAAGCTGGAAGCCCCCTCCATGTATCCAGACCATCACCTGACAAATGGTGCAAAGTGGAAACAATTGTAGATTAGCACTATCTTTGTATTTATGTTCATTTAGTGCATTTCATTTATAAGAAGTTTTTGCCTGTTAAATTAGGAGAAGCAAATTACATAAAAAAAAACAAGTTAGCTTTTTTAGTAATCAGCAATGTGATCCTGAGGGTTAAGGCTTGGTCTAGAAACCATAAAGCATCCTGTGTGATCATCCCGTGTGACCAAAAACTGGACATTTAATTGGCTTGGCATAAACTGTTCACTTTATAAAGAAGAATGAGGCGTAACTTCCAGCAGAGTTAGCCGGTTAAGTCACCATTAAAAAATTATGAGTACACAAAGGTAGTGTGACAAAACGTGAACAGTCACCTTGAAGCTTTCTTTTTGTCATATAGTAATTATTTTTTCATTATGTTTTAGTATGAAGAAGACTTTATTACTGTAATATCCCTTTCTTCTGGTGTATACCTGTACATCTTCTTCCAGTGTAAACATCTGTCAAACCACCCAATTTTTATCATTTTTGGATACTTTTTTGATTAAGTTCAAAACAATTTAGCCGTTTTTAACAGGTGAAACAACACCCTCATGCCCTCCCTCAATTGCAGCCTAGTAAGAAAAGATGAATATAAAAAAATGAAGGGAGGAACCAGGATCTTTGAGATGAAGTGCTACAGACACAACCCTGAGCTAAAATGAAAAGAACAATTACATTTTAAGTCTGGAAAAGCATGGCTGTAAGAATTAAAAGGTCCCCAAATTGCTAATCCTGGCCAGTCAGGCCCATTCCTCTGAGCAACAACTGGAGGACCCATTGATCTGCAACACAGAGCGTTTGAGAGGAACCATGTCATGGAGCGAGGACTTTCAGAGATTAGAAAAGAGAGAAACAGAGTGGGAGAGACTGCAGCGAGAGGCCAGTGCTAACTTGATTTCAGTGGTACCCAAGGATACAAGGTTTTGCTGTATAGATGTGAGAGGTAGAACAACAATACTTTAAAAAACCTTTTTATTCTCTTAATATTCTTTGATGCAAGTATGCATATGAGGTTAATTGGAGCCAGCAGATGAATGCTGTTTGTTGCGCCATGAGTCTGATGCTGCCAGGATATTCTCTGTTTCTTCTCAACCAAAAATATTGATAAGGCAAGTGGAGTAAATGGATAGAGGGATGAATAAATACACTTTAGTGCACATCTTGAGATGTACAGTGTTCAGTGCAATGCTTTTCATAAATGTCATTTTTCTTGCTTTTGATTTTAGTATGTCTTATCCAGTGTGGCACACACTAGGGACAATTTAGGATCGCCAATGCACCTAACCTGCATGTCTTTGGACTGTGGGAGGAAACTGGAGACACAGGGAGAACATGCCTAGGTCTCCTTACTGCGAGACAGCAGCGCTACCACTGAACCACCATGCTGCCCTTATTTCATGTATTCACGGTTCTTACTTTTGGCTTGTTATTTTGATTTCATGACTCCTCCTGATTCCCTTTCTATTTAAAACTGCTGCTACTGAGTGCAGGAAATGCACATTATAGAACTGTTGCTAATTTAACAACCATCCATCTGCTTTTTAGATTTCAGAGTAGTGAAGAGGCCTGTTTACATGCACATAAAAAATCATCCTTGAATCTGTTTTTGAACCTACTTAATCCAGTTCCAGTTAATGCTGCTTGAGTCTCTCCCAGCAGCATCATGTTCCAGCCTTGAATGGGTTGTCAGTTCATTCATGAAGTACAACCATGGACACCCACCCGAGGCCAAGCTTGACTCCCCAATTAACCTAATATACACATCTTTACAGGAAAATTGGAGTATCCAGAGAAAAAAACAAAAGAGACATGGAAAGATCCATTAAAAAACAGGCTGGAAAGGACTGGCAGCAGGACTAACCAAAATAGCATGATCCCCACCTCATAAAATTAAAGAAGCACATTATCAGTAGCACTCTAAAGCACAGGTGTCAAACTCCAGGCCTGGAGGGCCGCAGTGGCTACAGGTTTTCATTCAGACCCTTTTCCTAATCAGTGACCTGTTTTCATTGCTAATTCACATTTTAATAGCCCTGTTAGAAGGATTCAGTCCTCTGAATTGATTCATTTCCTCATTAAAATGCAGCCAAACAGAAATGAGACGTGAAGCGAGCCAACAGATGACCAGCTAAACTGGGGCTTCAAACTCCAACCAGTTTCTTAATGAGAAGCCAATTCTTGCTGTTAATTAAACTCGTTATTTAATTCCACGGCTTGTTGTTGCTCTCGTTCTGCCACAGCAGACATTTCCAAAACTGTTGATTTTCTGTTTTTCATAAGAACATCGTCGAAGTGTTTTGGTGAGTTGAGAGATCAACCTTACTGAGACCTTCACCCTTCTTTATTTTCAGATATTGTGTGATGTGGCAGCTTGTTTTGTGCCTCATTATTGTTTGGCTGCTAATTAAGGAAAAATAAACAACTAAAGGGCCTGAGTCAAGTTAATTAAAAAAAGTAATTAGCAGCAAAAACTGGTCACTAATTAAAAAGATGGTTAGAATGAAAACCTGCGGCCACCGCGGCCCTCCAGGACTGGAGTTTGACACCCCCTGCTTTAAAGTACACTCTTTGAAAGAATCAAGTGACTTACAGGGCGACGGATTTGATCGACTAATGCATTTTCAGGTGAGTATATGTTAAGATACAGACAGTCTTCAGATGATGTCAGCTCAGGGTATTTTCCAAAGTAAAATTCAGAAAACACTTTAGTCTCAGTGAGGTTCTGCACACATCTGTGGAAATGTTTTTTAAGAGAAATCACAAAATTATTTTTTCATGGCTCAAATTTTTTAAAGGATAGCAAAAAAAGTCAAGTACAACCAAAAATATCACCTTCCAGCTTGGATCATTTAGAGATCACTTAGACTTGAATAATTTATCCTGTACATGACCCAGTTAGGCACAAAGAAAACACAACTTGGCAGCCATTTTTTTCTAAAGTTAATATAAAGAAAATGTGAAAAGATTTAGTTTATTCTCACTCACAGTGGAGGGTAGGTGGTTGTATTTCTTATTTCAGTCCAGGATGTGGGAGGCTGTGGTAAAGCAAATCTTACAGGAGGGCTTGCAAAGGGCACTCCTAGGAATGCCAAGACACCTGAGGTCGATTCTTTGACCTGGATTAGCTTTCCCATCACCTTTCCATTAGATGTTGAAACAATTGGGGTACTGTTAAGTCCTGTAAGACGAGAAGCACAAGTGAAGACATGAGCAACAGCACTTTCATGTGACCTTCTTTTATTTGTTCATGCATGTAGTATATTGGGGCAGGTTCATGATGAATCACTTTGGGACTCAGTCCAACATACTCTAAGTCACCATTGTACCACTAGAGCCTAAAATTATATGGGAGGTTCAATAGTTTCAATTGTTAAATCAATATTTCTCTCTTGCATGTTAGATGTGGGTGTGGGACAGATTATGCTGCACCCACATGCTATGAACAGACAAGATGTATAAGTTTCCCAGGAGAAAGTTTCACATCAATGCTCTTTGAAGTGGGCACTCCGACTTGGAAAACTTGGAGAAAGCAATGCTACCCAATTTCTCTGAATGGTGAAATAACACTAACCTTTCACTTTAGTCAATAATATAAGCTTTATAAAAATAATGGTCTGCCAGAAATGGTATTTTTACAGTTACGTGGTATTGTGAACAACACAATACACTTTAAAAGTGTTTAGTATGTTCTTTATATCCATCCATCCATTTTCCAACCTGTTGAATCCGAACACAGGGTCACGGGGGTCTGCTGGAGCCAATCCCAGCCAACACAGGGCACAAGGCAGGAACCAATCCCGGGAAGGGTGCCAACCCACCGCAGGACACACACATACACACCCACACACCAATACACACTAGGGACAATTTAGGACTGTCAATGCACCTAACCTGCATGTCTTTTAGACTGTGGGAGGAAACCGGAGCGTCCGGAGGAAACCCACGCAGAACCTGGGTCTCCTAACTGCGAGAAAGCAGCGCTACTAATTAAGCTTATCTAAATTCATTTTGCACAGATCAAGTAGCAAATCCATAGCAATCTTGTGTTTTGTTTTCCCCAAAATTAATCCAGTTATTCATGTGAATACAACAAAGATGGAAGGTGTGGCGTCACAAGTGGCAACTCTCAAAACATTTTTGCCTTGAGCCTAAAGAGATCATTCATCAGTGCTGATTTTGTAAATGGACAAAGATCAGCTGCTGCTTACTAAAATATGTGAATTCTAAGTTTCTGTCATTTTTGCGCTACAATGCACTAGTTACGGTAACATAATAAATATGAAAATATTTCATATTGCCCTTCCTCTGTACCCTCATGTGTCTTGACCGGTGGTCCCTCTCTCCAGTGCAAGCCTACTTTTCAGACACTTACTGTACATGTTTGCCGCCTATGAATTTGCCTAAAGGCAATTTTCAGAGTGCCTCCTAAACCTTTACTCCATCTTGTGCATTTCATACTCGCACATTCTCTTTCAGTTGCGTCACCAAAGCCAAACTGGCCAATTCAGATTCCCCAAGCTCAGACGCCTGCGTCTGAGCACTTCATTGTGCTAGGCAGGCAGTGTGTTGAAGTTGTTAAGGCTTTGGATTTCAAGCCCTGAGGTTGTGGGTTCAAATCCCGCTACTGACACTGGGTGACCATGAGCAGGTCACTTGATCTGCCTGGGCTCCAATTGGAAAACCCAAAGAAATGTAACCAATTGTATCATAAATATTGTAAGTGGCCGAAGGTTTATGGACACCTATGTGAGCTTGATGGACACTCCATTCCAAAGCCATGCGTATTTAAATGGGGTTGACCGACCCTTTGTGGCTAATGAGAATTTGATACCATTCAGCTAAAAGAGTATTTGTGAGGTCAGGTACTGATGGTGGACAAGAAGACCTGGCTTATAATTGCCATTCCAATTCATCCCAAAGGTGTTCAATAGGATTGAGGTCAGGGTGCTGTGCATAGCCACTCGTGCTCCTCCATGATAAACTTGTCAAAGATGATGTTTTTATGGACCTGGTTTGCTGAAACAGGAAAGGTGCCTTCCCCAAACTGTTTTTCACAAATTTCGATGCTCATAATTACCTAAAGTCTCTAATTGAGACAGAGGTGTCTAAAGTATCTTTGTATGCTGTAGCATTAACCAAAGGGCCTAGTCCAAGCTCTGAGAAACATCCCCAGGCCATTAAACTTTACAGCAGACACTATGCAGTCTGGAAGGTAGCATTCTCCTAGCATCTGCAAAACTCAGATTTGTCTATCAGATTTCCAGATACAGATGATTCATTACTCCAGAAAACTTTTCCACTGCTCCACAGTCCACTGTTGCTGTTTTTTACACAACTATAGTTGACACTTGGTATTTCACATAGTGATCTTAGGCTTGCAAGCAGCTGCTCAGCCACAGAAAACCTTTTAATGAAGTTCTTGTGCTGATATTGCTTCCAGGGACAGTTTGGAACTGTGTTATGAGTGATGCAACAGAAGACAAATGATTTTTATTTACTGTGCGATTCAACACTTAGCCGCCCTGCTCTGTGAGTTGGCATGGTCTACCACTTTGTGGTTGAGCCGTTTTTGCAATTAAATGGTTCCACTTCACAGAAACAGTAATTATAGTTGACTGGGGCAGATTTAGCAGAGCAGAAATTTCACTTACTGACTTGAGGAAAAGTGGAACCCTATGACAGTCCCTGAGTTCCTCAGTGCAACACATTCTAACACCAATGTTTGTCAATGGAGACTGCATGGCTACATGCTTGATTGTATGTCCCTGTTAATAATGGATGTAGCTGAAACACCTGAACTCAGTAATTTAGAGGAGTGTCCACATACTATTGACCGTATAGTGTGTGTATACATTGCAGCATATGTTCCAGGGGAGCAAGCATGGGAAATACAATATCTCCTCCTGGACGCTAGATGGTAGCCTCCCAGGGTTGTAGGGGTGCCTCGGACTCCCCCAGGGCTTCATGTGCAGCCCTGTTGGGTTCTGCAGGTGCCACCAGGGGGTGCTGCAGCAGGAGCTGCTGGACCCTTCTGGGCACTGGTTTCGCCACACCCAGAAGTGCAGCCGGATGTCGGCAATCAAGCACATGTAGCACTCCGGGTTCCCAATAAAAGGAGCCAGTAACCACCACTCAGTGGCCAGAGTTGGTTGGAGGAGGACAAGGTTGTAGTGGTGCAGAGGAACAGTGTGTTACTTTTGTATGTTGGTGTTTTAGGACTGTGTTGTGGCTGGGGGACACGGGGAAGACGTGCCCTCCAGCTAAAGAAAAATAAAAGTCTATTTATTTTATACATGTGCCTCCGTGTCCAATCTATGTCGGGTCGGGGACATATATAGTGCCTTTTTACAACATATAGTCACACAAGTGTGCTTGGAAGACTTCAGGGTTCATCTAAAGTTAATAACACTCCAAGTCAGAGGTTGGCACAATTGCTTAATACTTTTTCTCTTCCTCCTTCCGCAGAACAGATAATTAATGGACAGACCACCTGTGACGCCACTTCCTGTTTCCATACTCCTGCTCCTGAACTTCTCTTCTGCGTTATCATCCTAAAAAATGGCTCTCGTCATATGATGGTTTCAGTGAATATTCTGATTCACATTGGAGAAGATATACTTGTGTTTTTATTTTGTTTACATAATTTCTCATTACTGCGGTGGGTTGGCACCCTGCCTGGGATTGGTTCCTGCCTTGTGCCCTGTGTTGGCTGGGATTGGCTCCAGCAGACCCCCATGACCGTGTGTTTGGATTCAGCAAGTTGGAAAATGGATGGATGGATGAATTTCCCATTATAAGGGGATCACCTAAGTGCCCAAAAAAACTTTATGATCTCTGTTTGTGCTTCGCTCAACAACCACTCGTCTCTTCCACTCGTGTTGTGAATAAGGGGGCTGAATGCACCTCAAGGAGATGTGGTCGCTCCTCCAAAACCCCCTCTTAAACGGTGATATAATGGGAAACAAATACAGTTTTGTTTTTTTTTTTACCTCCTCTCTGCTGGCTTGCTGCTGCTGCCGTGCCACGTGATCTGCATCTCGTGTGGTGCTTCAAACATTTAAAAGCCTCTACAGCAGCTGTCCTTTTGTCTCACTGCCTTGTCTCCCTTGTCCCCCAGACATCCTCTACTCCTGTTGAGGGTGCCACTCCTGAGGTGCGCCCCTTTGAAGAGGAAGATTTTCTATTCTTTTAATTGAGACACAGAACTGTTTTACTATATGGTTGTGAGACATGGATGCTATCCAGTGACCTGAGACGAAGACTGGACTGCTTTGGTACTGTGTCTCCGTTTGTTTGCGCTAATGCAATCTTTACTATCATTTTTTTTGAGAGTTTCAAATTTTCCTACTTCCATTATCATTAACCTGCTCTGCATGTGTATTGCGCCAACGTTTTTGAATTCTTTACGACATTCCACTTTGTCATCTACTCTTTGTCTTTTTCCAGCGTGGTTAAATCACTTGGCACAAAGTCTCGTCTCACGGGACGTGAAAGAGTCTCTCTGAGAAAGTCATGTCTTGTCTCTCTGAACAGGTCTCGCCTTGTCCCAAGATTTTTTATATAATAGGGAGATACAGTGGTGTGAAAAACAATTTTCCCCCTTCCTGATTTCTTATTCTTTTGCATGTTTGTCACACAAAATGTTTCTGATCATCAAACACATTTAACCATTAGTCAAATATAACACAAGTAAACACAAAATGCAGTTTTTAAATGATGGTTTTTATTATTTAGGGAGAAAAAAAAACCTACATGGCCCTCTGTGAAAAAGTAATTGCCCCCTGAACCTAATAACTGGTTGGGCCACCCTTAGCAGTGATAACTGCAATCAGCGTTCTGATAACTTGCAATGAGTCTTTTACAGCTCTGGAGGAATTTTGGCCCACTCATCTTTGCAGAATTGTTGTAATTCAGCTTTATTTGAGGGTTTTCTAGCATGAACCGCCTTTTTAAGGTCATGCCAGAGCATCTCAATTGGATTCAGGTCAGGACTTTGACTAGGCCACTCCAAAGTCTTCATTTTGTTTTTCTTCAGCCATTCAGAGGTGGATTTGCTGGTGTGTTTTGGGTCATTGTCCTGTTGCAGCACCCAAGAACGCTTCAGCTTGAGTTGACGAACAGATGGCCGGACATTCTCCTTCAGGATTTTTTGGTAGATAGTAGAATTCATGGTTCCATCTATCACAGCAAGCCTTCCAGGTCCTGAAGCAGCAAAACAACCCCAGACCAGCACACTACCACCACCATATTTTACTGTTGGTATGATCTTTTTCTGAAATGCTGTGTTCCTTTTACGCCAGATGTAACGGGACATTTGCCTTCCAAAAAGTTCAACTTTTGTCTCATCAGTCCACAAGATATTTTCCCAAAAGTCTTGGCAACCATTGAGATGTTTCTTAGCAAAATTGAGACGAGCCCTAATGTTCTTTTTGCTTAACAGTGGTTTGCGTCTTGGAAATCTGCCATGCAGGCTGTTTTTGCCCAGTCTCTTTCTTATGGTGGAATCATGAATACTGACCTTAATTGAGGCAAGTGAGGCCTGCAGTTCTTTAGACGTTGTCCTGGGGTCTTTTGTGACCTCTCGGATGAGTCGTCTCTGCGCTCTTGGGGTAATTTTGATCGGCCGGCCACTTCTGGGAAGGTTCACCACTGTTCCATGTTTTTGCCATTTGTGGATAATGGCTCTCACTATGGTTCGCTGGAGTCCCAAAGCTTTAGAAATGGCTTTATAACCTTTACCAGACTGATAGATCTCAATTACTTCTGTTCTCATTTGTTCCTGAATTTCTTTGGATCTTGGCATGATGTCTAGCTTTTGAGGTGATTTTGGTCTACTTCTCTGTGTCAGGCAGCTCCTATTTAAGTGATTTCTTGATTGAAACAGGTGTGGCAGTAATCAGGCCTGGGGGTGGCTACGGAAATTGAACTCAGGTGTGATACACCACAGTTAGGTTATTTTTAACAAGGGGCAATTACTTTTCACACAGGGCCATGTAGGTTTGGATTTTTTTCTCCTAAATAATAAAACCATCATTTAAAAACTGCATTTTGTGTTTACTTGTGTTATATTTGACTAATGGTTAAATGTGTTTGATGATCAGAAACATTTTGTGTGACAAACATGCAAAAGAATAAGAAATCAGGAAGGGGGCAAATAGTTTTTCACACCACTGTATACATGCACATATATACATAGGGCATATATATAAAGTATATTAGAACTGTTCTTAAAAAAGTTGAGCAAAATGAACTCAATGTACCTTTTGTGGCTGTCTCGTTCCTTGTATTGTTTTCCTATTCCAATCCTGTTTCTGTATTTCATACCTTTAGGTATAATAAGTTAATTATTTTTGCATGTTTCCCATCTCTTTATACCATGCTGAGTTATGGGGGCTGCATGGGGTGCCAGTCACTTGCAGAGCACAGGTACTCTCCCTCTTATGGGGTTAATTTAATTGGTAACTAACCTGTCATGCAAATCTTTGGGATGAGAGAAGGAGTCCTATGTACCCAAGAGCACCCATGCAGAAACTGGATTAACATACAAACTCAAAATAGTGTGGGATGGAAGCCAAATTTAAGTGCAAGTCTCCTGAAGCTGTGAAGCAGCAGCATTAGCCATGGTGCCCCCCTTTAGCAGAGCAGTGGAGCTCAATTCACCAAGCTCTGAAGAGGCTATTTTGACTTCTGGAGCTCACAATGATTGAACAAATAACTCAGTATCTAGGGTCTTAAGAGAGGGTTTAAACCTGCACCCTCGTACTTTATGGGCAAAGCCCTTGACTGCATCAGATTTGTTTTGAATAAAACAGTTATGCAACCACTAAATGAAGGCTAAATTACACACTATTAACAGTTAGTGCGACCAGTCTGCCAATGATTAGTATTGTCAGTAGGAAAATATGTTACAGATTTACTAAGAATTCATTTGTAAAATAAATGTGATATTTATAAACTGAAACTGTGCAAAATTTGTGTAGCACCATATGCAAGATTACCACCAGTTGGTATGTAGAGGGGTGGCACAGTGGATAGCGCTGCTGCCTCGCAGTTTGGAGACCCGGGTTCGCTTCCCAGGTCCTCCCTGTGTGGAGTTTGCATGTTCTCCCCATGTCTGCATGAGTTTCAAACGGGTGCTTCGGTTTCCTCCCACAGTCCAAAGACGTGCAGGTTAGGTGCACTGGCGATCCTAAATTGTCCTCATTGTGTGTGTGTGTGCACGCCCTGTGGTGGGCTGGCACCCTGCCTGGGGTTTGTTTCCTGCCTTGTGCCCTGGGATTGGCTCCTGTGACCCTGTACTTAGGATATAGCAGGTTGGATAATGGATGGATGGTATGTAGAGGCCATGTTTGAGTCAGTTGCCTTTCATGTGGGCTTTGTTCATCAAAATCAAGAGCGGCGTTTGGGGGTGGCAGGTGGGGCGACCGCCCCAGGTCCCACGCCTAAGGGGGCATCACCTTTGAGGTCCGCGTGTCCCGTTTGAGTGGATTTGTCAAGTTATATTGTCCAGTTATATTTTGATAACACGTGTTATCTTGCAAAAATGTAGCTGAATACTGTAATGACAAAATCCGGTATATGTTAACATAATTTTTATTAAATTCGTGCACAAGTTTATACAGTCCGCACATACCAGTAACAGTGTTTGACATAACCAGCACTGCGTGGGGTTGGTCAGCCATAGGCCACTCACAACCCTAAGGCCACCTCTAGTCAAAATAGTTTAGATATAAAGTTACAGAAGGGTATTTTGTTTAATCTGTGATTGTTGGGTTTAAAGGATTCCACAGCACTTAACTGGATTGCACAAGTAATGAAAATGGAGGGATAGATTTATGTAAAGTGACTTTTCTGTACCTTATTGACAACTAGATGATAAAGAAATTGAATCAGGTTAATGCAATGCATAGATTAGAAACAAGATCACCATGTGTGATAGTGATAGAAGCAAACAAAACCACTTTACAAAGATTATATCTGACAAAATGCTAAATTTTAAAATAAATAAGGAAAATTGGCAGTAGTGCTCTTTGTATGCATAGACAGAACATAAACTCCCTTGAAGTGGGAACAATAGCAATCATTCATCTTCTAAGTCAGAGTTATGGGGAGCTGGAGCCTAACCCTGCTACATAGGGCACAGCGCAAGAAAAAATCCTGGATGGAGGGGCCAGTCAATTACAAAGCACCCCCTAGCTGAAATTAGTTGCCATGGCCAGTTAGCATAACCTGCATATTTTGGATGTAGCAGGCAAACATACATAGACATGGAAAGATCAAAATTATGTAACAGACAGTGACTGAGGTGTGATTTTGGGACTCTGGAGCTGTGAGGCAGCAGTGATAGATAGATAGATAGATAGATAGATAGATAGATAGATAGATAGATAGATAGATAGATAGATAGATAGATAGATAGATAGATAGTTTATTAATCCCAAGAAATTCACATACTCCAGCAGCAGCATACCACACAAATCTAAAATACAGAGCATTAAGAAAACAAGTAAGGCTCTTCTACATGAAGATCATTATTATGGGGGCTGAAGCCTCAACCTACTGCACTGACTTCCCAGTTGGAAACAACTTCAGACCAGGGTACCAGTCTGCCACAGGGCACAAACTTACACACATTTAAATTTAGAATTGTCGTAAAACCTGATCAGCTTGTCTTTGGGGAGATAGGAAGGAAAACTCACAAAACTAGAAGAGAACAAACTCCACAACAACAATGGCATGATATTTCACCTCATGACGCTACATCTGTATGCAAAATAACAAATGATGGAGACAGACATCCAATCACCAAATGTGGTACAATTTGGAACTAGATAAGGAAATAAAATTAGCATTATTTGAAAGAGAAGAATATGGAGGAAAAGAGCAATAAGCTCAGTGCTACCCAAATCAGGAATATACAATAAATGAGAAATTCTTAAAAATAAAAGCAAATGCAACTTTAAATCTGATTACGTTCCTTTATCTTTTTTCATACACCCTTTAATCTCCTAGATCAGCATTAGGAGCAAGCCAGAAAACTACCCTTTGTCTGTTGTAAAAATCAGATTAACAATATTAAATTATAAAGTAGAAATCAATAAACTAATTAAGATTACTTGTTTTTAATTTTTTTGTTGTATATTTCACAATATCATACAACCAAGAGTAGAAAGACTAAATTAACACAACAATGCTTCCTCTATACTACTCACTTATTACACAGTATCTCCTTTTAAAAGTAGTTATTATTATTATTATTGTGCCTTACCTATTACAGGACCACAGTTAGAAAAAAACAAAATGAGGCTGATGTAGAAGGAGCAATTTGTTTTCCATGAAGTAGCCATAGTGCTGCTCCCAAACTGACAATGAGACTGCAAAATTTCTCTCCTTCTTTTAAAGTCTTTTCTTTTCATGGAATACAATACAGCAACAAAGCATTATAGGTGGGAAAAATGCATAACAAAGAATGGTATTCGTACAGGATTACACGACAGGGGTTTATGTGTGACCATAATAGAGTAAGAAATTGAAGAATGGAACTAGTCACACAGCAAGCATATTTACAGACTTCACACAACAACACTTGAAAGCTGTAAGTCTGCTTCTAGATTTTTCATCGAAATTACCGTAATTTAATGAGCCATTTGTAGTAGCAATGGACTGATTAATATAAGGGGTGGGGTGTTCTTGTATCAATACATAGCTTTAGATGTAAAGATAGTAAGTGGTCTTTCATCCAAACAATCATTAATCGTCTAGTACAAAGACACTGGTAGCCAGAAATTATTCTGGCATCATCAGAAACAAGGCACGAACTAAAAATAAATGGAACGTTAGTCTATCACAGGCTACAGAAGTCACCCTTACTCACACTGGCCTTATTAACAGCCAGCACTCAATGTAACTTGCATGTCTTGAAGATGTGAGAGAATATTAGATTAAATGATCTTCTCCAGGCAGCTGACATAGGACTCTTATCAATTCTTGTATTTCTTGATCTTGTGACACCATATCACAACAGACACTTTTGAAACGTCTAGCTAGTTTTGGAGTCTGTGGCCTTATCCATCAATGGCACTGACAGGTGGGAGTTTGTTCAAGCAAAGGGTTTTAAGTCAGAGAACGCAGTCGTTACTCAGAGAGTTCCTTTGGGCTCTGTTTTGGGGCTGCTTCTTTTTCTCATCTACATCTTCCCAATAGATAATATCTTTCAACACCATGGTGTTAAATTTCATTATTATGCTGATGACACACAACCTTATCTATTCACTAAATCCACTTCTGTTTTCCTTCCAAATACTCTTATGGCATGTCTTCAAGACATAAAGTCATGGATGACTCACAATTTTCTTCAATTAAATAGTAATAAAGGGGGTGCTCCTCGTTGTAATAAATGAGGTGCTCCTCATTGATTCTAAATCTACACTCACTAAGGTTAACCATTCTTCTGTTTTAATTAACAGCACTATTACAAACATCTCTTCCCAGGTTAAGAGACTGGGCGTCATTCTAAAGAATCTAAACAGTACCCTCATTTTCTTTCCATATAAAATGATGTTTCTCGGACTGCCTTCTTCCATCTCCCAAAGATTTCCAGACTTCATCTTGTTCTTACACAATACAGTATTAAAGTATTGGTTAATACCTTAATCACCTCATGTACAGATTACTGTAAGGGTATTCTATCTGTCATCCCACAAAAACTTATCCATTGCTTACAACTTATACAAAATTATATAAAGATAATAACCTGCTGTTCTAAATCGACTGAACATATTACACCTACTCTCTCTCAACTTCACTGGCTCCCTGTTAACTACAGAATACAATACTAAATACCGCTCTTAACTTTTAAAGCTCTCCACAACCTCACTGATCTCCTACAGACTGACACTCGTCTCGCTCACTCTGATACTCATCTGCAGCTGTACTTTCTGTACCACACATCAAACTCTGTGCTATGGGAGCTCGAGCATTCTGTCATAGTGCTCCTCAACTGGGGAATTCTCTTCTCTCTCATATCCATCAACTAGACTTAATAATGCAATTTAAAACTGCCCTCAAAACATATCTTTTCAAACTGGCATACCAATTATGAGTTTATCACTGTCATAGCCAGTTACCATTGATGTTTGTTACTACTCTGTAGTTTTATTGCTATTTGATTTACTTGTCCTATTTGTTTTTATATTCATTACTTTTGCTTAATTCATTGTAAGGTGAACTTGAGTGCTAAGAAAGGCACCTATTAAATAAAATGTATTATTATTATTATTATTATTTTATTAATAATAATAAACCCACGTGAACACTGGGATAGTGTGCCCATTCCAAACACCAAATTAACAGTGACTGGCCAATACTCAAACCCAGATTTGCTTTTGCTATGAAGCAACTATACTAACCACTGTGCCACCATTCTACCAAGTATTGTTAGAGCAATTAGAAAAGCATTTTAGCTTGGAAAACACATACTCTCTCTCTCTCTTATCAGTTAGACTGGGGTACAAAGAGATTTCAGGTACTTAGTAATAAGTGTATCCTTGCCGATAACTGAACTTGTTGCTTAACATTCTGGCTTTTTAAAGCATTTATTCTTTCTTGCCAAGTTACTCCTGTACTGCTGATATTTATTTTCTGTAGGATTTATGGCCTGGAACACATGAGTAGTTCTCAGTCCTTCACTTTTTTCCTTTTCTATTTCTTTCCAAATATTTTATAGAAACAAACACTTACCAGTGAGCACAAAGGAATGAATGGAGCCAAGTTAGATGGTGAGCTGCTGTATTTGTGTTACAAGTGATTTGTGCTGTTTAAGGCTAAAAGAAGCCATTAAGGGTTTAATTCTTAACAAGTCAGTTAGCCGCCACAGCCATCCAAGCAGGCAGGCAGGCACAGATAGATAGATACTGTAGATAAAATTTTTAAAATTTTAAACAGACCTTTATTAACAATTATAACAGAATTGCAATCAAATTAACAGCCAAAATTAAACAACATTTAATAACAAAGTTTTCCTACTCATACTTTAGTACTAGACATTCATTTTCCATGGAGCATAAAACATCATTTACAGCCCAGATTTCTCTAAATACATCTAATTGATTAATTAGTTTAAAATATGCAAATTCAATCTTCAATCTCCTTTGAAGGAGGATCTTAAACATTAATAGAGCATCCATGGTTTTCAGAACTTTATCTCTATTTCTTCTTGTTTTTAAAGTTACCATTTTGGCCTGGCCTAACAAAAAATTGTTAAGTAAACATTCTCTTTTACAAATTCTTTACACCAACATTCCAAACATATAAATGAGTTCATTAAATACAATTCCCAAATCCATCAACAATAAAGCAAGGAAATGCATCAGTGGCTGTAATCTGGTACAATACAGAAATAAGTGATAAACTGTTTCTTTCTGAAGGCAAAATGGACACTGATCAGTTGCGCTGGCGCCAATGGTTTTTAAGAATGAATTGGTGGCTACTGCTACATGTAGAATCCTCCACTGCAGGTCCCCAACTCTTTTCTCAGTGGACGGTTTATATAAAGTCCTCAATGCTGGAGATGTCATGTCATGCAGACACAGAGTGTTCCTCCAGAGGGTATCAGTCATCTCCTTCAAATGCATAAAATGGGATACTTTAAGTCATATCAGTCATACAATTCTTTTTTTGATAAATCTTGGAACAAAATTCCATTTGTGATTAATTTTTAAAATTGAGTTATTAGGACTGATAAAATCTTTTACATTCGGTTTAATTGTAATGTCACATTCAGGAGGTTCTGCCTCTTTTATGAGATCTCCCGAGAAAAAAAATCCTCACACAGGGGACCTGCACCCAAATGCACTAAAGAGACTTTTAGTTTGTTAATAATCGACCCCCCAAGACAGACAGACCTAATCCTGAGCTCATGTGCCACAGCTGCCTCAGACTTCTACTGGTTGTTGATTGGATCAATAAAGTCAGCTACCTTAAACAGACAGACAGACAGACAGACAGACAGATAGATAGATAGATAGATAGATAGATAGATAGATAGATAGATAGATAGATAGATAGATCCCCAAGGGGAAATTTGACAAAGTGACAGCCTGGGACGTGAGCCCATGGCTCTTTAATATCATGCAGCAGCACTATAGCTCTGCTAATGTTTAGTGTTTTATTTCTAGTGTTTTCATAGTGAAGCCTTCTCTTAAAAAAATCTTTTTCATACAGGCATTTACCTTCCAAAGCCACTTATTTCTCTGTAGGTATTTTAATTCAATGAAATTGAGTTTTGAAGAATTATAGTGAAAGAAATAAACTGTATTGAGGACAGAAAAGCCATCGCATATGTACACCCTTACGACAAGGCAAAAATAACTAAAATGACTTTTTGAAATATAACAAAAAAATGTGGTTTACATTTCAAGGTAAAAACTAAAGAACGCTCTCAATAAGGTATAGGTGTATGCATGAAAGAAGCTGGGGACAGATTTATAAAACTTGTGTATGCACAAATTTGGGCGCAAAATGTGCATACACAACCTTCCACAAAGAAGTTGAGATTTATAAAAGAAAACCTGACTGGAGAACATGTGTATATTTACAGTACCTCTGACCGATCCGTACTGAGCACTTCAGAGAAACAGGAAAATGACTACACCCTTGATCAAGTAGGAAAATGCAGCCAAATGATGAAATGCATGCATAATAATTAATATCAAGCTGATAACTATAATTTGTGTCAATATGACAAATATTAACCCTTATGAGTGATACATATGATATACAGACTCTATTGTAGAGTCTTTTAAGCGGGTCATATTTATAGTGAAGAACTTTTTTGAGGTTTTCTCACTTAATACTTCTCAGGGAACTGAATAGTTCAGGAATATCTCTGCCAAACTTTACTCCATTCTGCCTGCTGTGCTGGAAGCCATTAACTGACCGGCAAGGTGATACATTAAGTTGTCATATGGTGTGAGTGTACCTACATAAAACAAAACGTGTTTTTGCCAGCGTAAAAAAGCAATTAACAGCAGTCTCTGGTTTTCCTAATGCAATTTATTGCACCCATATTACAATAACAGCACCTAGCGAGAATGAAGCTGTTTTTCGTAAACCGTAAGCAGTTACATATCATTAATGCACAGGTCATTGGTGATGCCAAGATGAGACTGACAAACATCTTGGGACAGTGGCCTGGGTAAACCCCATGATTTATTTATTTTGAGGTGAAATAGGTTTTGGTAGATGTGATGGTACTGTACATAGTGGCTGACTTGTTGGTAAGGTACCCTCAGTTTTTCATATGGCTTGTACTATTCATTGTAACAGAAATTATGCCATTACATGTGCCAGATGATAGTGACTACCCGCTCAGATGCTGGCAATGTATGCCTTTCCTCAACCCCCAGAATTCAGAGGAGAGGCTTGTGGTAATGCGCGGGTCGCGTCTTACCAAATTTAAGTATGTAGCAGCATTTATATTCGCTATATGAAAGTGCACTTACCATTGGTGTGTTCAAGGCGCTGTCGCGGGAACGCGGGGCCGTCTAGCAGGTGAGCGCTGTGAGGCGCGGGGTGTTGGACACATGTGGGGCCGGTATAAGGGCCAGTACGGGCTCCGCCGCATGTGTTCATTTTTACGCTCCGGTGTCCTCGCAGCCTGCCTAGTGTAGGCGGTTTAAAGTGCGGCGCGCCTAAAAGAGAAAGCCGGCATTGGTTTGAATCGGAGATGGGGATCCCATAATGTCAAAAATGGATTACTTACTGGATCAGCAACGGTCGTGCTTGAGCTCAGCATAGCCGTTGGCTGTACTGGAGGGCTTATACGCGCGCGACCCGCAGGAGTTTGGTTTTAAATACATAGTTGCTCGGGGCGTGTCGCGGCGTGTGGCGTGAATGCGCTACCGTCTACCGGGATAGGTGCATGAGGTAGACGTGTTGGCAGATTGGCTGGCAATCTTGCCGGTTATATTTAAAGAGTTACCGGCCAACAGGGGTCGTCAGTGGACCTAAGAGCGAGGTAGGAATAAGCACTGCTGAGCTATTTGTAGGAGCAGTTGTAATTTTGGCGGCTTTTGCATATATTCTTTTGTATATAGAGTTATATATCTCCTAGTGATTATTTTTGGTGGAGGTATATATACTTATTTGGTGCTGGGATAGTTTTTGACTTTTGGTTTGGTGCAATTGTTTTATTTTTGTATATACACACACTTGTTTTTGTGCATATTTCTTTCCTGCTGGAGGAACGTCTTGAACCAGGGATAAAAGAAGACAACCTTCATTATTGGAGCGTGTGTGTGTAGTTTTTGTAGGAGTGCACTGTTTTTGTAAATACACCATATTTTTCCTTTTTGTTTGTTTTTATTTATTTTTGAAGAGTCAGGGTTGAAGGACTGTGTCTTAAAGCCCACCTGACACTACTATATTTCTTTGTGTACAGCACTCTTGTAAATAAATTTGCACCATTCACCCTTCAATTTTTGTCTGTGTCTCATCTCTCCATTTGATCCCGTTCGGTTCATGAACTATCAGATGTCCAGAGTGTAGGCTGGGGCCACTTCTCACTACACGGGATATCACAGTTTGGTGGCAGCGGTGGGATAGATCAAGTTGGAGAGAGAGAACATTTTTTTGAGCACAGACGAAGACTGTGGATACAGTATGGCTCCAAAAAAACAGGTTGGAGTGGAAACTCCTGATCGGGGACATGGAGTTGACTCCAGTACAGCTCAGGCTACAGAGGATACCACCTGGAAACACTCTTGCGTCAGTTCATAGCTGTCCAAGAGGACAAGGATCGGCGGTTGGAACATCGTTTCAAGAGCCTCCAACACCAATTCACCCAGCTCCAGGGACAAGTGGATCTAGTACAGCAGTCACGGTCGCAAGTCTCAGAAGAACCTGCAGAGAGGAGCAGAGGTTCACCAGTGAGAATCATGGATTATCCTCGCCTGATGCCGTTTGCCGAGCCTGAGGACATTGAGCACTATTTAACAACCTTTGAAAGGATGGCGACAGTATGTGGCTGGCCAAAGTCTGAATGGGCAGTCCGTTTGGTACCCTTGCTGACAGGGAGAGCCAGAGCAGCATTTTTGGCCATGCCAGCGGAGGAGTCTTTGAGGTACGACAGCCTTAAAGGGGCCATCCTAGAAAAATTTGAAATTAGCACAGAAACTTATAGAATTAGATTTCGCTCTGTAGAGTGGGAACATGGACAGTCTCCGAAGGAGCTGCTGGCACTCCTAAAAGAACTTTGTACAAAATGGTTACAACCTGATAAACACACTGTGGATCAAATAATTGACTTTGTTTTATTAGAACAACTTTTACAGGTGTTCGATGGCAGACTGCGGACCTGGGTGGAGGAACATCGACCTAAAACCTCCAAGGAAGCTGCAGACCTTGCAGAGGTGTTTTTGGCCGCTCATCGTCCGAGGAATCTGCGAAGAGAAGACAAAGTCAGCATGAAACCTAGACCGATGGAACAGCCCAAAGGTATGTCTCGGGTTGATACGGGTCGTGGTCCAGTTAGTGCAGTCCACCTACCTGAGAGAAGAGTTTATAGGGAAGAAGTGATTTGCTACGGTTGTAACCAGAAAGGCCACATTCATAGGAATTGCCCCAAGAAGAGAGAGACAAAGCTTTGTTTTGAACCCTGTCCCCTGCCCACAAAGACGACTCCTTTAGTAAACCGGGAGAAGATGGTGAGGGTTACTATAGCTGGACGGCAGTACAAAGCACTGATAGATACCGGAAGCACCCAGTCTTTGGTGAGACGAGAGTGTCTGGAGGGCCAAGTGGTTGAGTCGGGGCAGAGCGTAGTTCTGAGGTGTGTTCACGGTGAAGAGGTCACCTATCCTCTGGTAAGGATAAACCTGGAGATAAAAGGTGTAGGTTACGAGTTGCCAATGGGAATCGTTGATAACATGCCATACCCAGTACTTTTAGGGTTGGACGTGCCGGGTATAGAAGACTTGCTGCAGAGTGCTCTGCAGGCAGAGGCACTTGTGGTTACACGGGCTCAAGCAGCCAAGCAGAAGGAGAGATCCCATGACAACTGGGATGAGCTGCCTTTTTCAATAACTGAGAGCACGCGCACGTACCATAAAGCCCGGAGTCAGAGGAGGCAAGAGAAGCTCTGGGGCGTTCCCAGAAGGCTGGTAACTTTGTACCTCCTACTATTCTTCCAGGTGATGCCTTTGACATCCCGAGTGATGTGGCCGCCGCTCAGCGTGATGACCCGAGCTTGCGTGTTTGTTTTGACAAGGCTGCGAGGGACTCCAGGCTAAAACCGGAGAAAAGTTTGTCATAGAGCATGACATACTTTACCACCAAGATGAGAGTGGACAGAGACTGGTGTTGCCGAAGAATCTTAGAGAGCGAGTGCTTTTTCTTAGTCATAGCAGCCCTTGGTCTGGACATATGGGGCAAGTAAAGACATCAGAACGGCTTGCTAGACATTTTTATTGGCGGGTTGGACAAAAGATGTGGCAAAATACATTAAAGAATGTGCCGAGTGCCAAAAAGTAGGACCTGTGAAAAGGGGAGATAAGGTGCCCTTAATACCACTGCCAGTTGTTGAAGAGCCATTCTCCAGGATTGCAGTCGATCTGGTCGGGCCTTTAGAGCAGAGCCGCACTGGTTATAAATACATTTTAGTAGTGTGTGATTATGCGACACGGTTCCCTGAAGCCTTTCCCCTCAAGAAGACCAATGCCAGTAGTATAGCTAGGACGCTTATACAGCTATTCTCCAGGGTAGGGATTCCCAGAGAGCTTCTGACTGATCAGGGGTCCAATCTGACTTCCAAACTGATGAAACAAGTAAATAGTTTGTTAGGAATCAGGGATTAAGGACCACACCCTAATCATCCGCAGACTGACGGGCTTGTAGAAAGATACAATGCTACATTGAAGCAGATGTTGCAAGTTTGTGAATGAGACTGGGTCTGATTGGGACCAATGGTTACCTTACCTGCTTTTCGCATATCGAGAGGTTCCGAGTCATCAACTGGATTCTCCCCATTTGAACTGCTATATGGTCGATACATTCGTGGTCCTCTCAGTGTTCTAAGAGAGACTCTAGAAGGAGATAAAGACAGAGCAGAATCGAAGAATGTGCTAACTTTTGTGCTCAACTTACAGGAAAAATTTGCTTACCTATCCCAGATGGTGAAAGAAAATATGGAGAAGGCACAAACCAAACAGAAGTCGTGGTATGACAAAGCCGCAAGAGAACGTAACCTCGCTGTTGGACAAAAGGTACTTTTACTGCTGCCTACTACTGAGAGCAGCTTACTAGCTAAGTGGCAGGGGCCTTATACGGTGACAGCACAGAAAGGTCCAGTCACTTATGAGATTGAGATGCCTGACCATCCACGGAAGCCAAAACAGACATTTCATATCAATATGTTAAAGGCTTGGCATGAGAATACTAACCCTTCATTCCAGTTTCTCATTCGAAGTGTCTTGGAGGAGGATGAGGCAGAGGAACAGTATTTGCCATCCAGACCAGATGCTGTACTGTTGCCCTCATTGGAACACCTGAGTGACAGACAAAGACAGGAAATCCAACAGATCATTCCAGAGGGTTTGTTTGGAGCTCTGCCTGGTAAGACTGAGCTCATTCAACATAATATAAGACTTACCTCCCCAGGTCCAGTGAGAACTGCGTATTTCCGCATCCCGCACGCTTGCAGGAGGTCTTCAAGGAGGAATTGGAGCAAATGAAACAACTTGGAATAGTTGAACCATCGGTGAGTGAATGGTGTAGTCCTGTTGTACTCGTCCCAAAGAAAAATGGACAAATGCGATTTTGTGTAGACTATTCAAAAGTTAATGCAATATCTGCTTTTGATGCCTACCCCATGCCAAGGGTAGATGAATTAGTGGAGCAGTTGGGTCCTGCTAAATTTTTAACAACTATTGATTTATGTAAAGGTTATTGGCAGATACCACTGACAGAAGAGTCAAAGCCACTTACCGCATTTCGAGCGCCTGGAGGCCTATACCAGTTCACCGTAATGCCATTTGGTTTACATGGGGCAGCTGCCAATTTCCAACGCTTGATGGACAAAGTGCTGCAAGGAGCAGAAGGCTACGCTAGAGCATATATTGATGATGTGGTAGTGTTTAGTCAATCATGGGAAGACCACTTAAAGCACCTTGCTGAAGTTTTCGACCGTCTAAAAGATGCTGGTTTGGTGATAAACCCAGAAAAAACAGTTTTGTGTAAGGACGAGGTGCAATACCTGGGTTACACCATAGGGGCGGTATTATTCGTCCTCAGGTTGACAAAGTGGCTGCCATCCAGAATCGTCTGCAGCCAGCAACAAAACGACAGGTCCGTTCCTTTCTGGGACTAGTGGGTGGTACCGTCGGTTCATTCCGAACTTTTCAAGCATTGCAGCACCCTATCTGACCTCCTGAAAACCAAGCCCCTAGAAACATCAAATGGACAGAGACATGTGAACATGCTTTTAATACATTGAAAAAGTTTTCTGTGAAAATGTATTACTGCACTGTCCGGACTTTTCCAAACCTTTTATTTTACAGGTCGACTCCTCAGGGGAAGGTTTGGGTGCCGCTTTAATGCAGGGGGAAGGAGAAGAAAGGAGACCTATTTTGTTTATCAGTCGGAAGCTATTTGATAGAGAAAAGAAATATGCAGTGTTGGAAAAGGAGGGACTGGCTATTAAATGGGCAATAGATAGTTTAAAATATTACCTTTTGTCAACAGAGTTTGTAGTTGAGAGTGACCATAGGGCTTTGCAATGGATACAGCGAATGAGACATTCAAACGCACGTGTGGCCCGTTGGTATTTGTCGCTCCAGCCTTATAAATTTCAGGTACGCTATGTGTCGGGAAAGAAAAATCTCGTGGCGGATTATTTGTCCCGACTTTGCGACCTGTAATCTTAAGGGGGAGGGTGTGTGGTAATGCGCGGGTCGCGTCTTACCAAATTTATGTAGCAGCATTTATATTCGCTATATGAAAGTGCACTTACCATTGGTGTGTTCAAGGCGCTGTCGCGGGAACGCGGGGCCGTCTAGCAGGTGAGCGCTGTGAGGCGCGGGGTGTTGGACACATGTGGGGCCGGTATAATGGCCAGTACGGGCTCCGCCGCATGTGTTCATTTTTACGATCCGGTGTCCTCGCAGCCTGCCTAGTGTAGGCGGTTTAAAGTGCGGCGCGCCTAAAAGAGAAAGCCGGCATTGGTTTGAATCGGAGATGGGGATCCCATAATGTCAAAAATGGTTTACTTACTGGATCAGCAACGGTCGTGCTTGAGCTCAGCATAGCCGTTGGCTGTACTGGAGGGCTTATACGCGCGCGCGACCCGCAGGAGTTTGGTTTTAAATACATAGTTGCTCGGGGCGTGTCGCGGCGTGTGGCGTGAATGCGCTACCGTCTACCGGGATAGGTGCATGAGGTAGACATGTTGGCAGATTGGCTGGACAATCTTGCCGGTTATATTTAAAGAGTTACCGGCCAACAGGGGTCGTCAGTGGACCTAAGAGCGAGGTAGGAATAAGCACTGCTGAGCTATTTGTAGGAGCAGTTGTAATTTTGGCGGCTTTTGCATATATTCTTTTGTATATATTCTTTTTGTATATAGAGTTATATATCTCCTAGTGATTATTTTTGGTGGAGGTATATATACTTATTTGGTGCTGGGATAGTTTTTGACTTTTGGTTTGGTGCAATTGTTTTATTTTTGTATATACACACACTTGTTTTTGTGCATATTTCTTTCCTGCTGGAGGAACGTCTTGAACCAGGGATAAAAGAAGACAACCTTCATTATTGGAGCGTGTGTGTGTAGTTTTTGTAGGAGTGCACTGTTTTTGTAAATACACCATATTTTTCCTTTTTGTTTGTTTTTATTTATTTTTGAAGAGTCAGGGTTGAAGGACTGTGTCTTAAAGCCCACCTGACACTACTATATTTCTTTGTGTACAGCACTCTTGTAAATAAATTTGCACCATTCACCCTTCAATTTTTGTCTGTGTCTCATCTCTCCATTTGATCCCGTTCGGTTCATGAACTATCAGATGTCCAGAGTGTAGGTTGGGGCCACTTCTCACTACACGGGATATCACAAGGCTACAGTGCTGTGCATGCTTCTTGGCGTGCTTAGTTGTGGAGCCCAGCAGAAGACCAAGTAGCATCAAGACTGCATATGTACAAGGATAATTAGTATAAACCATATATGGCTGTTTCAACATGACAACCAGATAGGGTTCAATGCGTGTTCAAATACACACATTTACAAGATGACTGCACATTACAAAGGCAGATTGCAAAGCTTTAGTGTATTTTTTTGGCTTATATTCACCCTCAAATCAAGGAAAAGCCCCTCGTGTTGGAGATCTATATAAAGAGTATTTTGTATTGTGAGTGAACAATTAATTCTTGAAGATAACTCTGAAAAAGACAGGTAAGGTTAAGTCATTTTTTGTGCCCAGTTTTTAACACAGCATGTGTAAAGACTCTAGCAGCTATATTTCATAAAACTAAAGGTCTGTTCATACTTCCTTAGTAGTCATACTGGAGAAACTGCAAAAATCTGTGGAAGTAAGGAGCTATGGCAATGTCCAAGGTGCCTTGAACAAAAATCATCAATTACAGTATAAGGTAGAGGAATAACTTAACTAGTAGCTGACTTTGCAAGTCAAAGTTTAAAGTATCATTCTTACATACAAGGCTAGTGATGGAGAAGGAAAAATGTTACTATATAAGAAAAGAATAGTGCATCATCTCACAGTACAGGACACCAAATAAGAAGTTACTTCAATTTAAAGGCATTTACTTGTAGAATATATGAAATGAAAGTAATGAACATGAGGCTACTGTAAAAAAAATCTAAATGATGTCTCTGAACCCATTATTTCCTTTATTCCTTTACAGTGTGACAAGCCTGATTATTAAGTTGTGAACATTCAACACTTTAGAATCACATGGCCTCACAAGTCTGCTGGCAGTCCAATGACACTGGCAATCTTTTAAATTTCTCTTTCAGATTTCTTTCACAACAGTTACCAAACCAGGTAAATTCAGAGACTACACCGACAGGAAGGCAAGCAGAGATGCCCAGGATTTCTCATCACTTGGAACTCACCAGATCTTCCTGGGAAAATACCATGCAGACCTAGACTAAGTGAAATGATTAATCCCTCAAGCAATCCTGGTTCTGCCCTTGGACTATACCTACTCAATCTCACACGTGGTGTTCTCTTGGAGAAGCACTCTTGCTAACTGCCTATACCAACTTGACAGGTGGATCCTTAATTCAAGAGGATAGGTGACTCTAATCCAAGGTTCTATGGATTCAAATCAGCAAAGGATTACACCTATTATTCAACATAAATAAGGATATGGAGGTGAGGTGGCAGTTAAATTGAAAGCATCACCTAAGACCTTAGACCTTATTTTAAGTACAGCCGCACCCACAAATGTTTGAGAACAACCCAAATACTAATTTTCACAAAGTTTGCTGCCTCAGTTTTTATGGCAATTTGCATATACGCCAGAATGTTATGAAGAGTGATCAGATGAATTGCAATTAATTGCAAAGTCCCTTGTTGCCGTGAAAATGAACTTAATCCCAAAAACAACTTTCCACTGAATTTCTGCCTTGCCATGAAAGGACCTGCTGACATACACAATAAAATTTATTTTTATATAGCCCAAAATAACACAAGAAGTGCAGGCCCTGCCTTTTGACAGCCCTCCAACTTTGACTCTCTAAGAAGACAAGGAAAAACTCCCAAAAAACCCTTGTAGGGAAAAAATGTAAGAAACCTTGGAAAAGGCAGTTCAAAGAGGGACCCCTTTCCAGGTAGATTGGGCATGCAGTGTGTGTTAAAAAAAGGGGTAAGTACAATACAATACACAGAACAGAACACAAGAACACACATCATTTCAGTGATCCCCTCGTTAACACAGGTTAGAGTGCTGACAAGGCCAGAGATCACTCTGTCATGCTGATTGACTTAGAAGAGAGAGATTCAATTGTTGTGAAGAATGCTTCAGGGCACCCAAGAAAGTCCAGCAACAGCCAGGACCGTCTCCTAAAGTTGATTCAGCAGTGGGATCGGGGCACCACCAGTGCAGAGCATGCTTAGGAATGGCAGCACACACAGTGAGGTGAATACTTTTGGAGGATGGCCTGGTGTCAAGAAAGGGAGCAAAGAACCCACTTCTCTCCAAGAAAAACATTACTGACAGACTGCTATCCTGCAAAAGGTACAGGGATTGGACTGCTGAGGACTGGGGTAAAGTCATTTTTCTTTGATGAATTCCCTTTCCGATTGTTTGGGGCATCTGGAAAAAAGATTGTCTGGAGAGGAAAAGGTGAGCGCTACCATCAGTCCTGTGTCATGCCAACAGTAAAGCATCCTGAGACCATCCAAGTGTGGGGTTGCTTCTCATCCAAGGGAGTGGACTCACTCACAATTTTGCCTAAGAACACAGCCACGAATAAAGAATGATACCAAAACATCCTCCGACAGCAACTTCTCCCAACCATCCAAGAACAGTTTGGTGATGAACAATGCCTTTTCCAGTACGATGGAGCACTGTGCCATAAGAAAAAAGTGATAACTAAGTGTCTCGGGGAACAAAACATTGAAAATTTGGGTCCATGGCCAGGAAACTCCCCAGACCCTAATCCTATTTGAGAATTTATGGTCAATCCTCAAGAGGCAGGTGAATGAACAAAAACCAACAAATTCTGTCAAACTCCAAGGACTGATTATGCAAGAATGGGCTGCCATCAGATTTGGCCCAGAAGTTGACTGACAGCATGCTAGGGTGAATTGCGGGGGTCTTGAAAACGAAAGGCAAACACTCCAAATATTGACTCTGCGCATAAACATAATATAATTGTCAATAAAAGCCTTTGAAATGTATGAAATGCTTGTAATTATACTTCAGTATACCATAGAAACATTTGTCAAAAAGATCTAAAAACACTGAAGCAGCAAACTTTGTGAAAACCAATACTTGGGTCATTCTCAAAACTTTTGGCCACGACCGTACACAGTTCATGACAACATCCAATTTACTGTTATTGGTGCACCTTTGTTTTGGTCAGTCTCATAATCACCTGTACAAACTGGTCATAAGTATGGTTCTGGCCTATGAAAACGCCTCTGCCTCAGGTAATTCATCACCATTAACCTTTAAAATACTAGCAGCCCTTTTCCAGGTGTTTTAACTGTTTTGTCTTTGTTGTAGATTCTTTCACAGTGATATTTAATGATAGGTAACAGAAGGAGCTAGGATTCCACAGGCAATACTGGCAAGAAAGAGGGCATAATTTGAAAGTGCTAGTTTTATGACATTTATTGTGGCCACCGGCATGCTTTGAAAAGAAATTATGGAATGGCTTTGCTGTTTTTTTAACTATGTGTGAGCTGAGCTGAGCTGATAGTACATTTTGTGCATCATTTTTCCATATATTCTGGAAAGGTCCTTTATCATATTAAAAATCATTTTAAAAATAAGAAAAATAAAAATGCTAACAATAAATATGTGAATGATGTATTAATTGCCAAGAAATGTTCACAGAGAGCTGACAATTCCTATTAAGACTGGCAAGTGTGTTTTGTGACAAAACAGCAGAGTTTAAAAACCTTAAAAATAGTAGCATTAAACTGAAGTTTTTACATTTTTTTTATTAAACTTTAAATGGGTTTAAAAGTCTTGTAGCTCATCAATTTCCTGTATTTTCAATATTCAAGAGATCATGTAAATTATTTTCTGAGGAAAAATTGCCAAGACAATTATTCTGCAATAAAAATGCAAGTATTCACTTTTATCACATACATATAGTAATTATTTAAGGCCACTTGTAAAAATGTTAAAATCTTGTTTACAACAGAATATATTCTTTTTACATAATGCTTGAAGGGCAATTCAAAATTTAAATATTGCAAATATGTTACAGCATAACTGTGTTAATTGTAAAAAGAAAATTATTTATAGTATCCCTGAATTAAAATGTGTCTTTTCTAACATTTCCTTGAAAATTTCAAGTTGGTGCTGAAACCAAACCAGCAGGTCCTTGACCAAGAGTCTGTCCGGATACTGTACTTTCTAATGGTTTAAATCCAAGCTCATCCACTGGAATTCCAAAAGCATTAAGTTTAGCTTCGTATGTTCTCAGCAAATCATTATGAGCCTATTGATGCAAAGAAGAAAATAACACGTGAATACATCTTAAAATTACAACTGCAATAAAATAAAGAATGAGTAGTTTTAATTGGATATATAAAACTATTCCTGCCCCTTGCCTAATTTACTTGAACTTTTTTCTTAATTTTGCCCTTAGACAATACTAAGATTTTCATAAGAATCTGACTTAATAATGTGATGCAAACAGAAAGCACATTAAACAAAGTAACTTGTTTAATTAAATGTATTTAAGTTTACTTGTTTTTGACACCATTTTCTTCATAAAGTTACTTGTACTGTATTTAATTTAAATTTGTGAATATTCACAACTATCAGTGAAAATCAATCCTACCTTACAAACACGAGCTAACTCATACTGTAAGTCTTTGATTGCAGTATTCTTAGAATCAAGGACATCCTAGAAATGAAAGAAAAAACATTCTGTTAATTTATATTTATAATAAATAATAATAATTCTTTACATTTATACAGCACTGTTTCACACTTATGATTTAAAAGGAGAAATCAAGCAGCACTTCTAATGAAACTGAAAAAAATGCATTAAACTCCTACATATTTCAAACTATTAATTTGCTAAACAGGATGGGAAATGTTTCTATGTACAAGAATATCTTAATAACTGTAACACTTAAATCTGCACAGATTTTAAGGTAGTGAGTAAAAAGATGTGAACATGTTATGCTGCAATGTGCATTACTTACTATTGCAAACAAACAACATCTCTTACAATAAAAGACCACAACACAAAAATGTAAGCTTTATTGGGTATACACGACTACAGCTGCATATCCTTCTTGAAAATATGTTAATTTCTTGATTTTTTTCTTTTTTTTACTGAGATAACTAATCTGATTAAAGAAGTTGATAAAGTTGAACAGCGTGAAACGGCTAACTTTTTGGAAATATGTGATAAAGAGAAAACAACTTTGAATGAAATCAATAATTCTTGGCTAGAATCTTGTTTTGTATTGGAAGGTGTGGCTATTATTATTGAGATACAGTATTAGCTGAAAAGAAAAACATTTTCATTCTGCCACACTGAACAGGAAAGTAGATAGTGAATTTACTGTGATAAAAGAACTTTACAATCAGTCTTTAGCCTTTTGCTAAACACTGAAGATCTTAAAGTTCCTACCCCATGCAATAATCTGACTGAAGAAGAAGGGTAAGAAGAACCCACAATGCATCAAGCCCAGATAGTGTTTTACTACACATTCATAAATTCTTTGCGGAACACCTAACTTGTCTGATAAATCTGTATTCTTAAAAAACAAGAAAAAGACATGGTGCTGTTACCCAAGTAAGCCACAGTAATATGCCTGAATACTTATCACTCATTCACACTAAGTTCTGTGGCCACAAAGTGCTCCAATAGGTGATGTTTGGCATACCTAGACTTACTACACTTTGTGAATCAAATTAACAGATCAATGAACGATACAAAATCTGTGGTTATAGCCTAATAATTCCCAGCTCCTGGTAATAGTGTTAAAGCAACAATAAGAGAAGTTAACTGGACACTGGATTTCATTATAAACAAAACACAGAACAGACAGCAGCCTCTCAGTAATAATACCTCTGTCCCTGACTATACACATGCCTAACTAGTGACTGGACAGTCTAATGTCCATTTACTACATTTAACAGAACCAGAAAGATTTATGGTTTACAAGTAGGAGTGTGCGATATGTTTCATGTACGATAATACCTTAATTGTTGTTTTAACGATATGCTGAATGAAATTATCAAAAATGTCACTCACTTTGCGAAAAACTGTCAAAAACACACCTTGAGAGTGCATGCATTCACTGTCTCATGTAACCTAACAGGACGGACTACTGCTGCATGGTCAACGCACCAGAAGTACGAAGCCTCGTATGTGTTAGGCAAAAAAAAAAAAAAAGTTTTAACAAATTATGCAATTCATTTTAAGCTGATTATTTTTATTTTAAAATTAAGCATATGCCTATCGGACACGTTTTATTTCGCAAGCCATCTTGGTTATCTGTCCTCAATTCCAAAGCACTTTTTTTCCTTTCATTTAAAATACTCACACAGATCCCCGACTCCTCACCCCACTCCAACCGATAGTATGTACAACAATGGCAACAATGGTAAAGCAATGCTGAAACGGAATGGAGACACTGTGCTTGCCTGTAAATACCAACTGCTCTATTCAAGCCAAAGTATACATCTGAACCAAGTACAGTTGGGTGAAAAAAGTAAAAAAAAACATCTTTTACAGGAATTCAGAGAAGGTGAGTCTCTGCACACTGCATTGAAAAAGATATCAAGAGCTACCTGATGATACACAAGGTGGACAGTGATGTAAATCCAGAAAACACAAGAAGAACATTTCCCCAAATTAGGGAAACTAGCACAAAAATACCTGTGTATCCCTTCCTCAAGCAGCCCTTCTGAGAGGGCTTTCAGCACCGGAGGAAATGTCACATGTAACCATGCTGCTCTGACGCAAGATTCTGTGGACAGAGTGGTTTTTCTGTCCCTCAACTTGAAGTGTCCTCAGTAAAGGATCTTTGTGCAATATTGGGCAGAATTTGAAGTTAGCAATTTGTTTAAAAATGTTGTAGGTTTGTGATTTTTTTTTGCATCTTTGTGCAATATATGACAGAACCTGTTTATAAATGCTATAGTTTTTTTCCTGTGCATTACTTGACAGAACTTTGAATTTTTACACAATACTACAGTATACTATGATCCCCCGCTATATCACGGTTCAGCTATCGTGCCCGCTACATCACGGATTTATTAATATTATTAATATTACTAGAGGGCTTTGCCCCTGCTCGCTTCGCTCGCCTACCCCCAGGTTTGGTTAACAATTAACAATTTAAAGAGATTGTTATTTTCATGGGAATTGTTACATATGCATTATTTTCATTTTTCCTTTAAAACTTTTGTAAAAACAATATTTGTCCTTTATTTCCTGCCCCAGGCGTGGTTAAATCTCTTTCTGGCGGCACTTATAATGCTGCTCGCATTGTGAAGGGGGGGTTCTGAACACACGCTAAAGAGATGCGATCGGTTCAGCTGGTGTCTTGCTGGTGTCTTGCTGCTGCTGCTGGCCAGCTGTGTGTCGTGCTTGAAGCGCTTTGCGTCAATCACTTAAAAGCCTGTACAGCAACTGTCCTTTTGTCACCTCGCGTCTCTGCCGCTCACTTTGTGAAGGTGGGGAGTCTGACAGAAAATTTTCAATCTGCTCTGTGCAGCGCATGCTGTCAAGTTGCGCACACGCCTTCCATTGTGTCTCCAGCTCTGACGCGAGGTTTTGGATGTTCCCCAAATCAAGGCGCTGCAGCTTTGAGGACAGATGTTGCATTTTTCATTTGAAAGCAGTAACTGAGCTAATCATATTGACCATGGTTTTCTCTTTTCCTTGCAGCTGTAAATTAAGCTCATTCAACATGTTGGTCAGATCAGAAAAAAAATGCCAAGTCTAGCGGCCATTGATTGTTATTAAGTTGCTTGTATTCTGCATGTTTAATGACAAGGAGAAACTCCTTTTTCTCCAGCCAGGGGTCTTGAAATCTCAGCAGGAATTTCTCCCTAGCCATCTGCCTCAACGAAGGCATCTTTAATCATCTCTCCATCTTGAAAGGACTTCTTATGCTTAATGATCAAGTGACTCACCTGGAACAATGCTTTGGTGTTTCTGCCTTTGCTTTTGAATTCAGCCGATTGAAAAATGACAGCTGTCCGATTAACTGCAATTTTAGTTCCCTCTCCTTTCTCTTTCTCAGATCGCTTTTCGGAAGGAAGTCAGTTTCGTAGTTTTTATGAACAGTTCAAAAGTGCCTTTACACATTTTCCTTCTTTGGAATAGCAATGATAGATTGACAGATCAGACAAACATACTTTGATTGTGACATTCATCTTCCAATTCCACATCCAGCCCATAAAAACAATTTATTTATTTTTTTAAATCCCTTCTTTAGTCAATATAAATTGGAAGGCTAACTAGATCACTTAGATAGCCGGAATTTTCCAGTAGCTCGTGCGTTTGATCGTGTGTGCGGGATGACTAGTGTGTTAGAAGAAAAGAGATCTCAGACTGGCTGACCTGTATGTCAATCAAGTGGCAAATGCCATAGGGAGGATATATGATAGATTAACATTTAAAAAAAAATGGTTTTGAATGCAACGCAATCTACCTGCACTACCTTTCCGATCTACCAGTCGATCGCGATCGACATATTGGGCACCCCTAATTTATATGGTCTTTCGATATCACAGATTTTCACCTATTTCTGATGGGTCTGGAACGTAACTTCCGCGATAGGCAGGGGAATCACTGTATTAGGATTTTGTTCTTGCTTGTATGCCACACAATTCACCTTACAGCTGAGCAATTTTTGTTTATCCAGATTGCAATGTTCATGCCCTGTAGTTCAATTATGATTAGTATTTATTCCCTTTGGATTCATAGCTTGTTTATACTAAAGATAAGTGTCTTGTTTAAAATGCACATCATCATAGTTTTGTTGGTCTTTTGTGTAAATCCTATGGACCACTTTGAAATGGTTCACTCATGCTTGCAATGTTTGATCTCAGTAATACTTTGACTGGTGATTTTAATTTTTTTGTGTTATCTTAATTCACTTTTAAGTACATAAACAAGACCTGTTTTCCATAACTGTCGATTCCATTAATCTCATTAGTAAGCTACAAATTATATCCTATTTATAAGGCCAAGTTAGATCAATAAGACTTTTGCAAACACATTTTTAAAGGATACAAAAGATTGTCTAATTATCGTTATCGTCAAATTCCCAGAAAATATTGCACACCCCTTCTTACAGTAGAAGCATACAATTAGGTAATAATACTGAATTTCTAAAGTTCCTTTATACTTTATACCTTCAAATTTAAACAGTAAATAGTAAGTGTACCTCAAGTTTTCGTGTTACAACAGTCAAAGCAGCAGGGTCAAGATTTGAGGCAGAAAGTACTTCATTCAACTGTGCTTCCTTTTTCTCCAGAGTTTCAGTCAGAGCAAGCAGCTTACGCTCCAAAAGAAGATTTTTAAAACCACTTTTTTGTTGTACCTCCTGAATGGCTTTAACAAACTTTTGATACAATTCATCTCGTTCAGACTGCACCTATAACCAATTAAAAAAGTATTAACATATTTTTAAAAAGAATAAGAACAAATTAAGTGAACAGAAAAAACTTCACCAATGCTATCAATTTTCTAAGCCATTTAATATAACTATAAGGTCATGGAGGACTATAGCCTATCCCAGGAGAATCACATTTATGGCAGAATAGTAATGGTAACTACATATATCTGTATACATGTTTTCTCTACGTGCTTCTGCATATTTCAGTGGTTCATCAATGATTAAGAAGTCTAACTGTCAGTCCTACAAATGTTCAAATGCTATGCACTGTATAATGCATTGTAAATATTAGCTGTACTGCCTAAGAAATTATATTGGAAAGGTTAGTATTCTATTCCTATACAATACCAATACTGTTACCATTCTACCTTTTTAACCATTTAGTGAATTGTTATTTAGGAAATCCTGCACCTGACAGATCACATCTTCTCAAAAAACACAGAGAATGACTAAGTGGCATTAATCAAAGTAGAAAATGTAAATACATTACTCTCAGAGAGGAAGATCTGTTTTGTATGAATGCTATTTAATTTTTTCAAAAACACACACTAATACAGCATAAACTGATTAATATATTACTGGACCTAAAATTGCCTCCTTACCTTGCTGAATCTTTGCTCCAATACTTCATGCTCCCATTTCAAATCAGACATTTCTTTATTGGCTACCTTTAGTCTTGCCTTAGTATTCTAAGAAAAAGAATCCAGATAATTGAAAAAATAAATTAATAAAATAATTCTTATTAATAACTGTACAGTACAAATTATATATATATATATATATATATATATATATATATATATATATATATATATATATATATATATATATATATAGATAGATAGATAGATAGATAGATAGAGAGAGAGAGAGAGAGAGAGAAATACTAACTGCTAAAGAGGCCTTGTCCTTCTTATAATTGGCAAGCTGTTTCTGTAATTCTGCCACTTCCTCCCGTGCTTTCTGAAGACGCTCTGTGAGCTTCTTGTTTTGGAGCTGCGCCTCTGTCATTTCTTTTTGTAATCTCTCATCTTTCTTCTTCAGCTCTTCTACTTGTTCCTGATGTTATGTAAAGTGAGTAGGTAAATTATATTGATAAAGTTTCTCCTGATAATTCAACCTTTTAATTCTGTCTGCTAATGTTTTACTGTATTACTCAAAAAGATTAAAATTAATAGTGAACATAAAATAACTTTTAAATATATTACAAATACTGCATATTGCTGCATGTAACATAATCCATCTAGAATGAAACATATAAAGCATTTAAAACATAATTTAATATACATTATTAATAAAGATTAAAGCCTTGTGACAAAAATTACTCTCGCATTACTGGACAGGAAGCTAGTCCACTGCCAGCAACATTACCTGCTATGCTAGTTTAGACCCTCTAATTATGATTTAAAGAAATCAAAAACAAAACAAAATTACATTATAACTTTATTATAACAGAGAAAGAGCACTAAATTGTCTAATAAATTAACCAAGTTTTAACCTATATCGATACAAATTTATATAATACTGATTATACTATTGATTTAGCATATATTAGTATAAAAACTAAAAAACAAAAAAAAAAACCCTACCTTTAAGGAGTTAATAAGAGCTAGGTTGTTCAGAGTGATGTCATTGTAGTAGTTTTTGATATCACTGAAAGCCTTTTCATGATTCTTCATTAAAGTATTTATTTGACTATTTTTTCTTTCCTCAATTTCATGGATTTCATTTTTTCGTCTTAAATCCAACTCATCACGTAACACGCGCATCTTCTTTTCATATTTGACTTCAATCTCTAAGGTTTTGCATTTGAAAAATCAGTTAGTTGGAGAGCAAAGTTACACTTATTTGATATCAGTTATCTACAGTAGAACCTCAAAATATTAATCATGGCGTTCTTACTTAAATCAAAGATAAATAAATGGAAGATTATAGACACATGAAAAATCATTTTGTATTATGTTGTACTTTGAAGTCATTGTTTTTTCGTCATATCTACTAGGAATACAATGTTCAACTTACATGTACAATGACTGCAGGTTAAATGAATCATGCTTGTACTCAGTTCATGCTAAACTAAAATGTGATTATCACAAGACCAAATATTTCACATATGTTTAGTACATTCAATAGAAATACAAATATTAAATATTAAATACAAATATTTAGGGAGAGATTAACTTTCAGGAACAAACATTGGTTTAAGCTGTTGTGGGCCCATACTGCCCAGAGATAGCCCTCTGACACCCTTTAAGCAATTTTCAGTCTGCTTGCCCTCACTTATGTATGACAAGACAACACATACTCCATAAGGAGGATTGCCTGCTATACTTGGGAATTCTCAGAGGATCTTCTTATTCTTCTTCCTAGGCCACAGCAACTTCCTCTCTAATTTTTGATGCAGGTATCACTTTCTTCGTGAGACCATGTTGCACCCTGCCATGCTGAGTATTTTTTTTTTTACGCCATCAATTCACTGATAGAGATGAATGATTGAGTTTTTCTAGGAAGGAGGCTCCTTCCACATTACATGTTAAAACATAATGACCATAATATGCACCACTGTACATCACTAATCTTTGCTACACTCGACTCACTTGGGAAACTTGAGGATACAGCAAGAGACACTATTAAACATACTCCAAAACAAACATGTTATAAATTACAATAGAGAATTAAACAAAAAGGAGTGATATACATAAATGTATTATCAATAAGAATATAATTTTCTATGATGCTATCAAAACTTTTATATCAAGAAATTTAAACTAATGATCATCTACAGCAGCACCCTTTGTTGCTTAATCTGTGGTCTACTTTGATTTCGCTAGTATTTCCAGTCCACTGCATCATTGGATCCAGTCTGTTAACACAAATCCAAAGGATATCAAAAATTCTATATATCCCTTCTCAGCTTTCAGCTTTTGTTAATATAAAAGCTGCAATCAAGGCAAATGATGTCAGAGCTTTTGATTTTTCATCCATACAGCACAGTCACACACATACACTGCCAATTTACTTGATTCACACAACTTTGTGATATGGGTAGAAAACTCATGCAGACAAGGGTAGAATATCAACGCACCACATAAACACTGCTAAATGCTCAGGATTTGAGCTCATAATTATGTTAGATAACAAGACAGTTTAACCAATAATATTTAAAAGAAATCCAAATGGATCATTTTTGGGAATAACTAAATTATATACCTCTATGAATACTTTGTGATAACATATTTCTTTTTCCTTATAGCAGCAAAACTGTTTGATTAAGTCTATCACCTTATCCTATATGGATTTTGCAGTTTACTGCATAGTCCTTTGGAGAACAGTGAAAGTGTAAACAAATAGTGAAGTGATTTCCAGTGAAGAGCCCTGTATAGAAACATTTTCTATAGGACTGAGTTCCACTGCTCTGACTGAGCCATTCCAGCACAGAAATACTCATTTTTAAGGCATTCCTTAGTTGAATAGGCTGTAGACTGGTTTTCTGATGAAACTGAAAGTCTTAATTAACTTCAGTTTTCTACCAGAGGGTGGCATACTATAAGATAAAATATCTTTATGTTTGAAGCTATTAATTTTCCCCAAATTACGACAAGTATCAGAGATGAGAAGCAGTCCTTCTAGCATGATGCTATCATCACTGAGCCTGACAGTAGGTGTTATATTTTTAGGCAATGACTTGTATTAGTTTCGCTGCTAAGCTTAAAGCCACAACTCTCTGCTTTAGTCTCATAAGTCTATAGGACATTTTGACACCTTTTTTAGGAGAGTAAATACGTTTTGCATAAATTAAACAAATCTGGGCATTCTTTTTTGTGGGAATTACCTCCAATATTGCCACCCTACCATCTCCTCAGACTTGAAAATATGCACAACAATTGTAATATGCCGGTAGCAACCAGTTACTACCAGAAATTCCAACAGCTCCTCTAAACTATCCGTGCCCTCTTGCCTTGATAATCTGTCTTCTTGCCCAGTTATCTATTTTAAAAAGATGTTCGGATCTTTGTAATGTCCTGGTGGTGCCAAATTTCTTAAACTTCCTAAAGATGACCTTCACAATATTTCATGATATACCTGTATGTACGGTAATACTTTCAATTTTTTTATTATCCTTTTCCTGACCTATTCCCTTGAATAGTGTGATCCTATAAATCTTTTGCTAGATGTCTGTGGATCAAGGTTATCTCTGCTGTGCAATCTAGAAAACTTAATGGGAATAACAGCTGGTTTTATTTACTAATCAAAGTCACTTTAGTTGATGTCTGTTAAAGGCAAATTAACTTTGAACATTACTTAGAATGTGACAGGTTATACAGGGTGGTCCAAATCTAATTATGCAAATCCAGATCATCTGGATAACTTTGATTTATGCGGGGACGATTCCAGTTCGGCGCGAAGATGATTCTTCATGTCGTCAGTTCGCACAGTTCTCGATGGTCCGGGATTTTTCGGGTGATTTTCTATGTAATAAACTTAATAAGTTATAGTGTAACGAAAATTGCATAATTAGATCTGGACCACCCTATACATTGGTTTTCAGATAGTTATTCAAAGCAATTCACTTTTTCACATTTGGTTGAAAGTCTTATGACAAAATTGTTTAAATTTTGCTTTTCCCATCATCCCATTACTGTGGAATGTACAGTAAAGATGTTGGTAGAAACTTAATGCAATACAGTTTATCAGAAGCAAGTGCATAAAGGATATAATGATATTAAGTATATTCTACGTACACAAAGCATGAGTTTTGTTTGTAGAAAATATGCAAGACACTTGGAAAATGCTGATCTAGTAAGAGTAAATTTAGAGATTGACAAGAAGAGTTGTTATGGAGAAAATAGGGAACTTCTGCTGCGTAGGTTGCAAGTTGAATATAGACGGAGGTACCGCTATAGGAGTGATAACAAGAGTGAGACATGCAAGAAAGAAATTCATGGAGCTGCCCACCCATTCTGATTTCTACAAGAAACTCTTCAATATTGGGAAAAGGTAATAACAGTTGTACGAGGAGCAGTAAGCTCTGTGGATGTGGGGTGTGGCTGATGAAGGGGGAACAAGAAGTAAAGCTGGAAAGAACAGAGAGATGAGAACAATCATGTGAGATGTGTCTTGGACTAAGAACGAGATGAATACGGAGTTAAAAGGAACACTATGTGTGGAGGTGATACCTTTTGAGGTAAGCAGAAACAGACTAAAGTTGAGGAAGACAACAGGAGGCTGATCTGAAGAAAGGAAGACAATGGGTCTCACGTCAAAGGACGCAGAGATTTTGAGTACGATCACTAACCCAGGTATATTCTTAAAATGGCCATAAAACTAGTGATGATGATGATTTGTAATATACCAATTTTATGTTGAGAAGGACTTTGCACACTTCAGGGTCGTGACAGAAATACAAACTATTTACAGCAGGCTGAAAACTGAATACTGTTCTGTAACTTATTATGTTAGTCTCTTGCAATAAAAATACACAGTACCTGTGACAAAATAAAATTCTTTATCTATAGTCATGTTGTCACTTTTCTTAGTATATGTGGATAGATCAATATTTGATCTTCACTTAAACAGTATGTATAGATAAAGGTAATATAATACAGCAAGCATCATGCCACATTTACATTTTGTAGCCCAGTATATAATTCAACTTGGTGCTTCTTAAAGTGTTTTGGGACAAGGACCACTCTGTCAAAGTGAAGGATATGAATGACCACCTATGTGCAGCAGTCACTCATTTACATAAATTCCACATTTCAAATGTGACTTTCTTTTTTCAGCATGTACTCATGTGAAAAATGCTGTAGTGACCCAAGGTGCAAAGATGACTTGGCATAGAAACTCAGATTTTGAATTAGTAGGCTTGAATAAGGCTGTTTAGTTTACTGTTAAATCCCATTACCATTCCCGTTATGACCTTGGAACAAAGGGGGAAAAAAAGCCTAACACGAACACAACTATGTCAAACTTCCACTGCTTCCCAGTCTTTTTCTATGTTGCAAGCTAATTCTTGTACAACTACTCTATCATCTACCATGCTGGCCCCTTTTATTGGTTTTACTCATAGCTCTCTACCTCTCACCTGGTGTCTTTATTCAGATCTGGGTGGTATATATTTATATATATTTATAATGGAATCTCTTGCCTGCCAGTTACTCGATCCTGCACACCTGAAAAGAAAATCTATAAGACTAACATTCAGACCTTTCTAGGTTTACATTTAAAAGTTCCAGATTTTAACCAATGATCCATAATAAAGCCTTGAAGTTGGTTGGTTTATGTCACTCACACAAAGAAAATTAATATATCAGAAGCATCACGTGTCAGCGTCCACATGGGTAAAAGGGATTGGTGTTGCCAGGGGTTAGCTACTTGGATAGACATCAAGGTGAATTTGAGAAAACTTCCTACAAAGCTCAAGAGGAGACAGAGACTGACAGATTGAAAAAATGGTGAGAGAGGGAGAAATCACTACAGTCATACAGGGTCACAGCAGGAAGGAATAGTGTAGAAGTAATAGATGTTACTGCCTGCTAAAATGTCAGACAGGGTTCTCTGTGGTCAATGTCTTGGAGCCATTTTATGTGGCCTTATCAGCAAGGAAGATCTTCTAAGAAAGACGACTAAGCCAGCACACAGACCAGACCACTTGATATATACTCACAGACTATAGTTTAAGAACCACTGATTTAAACATAAACAAAAATTTCACATGTGAAATTAGAAGGTTCATCATTAACATTTGTTACTGCTTAAATACACAAGGGGTGTTCAATTATAAACAGGAATTTTCATGCTCTGTTCTTATAAATAATGCAAGGTAGACCTGACTCATTGGATAAACACACACATATATGAACTTGTCGTTAGTAGTGCTAGCTGCTCTTTCCCCCCTTCCTGTCAGTTGTAGTCAACACAGTAGTAGTGCGCAGTGCATCATTATTTAAGTTTTGACAAATAAAGGTGTCATTCCATCTCAGATTTATTCGAGACTTAAAAAACAGTTTGGGGATGAGTGTCTCTCCCTTTCAGCCTAGAGTGTATGATTGGTGCAAGTCAATCAGAGGGGGACTATCATCTCTTCAGTCCACTTAAGGAATTTTTAGGAAGAAAGAAATTCAAGCCGAATGTGGAGGTTTTTGATGTTGTGTAAGAATGGGTCAACATGCAGTCAAAAGACTTTTACTCTTCAGGGATTAAGAAGCTTCCTGAGCACTGGAACAAGTGTATTGCAGTGGCAGGAGACTATATAGAAAAATAGTGCACAAGTTGTTTCATTGTATTCAATAAAGCATAGCTCATAAATTCCTGTTTATATTTGAATGCCCCTCATAGCTAAGATTAGAATCAGGTGCACCAAATCAGGTGCACCAAATCAGGTGCACCAAATCAGGTACAAACGATTAGACCATCATTAGAGAAGATCTTGGAGGAACCTATTCTTATTTTAACCTCAGATGTTTAGTTTGGTTTGGTTTACTCTTTGCTGTTGAAGTATGTGTTATCACAATGTATAGATCGAAAGAGCTTTCTGAGGCCTATAGAAAGAAAGTTATTAATGCCTACAAGTCTGGGAAGGAACTTAAAAAAACCTCCAAAAAACTGAAAGTTAACCATCTCACTACCCTGAAGATTATCTACAAGTGGAGAAGATTTTAAACAACAGTCAATCTGTACTGGTCAAGCTGCACCGGCAAGTTCAGCCTGAGAGCAGAACGCAAGATGCTGAAAGAAGTCTTTAATAACCCTAGAATTTCATAACAGGACCTACAAGTAGCTCTTGCCACTGTTGATGTCAAATTGTATGAGCCTACCATTAGTAAGAGGTTGCATACCAGGACTACTCAAACAATGTGCTCTACACAAACAAGGTACAAATCAAGTTATCTGGCTACAGTACCAGAAGACATGTTTGGAGAAAACCCAAGGCTGCATTTTCTCAGAAAAACCTGGCATTGACTGTAAATCGTGGTGGTGGAAGTGTTATAGTTTGGGACTGCTTTGCTGCATCAGGGCCTGTACAGTTCACCATCAATACTCTTAATTTTTTTTTTTTTTCATTGTACTAGAGGGTGCTAGACATTATTATGAGACCATCTGTCTGAAGACTGAAGCTCAAACAAAAGCTGACCCTGCAGAATCACAATAATCTTACATGTACCAATAAATCAACCAAGTAAAGACTGAAAATGAAGGAATGGAGGTTTCTGGAATGGTTCAGTCAAAGCCCGGATCTAAATCCCATTTAGGTGCTGTGTAGGGGATGTGAAATGGGTTGCCCAATTACATATCTCTCATATACAGGTACTGTTTAAATGAAGATCAAATATGACCACACATCCACATATGTTGAAAAAGAAAAAGAAAATATTTGAACTTACTTTTTCCTATGAATATAAATACACGCTGTATATTGAACTTGAGTTGCACTTAAAAATCCACTAGATAGTGTGAAATACGCACAAGTACATTCCTAAATTGCAAGCAGCCATCCATTTTGAGCAAATAACAGTTTTGCAAACTTCAAAATGTATTTGTTGTATTTCCTTTCTTTTATTTACACTTGCTTAATGATTACATTATTTCCTCATTTTGTCTGCGACTGCAGTTTTATTTATTTTTTATACAAGTATAATGTGGTCTAAATCACACTTTGCAAGGAAAGGTTGTATTTTAAAAATATTTTGACATGTCAGCATTGTAAATTAACTCTTTTTTTTAATATCATATGTACAACTCATTGTGTTACTAACAGCTCTAATTCAAAACGTATTTTTCATCCTCCTCATCTTTAATCCCAAGAACAATCAATTTTCTAGACCTGTTACTTACAGTACAGAATATCCATAGCTAGTAGAGTCAGGAAGACAGAGTTTATACTGGAAGTACAAGCGGTGATACAGGAACCCAATATCTCTCCAAAATATGGGTGCAGATATTTACGATAATTTTAGTGATTACTTAAAACCAGGTATTTACCTTTAACTTGTCTTTCAAAATCACTCTGCAGTTTAGTAATTTCTTCATCATGTTTCTGATATGAAAAAAGGAATAAAAATTACTTTTAACTTCATAAAAACACTTTTCACATTAGAAAATAAAGTTTTCCATTATAATTTTAAGTATGTTGCATTAATTGTATCTTTCCAATTAAGGAAAATCAAAAAGAATTCAGCAAGCAAACAGTCCTTTTGCAGTCTTCCTATGAAAATACTTTACAAGTTGTAATTGACAATATCACCCAAGATTACGTTATCCATTCAACTTCCAAACCTGCTTTATCGGGAGAGCAGGGTCATGGAGAAGCTGGAGCCTATTCCAGAAAGCATGGGGCTCAAGGCAAGAACAATCCCTGGACAGAGCACCAGTCCATTGCAGGGCTAATACACAGACAAACACATTAGGGTCAGTTTGGCATTGTCAATCCACCTAACCAGAGGGGACCATAAATGTGAACACCAGTCTCAATGCTGCAAAGCAGCAGCGCTACCTCTACATTATTATGCCACCACTGAATTTATATCAATGAATATTAATATACAGTAACTATTAACTGGAAAAATCATTTTTTTGTATGTTTTAATAAAAAGCACATGTGGTCTAGAGAAACAAAAAATAACCATACCAGCTTCAAGTTTTTCACAAGATTTTCATTGCCAAGTTCTTGTTCTTTAATATCAATTTTTAATGCACGTATTCCTTTTCGTAGTTCATTTTCCTCAGAACTATGTTCCTTTTGAGCAATCGTCATTGCCACAACCCCTTCTGCCTTTAGTTCTGAAGTGTTATTTTGGTGCTCATACATCAAGTGCTTCACTTTTTGCTTGTAAACCTGTTAGAATGTGTGTAAAAACATCATTGTTAGCAATACCTTTATATTAATATTCTCTAGTACTGATGATCAAATTAAGCTGCCTTTTCACAATGTATATTATTTAATAATGTACTATACAAATCAGAAACAAATCTAGACACATGATAAAGATCAATTTTAATTATTACCTTTATTTCTACTTGATGTCTCTCTTCCGAATCTTCCATTTCTCTGTCTTTATTTCTTAACTCAGCCTTTTTCTCTTCCAGTTGTCTCCTGGTGATTTCCCAGAAAGTATGAATTTTATCCCTCTCCAACTGAAAATAATTTCGTTCCTCCCTTTCTCGGTCAAGCTCTTCTCTCAGGCGAACAATGTGCTCCTCCAACTATAGTGTTGTATTAATGCACCATTAATTAAAGTTGAGTGTTTACTGTAATACTGTATTTACATTTTCACGTCACTGTTTTATTGTTTGCCGATTTTGTGGCAAACCTACTTTGCAGTAGGCTTAGAAAATATTTTGTACACCCACTGTTCTATTTCCACTATCGAAAGAAAACTTTACATTCAGTGAATGACAATCTGGCTTCAAACTGCTTTTGATCATATAACATTGTTCGCAACTATTACAAAACAACTATATTTTCATAAACTTTTACCTGCTCTTTTGACATTTCTTCTGTAGAAACTCCATCGACAACCGTGGGCGTTTTCTTGCCTTTGGCCGACTTTTTCCCCTTCTTTTTCTTAGGAGGCTACAAAGAAACACGTTACTGTAATACATGCTAGTTCACGATAAAAAAAATAATGCAAATAAAGAATGTAACACACAGATATAATAATTAAGAACGTCCACTCCCTAGTCTGTAAACTGAAAATTGCAATATTTGAGTCACTCACCATTTTTTGCACGCGCGACAACAGAAAATTAGGGTCCTTGTGGTTTTAGTAGTCGGGATATCACAACTTCGAAGCAGACATCAGAGAAACAGTACCGTCGCCTGGCAACGTCAAGCAAGCACCGCGAGATTTTAGTATAGTTTACGGCGCAGGGATAGTTGCGTGCCAAAGTCGATTACATTAACGTCACCATCTGCACAGATGTATGAACATTCTCGACACGTAGGCGTACGCATAGCTAGATGAGTATTTGTGCTCCTTAGATAACAGACAAAAAGCATGCTACAAAATGTGTTACATTACGGAAGCGAATTTGGAACAATTTTTTTTTTTTGTAGGATAACGTGTGGAGGTCTGTATGTGCAGATTAACCAGAAGCAGCGTAGAAGAATGGCAGAATGCGTTCTTCTGTACTAGTCTGCGCAGAAGTCAAATGCATCGTCTCGCGAGATCTAGGGAAGGTGGGCATTCAGGTCGTCGCTAGGAACAAGTAAACGTGGTTATGGCAACTGAAGGCTCGATTGTTCTAATCGGTTATAATTTGGCTATAAGAAGTTGTCACACGAATAATATGCTGCAACAGGAGAGGAGTAAATACCTACAGATAGTTTTTGAATATCGATCAATATTTTTAAATATTGCTGAACTCGGCTGAGGCTAAGGATCTGTGGTGGTATCCAGAAGGTTGCCGGTTCGAATCCTCGTCACTGCCAAAAGAGGTCCTACTCTGCTGGGCGCTTGAGCAAGACCCTTAACCTGTAATTGTTCCAGGGACGCTGTACAATTGCAGACCCTGCGCTCTGACCCCAAGGGGTGTGCGAAAACTAGCAAATTCCTAATACAAGAAATTGTATAAGGCGAAATAAAGAAGAAAAAAACTATTTTATTGCAAGATGCGTGGTAATGACTGTTTTATTATCCACATCGCAAGTAAACAAAGTTTGTTTATTTTAAAGTGTTCTACAGTACTTTTTCAGTAAAAATAACTAAATAAAATACAAAATTAGAATATAAACATTAATTATTTTATCGTTTAAGAGATGTTACTCCCTACAACAAATTCAGCGTAAGTAACAAAGTAACTTCACAGATAATGGTGGTTTAAATAGTATTTTCACTTTCATTTTCGTTTACTGGGTTCACTTCCTGGGTCCTCCCTGCGTGGAGTTTGCATGTTCTCCCCGTGTCTGCGTGGGTTTCCTCAAGGTGCTCTGGTTTCCAACCACAGTCCAAAGACCTGGAGGTTAGGTGCATTGGTTATCCTAAACTGTCCTTAGTGTGTGTGGCTGTGTGCATGTGTCCTGCGAGGGGCTGGCACCCTGCCTGGTATTTGTTCCTGACTTGCGCCCTGTGTTGGCTGGGATCGGCTCCAACATACCCCCGTGGCCTTGTGTTAGGATATAGCGGGTTGGATAATGGATGGATTTTAATCATGTAAAATTAATTAAATTCAATGTATTTATTAGCAAATAACAATGATTATAGTCATAAAAAAGCAATTTTAGTCCAGCTTCTTTCTTTTGACAGTGGTACTCCAGAATGCAGAATAACATTTTTTCCACTTTGAACAATTGCATTTTCTCAGTTTTCATTGGTGTAAGGTACACACTTGCTATAGAGTCTAATTAATTTACTTTTTTTTTTTAGTTTGCCTGTGTTATTTAAAATTATGAATTCTTAATTGGGGTCTTGTTCAAAAAGTGGACACCAAAAGCCCCTACTACAAACCCTGAACTTAAGGTTTGTGGAGGTAAGGCCAGGTACACCTTGGTCCCCAATCTTAAAATAGCGTAAGGGGGCCTAAACCTAAAGGCCTAAAGTTGAACCCTGGTGTATACTGATGGCATCCGCTTTTTGAACAAGATCCCTTAATTGGAATTTCTAAATTTGGTATGCTACCATTGGTGCTATGTTACTAAAATAAGTCTCAAATAAAGCATATTTTTTCCACAATTTTTTAAGGCCACAGTTAATGTAAATATGTTAATAATTAACAAATACACTGCTTGGTGATGCAGTGATAGCACTGCTGCATCATATTAAGGAGTCGGGTGGTCGCATCCCAGGTGCTGTCTGAGTGGAGCTTGCATGAGGGTATATGTGGATTTGCTCTGGTTTCCTCCTACCATCCACAGGCATGCAGGTTAGGAGAATTGGTGATAATAAATTGTCCAGTGTGTGTGTATGAGTTTATGTGTGTTCACCCTAGAATAGGCTGGTGCCAAATAATACACCTTCATGTAATTTGTTCCTTCCTGTGCTTGCTGAGATAGCCTCCAGCTGCCCCCTGCCCTGGATTAGGGGGTTTAGAGAATGAAAGGATCAACAAATACTAAAATCCATCCTACCCAAAGCAACTTTCTCTTGCACTTTGCCTGTCTTTAATACAGATAGATATATGTTGTACAATTTCAGTTATGGATTAGTTTACTGTTTCAGGTTCTTCTTGAGAGAGGTTATTTCAACTGGTAGATTTTGTATTCAGTGTTTTTCCTCTTTTACAAATAATAAAAACCATCATTTAAAAACTGCATTTTGTGTTTACTTGTGTTATATTTGACTAATGGTTAAATGTGTTTGATGATCAGAAACATTTTGTGCGACAAACATGCAAAAGGATAAGAAATCAGGAAGGGGGCAAATAGTTTTTCACACCACTGTATTTTGGAGAATTACTGTAAATTTATGTTACAATCAATTTAGCATATTTGACTTGGGATGTGATGTAGATATGTACAGTAGCAGTACAGTTTTATCTTTTATGGTTTGTTTGGCACCCCAAGCTTAAACATCAAACTCTGCCCATTTATGGTACTTGCTTCTGTTGCTTCTGAGGGGGTTTCATTATGGTTCAATTATAGTTTTTTTCAGTCACTAACACACTGAAACTGATATTTTGAATACGATTTTCATGACCTTTTCTTTAATTACAAAAATAAAAACTCTTGGCAAAACCTTGGCCATCAGTGACCTGATACACACAAGTACACTGACAGAACTCATGAACTCTTTTTGCATTACTGCAAATAGGGCACTACCTCATCTCTCCCAGCAGATGGCAATGTTCTACAAATATTAAATCAGCAGTAAATTCACCTTAAAATGTTTATAGTAAATTTAACTGAATTGCTAAATTCCTTCCTGTGAGGCTTCCTGGAAGCCATCCTCCCTCCAACGCCACTGTTTTTGAATATTTCAGTATGTTATTGGATTGGTGCAGGTGGGGACAGAAAATATCTGAGCACTTTCTAAAAACTACACATATTCTATTTTTGTGGAATTGAAAAGCAGATACTGGGAAACCACAACCATTTTCACAAGATCATAAGAATAATATTGTAGACATGATCCATGCCAATAATTGTATGAGGATAGAAATAAGACTCAGATAATTGAGAACTACAACATGTTCCAAGGAATTCAAAGAACCAGGCTGAGTACCAGCCACATTGTGAAGAAAAAAAAAATCATATCCCATTCTAACAGAATGCTAACAGTATAGAAGACCTGCATTTTCAATATAAAGAAGTAAGATCTTTTTAAAAAGAATGGGGTTTTGTATGGTGAAATTTGTTAATAATATTAAAGTACTATATAGTGTTCATTGATATGTCATAGGTTTCACTGAATTCTAGTATGTTTGTAGTACTAGGGTGTTATACCGTGTTAGCCATTATTAATGCAGTGAAAAGTCAAGCAAAATGAACCTTTTATTGGCTAATTAAAAAGATTACAATATACAAGCTTTTGAGGCAATGCAGGCCCCTTCTTTAGGCAAGATGTAATTTTACGTAGCCAATAAAAGGTGTCATTTTGCTTGACTTTTCACTGAATTATAGTGTAAAATACTGTAAAAGTCACAACTAAAGTTACGTCTGTCATTACTCCACAGGGATTAATGCTTGTCGATGAAGCAGGCTTTATCCTCATAAAAAGAATGAGCAGAGGACAGAACATCATCATCCACCATGCCATTATGGATACCTCTGGTATGTGCAAGGGTAGTGTCACCCATGCATTCCTATAACACAACACATCCAGTAACATTTCTCAGTGGTCCCTGGGAATCTGTCACTTTAACATTAGCACATAAAGTAGGAGTAAAATGTAGATACATTTTGGACAAAGTGAGTTTTCATTGCCGTATTCAGGTTCAATGGCAATCTGCAATCCTCTAATATGTTCCCTCTATCTTATTTCCCATTTCGTAACCCTTTTGAAGAGTTTTGGCATAGCAGTGTACAGTATATGACAAAAATTACTATCAATACGAAAATCTTTTCCATGCTATGAAGATGTTTTCTTGTGACATAACACTAAACTTACCCCTAGTATGGTGAATTGACCCTGGCATATTTTCCACACTTTCTGAACCAGGAGGTTATTCCATGTGATGTAGGTCCAGTGTTTTGGGGATGCCGAGGCAGAATAATTACAGATTGTGTTTTCTTTGTAACTAATGGATGTATTCTATAGAACTTTAGCTTTTGTTTTTTTGCTTTTTTCTAAAAAAAAAAGTAAAACTTAACAATTTTGATGTTTTTGTGTATTGTGTTGTTCCTTCTGCACCCAGCGTTATCAGAATATTTAAAAGTGCTCAGAAACCATTAAATTGGAGTATTAAGCAAGTATGTAAATTGATAGATAGGTGGACTTATTTTTGACTTGCTGGTATTTAAATAAGATCTGTATTTCTGTCCCTTTCTGTCTCTTCCTTCTTACAGTAATGACTCACTGGGTCCCTTGTTCTTTAATTTTTTTAATGGCCAGCCTGTTGATTGGCCTGCATTAGGTCATGATTTATCTCTTGTTTGGGCTCTAATTTTGATCTGGAACTTTAAAAATTCATCTTCAGTTCTCCTAGATCAATGACATTTATAATTTATTGTATTTTTAATGGTGGTGATGCAGGAAGTTTAGTGGCATATTTCCAGATTGATTGTTTAATTTTTATTTGTCTTGATTGGATAGGTTTCAGCTGTAGATTATGTAGAGGAAACCTGTATGGAAACAAAGTGGTCTTTATGATGATGGGACTCTGGATCCACCTTGTAGACTCAACAGTTTATAGTGTCCTCAGAATGTTCTCGGTATGAGAGGAAGTTGGCAATGTTCATCTCTTCACGTACATCTCACTACATTCTTAATAACTTGCAGGAGAGCTTTCTATATTTCATAATGGGCTTTGGTTTTTTTATTCTAGTTTGTTAATTGTAGAATTACAGCATTAATACATGTTTAGAGCAATGTTAATAGAGCAGATTGTGATTTATAGAGGCAGCTAATATTTGGATAGCTTGATCTATGAGAACAATTTTGACAAGAATAGACTGTTTTGCCTAATATATACCTGTATATCTGCTCACTTAACGTTTGCATATCTCAAATTTATATCTGAAGGTTTCCAAAGTACTACTATCAACCACACTTCTTAGTAACTTATTCCATGTGTCAATGGTTCTCTCTGTGAAGAAAATATTCCAACATCTGTGCAAAATTTGCATTCAATATGTTTCCACCTGTGTCCCAGTGTTCTTGTTGAAGAATTCATAAACAGACCGCTGAGATCCACTGTACTAATTCCCTCCTTATTTTAAACACCAATTCATATCACATCTTGTCACAGCACACTTCAGTCATATCACAAGAGAAGTGGAAGCTAGGTTAAGAAGTGAGGTGATGATTAATGAGCAGCAGTATGGTTTCATGCCAAGAAAAAGCATAACAGATGCAATGTTTGCTCTGAGGATGTTGATGGAGAAGTTTGGAGAAGGCCAGAAGGAGTTGTTTTGCATCTTTGTGGACCTGGAGAAAGCATATGACAGGGTGCCTCAAAAGGAGTTGTGGTATTGTATGAAGAAGTCGGGAGTGGCATAGAAGTACATAAGAGTTGTACAGGATATGTATGAGTGAAGTGTGACAATGATATGGTCTGCGATATCAGTGATGAATACATTCAAAGTGGAGGTGGGATTACATCAGGGATCAGCTCTGAGCCCTTTCTTATTTGCAATGGTGATGGACAGGTTGACAGACGAGATTAGACAGGAGTCCCTGTGGACTATGATGTTTGCTGATGACATTGTGATCTGTAGCGAGAGTAAGGAACAGGTTGAGGAGACCCTGGAGAGGTGGAGATATGCTCTGGAGAGGGGAGGAATGAATGTCAGTAGGAACAAGACAGAATACATGTGTGTAAATGAGAGGGAGGTTAGTGGAATGGTGAGGATGCAGGGAGTAGAGTTCGGGAAGGTGGATGAGTTTAAATTCTTGGGATCAACAGTACAGAGTAATGGGGATTGTGGAAGAGGTCTACAGGATGGTAGTGAGATCAGCTATGTTATATGGGTTGGAGACGGTGGCACTGACCAGAAAGCAGGAGACAGAGCTGGAGGTAGCAGAGTTAAAGAGGCTAAGATTTGCACTGGGTGTGACGAGGATGAATAGGATTAGAAATGAGTACATTAGAGGGTCAGCTCAGGTTGGACGGTTGGGAGACAAAATCAGAGAGGCGAGATTGCATTGGTTTGGGCATGTGCAGAGGAGAGATGCTGGGTATATTGGGAGCAGGATGCTAAGCTGCTAGGCAAGATAAAAAGAGGAATGCCTAAGAGAAGGTTTATGGATGTGGTGAGAGAGGACTTGCAGGTGATGAATGTAACAGAACAAGATGCAGAAGACAGAAAGATATTGTAGAAGATGATCCACTGTGGCAACCCCTAACGGGAGCAGCTGAATGAAGAAGAAGTCATATAACATCTTAATCTCTATTTTCATAAACTGAAAATATTCAGTTCATTCAATCTTTCCTCATAGCTCATATGTGTCAGTCCTCAAATCAGCCTAATTGTTCTCCTCTTGACATTCCCTAGAACTGCTATCTATTTTGTAATATAGAAACCAAAACTATGGAAAGTACACTAGGTGAGGCTTTGTTAGTGTTAGTTAAATAGCTTAAGCATAACCTTACATCACTTGTACTCTGCACATCTTGATATGTAATCTAACATCCTTTTAGGCTTATAAATAGTTCCTATACACTGCAAGGATGCAGGCCATGACAAGTTTAGTTCGACTCCTAGGTCTTTCTCATAAAGTGTACTTTCAGGTTTCAAAATTTACATTTTGTATTCAGGTTTACAGTTGTACTTTCCACATGTATTATTTTTCATTTACATACTTTAAATTTCATTTGTTGCAAATCATAATAAGCCTATCTGCTTAGGTCCTTCCGTTATGGTTGAGCTGATTCCACGTTACCTGCCATTCCACTTAGTTTGGTATCATCTGCAGACATAACCAGCTTGTAATGTATATACATTTCCCAATCATTAATGTGTAGTATACTAAAAAGATGAGAGGCCTCCAGGACTGATCCTTGATGGACACCGCTTTTAAAATCGCCTAATTCTAAAAAACATTAATTTCACCATGATCCTTTGGTACTGGTGTTTAAGCCAATTTTACACCCACCTACACACTATGCTTTGAATTCCCATTTCTTTCAATAGCCTCTTACATAAGACATTATCAAAAGCTTTCTCAAAATCCAGAATACCGTGTTAACCATTATGAATGTAGTGAAAAGTCACGCAAAATGACTCCTTTTATTGGCTAACTAAAAAGATTATAATATGCACCTCCCTTATCATATGCTGTTGTTGCTTCTTCATTTAATTCCATATTAGTGAAACAAGATCTCCACAAAGCTGTTTTATTAATACAACTGTTATTGCCAAACAAATCTCAGTCTTTTCTAAAATAATTGCTTTCATTAACTTACCTGTGGTGCATGTTAAACTAACACAGCATGCTATGTAACCCAACATCTTATTATTCTCTTTAATTCCTTCATTAGAGTGACTGGATATTTACATAAATCTTTCACTTATGGTCTTGTTTTAAATTTAAGATCTCTCCATTGTGAAGTCATATTTACTTTTTTGCTTCTATATATACTATTATACCTTTTATTTATATCAAATTTCATTTCTACACAAGTTTGTCTAGGTCCACCAAAAATGATTCTGCTGATTTTAGGTCGGGATGTCAAACTTAGATCCTGAAGGGCAAAGTGGCTACAGGTTTTCATTCTCTCCATTTTCCATTTTTCTTTCTCTTTGCATCTTATTATTATTTGGCTGGTAGTTAAGGATAACAAACATTTAAGGTTACTGAATCTCATAAAGGAAGTAAGTTAAATTACAACATAAAGTAAGTTACATTGCCAGAAGTAAGTGTATGGTGAGTAAGAAGGTGGCAAAACCCTCTGCTACTGCAACCATCCACAATTTCAGTTTAATACACCTGCTCTAGGGTATTTTCGGTTACACCTGGTTTAGTGTGATCTTCAAACTTAACTAACATATCAGTTTTTGACAAAATCCTGTACATAAATGAAAAAGAGCACTGAGCCCTGAGGAATACCACTATTGACATCACCTAATTCTTAAAAGTTTGCATTGTGCACTTCATCCAGTTTTGCACTCACACCGTGCACCCAGAATTCTCACTTCTGTAGTCTGATCACTAACCTGTTACATGGTACCTTATCAAACTTCTTTTTTCAAAATAAGGATACATAATATCACATTCATCTCTAATAAAGTTCTTTTCTTGCTTCCTCATAGAATTATAGCAATTTAACAAAACATAATTTCCTTACATAGACCAGTGTTTTCTTTAATAATTGCTTCCCTATATATTACCTTGATACACTTGTGATTCACGCTACGTTTACTGGCCCGGGAATAACAAGATCACCTTTTTAATATAACGTGACAGTATCTGTAAGGTCCCAATCTTTAGGATATTAGAAAAAAATATTGTTAAAGGTTGATATATGTAATCACTTGATTTCTTAAGCACTTTAGGAAAAATGTTACCTGAACCCACTGATTTATTTGGATTCAGTATTTTTAACTCTAGTAGCAATTATTTCTTCTCTCTTAATAGTACCTGGCAAGTTATTAACTTTTTCACATGTGAAATCTTCAGAAAAATATGTTTTAAGGCCATTTGCTGTTCCCCCTTTCTGTATATTTTATTTGCCCTTACTAATACTCTTTGCCTTGTTTATTTACTACCAAAATATTGAAAGAACTTCTCTTAGTCAGCTTTCAGATTTTCTGCAATATTCCTGTCTACTTAGTGCTTAGCATTCCTAATATACTTTTCAGCTGTTGCTCCTACAGTATGTGCTTATAAGCCCTTCAGGGAATGCTGGTCTTGCACTGGTCTTTGTAAGCCTTTTTACTGACAGCACTGCTCCAATCAGTTCAAGCTCTACTGCAGACTCTTTTTCTGGATGACAGAAGGACCAAGGTCATATATGCAAAAGGGGAAACTTAACTTCCTTATTATGCAGGCACATGCCAGGGGTGGCAGACACTATCACAGTCATGGCCAGCTCATTAATATTAATTGTTTATACTGGCTGCAGCTCTGTCAAAATATTTGCTTTTTTGTTTCTTATTTACACTGCACTTATTTTTAGTGTACAATGATAAAGTGGCGACATAAATTCTGTTTTAGTATAACATTGAAGGTGTCTCATTAAAAATATAATTTTAAAATTTGGTTGGTGTACTGTGTAAAAATGTGTTTAGATATGCAGTGGGCTGTTTTGGAAGGAAAGTAAATGAATTAATTATAAGAAAATTAGATGTAACCTCTACAGATGCACAGGGAGTAATACCATTATATTGTTGAACAAAAGCATTTACGAGGCTAACTCAAAAGTTTAAGGCAACAGTTAGAAGCTGATTGTTTGTGATGTCATATGGATAGATTGAACATGCACAGCTCGGTGCTCTGCCATTTGTCTAGCTGTGACAAGATCAAATGCACATGGATGCTCTGCTATGGGATTGCACCATTGTTGAACAATGCACCATAGAGAGGTTTCTTTAGGCAGACAAAGTGAAACTTTCTGAAATTCACATGCCATCTGCCAACCATGTAGCCTAAATATTTAGCCTCAGTCAATCCAAAATAACATTTTTTAGGGGTTAATCTGTAGGCCTGCATCACAGATGGTATAAAGAGGACAGCAAAGATGTGCTGTATGTTTTCCTCCCAAGTGTTGGAATAGATGATTACCTCATCTAAGTGGGAAGCACTATAGGCATTATGGGGCCAAAACTGTCTGTCCACCAGACACTGGAATGTGGCCTGGTCAGGGCCCAATTGTAGTCCAATTTATAGGACACAATACTGCCAGTGTCCACTGGGGGTGCTAAATGTAGTCTTTTCATTTGCGGAGTTGGTCAGGGGCATCTCTCAATAGCCTTTTGTCGTATCTAGGGGGGGACAAGAACCAGCTGCTACCTAGGCATTCCAGGAGTTCATTCACCCTTGGCATGGGATTGGCATCAAAATGGCAGACTAGATTAAGCCAACAGAAGTCTTTGCAAAAACATTAACTCCTGTAAGATGTGAGAACCCAGAAGATATGGCAAAATCAGGGGCTGTCACTCTCTTCAATGACCCATAAGTCCAGCATACACTTGATTTCCAAATCTTTCTCTTCCTGTTTTGACTCTAGTAGGCAATACGACTATTCACTAACTATGATCACGGAACTGTCTCAACTCAAACAATGAGAAGCCCATTGAGGCCTGAGTCATATTGCAGGAGACAAGCAGAGGCAGTAGATGGTCCCAATCTCATCTGTGTGTCTGCATAACATTTCATGGCAAGACCAGCAAAAATTGTGCACGTCTTCATGAATGCCAGGCCAATAAAATATCTAGTGGTTATCCTTGCAAATGTGTTTTCTGAGCCCTGAGGAGCCCCTAAAGTTGGGCATGAGCTAGGTCACAGGTCTTGTGACAATAAGGCTACAGATTCAGGAACTGATTTAATTTTTTCTGCCTAGTGGTCCCCTACCCAATACAGCAAGTTAATAACCAACATGAAATGCAGTCCCAGCGGCATGGAGTCAGTGGTTTGCTGTCTGTCAATGGACAAAACATTTCAGGCAAACTTCAAGAAATTGTTGTTCCACTGCTCTTGCTGGAAACAGGCAGGCAGGGAGAAAAACTGAAGCTGTAGAGCAGATAGCTGCAGGCCCAGGGAATGAACCACATATTTTGAGAGGGCATGTCTTAGATTGCTGTGGTAACATCCTCTTTGCAGAAGTGTAAATGTGTGGCTATACAGGTATATACTGCACATATGTACAGTACATATAAAGTACACCTGATAAGCCCCAATAATAGCTAAACTCATGTTGTGTACTCTTTGTAGTATTTGGCAGATGCTGTATCTCATATAGGGCGTCACGGTGGCGCGGTGGTAGTGCTTCTGCCTTGCAGTTTGAAGACCTGGGTTCGCTTCGCTCGTGGAGTTTGCATGTTCTCCCAGTGTCTGCGTGGGTTTCCTCCCACAGTCCAAAGACATACAGGTTAGGTGGATTGGCGATTCTAAATTGTCTGTAGTGTGTGTGCTTGGTGTATGCATGTGTGTGTGCTTGCCCTGCAGTGGGCCTTGCACCCTGTGTTGGCTGGGATTGGCCCCATGACTCTGTAGTTAGGATATAATGGGTTGGATAAAGGGCTTAAATAATAGTAATACCACACCACACCAGGTGGTGGCGAGCTGCACTAACTTTCTCTCTCCATCCTCTGCAGACTATCCTCGAGAAATCCCACTAGGTGTCAGCACTTCCAGTACTGGGGCCGCTGATTACGTCACTTCCAGTCTCAGTGACATCACTTCCGGTTCCGGTCCAGATGATGTCACTTCCAGTCACAGCCTTTAAAGCGACCATTTTTCCAAACTAAAGTCAGTTCTGTTTTGGACAACTCACGACAAATTACCCATTTTGCAGCTGGTGATATTATACTGCCTCTTATTTTGACAATATATATATATATTTATTATTCTTCAACAATAAATATTGTCAGACACTAATTACTATTTATACTATACTGCTGAACATAATATTCATAATTTTCAGGCTTTTGGAAATGTTGCTCTTCTTGAAAATAGCATGATGCATTTTGTTCTTTGAAATATCTTTTGGATTTCCACCCATATTTATTTGAGATTGCAGTGCTTTTAGGCTGTTTCTTATAAAGTAAATTCAAATCATAATTGTTTCAAAGAACAAGATAACACAGTTTCTCATAATCAACAATTATTTCACATAGATAGATATTGGAGTGGCACAACTAAAGCTGATACAAATGTGTCTTCTTTCTCAAACGTCTGGAGTTTCAGTTCAAAGTGTGACAATTCTAGCTGTTGTTCTCTTGAGGCAGAATTATTAAATAGCACTGTCAGAGCACGGCTGCATCCTTTGTCTTTTGTATGGTTGGTGAGACTGACACAAGCCACTCTGTTTACTGCACATAAGAAGTTACTTTTTATTTATAGCGAAGGCACAGAAAGTCCTTAGTTTATGTGCAATAGAAACAGCATAGATAGATAGATAGATAGATAGATAGATAGATAGATAGATAGATAGATAGATAGATAGATAGAACAAATTATTTCAACCTTTATTATCCTCCGTCTCTAACATCTAGTGTTTTTTGGCCTCCAATAGAGAAAGCCTTTAACTTTTAACTGACATCTTTTTTGGCGCTAATGACTTCTCACAGAAGAGATGCAGACAACAGTATTATTTGTGTGACCTTCTAAAATACACTATCAGAAGAGATGGCATCAAGGCTAAGTCAAACGGCACAGTAATTCATCAAGGAGATTCTGTTATCCACCATAAAAACTTTGATGATAGTTCTAACTCATGCCAGTTTCTAGCATTATAATGCCTGATCACACAGAGCCACTTGTTTCCCTGGAAATGACTCCAGTTCAGATTGTGTGCAACAATCTGTGATGCCACTTACAGAACCATTGCGTCTTTGTATGAGTATTTGTGCAATACTTAGCTGGATGTGCCATAATGCACCCTTCGGGAATTGCCTTCCTCCATTACATGAACATACAGTACATCCATACCATGAAATGCCTCCAAATCACGAACTTACCCGGCTGTTTTGTGAACCCCGACAGTCTACAGTTTTAGGTTTTTTTTTTGTCATATGTCACCTGCTACTCTTATTTTCATGCAAATAGGACCACTGCTTCTTTCTGACATAAATGCATAAATATGCATATATACCAGAATAGATAGATAGATAGATAGATAGATAGATAGATAGATAGATAGATAGATAGATAGATAGATAGATAGATAGATAGATAGATAGATAGATAGATAGATAGCACAAATTATTTCAGCCTTTTTTATCCTCCATCTCTAACATCTAGGCAATTTTTGACCAAGTTAGTGTTTTTGGCCTCTAATAGAGAAAGAGTTTAATGTTTTCACAAATAGCTCTTAACATAAATGCATGTCAAAACTCATTAGATTGGAATATTTATGTGGCATTAGAGCCTGCCAGTATTTTAATGTCTCTTTATTAACTAGTACTGTATGTATTTCACAACACTATTAATACTTGCATTTTTGTGGAAGTTGTTCCAACCTAAAATTACCCCTGATGATAAATCTGCAGTCAACATTGCAGTTTCTATTAAGTTGTGCCACCATGCAGATGAATTAAATGCTTACTTTCATAGATGGGATTGGTTTCATTTTGTGAGGTATTTAGTTTATTAGTTGTATCTCAACCCAGCGCTGCCATCTTAAAATAAATCTAAAACATGACTGCTGAAGGCCTGTGCGTCGGAGCTGGGGAGTCCTCTACAGCGCATCTTCAACCTGAGCCTGGAACAGGGGAGAGTCCCGAGGCTTTGGAAAACATCTTGCATCACCCCAGTCCCAAAGATATTACGTTCTAGTGAGCTGAATGACTTCTGGCTTGTCGCTCTGACGTCACATGTGATGAAGACCATGGAGCGGCTGCTGCTTCACCACCTGAGGCCACAGGTCCACCATGCCCTCAACCCTCTGCAGTTCACATATCAGGAGAAGGTGGAAGCAGAGGATTCCATCATCTATATACTACATCGATCCTTTTCCCACTTGGACAGAGGCAGTGGCGCAGTAAGAATTATGTTTCTGGACTTCTCTAGTGCCTTCAACACCATCCAACCTCTGCTCCTTAGGGACAAGCTGACAGTGATGGGAGTAGATTCATACCTGGTGGCATGGATCGTGGACTATCTTAAAGACAGACCTCAGTATGTGCGTCTCGAGAACTGCAGGTCTGACATTGTGGTCAGTAGCACAGTAGCGCTTCAGGGGACTGTACTTTCTCCGGTCCTGTTCAGCCTATATACATCGGATTACCAATACAACTTGGAGTCCTGCCACGTGCAAAAGTTTACAGATGACACTGCTATCGTGGACTGCATCAGGAGTGGGCAGGAGGAGTATAGGAACCTAATCAAGGACTTTGTTAAATGGTGCAACTCAAACCACCTACACTTGAACACCAACAAAACCAAGGAGCTGGTGGTGGATTTTAGGAGGCCCAGGCCCCTCATGGACCCCGTGATCATCAGAGATGACTGTGTGCAGAGGGTGCAGACCTATAAATACCTGGGAATGCAGCTGGATGATAAATTGGACTGGACTGCCAATACTGATGCTCTGTGCAAGAAAGGACAGAGCCAACTATACTTCCTTAGAAGGCTGGCGTCTTTAAACATCTGCAGTAAGATGCTGCAGATGCTCTATCAGACGGTTGTGGCGAGCGCCATCTTCTACGCAGTGGTGTGCTGGGGAGGCAGCATAAAGAAGAGGGATGCCTCACGCCTGGACAAACTGGTGAGGAAGGCAGGCTCTCTTGTATGCATTGAAGCTGGACAGTTTGACATCCGTGGCAGAGCGACAGGTGCTGAGCAGGCTCCTGTCAATCATGGAGAATCCACTGCATCCACTAAACAGTATCATCTCCAGACAGAGAAGCAGCTTCAGCGACAGACTGCTCTCACTGTCCTGCTCCACTGACAGACTGAGGAGATCGTTCCTCCCCCACACTATGTGACTCTTCAATTCCACCCGGGGGGGTAAACATTAATATTATACAAAGTTATTGTCTGTCTGTTATACCTTCATTGTTATCACTCTTTAATTTAATATTGTTCTTTATCAGTATGCTGCTGCTGGAGTATGTGAATTTCCCTTTGGGATTAATAAAGTATCTATCATCCAACCTGCTATATCCTAACTACAGGGTCACAGGGGTCTGCTGGAGCCAATCCCAGCCAACACAGGAAACAAACCCTGGGCAGGGTGCCATCCCACCACAGGGCACACACACACTAGGGACAATTTTGGATCACCAATGCACTTAACGTGCATGTCTTTGGACTGTGGGAGGAAACCGGAGCACCTGGAGGAAACCCTATCTATCTATCTATCTATCTATCTATCTATCTATCTATCTATCTATCTATCTATCTATCTATCTATCTATCTATCTATCTATCTATCTATCTATCTATCTATCTAAAACGAACAGGCTTGTTGGATTGATAGTCTCGCATACATTAGTAAATGTTTGTATTTGTGCTTTCGGAAGTCTCCATCCTAGACAGTGCATCCTTCTGGTAGCAAATAAAGGATGTTCTAGAAACCTGACTGCTATGAATATTCATAATAAGCAAGTCAGTTTTCCTAAGTTAATGGGGCTCTTGTTCTTAGGTCAACCACACAGGGCAAAATGATTCAGTGACATAAACAAGTCTCAGAAATGAATTGTCTAACCAGTTACAAAATCTGGCAAAGAAAACGTTATGAATGGGATATGGAATGTAACAACATTAACTGTTAAAGGAAGGGAGTGAGATAGCAAGGGGAATGGCAAAGTTCAAGACCCAAATACTGGGAATATCTGAACTAAAAAAGAAAAGGAATGGTATGGAATGATAAATCTAGATAAAGGATATACCCTCAGATTTTCAGGATTTCCCAAAGAAAGCATGGAAGTGTCAGGAGTAGGGATAAGATGGAAAAGAAGATAACAAGATGGAATTTAAAAAATCCAAGAATAATGATGATTAACATAAATCTACAGGAGAAAGTAGAATCAATACAAATTTATGTATCAAGAGAAAACCGTTTTAGCAGATAAAAAAAACAACTATTGTAGAGCTCTATAGCAGGCTTAGAGAAATTACATCCCAATGCCCAGCACTTAATAGTAATGGCAGAATAGAATGCCATGTTGTTACCTAGTAAGGGCAATGAAATGGAATAATTGCAGAACACTGTACTTTTGGGTCTGTATGTATGCAAATATCCACCTCTTGGATTTCATATAAATAATAAGAAAGTAACATCTCTGATCTCAAGCAATTCTTGGTGTTAGTAGAAAAGCAACCTGAATGGGCCACACATGCAGCTGCAGCTCTGTGATTATAAGAAGGAAATGGCTTTCCTAAAACTTCCTCTGTTGACTGAATATGGAAATGAGAAAATCATGTAATGAGCCAGATGTTTAAAAAAAAAAAAAAACTACTTCACTGATATCTTAAGTTGTCTGCTGAAGATTAGTTGTCAAGTCATCTGTTTGCTAAACCTGTGCAAAATGTGCTTTTAAAAAGTCGCTTCTTTGAAGTGGTAGTTTGTAATGCAGGGCGATAGGGTACTACCCCACAGATATTTTAAAAACTCTACTTAAATTAATTAGGTAATGTGAAATAATCATGAAATAAATTTATTTGCACAACGTGCCAGGGGTCAGCACATGTCAACATTCATTAAAAATTGGTTCTGACTTGTATTTGTGTAATTTCTGTGGTAATACCTATATTTCCAGAGTGAAGGACGCCAGCCAAATGAGAGTCTATGTGAGCCCTTGATCTTTTGGCAAGTAGGTGACCTAAGGCTGCCCTTTAATGGTTGCTTTCAGGTTTTTCCGGGGACGCAACTCTCTTACATTTATTGGCAGTGAATTAGTATTGTTTTTGTTTTTTTTTAATCTAATGTTATTGGACAATTGTCAATGCATTATGTCTTTTGACGTCAATGGTTCACAGTACACACCCGCCTTTAATGTTATGTAGCTACAGATGAGCGAGCGCAGCTTAGGAGTTGGCAACTTGAAGCAGAACTTCAGAAATCAAAGAAAATGTGGTTATTTCTTTAATGAAACACCTCTTCATAATGTAAATCACTCACTTAAAGAAAAAAAATAAGGTAAAGGAACATGGACCAGACTGACCTGACAAGAATTTAGCAGTGGGCAAGTGATTGAGGATGAGCTTACACACAAACGTTTTCTAGCTCTTGTTATGACAAACAGAGTTGGCAAACTGGGTGTGGTGTAAATAATGCCTTTTTTGCTTTCCCTGTTTGCTGTGTTGATACCAAAGCATTGTGGACAATGACGGGGGCACAAGATCTAGAACATCTTTCTGAAAAATGCAAGCAGCATGAAAGTAGTCACAGTCATCTAGACTACATTTAGACTAATTTTTTTTGGAAGGCTTATTATTGCTAAGCAGCTTGATGAAGGCTACAGGATTGACATTAGAAGGCTCAATGAAGAGGTGACCAAAAATTGATATATCCTGTCCACAAAAATAGATGAGATATAATGTGTTTGTAGTTAGTAGAATAGTGGTGTGCCTTGGGATGATTTTAGTTACAAAAAGTGTGCCACTACAGAAAAAAAGGTTGGGAAACACTGTTCTAGACAATAGTACATATTTTTTGGCAGACTTAGTAAAATGATTCAATTTAATCAGAAAGCAACTGAGAAATTTTTAGGCTTTAAGGAAAGAAGAGCAAAAGTATAGATATCCTGATGGTAAAGACAGAATAAGATTTAGGTTGGACTTGTCTTGTGGGTGTAGTACAAGACAGGTTTGGGGACGAGTTATGTTTTAAGATGGGGTCTGTGGATCTTACAATATGAATTTGTTCCCAGGTGATGTAAGCCTGGCAAACCTACATAGGACTGGGCAAACTGGCAGCAAGTATAGAACACAATTAGAGTGGGAATGACTCTGTGGGTGTGCCAAATGATAAACTGGCATGCAAGAACTGAGAAAGCCTAGTGATTGTATGATGTGGATTTATAGAATGCAGTAGGAATGGACAAGGGTTGGGCACTCTATTAACAGAGGGAGAAAAAGATCTGGATTGGACTTATGCTATGGATGTGTTACAAGACAGACAGAAGTCCACATTATTGGAAGATGATGGAGGTGGGGGTGCGGACATTATGGGTTGGGATGCTTTGGAGCACAGCAGGAATGAGAAAGCTGGTATCAGATTGGGCGGTATGGTTGAAAAGGGTATGCTACATTTTAGCCTGGATTTGTACTATGGGTCTGGTAATAGACAGGACAAAATATGCATTGCCACTATGATGAGGAACATGAGAGCTTGTAGAATGACCAGATTGATAGATACATATGAAAGGGAGGAGGAGGTTAAGAGCACACACTGATACAGTGCACTGCCACACCCACTACACAACAAACCAACTCAGGATCCCAGATTGGGACCCGAGTGCAGCCATGCAACGGGTGATACCTCAGCACCACACTAGTTCAGATGGAGTGGAACAGTGTGAGTTTTTTTTATGGTGGCTGGAGTGCCAATTCTGCCACCAACCCCAAGTGTTTCCCTGCAAGTTGGAGGGCCTTCATGCAGGGATGGATGCAGATTAACATCATACCCAGGATGGAGCAATTGCAGGTTGGGCCTTGGTCAAGGGCCCAACAGAGCAGAGTTCCTTTTGGTATTTTACGGGATTCGAACTGGCAACCTTCCGATTGCCAGTGCAGATCCCTAGCCTCAGAGCCACCACTCCGCCCACATATGAAAGGCACTATATAATAAATAGTTGTTAAAGGTACTATATGATAGATAGATAGATAGATAGATAGATAGATAGATAGATAGATAGATAGATAGATAGATAGATAGATAGATAGATAGATAGATAGATACTGTAGATGTGAAGGGCACTATATAACAGATAAGTGATGCTTCAGTTTGTCCCACCAAAAGCTGTACATATCACCCAAAATTTTTTTCACCAGCAGCCATTGCTTCTTTGTACTTTATGGTAAATACTGGTTTAGTATTCCAGGATACTCAACACATCTTGTGACACTGTTATAGTTATACTTTCCTTAATTCATGACGCTACAGACTTCCCTTTTTAAACTAAAAGAAGTACTTAACCCTCATTTTTCAAGCAAGTGTCTGATGGTTTAGAGTTCAATGTCGGAATAGAAATAATTAGAAAACTCCAAAATAAACGTTACGTAATTTTGGTGGACAAGTCCTTATGCAAGTTGCAGTAGAGTTTTTGGAGAGCTGTGGAGTACCAAGATTTTTTTTTGCGCACTTTGTAATGCCATCTTAGGGGTTGTTGTTCTACAGTGCAGAGTGATGCTGTAGTAGAAATACTTAGCAGTCTTTTCTCTACAGCTCTGAAATGCTTTTTTGTACAGCTCACCACTTGCCACAGTGTTTAATGTACAACTGTCCTATTTGGATTTCTCTGCCTCCTGCATGACTACCTATCAGCTTATCCTCATATTTGTAAATGCCTTGCTTTCACTGACAAGGAACTGTGTCACTGCTAGTAATCTGTATGCTTTTCTCAGAAGCAAACAAAATCTGTCTCACACTTGAATTGAATAAAACTGAGGGAGAAAAACCCAACTTCAGATATGAAGAATATATAGTAAGTTTGTAAGCATATTTAAAGGAAAAGAGTAAAATACTAGCACTTTTAAAGTTGTGGGCTAAGTAAAAGGAAATGACAGATGACAAGGTTTTCCAAATTTCAAAAGGAAAAATCCATTTGTAGCAATGATAATATTATTCTAACTATTTGAGATGATACATATGAAAAGATACTTATGGCAGAGAAAAAAAAATCTGCTGATTTAAATTTTGTTTGAAAGATAACAGAAGCAATATAAAAGAATGCAATTACAAAAGAGGAAATAGTGAATAAGATTATAGCAATGAAAGGTTATATGGAACATCATGAGAAATAAAGAACAAAAGGAATAAATTTAGGCTTTTTAAAAGGGTACCCAAAATAATTCAATAAAACAACAATAAACCTAAAAAGAAGTGAATAAATATAAAGAGCTGAGAGTTGTAATTCTGCAGGTAGTGTCTGAGTGTACACAATGCAAGTAAGAAGACAGATGAAAGATGTCATGGTGGGCAGAAGTTTTACGATGAAGGAGAGAAAGTATTTGAAACAAAATTCCAGTTCTGAATTGGATTGTTTTTTTCCACAGGGTTTATTCACATCAAGCCAAATTAAAGTCACCAGTTAATCTACCATGTACTTCTCCAGGGGGAGTACATGTATAATCATGTAGGTAATACCCAGGCCAGACTGTGAACCCAGGATTCTAGAGCAGTGTGGTAGCAGCACTAATCACATTTAGGGAACACACACACATTCAGATTTTTTTTTGTAATTCCATTTTGCTAAAATATGTTAGTAATTTATATTTCTTACTGTGTTTTTTACCATGCTCAGTAGTAACCACCATTTTATTAGCAGATGCTGAACACTGCTGGGAAATTCCAATCCATCACAGGTCATACTTAAACACAGAATATGCATGAGAACGTTGTTGTTGTTGTTGTTCATATCCATGCATCCATCTGTTTTAGTAAACTGTTTAATTCAGTTTTAGAATTGGAGAACCCAGAGTTTATACTGGGAATATCAGACACCAATATAGGAGCTAGTCATGGATGGCTGCATTGCATGGCACGCTTGCACCATTTAGAGTTCCCTGTTAATCTAGCATATACGCATACGCATATACGCAGTGTGGCAGAAAAGTAATGAGACTGGCAACACTGAAAGCGATCTGGCAACGCTGCGCTGTTGTCCTTGATAGAGCACGTGTATCAGTACCCTCCAATAGCTCAGTGCGAGGTTCAACTCCTTCCGTTAACTACGTGATTTTTGTGACTGCTATTAGCGAAGTTTGTTTTTGGTTGTGCGTCACGCAAAATGGAACAGCGGAATTTGGAGCAACGTTGTGCCATTAAATTTTGTGTTAAGCTTGGAGAATCGGCAAGTGTGACGTTTGAAAAGTTAAAACAGGCCTATGGGGAACATTCTTTATCCCGAGCTCAAGTTTTTCAGGGAGGCCTTCAACTTCGAAAACCAATGAAAACATCGAACGTAAGGAACACTCTTGTGAGATCAGACCGTTGTTTAACATTGTTTTATCTTGGTAGAGTAATATATATTGCTCTACTTTCCCCTATTGTATTATTAATATGTAGCCTTAGAATACCTAATCTCACAGATTTACCACTGTATATAACTAATCCCCACCTTCCCTTCTATATCTATAACCTCAGGCAATTAGATGTAGTAAAAAGACAAGCAGGAGTTAAGTTACACATAAAATAATGTACTACTGATAATATTCATAAATAATAACAAAATGCAAAGTACATTTGAATATTGGCAACCATACAACCTGATCAAATGGTGATGTGTAATTCAGGTGGCACACAGACTTGCAGTTACTTAAAATGTCTCTAGTTAAGGCATCGTTGGTGCTCAGCTTTCAGCCACATGTCTGTTCAATATGGCTGCTGAGCTGTGCTCTTCATTGTGTTGTCTTCATCATCATAGGTTAGCAAGAGAGATGCTTCTTCATCGTATGTTGGTTAGAGAGAGAGATGCTTCTTCATCATATGTGAGTCAGAGAGAGAGAATGTGGTTGAGCAAGTACATTTATAGATGTTCTCTCCAATTCCTAGAACCAATAGGACATCATGGTACTTAAAGGCCTCTGAGAGAAGCCAATTCCAAACAGCCATATCTCAGACCAATGAGAGAAATAGTACATTTAACACCTCAACCCCCCCAAGACCATATGTTAAGCTAACCTGGCTTTGTGTGGGAGATCAAACTGGTTTAAGACACATCCCCCCAAATCCTGTCATAAAATTACAAAGAGACAGTCGTAAAATCGGGGGGATAAACAAGAATGCCTCTCACCAAGGTACCACTAAATTACATTGGTTTGCCTAAATTATAAATAAAGACATACAAAACATTTATCAAGTTATATGCAAAATCCCACATCACAACAAACATTAAGAATGTTGAGTGAACAATTAAATTTGAACAGATTTACCGTTCATCAAATTTTGACTGAACATTTGCACATGTGAAAGGTCTGTGCCAAAATGGTGCCGAAAAACCTCACAATTGAGCAGAAGGACAATCGAAAAAACGCATTCCTGTGGTTCCCCAGCCCCCTTATTCACTTGAACTCAGTCTGTATGACTTTTTCCTTTTTCCTAAACTGAAAAATGTCCTCAAAGGACGTCATTTCAGGACTTTAGAAAACATCCAAAAGAGTGTAACGGACATGCTGAAGACCAAACCGGTTGAAGACTTCCAGCGCTGCTACCAACAGTGGGAACAACGTCTCCATCTGTGTGTAGCTGCCCAAGGGAACTACTTTGAAGGGGATAACATTGATGTTTGAAAAAAATAAAAACTTTGGTAAATAAAAAATCAGTCTCATTACTTTTCTGCCACACCTTGGGATGTGAGAAGAAAGCCATCATATCCAGAAAAAAAGACATGGGGAGAATGTGCGAAGTCCACAAAAGCAAAGATCAAGCTGAGAGTCAAATCCAAGTTGCTAGAGGAGTGAGTTAGCTACACTAAACCCCGCTCTACTGAACTGCCTAGACTTTACAATTTAATTTTTGCTAAATTAATTGGCATAAAATAAAAAGAAATTGAGATTTTTTACTTTTTAAAAGATTAGTGTATTTTCGGCAAATGGGCAGTTCTTCATTTTAAACTATATTTGTTTCTAAGATTAAATGATAAGCAGTTGGCTCTCAATGAAACAACATATGCTACATGACATCTGTTTATAGCTGATTGTCTATAATGCTTTTACAGCTCCCAAAACTGATATTCACTGGAGGCAACATCAATCTGAAAAGTTCAGCAAAGTGTCTTCTTCATCTTAAATATATTAGGATTAGAAACATGTAAAGGTAGTTGTCCTAGAAAACTGTGCATACAATCAATATGGTTGGTAACATTACCATGTCAAATTTATGTGCAATTATATTGTTTTTTGTGGATTTCTTAAGCCTGTTTTTTTTTTCTTATTTGAAAACACAGCCTAAAATAGCAGCAGCTGGTATAAGCCAATAACTAGTGTTTCTGTTTCTCAGAATCTGAGAGTTTGATTGGAAATTTTAATTCAATCACTTTGCTATTTCTTCCATGCTGGAAAATGCAAGTTCAGTAAAGAAAAGACTGAGTGGACACTTTCCCATTGAACCATAGTGCCTTATCTTTCCTATACAATTGATCCTGCTTGCTACTTATGTTAACTCATGCAGCCTTCATGTAATTACTTTCTACAGCCGACATGCAAAATTCATTAAACCACTTGCTGTATAATCTAGCTTTCCAATTCTGAAACCCAGGTTTATTCATGTTGACCTACTTTTTTTAAAGGTACTGTATTCAGAATTATCTTTAGCTAAGCTGTTTTAATTAAGGTGGAGTGGTGGCTCTGAGGCTAGAGATCTGCACCAGCAATCAGAAGGTTGTTGGTTCAAATCACATAAATGCCAGAAGTGACTGTACTCCATTGGGCCCTTGAGTAAGGCCCATAATCTACAATTGATTTGTCCTAGGTATGACGTTAATCTGCATCCAGCCTTACAAGCTGGTCCTCCAACTTACAGTGAAAACTAGTCTGTTGGTGGCAGGGTTGGTACTTCAGCCACTGTAAAAAAAAAACTCACACTTTTCCAGTGTGGTGCTGAGGTGCATGTTATTAATTATCTATGCTTTTCCAGTAACTAAAACTATACTGGATGGCACCGTGAATTGGTTAGTGTTACTGCTTTTCATATCCAGCATCACTGATCTGAATCCTACTTCTTGGTAAGTGAAAGGGTGGAGTTTTCACATTTTTTCCATATCTTCACTTCTGAGATCAAACAGCACTCTGTCCGGGTTTGGTTGCAACTGTAGGACAAAGTGCCATTGTGCTAAATTTTATACCATGTCATATGAGACTTGTCAAACCTGACCTGCAGACCCCTTTACTGACATTTAAAATCAAAAGTCATTTCTGAGAAATTGCAAATTTTAAAGCGCTACCACAATGAGGGCCATTCTTTGGAGTGCATTATCTAGGTCTCCTTATGATAACACTGCATTAATCACAGTGAAATGACACTGGTGAAGGTATACAGTTCTTATCATTCTTATTTATAGTTAGTTCAATTCTTAATGCTCTTTCCCTTTACTACCATAGTCAGTAAATAAAATGATTATAACTCCTCCTTTGCAAACCTTGATGGACAAAAATGTTGTACCAACGATCAACCAAAATATTGGACTTGTGTGCTCCACGAGAAACCAATAGTAAATGTCCACTCCTTCTTTTATGACTTAGTATAACAGCTAGTTCTGCATTCTCTGCCCATTCTGCATGCACTCTGTAGCAGGAATTCTATTGCTTTGAACTTTCTTGTGACAAAAGATTGGAGTGACCCTTCAACTCCAAATGGTAATCTACTACCAGACCATAAGAGTGGAAGACCACACGTAAATTAGTTGGATGTGGGTCCCACATAGAGTTAAGCCTTACTAAAAGATGGTGAGGTGCACAAACAAGAGAAACCATCACCAAAAGCAACATATCAATTTCACTGAAGGTAACAATTGGTTGATCCTCAACTCTTAGCAAAAGGGAGCCACTGCATGTGAAGTACAGACAGCGACCAAAGAGAGAGAGAAACACCTGGAGAAAGAAAGACAAAAGTGTGTTTAACATCCTTCCTTCGCATACTAGAGAAAACTCTAAGCAGACCCTGGAGGAATCAGGACAATGTATCAGATCCTCCACCCTTTGGGACAACAGGAATCAACCAAGCAGTAAGTATACTGCTACTCTATACTTTGATTCTGACGTTGTATTATTTGCAACTTATACTTAGGAAACACCAGTGACATTATTAATGCATATATCACTGGTGTTTGTATTATTGTGACTAAAAGTAACAACCTATGTGAATTATGTCTTTATCCATTGTAAATTTGTTCCCCTATATTTAACAGGGGAACTAAACTGACTGTGCCTCATTTCATATCAGATACCTTCACACAGCAGCTTCAAACAGTGCATAACGAATACACTTATACACACACATCCTCATAAAGACATTCTGAGGAGAATGAGTACAGGTACACTGTGAAGAAAATCAAAGTCACTATCAAAGACAGATGCTGAGACCATACCATTCGATAGGAAATGATTAATCTAACCAGCAAGAAGATTAGAACCTGGCTTTCTAATAACAAATGATAAGTGATTCACACTTCTCATTATTTTCTCATCAAGCACCAAAAAGAGATAAAATGCAATAATTTCATAATGCTACAGTGATACAATTATTGACATTTGCAACACAATGTTAACATGCATTAATAAGGTCTGGTGTAGGAGAAGAGAGATGATCTCACAAACAATCCAAAAAGCAACTGTATGGGGAATATTCAATTTCTGTACTTGTGACAAGTGGAAAAAACAAGGATACCTTACTAATCACAAAGATGACGCAAACAATCCAAAAAGAGAAACTGTATGGGAATATGCGATTTCAGTACTAGTGAGAGAAGTGGAATAGTCCAAGGATACCTTACTAATGAGAGATTAAGGTATTCATGCGGTATCAAGCAGATGGCTGTGTGTAGAAATAGCCTACAAAATGACTGCAGCTGGTAGTGGCAGACTGATTAGTTGGCATCAGGCAAAAAAGAACAGAAGAATACAGCAGTACCTTTAAAATTAATTTAATGTAATGAAAAAAAGAGTGTGGAAAGACAAATAATGTGCCACACCTACAGAGTATATTCTCGGACCATAATGAGTGTGTATATTCACAACATTTTGGATGTGGGTGCTTAAAGTGTACCATATTTATTTATTATATATGGGAGTGCTTTTGATGTGCATCCTGCTATATTTTTGTCCACTTCAGTGCTGTCACGTTGATTATCCTCAGAATCTTCTAAATCCATTTCTGCAAGTGCTCTACTGCTGAGCTGATCAATGCAGTACACTGACTATAATGATCATCTTCTCACATTGTTCCAGACAATACGGTAGGCTACCATCTGACTAAGGAAAAGCTCTGAGCTGACCTTTAAACCACAATACATCTTTCAATGACTTGTCTTGTCTGTACATAGTCCATACTGTATCTCTCAAAATCCATGCACCATGAAATTGATGTTGGAGTGTAAAAAAATGAGTAATAACTAGCATATAGGCTGATAAATATTTAGTAGTCCTTTATTTGTAAAATTAGTTTTATATCTGTATAATGTTTAAAGAGCAAAGAAATGGTATAAGGCAATTTTTATACCCCCAGAGCTTTATGGATAAGAAGAGAACCACCAGAACCAGTTTTGTAACTTAATTGAATCATTTATTTCTTTTTTGTTTAAAACTAATGAAAATTTTTGATTGAGGGTTGAGTTTGCCTGAGCTCTTTTATTAGTGAATGTTACATCCCCACATTGCAAAGCTGCAAAGCAGCTGAACTGGGAAGGGAGTTGTGACTGAGCTGTTTCATTGGTGAGTCAGGGGCATCAGAGTACAATATAGCTCTAATATACTCATTTCTAATCCTTGTTATTCCAAGCAAAAATCATAAAATGTTTAACTCTGACACTTCCAGCTCTACCTCCTTATATAATACTACATCATAAAGAGTATAAAAGGGGAAAACAGGGTTATCGTAGGACTACCGGATGACAAAACATTTGCATAGCTCCTGGCCACTTGGCCACAATGTTCTTTATAATGAGCTTCTTATTATAGACAGTTTGCACATTTATGGAAGGGTATTCTTTTCTAAAACCATACTTTTAATAATATGTGTGCTGTTAATAGCACCAATCACATTTGGAAACACCCAAATTGCATGAAAGTATTCTTTAACTGTGTTCGGGCTATGTTATATCATTCTGTTATATATATTGTGATAATAATACGGCAAAGACATCATAAAGGTTTGGGGCAGCCACCCGTATATTGTTTTTCCCAGCTGCAAAAGTTTATGTTTTTGAAGCACGATGTGCATAGAACAGAGTCACAACAGAACTTGCTATAGTAGCCCAAGATGGAGGCTTTAAAGGTCTGGAGAGGAACCGATGTCAGCAAAGGGGCCAGAACCAGAAGTGAGGTCATCAAAGGGGCTGGCTTCAGAAGTGATGTCATCAAAGGGGACGGCTTCGGAAGTTACGTTTTCTGAGGTGCCGGAACCTTGCAGGATTTCCCGGGAAAGGTCTGTAGGGAACTGAGAAAGACAGTCAGCGCACTCCACCGCTCCCTGGTCTGATATTACACCTTAACTCAGACCATTTAGCTGCCTCCTACTCACACGTGTGTGACAATGTATATAAAAAAAAAAAACTTTTGACGCGATAAGACTTTTTGGAGACAAGACTTTTTGGAAGAGAGATTTTTTTCCAAGTCCCACAAGATGAGACATTTGCCTTGAGATTTTCTCAAATCACACCCTTCTCTCAATTCGTGTGAATGCTTTTGTCAGACACAGTTCCTGTGCTCGCAGCTCTTATGCATTTTAATATTTTCCTCACTATAAGTTCCCAATTAAAGAAGACGTATTATGTCCAAATCTTCATCCGAAGAGTTATCAACATAAAAAATGAGTACACGTGTAATCCTAGCACCGAGAAACAAGGAAGTCAAATAAATTAACGTCAAAAATGTCGATCGGTTACACATCAAATTACACGGCAAATTGGTTAAATTCGTATCAATAGAATATGCTTAAACAGTTGGTCGTGATCGTGCAGAAGACAACAATATCACAAAGAATATCTACAACCATTAACAGTCTGGTCTTACAACGCACGAATTTCTGTAGAAAGAAGGATGTAATCAAGAAACGTAATGTAGTACATCTTCCGCTGATAACATTAGACAAGAAACGAGATCTTGAAATAGAACAATTGAACAATTACCAAATCTCAGAGCCAAACATTTGAAAAAGTCATTTTATTTAATAGAGACAAAGAAATGAAATTCATTCATGGGTAGTTATATGTTGTATTGATGCATATGTAACAATTCCCATGAAAATAAAAATCCATTTAAATTGTACACCCACATCCCCATACGCGAGCAGCATAACCACAAATAGGCTAGCTTGTAGCACAGGCCAGGGGGTTGGCGAGCGAAGCAAGCAGGGGGCAAAGACCCTAGTACTTTTATATACAAATATAATTTCTATAATTCTTCATCTCTCATTCACTTCTGTGACATTTCTTCATTTCTGTTGGTGAATATTTCTAAGCCTGAAGAACATGGTGCATAGTTAAACCATGATTTGTTATCAGCTTAAATAATGAGAACCATATACAGTATACATACATCACTCTTTTTAAGAAGTCAGTGAGCATCTTACAAGCTGTTCTTACTCATCTGAATATCTGTTTATAAGATACTGCTATAAGATGCTTGAGAAAATGTCAGTCAGTCATTGTCCAACCTGCTATATCCTAACACAGGGTCACGGTGGTCTGTGGAGCCAATCCCAGCCAACACAGGGCGCAAGGCAGGAACAAATCCCGGGCAGGGTGCCAGCCCACCGCAGGACACACACACACACACACACACACACACACACACACACAGCACAATTTAGGATTGCCAATGCACCTACCCTGCATGTCTTTGGACTGTGGGAGGAAACCAGAGCACCTGGAGGAAACCCACACAGACTCGGGGAGAACATGCAAACTCCATCTAGGGAGGTCCCAGGAAGCGAACCCAGGTATCCAAACTGTGAGGCAGCAGCGCTACAACTGTGCCACCGCACTGCCCCTTGAGAAGATGTCCCAGATCTTTTTATGAATGCATTTAAGGGCTAGTCGTGAAAGAATGATACTGTATAGTCTTGGTCAATTCTTTACATAAGATTTAAGAAGGTAATATATTGATAAATTTGTGCCTCATTCTATAGGACAAAGAAAATAAAACCAAGTTTAATCAAATTTATATTTTGTGTTCTAAGTCTATATATACCAGTATATACCTTGTTATCATTATGCTTTGAACTGTACTATTTTGTTTATTGCAGCAACTGTATTTTGGTTATTTGATGAAAAATAGTTTATGTTACATTTAAAATACAAACAGATAAAGTGACATCTGATTTTTATACACCTTCATTAATTTAATTGAAATGCATAGCATATTGTCATAGTCCTAGTATCCTGGCAGGGCCAATGAAAAAAAGATATGCCACACTTCCTTATATCACTATTCCCAGCAAATGTGAGATAATCTATGGTCCCCATGTCCCTGAACTAGATTAAGTGGATTTAAGAATGTTACATTATGTAACACAATCACATTCAAAAATTGGTAACCATCATTTGTCATACCCAGCCTGAAACAGTTTTTTAATCCAGTTTTATTCATTATCTCATCTGTAGGGCTATACCGTTCAAGAATCTTTACTCTCTTCTCCTGGGACAGGCAAACTTATTTTTGTCAGAATAACTAGTCTGTTGTAAAAATTGAGCCTACTAGAAATGGGGGTGTACTCTAAAATGATTAATAGGTTGGATTCCATTTATATTAATTAATGCATTAGATTTGGAAGTCTGGACTTTAGTGTGGTCATAAATAATCCAAGCTTCTTCTTTTTTTTTTTTTTCTTTTTTATTCTTAGCATAATTCATTGGCTCATCAGCCTGTATCCTGCAGGGAGGGCACAACTGAGCACCATTTGGTTCACTTGGCTGTGAGTTTGCGGAGTCGTAGAGCTAATTGGCACAGACACTGCTTTAGATTAAACCTGAAGGTATTGAATGTATATTATAGTATGATCTTCCAAAACCTTCCAGTTATCAGCATCAGCAATATGCTAAGGTGCAGTCTAGAATGCCTCTCATTCAAGGTTAATTCCTTCCATTTTATAAAATTTTAAAATGCTAAGTAACCATATAAGTAAAACCTTCATTCTTTTCATTAATAACTAATGCTGCTGATTTTTTCCATTGTTTGATTTTATTCTACTAAGTTAACCATGTGGCTTTTGAATGTGTTTCCCAAAAATAAAAACTGCACACTGTGCATTTATTTAAATTGTTCTGTGTTGCCTTTTTAGAATAGCACATCCAACTACAGCATGTTAATGCACTGCAGATGAAAACTGTGACAGAGGTAGCAGATGGTGCTTAAAAATCATTTCTGATGCAAAAAAACCATTGATTTTGTTTTCTTCCTGTACAGAATAACTATAAATCTCAATTGTGACCTCCATCCCATCCTGAATCTCACGCTCTGGTTAACACTTATAAAATTTGTATTAGTCTGAAAACTGTGTCAGAGTGACATACTGTATTCTGTATGTAAAACAGACATTTACCCCAGGGGGTATAAGCTGCAGCCATTTACACAAAGTAAACTTCTACTTTACCCTGAACATTATAATATCTTTTGGGAAAGTGATATTGCATTACTGTGATGTCTGGAATACTTGTGAGTCTGTTGTCTGGAGTGTAGATATTCACTGTCTTCATTCAAGGTGTGGTTAACACACAAAGTAGTCTCCAAAGATGCACTATCTTTCACCACCCCCACCTCCTGTCTCAGCTGCTTGCCAGGGCGTCTCACACTGGAGTCTCATCCCCCCTCCTTTCTCTCCCCTCCGGTCTCTCTCTCTCTCTCTCTCTCTCTCTCTCTCTGTCTCTCTGCTTTTTCTGCAGTCTCCCTTCTGTGCTCATTTCTAATGCAATGTTCACAGTGCAGCATTGCTGTCCAGTTTACAAAGTAGTCTCTGCTTGCATGGTAATATAGTGGTGCTGGTGCAATGCCCACAGGGCTGTTTTTTGCCTTTGAGCATTTCTAAGGGTGCTGCTGGCATCTGAGATTGTGTAGCCTTGGAGATAACTGTCCACGCCTTTCTTTCTGATGTTGTTGCCTTAGAAAGCTACTGAGCTGACTCAGGTTGACTGAATGGAGGGACAAGGAGGGGCAGGCACCCCAGGTAAGCAAAATAAGAAAAGAATGCAAAACAAAGGAGAACATTAATTCCAATGCATATGTACATTGAAGTATATATAAGTAATTTCTTAAGAAATATATATGAATTTATTGTATGTGTGGTATTTCAAAAATAGGTGATGGTATATATATATATAAACTACATACTGTAACTACATATTTGTACAGTTAACAAAACAAAAGTTGATACAAATTACTTTAAATCTGTAACTCAGTAATGTCTTCATTTGAATTAAATTTAGTGCTGTTATAATGATAAATTAATATTGTAGTTTTTTTTACTCCGTATAAAAATTCAGGTAATGTTTGAAGCTTTAAAATACATATAAGTTGCTTTATATATATTTCTTGTAACCTAATATTCAAAACTATACCACAGTTATGATTTTTCTTCACATTGAGAATGCAAAGTTTAGCAATAAAAAAAGTATCTGTCTCTATTCTTTGTATTTAGTAAGCATGCCTTGAGCAAAATTGGTCTTAATTTATCGAAATTCTATAATCTCCCATGCAACACAATGCCGATTTGCTATATTAAAGAAGTGTGCTTTCCAGGGATTTTTTTGGATTACTGCCAGGTCAACATAGTTGTTTTGACAGTGGTGCAATGCCAGCTTCTTAAATTTAGAAATGAAAGGTTGTTGTGAGATTCCATAGCTGACAAGTGTGTTCTTAGAAGAATATAATTATACTCTTGCACGACAGGAATGCACTTTCTTGAAATGAAGTTGCATATGTATATCATTATACTAACACATAGAAATGGCAGCATTTTATTCCACAAAATAACACTTTTAAACTATCCTTTATCAATGCTAAGTTAAACTCTGGTGATTTTACTGTGTAATTTCAATAATCTTGTCCATATTGTTCAGCTTTTAAATGATGCATTGTTTAATTTTTTTTAAGAAATACTGATATTTAAGAATGTGTAAGAATTACACATAATATGGTTTGGTTTTTTATCATAGTAAAATTAAGGCCAAGCAAGAAGCACCAGCCTGTAGAAACTAAGGCAAAAATATTTTTTCTACCATTTACCAAGATATCTTTTTGTGCTAAACAAATTGTGCACCGCTGTTCTATTTCCAGCTTATATTAACAATCAGGAAGTGCCAGCGATTATTTCTATAATGAGGAACAGGAAGTAGTGGTTTTAACTTGATCACAAGAGTATGTATGCATTGCACATTTGTGACTAACAAGAAATGTCTACTGGAAATGTACAATACCAGAATGGGCATAACCATATTAAAAGTATGAATACTTTTTGTTCTCCCACTTTTTGTACTACCTTATTGTTCTCAAAATTCTAGATACTATCTGTGAGGGGTTTGTATATTCTCTCTGTGCCTGTGTTGGTTTTCCTTTGAGTATTTCAACTTTCCAGCCACACTCCAAAGAAGTGCTGTATTAGGTTAACTGGTATGAGTGAGGCTTTGTGTGTGAGAGGGCCTGCACTGTGCTGGCTCCCTTTGCTGAACGGACTCCTGCATTGTACCCAGTGCTAGCAGAGTAGATGCCAGCTCCCAGTGACCCTGAACTTAGAAAGGAGGTTAGAAAATGGAGGTCTGGCACCTTGTCTGGGGTTTCACCAAGTCTACAGGTTACTTCTGCCTCTCCCCAGGTCAAATATTTTTTTAATTTGGCAATGTAAAAAGATGTCAATGTGTTTTTCATTACTAACTGACTATAAATCTGAAATAACATCCATATATTATGTGTACTCTTCATTTCTGAAGGCTGAACATCATTTTATTTTAACAAACTAATTGAACAACAACATAAGGTCTCAAAGATAAATATTTCAGTGATTTCCATTTTTAACCCAACATGTTTATTGGTCAGCTTAAGATAATTTAGCTTGATTACAGCTATTTTTACTCCTTCGATTAAACTACTATTTTTGTTAAGATTTATATGACTTAGTAGTTAACTGTGACTAAAACTGTTATCAGCTTCCTGTTCAAGAAAAACAGCATGCTAATTGATTTCTTCTTCGCCCATTGAAAAATGGTATACCCTTAAATGTTTCCTACATAAGCAGTCAATGTTAGTAATGTACTCTGACTAGCAGTATCCTTAAAATAAATGTATGTTAAATAGACCGTATGTAATATTTTGATTGCGCTCTTCCTAAGTAATAAACTGTTATTTGTTTCAATTTATTAATAAAGTGGCCCAGCACTGGTCATGGCTCTTTACTAAAAAATTATTTTGCAGCTTACATTTGTTGACAAGTAGGTGCAACAGTGTTTCCGCAAACTGCACTACTGACTCACATGCTAGTTAGTATGTCAGGATTTTGCATGTTCTCCTCATTTGGGCTTCCACCCACATCTTAAAAGTCTCCAAGTAGGGATGGTATTAATTAATGCATTGTATGTGTAAGATTGTCCTGCAAAGGACTGGTGCTTTGTCTAGAATAACTTCCTGCCTTGCTTACCCAGTTGTGACAAATACTTGAGCCCAAATACTGTGTCAAATGTACATATAGTAACATGAGCAGAATAAAAGCACAGTTTTAGTACAGCATCTCTTCAAACTGTGTGTAAGTCTGCTCATGCTACTATGTGTACATTTGACACAGTCATTCAGGATGGGCTTTCTCTGCTCATGACTCTTTATTGGGTCCTGAAAATGAATGGATGTCTAGAGTGCTAGATTAGTAACAGTAACAGCAGTTTTCTTGAACAAAATATCATTAACTGTAATAATAAATTAATTTATTGTATTTATTTATTTATACATACTGGGAGGAAAGCAGTCTTTACCTTTTTTTAATGACAATACAATTTATCTTAATATATACATACAGTATATACTGTATGTAATTAATATATATAGTATATACTGTATGTAAAGAAGACATAAATATAAATGTTACAGATATTACATCTTGCCTGAAGAAGGGGCCTGAGTTGCCTCGAAAGCTTGCATATTGTAATCTTTTTAGTTAGCCAATAAAAGGTGTCATTTTGCTTGGCTTTTCTCTACATTCATAATGGCTAACACGGTACAACAACCTAGTACTACAGATATTATCTAAAAATATTATAATTGTTATTATTGTAAACTCCACATGCTCTGAGACTGAATCAAACACGTGAAGTATGATTTTGTGCCATTCAACTGACACTTGACACCAGTGGCTGTGGCTTTACAATGTAACTAGTTTGATCTGGGCTGTAATTAATTTACAACATCTAAAAATGTCATAAGTGGAAGATGTCAAAATATGTTTTTTAAACATATGTACATAAATATTATACACTAGGAAATTTCATCAAAGAAGGTACAATGGCATAATGGCTAGTGCTGCTGTCTCAAAGCTCTAGGAAACGGAGTTGAAATCCTCTGCCACTTTGCTCTCTGTGTGCTTTCTTTGTATTTTTGTGGATTTTGTTCCCTGGTATTCTTGTTTTCCTGCCAGATACAGTGTTTTGGTTACATTTGTGGTACGTCTAAACTAGGCTGAAATAATTGAGTGCTAGTGTGCCCTGTGATGGACGGGCACCCTATTCGATTGTGTTTCTTGCCTTTCACCCCACACTGTCATGACTAGCTCAAGCACTCCACAACTCATAACTTAAGCAAACAGGTTCAGTAAATACAAACAATGTTTATGTGCCGTTTGCATGTTTGCATGAGTTCGTGATAAGAGTAGTCAAGCTTCATCCCAAACACAAAGGCATATATGTTTGGTTGACTAGGCTGGGCTTAAAGATATCCTGTAATGGCTCCCTGTCTGGCGTCCAATGCTATAGGACTTGAATAAGCCTGCGTGTGACCTGGAAGTACTGCAAAATGATCATATCCTGTGAATTAATACTTGACAGGTTAATTAAATTAATGATTAATTTGTACCATAGATACATTCTCAGTTGTTTCTGTAGAGGCCACAAAAATAAAACTAAATGAGTGTCCAGATGATAGTTAGGATGTTTGTTTATGTCTAAGATTAACAATGTAAAATTATCTAAACTTGGTCAAAGACACACAGAGTCCTGATTTAGAATTTCAATGAATAATAAAATCTATCACTTTAATTTATTTAGTCCTGCGGTGGGTTGGCACCCTGCCCAGGATTGGTTCCTGCCTTGTGCCCTGTGTTGGCTGGGACTGGCTCCAGCAGACCCCCGTGACCCTGTGTTCAGATTCAGCGGGTTGGAAAATGGATGGATGGACTTTAATTTATTTAATTATATTTTGCATTTCAAGAGGCATTAATGAAATTTTATTTAGAAATACACTGTAAAGAAAACCAAGCAGTGCCCTCAGATGAGTGCATCCATCTACTGCACTCCTTAACAAAACTATTCTAATTTAAAGAATACAGTTTCAATAGGCTAAAACCTTTAAGAAAATGGATGGATTTCTTCCTTAAATAATTTTACTCTATATAAGTAAAATGAAAAAAATGAAAAAATTCAATGTTATCATAGTTTAATTTTTCACTAAACTTCTGAGCTATAGCTTGTTATATTTTATTTTAGTGCACCAGTGTTATTTTAACAGTAACATTTATACGGCTCATATATTTCCAACAGAGTAAATCTGAAATTCAATAAAATAAAAAAAATGTGTCTACTGTATTTCCAAGCAAGTCCAATAACATGACTACAGAGCTGCAGGGTTTAAATCCAACCACACCGCCACTTACAACATTTAATTGAACTTCTGTCTTCATTGAACATACCATTCATTTCCAGTTTTTACCTTATCTGTGACATTCCAGGAATACACAACAGGGTGTGTTCACGCTTTAATAATAACCAAAGAAGCTTTTGACTTGATTTCCTCTGGCACTGTAAAGTTTTCCTCTGTTTATTCTATTGAAATTTTTTAGCTATTTAAGGTGCTTGCCAGCTAGTGAAAATGCAGGTGATCATGACACTGAATTCGGTGCTCCACTTTAGGATCACTTATTGTCATTTGTACCTGTTTTTTTTTTGACACTATTTGGATACAATAAAGGAACAATACAGAAAGCACTGAATAAAAAAAAAAATATTACTGAGTGTTAGAAAATACAAACTTCTCAAAAAGTAAATCACACTCTGCATTGTCTGTCTGACTAGGGAATAAGAGCAGGAAAGGACAGCTGATTAACTCTTTTAGGGCTAATGTCAACTTTTGTCAACAGCATGGCTCAAGGTTGAATGTTGATTTTAGTTATCATCCAGGGGTAGAGGGTAATAATCAGCTGTAGACGTCGACAAAACTCGCCATCACGTTACGGTAGACCACCTTTGCTAGGAGGACTGTTAGACTCATTGACTTGATATCAAATCCCTGTGTGTGTGTATGAGGAGTGTAGAGTGAACAACATCTAGAATGGCATTGATGTCGAACAAAAAAGCAAAGTGATTGTGCAAAGCAAAATATTCTTTGGGCATCATTAATTTTTTTTTGCTTTATGCATATTATTGCTATGTCAGACGGACTTATCAAACTCCGATTTTGATGCAAGTGATCTGGAAATCAAAAACGAAAGGCAGGTAGCTGTTTCCTTTCTGGGAAGTGCCTTTCAGAATATAAATGGTTAGACATGTAGTAAGTATGTAAGCTGTATTACAGATAATCTTAGAAAGCTAATGTTTAATGTTAGTTAGTTTTGGGGAACAATATTCAGACCTGGGAGAAAAATGAAAAAATAATTAGTCCTGAAAGAGGCCCTGAAAGAGTTAAAGAAGGAATCCAAATGAAAATCAGAATGAGATACACCAGTCCAGTACAATGATGTACTCCAAAAACTACTAAAAACCTGAAACTGGTTTGACCTACACCTGCTCAATTAAACGAAAAAGCACATAAAAGCAAATCTTATTTTTCCAAACCTATAATGGTCTATACCAGAAGTACAGGAATGACAAACAGGTCATTAGTAATAATAATAATAATAATAATAATAATAATAATAATAATAATAATAATAATAAGCATTTTATGTAGTGAGTGGGGAGCCACATCAAAGACCGCTAATTTGTAGCATCCACTCATGAGCTGTTAGGTAGTGAAGTGGTGAGAGACAGCGGATGATTAGGGGGACAAAATGACTAGACCATGGTGGGCAATTTAGCCTGGACATCAGGATACACCTTGCTCTTTACATAGGATGTCCATGGATCTATTATAACCAAAGAAAGTCAGGACCTCAGTTTTATATCTCACCTGAAGGACAATGCCATTTTTACAGCATAGTGTCCCTATCACTGCACTGGGGCATTGGGATCCACATTCAGACCATAGGGTAAGTGCCCCTGCTGGCCTCAGCATCACCCCTACCAGCAGCAACCCAAGCTTTTCCTAGATGGTCTCCAATCCAAAAACTGGCTGGGCATGAATGTGCTTAGCTTCAGGTGGATGACCTCTTCTGAAGCGCATGTGGTATGGCTGCACCCAGTATAACTTTTGTCTCTGTATTTTGTTCTTCATGCATATGACATGGGAATTGTCCACATGTGCAATATAGTTTTCCATGCATATGTTAGTAAGTATTACCTTCACATTTTTTGCGGTCAGTAAAGCTCTCAAAGTTCTTATTTATTTATATCATTTGGTCATTTAAATTATTTATATATCTTTTCTTTCAGAGCACCTATGTGTCACTTTGATGTCCATTTTTAGAAATGGCAGTGTCTGGCAAGGTATAGGAATACTGCCTCATTTCAATTGTTCCCAGCTTTCATTGGCCATTAGCTTGTGCTCAGTGTAATAAAAGACAGTTGCTCTTGCATAAATTATATATTAGATTTTCATTTAGAAAATCTACTGCTCTTTGCAAGACATATTGTCAAATACAATTTGTTTCTTCATCACAGGCACACACCACCAGTACATTTTGATGACAGTGTGTCACTCTCCTGAGCCACATGAGACGTATATGATTTCTAATTCTGTGGATTTTTAATGATGCACATTAGGACTGAATTAAATGGCCGATTTGTTACGCTCCGTCTTCCTTCAACAGATCTGTGAAAAATCAATATCTGTCTCTGAAACCGTGGGACATATTTTTCCTGAACTCAAATTGTATTTTAGTGAGCATTTTTTTTTATTGTTATTCTTGAAAACTCTTTTGTTTGTGTAAAGATCAATAATGTGAAACTAAAAAAATACTTGATTTGCATTTCAGTTAATAAGAAAATAAAAATCATTTACTCCAATTTGTTCAGCATGTATGACATATCATTTTTTTGTCTTATTTTTTTATTTGATAAATTTAGACACACCCATTTATTTTTTGAACCTGCCTTCTTCAATAACAGTGCTGACCTTAGATTGTAGGTTATGTTGTGGATTTCTTTTTAAGTAATCAATGATATCACCTAAATATGTATATGTTTTATTTGTTTCCAGTTGATCTATTGGACAGTGGCAAGTGAACTCTTCAATAAAAACACTGCTAACTTTATATAGACATACTGTAAACAAGAAACGACAGCTAAAGTGCAGTTAATTATCATATAGACTGAAACAATTAGAAACATAAGGTAAACAACTTATCAGATGGTCAAATCTTCGCCATGTTTTACACAAGGCTGGCAGTGGTCCTTTGTTCTATAATAGCAATATATTTATGAGTATACTTCTACCTAAAACCTACCTTATTTATCTATATGAATATAGAAAATAGAAAATAATTTAATTTATAGTTAGGATAATAGCACGTTTTCATATATGAAAACATTTCAAAATGATTTACAATAATAATGGCTAACCAGAGTTACAATAGAAAGTAAAAACTAAACAACAGCTTATAACAGATTGAATAAAGCAACAGAGAATCAAAATGTCCAACTTAATAACATAAATTACAGTCATATGGTAAGGGAGGAGAGAAAAGTAAAAACTTGTTATAATTTTGGAGAAAATAAACTCCCAGGGGATCCAAGGTCAAAAGACCACTCACCGTCCTCTGGGTATTCTACAGTCCTCAAATGTACTGTATCACCGTTAGCACGATCTTGTGGAGGTGTCTTCATGTTTCCAGCATCGCATGTGGCTACAGCACACTTAGGCCTGGTGGGCAGTGCTCCTAGTACTGGCAAAAGAAAAAGAAAACACACACAATTGGTGATTTGTGACCAGTCTATAAAACAACATTTTTTGAAAATTTCTACCCAAAATATGAGGGATTGGCACAATTTCTTAAAAGATCAAGAAAAGGCCAGGCTTAAAGAGATGTGTTATTAATAGTTTCTTACTATACTCTCCTGGCGTATCTCTAAGAGTAAAGTATTCCAGATTGTCAGTGTGTAGAAACAGAATGCCACCTCTCAGTTATTTTATGTTACACTCTGGAATTGCTGAGCAAGCAGGTGTTACCGAGGATTTAAAATTACAATTAGGAATGTAGGGAGACAAACACTATAAAATATTAGAAAGTCCTGGATTGTTTTCAGTGTTAAATACATTTAAAAGTCTTTTAAAATCAATACCAAAAGAGACAGGCAGCCAGTGTAATAATGCTGAGACATGCTCAGATTTGTTTTTTTTTTTGTTAAGATTCTTGATGTTGCATTTTGGACAAAGTGTAACTAAGTTATCTTTTTTAAGTATTCCTGATATAAATGCATTATAGTAATCAAGACAGCTAAAGACAAAAGCATGTATTAACTTCTTAGCATTTTCTGGTGTTATAAGAGATCTAACATGTGCTATGTTGTTAAGCGAAATAATGCAGTCTACTGCGGTAGGCTGGCACCTTGCCCGGGGTTTGTTTCCTGCCTTGTGCCCTGTGTTGGCTGGGATTGGCTCCAGCAGACCCCTGTGACCCTGTAGTTAGGATATAGCGGATTGGATAATGGATGGATGGATAATGCAGTCTAAGTAATATGCTTAATATGTGATCACCCGTCTGCTTTTGAGTTTGCCTAATCTAAATTATGATTCCAGAGATCCATGTATATTCCAGTACCATCATGCACAGGACAGGAATTCACCCAAAATGGGGTATCTGCCTGTTTAAGAGCACCCCTACTCATACACCTTTAAGTACACACTCCCAAACTCACTCACATTAGCTGACTTACAGATACAAGTCAACCTACCTGCACATTTTAGAAATGAACAACACCCACCAGGTCACATTCAAACTAAATGCATACTGACGCCTGGAATGAAATATGAACCCACATCTATAGAAAAAAGCTGGATGGGTAAATATATGTAAATACAGAAATAAGAACACCCATGCCTGCGCAGCTCATTATATCATCACAAACCATGGTACTGTACCATTGTGTTGACCCCATTTGGGAAATTAAAATCAGAGAAGATTTATTGACTTTAGCCGAACTTCACCCTTTTCAGGCTTAGTGTAAAAAAGCATAACCAAGTACAGTAAAAGTCTGATTATCTGTCAGGTATCAGGACTGAGGCCTTGACATATAAGAGAATTGATAGATAAGAGAACAGCTACTTTAAAAATGATATACAGTAGATAGCAAATAGTTGTATTTATTTACAAAAAAATATATATCAACAAAATATAATAATAGTACCAAAATGAATTAACTCATATAATATTGTAATTACCAGCGTAATAAGCAAATACTCTGAGGTACTAGAGTTTTCTACGTTTTACTTGGAGTCTTCATTCCGTAACAAACGGTGCCCTATCTTATACTTCATTATCTGGGTTACAAAGTACATCTCCAAAATAATAAAAGAAAGCTTTCGCTACCAATAATTCTCTCCTGCCACTCAAGTTCTGTCTTTTTCGATATCGTGAAAACTCTTGCTTATTGTCTCCCGACTCCCTACTCAAAACTTCCTTCCGCCGCACTTTCATTTTCCTCCTAACTTCTCCTATCACTTATCTCCTAAAAGGCGTGTCCATCCCTTACTGAATAGAAGCTCTTCACCCAGTCCGCCCTTTCTGCTCCCTCACAGCACATCACAAGTTGTATGCACATCACAATATATTAACAAAACGTAATATAACAGAATTTAAAAAGAAAATTGAAATGAAGAAGAACGTTAATATTAACAAAGAATAACACTGTCATCAGTGGTTTCCATTTTCAACATGTTTTTCAATTTTGTCGGCATCACGCTCTATATCGTTCACTGTTTTTCTTCCTACTCTGTAGCGCTTTTGCCGTTTTTTAAATGTTTAATAGTTTCCATTTTTGAGACAATTCCAACACCACACGCATATGTTTATCAGCCATAACAAATGTATAGTAGTTTAATCATAACAAAAGAGAAAAGCTATGGAACACTATTAAAGCTGAAGAAATGTAACTGATACTATGATTTCAAAATGTCACATGACACGTGTGGTGCTGGGAGAAAACACTGTGTTAGTAAAAGGGAGAGTTGTTCCAATGTCCATAGTTCGCACCGTATCGTACGCCAGTAGTAATAGGTTTACTCTGGCATGCACTTTTTTTATTGCCCTGACGGTTAATCGAGTCATGGATAATAGATGTAATGTTGTCAACACATACATCCACAAAACTTCCTAGCAAAATACAAAAAGTATCAAAGATACATCGACATTTGTAACATTTGATATACCATGTTCACGTGTAATGGCAGCAACCATTGTGCACATTTAACATGACACTTTATATACTAGGGAAATTTACTATTGAAAAATAACATAAAGTATAGGGTGTCCCAAAATTCACGCAAGAAGTAATTTTGATAGAGAACACAGGTTTTTAATTAAAAATTGTAAATTTTTAATTGATTCATAAAGTATACAGTATAGGGTTATGTATGGAATAGCATATCGGATAAATGGCCTCCACGGCTTTGCTGGCACATACGCACTCTTTTGTCAAAATCTTCCATGACCATTTGGTATAAATGTGGCTCAGTTTCCTCCTTCAAGGCGTGGGTGGTCGTGGGCTTGATGGCATAAACCTTAGACTTCAAAAACCCCAAAGAAAAAAGTCCAACGGCGTTAAATCGCATGATCTGAATGTTTTAATTAATCTCTTCACAGTTGATGAAGTTAAATCACTATTCTGACCATATTTTGTACAAAAATTGTAAACTGTGGCTGCCAAACCTTATTATAAAAAATAAAAAATATTGCTCAACAATGAAAACGTGGTTCTTTCGTGTAGCGCTCCATTTTTAATAACCCTGAACTGTGTGCTGTCACGCTGTCTTTTTTTTTCGTTGGCAACACTTTACCGCACAAATGGCGCCAAATTCAAATCTTGCGTGAATTTTGGGACACCCTATATATTCAAGGAAACCATAGTATTTGTATTTTCAGTCCATGTTTTCTCTTGTTAAATATAGAGGAGGACCATATTTGATAAATAGACAGAGCTAAAGTAGGAAACCAGACCTTACAGTTTTAGTGGGACTTCTAGATGTCCCAAAGGGGGAAATGTGGAAGAAAAACTATATTTAGGGATCACACAGTCACTTAGGATACTTTCCATATTAAGGCCACAGTAGTTAAATATACAAGCATTTGTTTTACTAATGTCATGAACAGACTGCTAAAATGGTCGAGTAAACAATCCGAATGTTCCAGGGGGATGGTTCAAGAAGCTGTCTGATATAATGTTCTTTCATGATAATAGAAAAATAAATGTTTATATATTTAACTACTGTTGCCTTGGAAAGTTTCCTAAGTGACTGTGTGACCCCTAAGTCCATTTTTTTCTTTCACAAGAACTACAATTTTAAAAGTATTCAGTTCACCTACATTGTGCTCATCCTGGTGATGGCAGTAGTGTCAACATACAGAGTTAAAGAACCCAGGCTAACTGTCTCTAAAATGTTTTCCATTTCCACCTGGGAAAATTCCCAAATGTTCTCAGGGCAGAGAAGAGACTAATCTCATCAGTGTTATTTTACATTCCTGGCACACCCCTCTCCATGGGATGCTCCCAGAAGCATAGAAGTTACATGCCCAAACCTTCTCAGCTGGCTTCACTCAATCCAGAGAAATAACTGGCTCTACTCTGAGGTCCTCCCATACTGCTGAGTTTATGACTGCTGATCCTATAATGGAGAATGTGTCAAGCAATCCTCATTTTAGCCACTTGTACTCACAATCGCCACTACCCAACATTTATGAGGATGAGAGTACAGCCCAACCGGTAAATCTAAAGCTTCATTCAAGGTCTTAGCATCTGTTTCATTACATTCACTATAAGCAGATAACCAGTCTCTTTCTTCTTTGAGATACAACAGTTTTGTGTAGAGACCTGCTGTTGTTGTGCACAAATTATTTATCCATTTTCTTCAAAAATAGGTTTGGTGGAACGTCAAGCTTATCTCTGGATCTACCTTGTGCAAAGCAAATCTTTTTTTCTTATTAGCTGTCACATATAAGAACTAATCAGAATACATAAATTAAACATGGTAAATAGTCATAAAATGATTATTTTTCTTAAAATGTTCTTAAGCTGAATCCATCAATTTGATGTTAAATTTAAAATAGCCTCAGTCTGACTGACAGCTTAACACCATTACTATCGGAATGTTTCATAATATGTAAGCATTATTTCACAAAATATAATATTCAAACTGGCTTATTCCAATATAGGGTCTTAGAGGGCTTCAGCCCGTCTTGACAGCATTTGCTACAAAGTATCTTTGGATAGATAACAGAAAATTTATGTTTCAAAATTTTATCCCTGACAAAGCTATTTCAACATTTTCCCATTATACATTCCATATCATTCAAATTAAGCTTGATGGAAAGATACAATATTTACAAGATGTTCAAAACATTTTCAAAGCTATCATATTGTAATTTTTAAAAACGTGTCACCATATCCGGTGATTACTTAAGAATTGCCAGACCCACTTACATTGTAATACCGTATATAGCATTCACTGTAGGGTAAATACAGTATGCAATCCATTTGTTCTCTCTGCTTTCTCATACGGCTTGTCCATCATATAAACATGGGTTACCATCCATTCATCTTCTTAACTACTTATCTAAGGCAGAGTCACAGAGACAATGGATCTTATCCCAGCAAGTATAGGACACAAGGTAGGAATAATCCCAAGAAGGGGACTACTCCATCACAGGCTTGTGTGGGTTACTGAAGCCTATTAACTCAGCATAAACTGTAAAGATGAAGCCAACCCTGGAAATGGCACCAGTCCATTTGTTTCACAATTCTGTGTATGCTCACACTCAGAAGGCTCTCACTTTCCAATATTTAGTATTTGCTTTAAGAAACAGAATTATATCTCCAGATATCTGTGCACATATTTTCTTTTTACATTCAGCTAAAACATGGAGTGTTGTCACAGCATGTAGTAATTTTTTTTTACCATAGAGCCTTTTAATTCCTATCTCTGGTGGTGTTTGCATGTTCTCCCAATGTACAAATAACTTTCCTTTAGGGTTTTAGCTACCCTGCTGATACACACCGCTATTCTACTGTAGGTTGATTATTAGTTGAACACAGGTTTCTCTGGGACTGAATATGCCTTGCACTGTACAGTCATGATGGACGAAGGTCATTTAGTCTTACTGCAAGTACTGGCATTTAAATTGAATGGGTAAAACATGTTTGGTTACTTTAAATAGCCTCTAGAGGTTCAGTATTAATGGATATTCACTGTTGTAGGGGTAGTAACTCTGTTTATATGCACAAATTCTGTTTCACTACTGTGCCCTCTACTAAGACTGACACCCCAGGCAGCTCTTCATCCTACCTAATTATTATGAAAGCGCTTCTTCTAGTTTTCATATTAAAAGCTGAATACTGCATACAGCTTTGTCAATTACATTAAGCCCCTTTCAATAACATGATGGACGTTTCAGGTATTTAACTGAATTGATTTTTTGATGTGCAGGAGTTGAATGCAACTACATACCCATTTTAGGCTGACTCCTAATGCCTGTATCCTACATAAAGATACCCTGAGCATCAGAAGTCTTCAATAAATCAAAATTAATAGCTAGACTCTTCCTGCATTACAATCTGTTTAACCCCGCCTGATTAAGCCTTTGATCTCTTTGTGGCAAAAAGGACATATTTTATTTTAAGGGCAGCTGAAAGGCACATCTAATGTATGTACAGTGTTGTGGGCAAGCATTGTGAATCACAGATTCATTTGCAGGGCCACTTAGACCCAATGCTGGCGACATTAGATTTAAGGCAAAAACTCCACCTTGAATGGGATACTAGGGCTTTTGCACAGAACATTCACTCTCAACAGGCCAGTTTGGTTATGTCAGTCAGCCCACAATCCATGTCTATAGGTTGTGGAGGGAAAAGCAAGTATACTAACAACATGGGAGAACGTGCAAACAATGCTTTGACCTGAATTTGAAACCAGATTTCTTGAGCTTGACCTACTGTGCCACTTATCACAGAGACTTCAGACTGACACAAAAGTAATTTATTCTATCCATTTGTTACAATATAAAACGTATGGTAATGCTTTGTTATTAGAATTATCAGGCATTATTTTCTATGTTATAAGACTTTACCAAAAGGAGGAAATAGAGGAAATGACGAGAATGGTTACTGTTAATTGCAGATATCTATCAGTGTTCATTGCTTACAGAATGTAGTGTATATTTAACACATTTGTCTGCACTTAACTTAAAGTATTAATTAGGAAATTGTCATTATGATATGTGTCATTCATAGGAAAATAAACTACAATGTAATAGAGCCTCTGAGAGGCAAAATTGTTTATTTCAAAATAAGAAACAACAGTTTAAACGATGATAAAGAAATGGCTATATCCTGGTTCAGTATACATAAAGTAAATAAAAAAATCTGGATTTTATTTTTTTTTTTTTACTAGAATTGAGCAAGGAAGCACTGAACCTATTAAAACCATCTGAATCTGGTGACTTGTCAACGGACAACACCCATAATCCTTCAGGCGAAGAGGAGGCTGGAATTCCTATTCCCAACCACGGCTTGTTACATGTGGCAGAAAGACGGCGTAAGTCTGACTTCTTTGTTGCACCAGTAGATTGTGTGGCTAGGCTATTAAAATGTTTAAAAATGTGTCCTTCTTTAGTATTTTTTTTCTTTATTAATAATTTATTAATTAATACATTCATTATTAATCTATGTGCAGTATAAAGTTATGATTATTATCCTTTGATCTTCTTACCAAAATATAGATTTAATATTTTATCTAAGAGAAAGTGTGTCTTACATATGAATGAATGAAATACTATTTGAATCTTTATTTGCAAGAATGTTTATTAGTAGTTTTACTAAAGTAGTTTTAATACTAGGATCTACTTCTTCTAAAATATGTAAACTGAACTAATTTTTGTAAATGTATTACAAGAGAGCAAAAAATCTTTAGGGTTTCAATCCAACCATTTCCGTGATGTAGTTAATTAAGTGAAAGGTCTAAGCATTCACTAGATCCATTAATAAACGGAACTGGCTCCAAGTCTTTGGATTGGGAGAAAAAGGTATTGTCGCCAGAAGAAACAAACAAAAGCTGTTTAAAAAGATGCAGACTAAACTCCACGATTGAAAAATAGTTACCTCCTAGTGAGAAGTCAAATTTGTATGCAAACAAGGATTAGAAATAAGTATAACCAGGATATTTTAAAAAAATTATTATGTTTATATATCAATTGTGGTCTTTCTTTTACCATACACTTAAAATGAGAATTGCAAACATTGAAGTTATATATGTGTGACCTTAGAATGCCTAATCCAGTCTTCAAGTTACTGATACAGCCAAATGACAATTGCATTGCTGCTACTTTCTAGTGGGGACAGAAGATATTTTTTGGTGTGTTATACAAAATTTACATCTCCTCCCTCACATTCTGTCTTTCTTTTGTTTGTTTCATTGGTCTGATAATAAAGTGGTACTGACTGAACTATGCAGTGCCGCAGTGGACGTTCAGGTACTATAGTCAATTAGTGATGTTGATCTAGATTTTTGTAATGTAAGCCTTGAAAGTGTCTTTAAATTGTTTTCACTGGCTACATGAGGTTCTTTGCTCTCATCTGAGCTCTGATTGGAGGTCTTCTATGAAATCTTTAAACTGTTTCCATTGGTCGTCTCTCATCTGAGCTTGAAGCAGCGGAATTAATTGTATGCAGAGACTGAAGAGCTGATACAGAGTTGAAGTATTCCCTTGATGGTTGTTTTTTTTGGAAATGTTAGGTGCCCAGCTAAAGAGAGTTGCCAACAAAACTCTCTCCAGAATGTCTATTAGATGATGGGATTTCAGTTACCATGGTTCAGATTCTTTGTTTTCCTGATGTTGTGAGACACTTCCAGATTCTTGTAGGCTTTGGCAAAGAGGTTTAGATTAGTTTAATGTTCTTCTATGGAGTGGGCATAGATAGATAGATAGATAGATAGATAGATAGATAGATAGATAGATAGATAGATAGATAGATAGATAGATAGATAGATAGATCACTGTAGGACAAATTCACACACATCCATGATTAGTCACTATTTAAAATATTGTATATGTTATAGCTCAATAGGAGGAAACCATAATGAAATTTATTTATATGGTGCTTTACAATAAAAATACTCCAATGTAATAAACAATGGCAATAAATGCAATGGTCAAATGACTAAAGAAGAGAGGAAAACAAAAACTGTAGCTAGTGATGATTCTGGAGAAAATAAACCTTTTTGGGTTCCAAGGCTAAAATACAACAAAGGCCCTTTGGGCATTCAAATATACATACATGTCATTTCCTAACCTGCTTAGTCTTGAACAGGGTTGTGGGGGGCACTGGAGCCTATCCCAGATAGCATTGGGTGCAAGGCAGGAAAAATCCTGGACGGGGTGCCAGTTCATCATAGGATGCATAAATGTGTCAATGATTAATTATTACAACAATATACCAATAGCCTTATGTAGGCCTTCTTTATTCTTCCCAGCATCGATCACAATCAGAATCACTTTTATTCGCCAGTACTTAATGCACAGGAATTTGACTTGGTAGATTTTCAGCTGCTTATAACAAAACATGTCACATACAAATAACATATATAGCATAAGTTAAAAAATAATTAATAAAACATCAAAGAGGGTTACAACATGTGTTGACCAGTTTGCAATGGTACAGAGTGTCACCACTAAATACTGGAAAAAGTAGACAGGAAAGAATTTCTGCAATTATACGTTTGGTAAAAACTCCCCTTCAGCGCCCGAAACACCCTGATGGTAATTCCAACTCAGGCACAAAGGGTTCATGAATTAAAATAAAATTATTAACACAATACTTGGTGATAGAAAACATGGTATGCAGTCAAAAAGACATTGCTTCTTGGCCAGTCTGAATTTATTTCTGGGATTATTTAAATACCCTAATCAACCTCCAGGTCATTCAGCTTCTAATGTCCTCTAGTTGACTTTGTTTCCACCTCTGAGCCATTTTTCTTTTATGAAACTATCTGTCCATTGTTACAAGCTGTAGAACACCACTACTTTGGTATTGGGATCATCTTGTGCTGTCTATGGTATGAAGTGGTGTCCTACAAAATGCACAGGGTACTCTCATTGTCATGAAATTAATTTTCTCAGAAATGTTCTGCAGGTGTCAGTCAAACTAGTTCCTAGCAGCTCCTGTTTAGCCCAAGACTCTCGGTATCTACTTTGATGAAAAATATGATGTAGTGATGTAGTAGTAGGGGTATTGTCATGTGCACAGAGTACATTGAAATTTTTATTTGTGTGTCCAGTGGAAGAAGAACAGAATCTTACCTCACAAGGTGGTTGGTTCAGTGTTTGCTTCCTATTCACTGACCAATTCCCTTACATTGCATGTGTCCCTCCCATAAAAATATGTGAATACACAGTTGTACAAAGTGTCTGTACCTGTAAAGTGACTTGGGATGGTGATCACTGGAGGAAAAACTGTATATAAAATAAAGGTTGTTTGTTTGCTTTAGTCCCATGCCACCCTGGTACTAATTCTGCTAATTAACTCACTACCAGTTGTGTAGCCCATTATAATATACTTGCTGTATAAGCCCATGCTGTAAAAAGCACAGGGTCCTAGAAACTATTGAAATCGCCAGAAAAAAAATTTTAATGTAGAGATGTCAGGTAATTGAAAGGAACTACTCTGTGTATCTTTCTCCTAGGAGGTTTCATTTTGACAACATGCTCTCATCTCTTGTGTATTAGCGGCTGAGCGACTTCAGAGGTTTCGTTTTGCCGACGTGCTCACCTCGCTGGTGTATTAGAGGTGGGAGGAAAAGTAAAATGGATACCGTTTTGCCGATGTGCTCACCACTCTTCTGTAATAGCGGATAAGCGAGTGACTCTCTCTTTGGATATTTAGTTTTGCCGACATGTTGGCCTCGCTTGCGTATCCTCGGAGGTGGAGCCTTTACCCTGACTTCACCTCTCACTTCCGGGCCAAACAGGCATACACAATTCCACGCGTAGATGCTTATACTTAATATATATATATATATATATATATATATATATATATATATATATATATATATATATATATATATATATAAAGTATACAGCTGGTAATTTTCTAGAGAGAGAAGTGAACTTTTAATGTATTCAAACTGTATTACATTAGAATCTGCTTTTAAAAACTGACGAAACATCCACAAAACATGAATGGTGGTCTAAATGGTATTTAGGAGTGAAAGTCCTTAATAAACTCCTGTCTACACAAATCTAATCATCAGAATCACATATAGTACTTTAAATCTTTGCATAGCACTTTTTATAGCAATGAATCAATCTAAAGGATCCTATGCATGATCATTAAAACACAAATAATAGAAATAATGGACGTATTCTTAAATACAGTATCTCAGTTTTCATAATGTGAGGAGCGTGCTTAAAGATGTACAATGAGTGACTAGGGATCCTACCATAAAGCTTGACCCTGCTATATAAAACATACCACAAAAAGAACTGTACTGCTGTAGCATGTTAAAAAGGAATATCTGAAAAATGACTCCATGCTTGATTAAAATGGTTATACAATGATAATATTTATGAGGTGACAAGACACTCCAACACTATTTAGATAAGTTTCCTCTGAAGTGTGCAATACTGATGCATTTTGTTTTATTTGCTTATTGATTCTCTGCACGCTTTGAATAATTTCTCAACAGCTGGTATTTGTCTTGGTTTCAAATTGCAGATGACACAGGGCTCTCGTTCAAGAACACAAAATGAGGAAGAGCTTTTGCAAGTAGCAGATATCTGATATCTTTTTGTTGTATAGGATTAACATATTTGCACCACGACAAGCCTATTGTGGTTTGTCTTTAGCTAAACCACAACAATACGTGGGAAGCTTCTTTGTTTCCTTGATGTGAGTGTTTGTTTAATGGTCACTGTTTGCTAAGAAATATAATGAATTGCAGATACGTCCGAATTGGATGCAAGTTATTTTTTATTGGCTTGAAAAATTTTGTTTGAATTTTGTCTTTGCAAATATTATTCTCTTTAATTAATTTATTACTGTATTTTAGAAAGGTATTCAGAATTTATCAATTGCTAACTTATGCATTAAATAATGGTTAAATAAAAAGTTTCAAGGATATTTTGACTGGAGTGTTCCAATCCAAATAACTTTTAAGTTTTTAAAATAAATTTAAGGTGTATAATTATTTATAAGAAAGCAAATAATATTTATCATCCTTCTTTTATTGAAATGACTTCAGGGTCAGGGTGGAATGGTGTTTATCTCTGCAGCATCGAGCGCAAGGCAGGAAGCAACTCTGTACCAGAGCAAGAAATAAAATATAATTGGCAATTTCATACTTTTACAAGGGGCTGTGACATAACATCCTTTCCCAACTTGAAGAAAGGCCTTATTAATCAGGAACTGACTTGTGTTAGTTCTGAGGCATTTAATATAATTTAAAAGACGTTCTGTATTTTAATACATTGTTATTTATAATCAAAATCAAAATTCACTTTATTGGCCAGGTACTCTAATGTGCAGTAGCAATTTGTTTTGATAGTATTGGTGCAACGTACAAGGAGAACCCATCCATTCATCCATTTTCCAACCCACTGAATCCGAACACAGGGTCATGGGGGTCTGCTGGAGCCAATCCCAGCCAACACAGGGCGCAAGGCAGGAACAAATCCCGGGCAGGGCGCCAACCCACCACAGTACAAGATGAATACAGAATACAAAAGATAAATATAAAAAGATAAAATACAAAATTCTAAAATATGATGCAGTATACAAGGGCAATACAAAATATAAAGAAATAAAATAATGGTCCCCAGAGAATGTTGACATCTTTCATTTTGGTCAAACACACAATTGAAAAATTGACCTGTAACATTATTACTACTACAAATGTTTAGAAGTATTGCTATTGTTATTTTTATTGTTGTTTTGTTTTGTTATTATTTTTGTGATATAGCTGCACTACCATTTCTAAGAGTGTTTATACCAGGCATCACCATTTTCGGCAGTAGTTTCAAGGGCATCGCCATATTGTTGTTAACATCACATTTGTTGCTGTCATGTGAGCAGATGACAATCTGACCTTTGAGGTAATCACATAGCCATTATGAAAGATGCCAGTGTACATTGTCCAGCATTCTAGCATTTTCGTCCAATTTCCCAGCTCCCATTTCTGACTAAAATTCTAGAAAAAATTATTTATAATCAATTGGTCGATCACCTTAACTCCAATAATTTATTTGAGACCTACCAATCTGGTTTTAGGCGTTATCATGGTGTTGAAACGGCACTCCTGAAAGTGTTCAACGACATCTCTCTTATTACTGACTCAGGTGATGCGGCAGTCCTTGTCCTCCTTGATCTGTCCGCTGCCTTTGACACCATTCACCATGAAATATTGCTGATGAGGCTCGAACATCTTGTTGGGATTAAAGGGGCTGCTCCCCTAAACTGGTTCAGGTCATATTTAACTGGTAGACACTTTTCAGTGACTTTAAATTCCTCTTTTTCATCAACTGTTCCTCTTAAATATGGTGTTCCTCAGGGATCCATTTTGGGTCCTATTTTTTCTCTATATACCTTCACCCTATTGGAGCAATTTTTAGGAAATTTAACATTTCTTTTCACTGCTATGCTGATGATACTCAGGTTTATATTCCCATCCTCAACTCTGCAACAAATCAACTCCACAACTGTCTGTCTAAACTAAGATCCTGGATGGCCAATAATTTTCTTGATCTAAATCAAAATAAAACAGAGGTGCTTATAGTGGGTCCATCAGCTAAAGCCCAAATTGGTCTTGGACTTCTCAGCTCTTTCTCTGCCTTTTCCAAACCTCAAGTCCGCAATCTTGGTGTTACCTTTGATAGTAACCTCTCTTTTGAGAAACAAGTTAATTCTGTAGTCAAGAGTTGCTTTTTCCAACTTCATCTATTAGGTAAGATCAAGCCTTTTTTATCTTCTAAAGATCTTGAGAAAGCTACTCATGCTTTTATTTTTTCTCGCCTCAATTATTGCAATTCGCTGTATTCTGGGATTAACAAATCTCTGATACACATGTTACTGCTGGTCCAAAATGCTGTCCTTCGCTTTCTGGTTGGGCCAAGAAAGTCTGATTCTGTTTCTCCTATATTAGCTTCTTTACACTGGCTGACTGTCAGTTTTCGAATTGATTTTAAAATCTTGCTTCTAGTTTTTAAATCTTTACATGGGCTTGCTCCTGCCTATTTATCTGAATTGTGTGTTTTGCACCAGCCATCCAGAGTGCTTAGATCTTCTGGTCAGTTGTCACTTGTACCAAATGTAAAACCAAGGGGGACAGGGTCTTTGCAGCTGCTGCCCCTCGCCTGTGGAACTCTCTACCTCATCATATTAAGGAGTCGTCTACAACTGAACTGCTCAAAACAAGATTAAAAACTGATGGTTTTCCTCTTTGTGATCATATAACATTATTTTTATTTATTATCTATCTTATCTATTTCATGTTCATATATTTTACTACTATTTATGTTTTATTGTTTTTTTTTTTGTTATTTTTCTTTTATTCTATTATTGTAAAGCACTTTGAACACAGCATTACTATGTTGTGTTAAATGTGCTATATAAATAAATTGACATTGACATTCATGTTTTGGATTGAATCCCCAAAAAAATTAACAACGGTTTCAAAAATAATTTTACTAAAGATTTGGAAAAGAATTCTGTTTATTGACTTTTGAGTTTAGTTTCATTTTGTTTTTCATATTTAGTACTCCTGCTCCAATAGGCAACAAATCCAGCTTGTCTTGTGGCAATTCTTGTAGTTTCCTTTCCTGAAAGCCCATCGTTTTCTAGTTTTTTAAACATTCAAACACCTTGTTTGAATTTACCTTCCATTCTACATTTTGAATTAAATAGGGTTTCAGTAAAATGAAATAAAGTTTACCTGATTTGTTACTTGGCTACACATTTTAACAGATCATTAAACTAATATGGGACTTGAATGAGTCCTATAATACTCCTCCTTTGTTGTCACAAAATTGGTTTTATGTGCAATGACAGTTGATAGCATAGAGAGGTTTTCAGATGGCCATTCCATTGTAGGTTGCATTCGGAGTTGAAGATGAATTGGAAAAATGATGGAGCACTTTGTCATGATGGGCAGGGACAATCAGCTGGAAGTGAACAACAGCAATATGTTGGCATTAGGCTTTTCTCGGCTAGAAAATCCCTAATTTCTTATGACCAGTCACCAAAATTGGGGGTGATACAGGCCTTAAAATTACTTTATATAATGGACCTACTGAACAATTGACTACATTAGATAAATAACCCAGATAATATGTTCAGTATGGATAAGAGCAGGTTCTTCTAATTGAGGAGAGTCAGGTACTTTCATGTATGTGATAAGCTGCTGGAGTTGTTCAATCTATCTATAGTTGTCCATGTGCTGTTCTTTGCTGTGGTCTGAAGTAACACCTGCTTAGGGGATGTCAAGTGCCTGACTAAACTGATTAGGAAGGTCAGTTGCATTACAGGATTAACTCAAGACTCAATGGAGGCAGGGGCTGATTAGAGGATGATAGCAAAATTAGAGGCCATTATGACTAATGCTCTCCATGAGCAACTTTAACCACTAGCTCACTCAACCATGGTTTGCTAAGTGACACTGCTGAGGGTCATTTTTGCCCATGGCAAACAGATGGTAAACTGTTTCTTCCTGTTGTATCCACCTTGACCATTACCAATTATAAGAGACACACTAAGATAATGAGTATTAATATAAGGCACTTTGTTAAATTTACACTGGCTATGTTGTAGTGTATGTACAGTTATGTGTATTGCACTACTGGAAGAATATGCTTTTTTTGTTTTTTACGGCTTTGCACAATGCCTTTATGGTCTATGTTGTTGTGCTTGAGCATGTAAGCTTTCCCTCAGGATCAATAAACTACAGGGTGGTCCACATCTAATTATGCAGATCCAGATCGTCTGGATGACTGATTTATGCAGGAATGATTCCAATTCGGCACAAAGACGATTCTTCATGTCGTCAGTTCTTACACTTCTTGATGGTCTGGGATTTTTTGGGTGATTTTCGATGTAATAAACTTAATAATAATTATAGCATAATGAAAATTGCATAATTAGATCTGGACCACCCTATACTATCTATAACTGTTTTGGGACAGGTAACATATCATTAAATACTTTTGACATGAGCATCGAAAGTAAAACTGTGGAACATATGGCTTCTATTTTTTTTCCAAAGAAGATGCTGATAAGGTTGATATAAGCTGGCATTATTTGCCCAGATGTACAGGCAGGCAGCTAAATGAGTCCCAGGTTGGAAGGTTGTGAAAGATGTACTAGACAAGCACAATCCTGGACATACGTTTAGCACAAATTTGAAAGCTTTAGACCAAACTGCCAAATGTTCTGCTTTAATAAGGGTGATTGAACATCCTGATTATCAAATAACTACATTAGTGGCTAAGTGACTGTCTTTCTTCAGAGGTTTCATTTTGTTGACATGCTCACCTCGCTTGTGTATTAGTGGTTGGAGGAAAAGTAAAAGGGATACCATTTTGCAGATGTTAGCGACTAAGCGATTTTCTCTTTCTTCTGAGGTTTCGTTTTGCTGACGTGCTGGCCCTGCTAGTGTTATTAGCAGCTAAGGGAGTTTTTGGTTTCCTCAGAGGTGGAGCCCTTACCCCAACTCCACCTCTCACTTCCAGGCCAGACACACACACACACACGAACACACACACACTTCCATGCGTAGACATTTATATACAAGATAAAGTGCAATAGTGTAACAGCACATGGCTCTAATTACCTTACATCTGAAGCTGCAGAGATAGACTCTAGTCTATGACTCCAATACAGAATTAGGAGGTTCAACAAATGGATGGATGCTTTTGTTTAGCTTTTAAACTGAGACATGAAATCGTCCTCTCAGCATTGAAACTCACATTACATGTGTACAGAAGGCATTATTGTTTCTTCTGGGGAGATTTGCTATAAAATTAATTATAAAATTCCTAATTGCCCATATTGCCACAGAAAATTTTTTTTATGTTGCATTATGCATGTTTACTGTGTATATACACATACACACATTATATACAGTATTTATCTTGTATATAGGGCTTTTGTATATATACGTATATATATATATATATATATATATATATATATATACATCTGTATATACATTTTGTCAGTGCACAAAGGAAGGAGTGCTTAGAAAAAAATAAATGTTGAGGTGCCAACCCGGTTATCTCCATTTAATTCCTTCAGTACAAAACAAAAACAAATGCCCAATGGTGTGCTAAATGGAAAAAGTTAAATTAAATATAGCGCTCATGGCTTTGAGTCTTCAGTTTGCACGGAGCTCCATCCTGTGAGTCGCTCTGGCTATCATAGACTGAATCTCCTTCTGGCACGCTCAAACCTTACGGAGCACCAGCTGGAAGAGCTGGGGTCAGTTACCCTCAAAGGGCATCTTCTTTGGACTGTGTAGGAATAGCACCCCTCTCACGCTGCTGTGGTATTACGAGCCTCAGATGTGTCACTGAGGTGATTATATATAGTGTGGACGTGGCCTGAACACAGACAGGCAGACATGTTCTTTTTCCACCACCACACGTTTATTTACAAATATCCTATTTACAAAGTCCAAAAGTGCACACAAACCCCCCAAAGTCCTGGCCACACAACGCCTTTCTTCGGGCCGCCTTCACACTCTCTTCTGCTCCGTCCTGCTTCCACCCGACTCCAGCCTCGAATGAAGGGAGACGGCCCCATTTATCCACACCTGGATGTGCTCCAGATGCTCCCCGGCAATCACCCACTGACACGCCCCAGTGTGGCAGAAGTTCCAGTTGTACTCCCGGAAGCTCTCCGGGTGTCCCTTCTTCTCTTCTCGTCCAGGGTTCCCAAAGCATCGGGGCGCCCCCTGGCGGTGACCACAGGCCCCTACAGGGTTGGGCTTCCAAGCCCTCTGCCCGTGGCCCCCAAAGCAACCAGGGTGGCGGCCCCCATGTGATCCAGGGCGGGCGTAGACCCTCTTCCGGTCCTTCAGGGCGTCCCGGCCGGGTCGTCGCCCCTGGCATCCCTGACAATAGTTTTGTACTAGTAATAGTCTTATTTCACATTAGGTATAACTTTCTTTGTAACAGATCTGCTATCTAAAGAATCAGCATGTGAGCATGGCCTAGCAACAGTCTCTAAACACAAACCACACCTTATACAGTATTTTCACAATAGGTTATTAGTCAACAACAAAAGCAATTGTCATATTACCAAAGGCATACTCAATAATATGAATTTTCCCCAGTGGCAATTGCACTCACAGAAATTCAGTTATAATTAGCATTTAGTAACCTAAATGGTAAGCAGAATGTGGATAATATTTTTATTTTTATCACCTGACATTGAGAGAATTTATACTTTTTGCTTGTTGTTACTAATGTTGAAAAATACACAATTTCCTAAGCATGGAAGCACTAGAAATATAAATCCTGGTAAGTTCTCTTGAGGCCTCTACTTCAGTGATGAGCATTTTCCTCTGTTCTGTAAAGCACTTACTGTTCTAGAAGACACTGTACTTCCTGAGTGCAGCCTGCCCCATATTTGCTGGACTTTTCCACAAAGGAGCCCTGTTAGGGAATTTCCTTTTAACAACAGATCAACAGATCACATTACAACATTTTACTTAAATCAAGATAAAGAGAATAGAATAGTCCCTCTCACATCATGCCCCCTGTATGGATATGAAAGGCACCAGAATAGCTAAACAAAATGTCACATTTTGTGACTTCTAGTACTGTGGCATGTCATTTTTGCCAACCACAGTTGCTGATCTTCTCATCAGACTGTGTCAGTTTAAGTGATTTAAAATCACTGGCCACATCCATTTTACGAAGCAAGTGCCAATCTTCCAGCACCTTCATGCTCGCCCCCTTTTGGTGACAGCGAATAATGTTTGAATTCTGCTGTGGTATATAAAATAATATGCCAGACATGCAATCTTCTCTTCTCTTTGTGAGGTCCAAAGCCCCCATGTTCCCTATGTCTCATCATGGCATTATATGAATGGTAGTTCCACATGAGCATTTATTCACACATAGAGTCCACACAACAATTAATGACAACATCATTTGATTTTATTGGAGCAAGTTGTGGACTAGTTGGACTGAATCATTGGGCATTTCGAAATATGTGACCAACTTCACAGGATTGTGACACCAACAGCCTCTGACTTGCTAAGATTTTTTAAAAGAATGCTACGACAGAAAAATGCTGGAACGTTTGTCCAATTTGACATGGCCTTAAGACAGTTTGTAAGTATTTGGTGAAACATGTTATCATTTAATAGGAATTACTTATACAGATAATGCATTAATTAAGCACGTTAAGATAAAGCATAAAAAATTTCCTTACATTCGACAAGAAACACTACATAATAAGTGGCTTCTAAGCCTTGTGACCACAGTACTACAGTAGAGGTTTATTGAAATATATTCTGATTGTTTCATCAATAATTAGCATTATACAAGACATTACATCTCATCCAGTAGTACTGTTACAACTTTCTTTTTCACTGAGACATACTGCAACTTTTTCAGTTGGTTGGTTTGTGAAACTCAACTACTAAAGGTTTTTCTGGGTCATATGGCAAAGAATGGGAAAGGGTAGAACATCTTAACTTGAAAATGAGTGGTCAGTAAGGCAGGAATGCTTTTCACAAACAGGCTTGGATCTGCTTTCAGCTTTGACCCGTTTCTTTTAATTAATTTAATTTTATAGGTACTTATTCTCTGTTAAGAAGATATAAGTCAATGATTAGAACAGCTCAGGCAGACATAACTAACCTTGTTTCTCTATGAAACTGAAAATATTCTTGACTTATTACTTGAGAAACAAACAGTGGAACTTGTTTCTTCCACACTAACTGCTCAGCCACCATGCAGCCTACGTAAGATCAAAAAACACAAGGTCAAAAAGCACAATGGAGGAACACAATAAAGTAAGAAAACTGAGAATTTCAGTTAATAGCCAGGTTTTTAGATATTTATTCCAGGATACTTTAAAAGGTACTAATACTCCTGATAAACGCAAAGATTAGCCACTCCAGACTTGAAAATGTGCTGAGCTTCTGCATCAAATTCAGTGAGGCAGCAGCATTAATCCACCATGTTGTCAACTTGCCTAGCATGTGATTCCAAAGCTGTCAAAGTAAACGGAGCACAGCTAAGAAATGAGTTATACAGAGCAAAAGAATGAATCAAATGTTTAATTATGTGGCATTGGAATAGAGGAAAATCTGCACTGGAAATCTGGCTATCCAATTATTTTCTAAATCTCAATTTTGGTTTAATGATTGTGAGGAATTGAAACATATTGTGGCCACATCAGGTCATAGAAAAGTTATGATTAATAAATCCTAAACAACACATAAACCCTTCGGGCCCCTTGCCCAACTAGTTACCTAATTAATAATGAAAAGCCCATTATGTTATATTCCTCATATTAATTAGGACAACAGGACAGGGTCCTGTCAGACTTATTGTGAAATAACAGTAATTCATTCTTGTTAGAGGGTGTCCAAATTTCCAGGCAAAGAAAAAATTATTTATATGTTATTTTATTTTTAGGTAATATAATGTACTGTTCTCTCTTTGAGTTATAGAGGGTGTATTAGGATTATTCCAGCTGGGTAAAATTCAGCACGACATAAATTTATTGTAGGAAACCACAGTGTGTTTATCGTTAGATAGTCTAACTCTATCCAGTTGTACTCTAGAATAATACAACATTATCTGATAAATAAGTAAATTTATTTCTCAAAACATGGTCTTAATTTAGGAAATTATCAGACATATGACCTAGCAAGCCTGGATCTACAATGAGAGCATGAGCAATCACTCATACATTACTGGACCACTGCTCACATATGTTACATGGCCGATCATAAAAGGACCTGACTTTCAAACAAAATTTAACTATGAAAATGAAATAAAAATTACTTAAATAAATCAATTAGTGACCTGGTTTAAATGAGTTTCAAACAAAATTTGGCTATTTGAAGCAGTCCATGCTGTTGATTCTAAGTGCAAAGCTGAAGAGAGTTCAAGTATTACATCGAAGAAATGTGTTTGGGGTTTAGGATGCAGTGGTTGATAAAATGTTTTTGTAAAACAGACTTGCTGCATTGCGCCAGACAGCACATTGTTCGGGCAGAAATTTGTAACTACCTGAAGGTGGATGGTGTCATTTGCAGACTTTCCTTGAAACCAGGATTACATCAAGGAGTTAATTTCGTTTTTGGACTTTCGTGTAGCATTCCAGGTCTCCAGCTGACCGTAAAAGACAATTTAGTCTAATGAAAAATATAAAAATAAAAGTGCTTAGATATCAAGCATTTGGAAAACTTGACGAGAATTAAACTCTTCAAATTCTAAGCAGACTGCTAGTATTGATAGAGATTTATGGCTTTTTCTGTCTGCACTAAGTTATAGAGAAACTTTGAATATTAAGTTAAGAATACAAATAAAGTTAAAAACAGTACTTTGTTATATCAGTTCAGTTATTTTTTCAATACTTACAATAAAATATGCAATACAGTAAATAATTATATGTATGATTTTCTTTTACGCTATATGCAGAAATGCTTTGCTAATACTGGTGCTCAGAATTGTTGGTTTTTAGAAATTGGCTTGCACCGGGCCACTCCTTAGGGGGAACATTGATGGCATTGCTAATAATTAAGATCCAATACCTAATATATTTTAAACTGTAAAGATAATGTAAGATTTGCAATTTATTTGCGGTAAATATATTGTTTAAATTTAAAACATGAAGCAGAAACTACACTATCACACACTTAATACCTGAGGATTAGGCCAAGAATTGTATTGTTCATGTTCAATATTTTTTAAGAACATTTTTACCTTCCCCACTTAATACGGCCCTTGATGCCTTTACAAATAAATAGCCTGTTTTAAATTAAATCTTGTGGCACCTGCTAACATTCATTTTTCATCCAAAGCCAAATTGTTGATATTTAATCCGAGAATGGCTACTAACCATTTTATATTCGTCAATGAAATGATACCTTTGATTAGATTGAAACTGTAATTGAACCATATGTCTGCTAATGGCATTGGATAACTGCAAAACATATTCAACAATTTTGTAACACCACTTAGTTCTCTTCAGGTCTTGCATCTATCCTGGCATCACTTTACAAAAGGCAGAAACGAACACAACATAGTGCCAGGTCTCTGCAGGATATACTTACACATGTACCTACACTTATACAAAAGAGGAAAATGTATACCACTCAGGTTTCTGGGATGTGTGAGGAAAACCAGAATACAGGCAAGAAAATATGTTGCAAATTCTACATGCTTAATGAAGCATATTGTACTTTATTAATTTCAGTTAACTGGTATGTTAATATTCTGAATCCTTAATTGCTTCTTTTCTCTCTATTATAAAAAAAAATCTTGCAACAATACAAGACTTTTTTCCTGTGACAAGATATGATCTATTGAAGAGAGATCTTTTGAAGAGAGACAGAGAGACACTTTCACTTCCCACGAGCCGGACAAGTCACGTCATATTTACAACCTTTGGAAGCAAGTCCTGTGGTACACATGCAGAGCAGGTTAGAGGTAATGGAAGTAGGAAAATTTCGAAAGTCTCAAAAAAGGAGAGTAAAGATTGCATTAGCGCAAACAAACTGAAAATATTACTTGTTGAAATAACGGAACAGCGAAAAGAGATCGAATATTCAGGTGTTATATGGGCTTTTAAATGTTTGAAGCGTCACACAAAATGCAGATCACGCGGCACGGCAGCAGCAGCAAGCCAGTAGCTGATCGAACAAAGGGGAGGTAAAAAAAACTGTATTTGTTTCCCATTGTATCACCGTTTAAGAGGGGTTTTCGAAGAGCGGATGCATCTCCTTGTGGTGTGTTCAGCCCCGTTTTTCACAATGGCACGTAGCGCTGGCAGGGGGGAGAAGTGGTTGGCGAGCGAAACGAGCAGGGGGCAAAGCCCCCTAGTAGTCCTAAATATTAAAATTCATTGACCTTAACTGCATTTTTACTTCTTAACAACTTTCCATTTAATAATTTAAATGTAAATAACAAATCAACAAACACCTAAAAATTGTTAGATATTTTTACACATACAGTATGTATATGTTCATTATTAAGTATCTCTATAAAATATTTGAAGGAAAAGGGGATAAAAGTTGAAATGCTGAAAAATATGCATCTACTCCATTCCACAAAACATTCTTTACAGAGAAGGAAAATCTACAATATTACAAAGTTTTAATGTGGCAGAATGGGGGCACAAAAAAGTCGTAGAATTAAATGCCTAGCTTTATGAGCATCAAAAATTGGATTAAGCAAAAACCTGCAGCCAGTGCTACATTTTAGAAAATTAGTTTGACCCACCTGCAATACAGAATAATAAGTGGCTTGGACGCTGTCCCTACAGTATCGAGCTGGCATCCAAACATTGAAGAGGTTGTCATCAAGGTCATGTCAGTATGTACTGCAGGCTTGCAGGCTATTTTTTTTTGTGCACCATCTAGTATTAGTGCCCCAGATTAAAGGTTATATAATAAGTACTAATCACATATGCCAGAGGACTGTTGTGTTTTTTGAAAATGTTTACTTGCACAAAACAATGGCATAGCTTACAGTTCATCAGATTTCATTAGGTTCTTATTTAATGTCTTCAGTCTGTAAAGGCATTAAAGAAAAATGTGAAATTACAGCAAACTTTCACCTATAAACTTTATAATCTTACTAGCATTTTGTACTTTACTGATGCTTTTTTTGGCTAATTTGATAATTAAACATAGCACACATTTGGAAATTTTACCGGTGAACAACTAAAACAATTGTGCAAAAGCTAATTTACATGGAAAACAAAAATTTTAAAATGAAAACGGAGTGGTCTTGATCATTTACACCTGTCACAGAGCTTTTGTTTGGAAGGTTACTTCTGACAATTACTAATGACCTTAAATTCCACAGATCATTAATTCTAAAACTAAATCCTGAAAAAGCACCATCAACCTGTTGTGTTTCTTCCCCCTCTTCTTTATGTGTAAGTTAATTATGTCCTTAATGAGCATGCATTTTTTTCTGCTGTTTTACTTTTTTCTGTATGATGAAATATCTTAAGATTTAGTGAATTACCCTTTTCCTCAACGGTCAAATTCAATTCAGTTCTATGGGAGATATAGCCTGTTTATTTCTCCTCGTTCTTAGTTGACAAATGCTACGGTATCCTATTTTTACTTTCCTTTTGTAAAATACATAACTTAAAAGCAGAATTAGTGTACATAACATGACTCAAGTGTTTACCTGATATTTGCATGCCTGCATGCTCTGAATTTTGCCCCCTCGTAGTTAAAGCCCTGGTAAGTCAAGTGATGGAATTCTTTTTTAGCATAGATGACTATTTTGATAAAGGCTTGATTTTCATTTTAAGGATGAAGAAGTTACTATGATGGGAGATTACAGTCCAGTGGGTGTGCATGTAGGTGGCAGTGAAGTGCTTGCTCTCTCAGATTAGTAAGAAACCACCAAAGGTTTGCTAATTCTAGATCTGGACAAGTGCTAACCAAATGAAAGAAAGTGATGCAATGAAGAAGAAAAAGGAAGAACACAGCTCCTGTACCAGTCTTACCCCATTCCAGCAGATACTTACTTTCCCACCTCCATGAACACCCTTCTACTGAATCATGAATGTCACTGTGAATGTTATCAGTCTGTTCGTCCATCCATCCATCCACCTTCAAACTCGCTTATCCAGAGCTTAAAGCAAATGTAACAAAAAACAAGCATGCTATAAAAAAATTATGCTATAGTTTTTAATAAAATTAATTTACATTTTGTCATGTTAGGTTAGCCAGTGAAAGGTGACATCCTTTCAAAGATAACTTTATTATGAACGAAAATCTATAAAACAAGTGACTGCAATGGGGATTAAAAAATTGATTTTTTTAGTCTATTAAGCAAGACGTAATATTTGAGTGTTTTATTAAAATAAGATGTAGTTATTAAGTGAATACACTGTGTGACAAAGACTATAACTATATTATTGAGCTCACAAAGGAAAACAAACATTACTTTTAATCGTATGCAATACACAAGATACATATATCTATATCTATCTACAGTATATATAGTATGTATATCTATATTTATCTATCTATATATATATATATATATATATATATATATATTGTGAACGTTACCCGGACACAGACAGGCATGTTGTAATCCACCACCACACGTTTATTTTACAACTATTTACAAAGTCCAAAAGTGCACACACCCCAAGTCCCCAAAGTCCTGGCCAACACATAATGCCTTCACTCTTCAGGCCGCCTCCACTCTCCTCTGCTTAGTCCTTCTTCCACCCGACTCCAGCCTCGAATGAAGGGAGGCAGCCCCTTTTATTTGTACCCGGATTTGCTCCATGTGAATTCCGACAATCATCCACCGACACGCAACTGTGTGGCGGAAGTGCCGGCTCTCGGGGTGTCCCTTCTTCTCTTCCCCCCAGCACTTCCTGGTGTGGCAGAAGTGCCGAGGTCCAGGGCTCCAAAGGCATCGGGGCACCCCCTGGCGGAGACCACGGGCCCCTACAGGGTTGGGCTTCCAAGCCCTCTACCCGTGGCCCCCAAAGCAACCAGGGTGGTGGCCCCTACGTGATCCATGGCGGGCGTAGACACTATATTATGGTACTCAACCAACCAAAATACTAACTTTTTTCGATATTTTCCATCCCAAACATTCCAGTAACATTTACATGTATTTATTTATAAGACACTTTTATTCAAAGCAACTTACAAACCAGGCCAATACCAGTTAGGGGCCGCCCTGTGGGAAAGCTTGAGACTTTGCAGGATCCCCTCAAAGTTGCTGGATGTCATGGCTGGCCTGTACACTGGTAACTCAGTGCTGTGCACAGTGGAGGAAGAACCTCTAAGTTCTTCCCAGTTGATTGTGGATTTCACCATGGGTGTGTTCTTCCTCTTACTCCAATGCTTGCATGGACTGGGTGTTGGGCAGGGCTGTGGCATCCAGTAGCTGTGGGGCATCCGTTGGTGAAGTAACATTCACTGATCTTGACTTTCCTGACAATGCTGTGATCTTTACGGGGTCAATGAAGGCTTTAATCTGGACTCTCTCAAGACTGAGTGAGGAGTCAGCAGTGTGTCTGTCTGTGGAGAGAATGTGGATATTTACTTATCTCGGCAGCGACATACATGTTTCTGGTGACTATTCCTATGATGTCAGTAGACAGTTTGGGAGAGCGTGGGGGGGTTGGGGGGGAGGGGTCATAAGGCTGCTGGAAAGGGGGGTGTGGCACTCCCGATATCTTTGCAAAAGGACAAGTTTCCAAGTCCTGGTGCTTCCTGTTTTGCTATATGGTTGAGAGACATGGATGCTATCCAGTGAGCTGAGATGAAAACTGAACTCCTTTGGTAATGCGTCTCTTCGGAAAATCCTTGAGTACTGCTGATTTGACTTTGTGTCGAACAAGTGGGTGGGACTGGACTGCATATCTGCTTGGGTGGTTGCCAACTGGGATCCCAAGCTGTTTCATCATGGGATACAGTAACGCGCTGTACCGGTGCAAACTCCCCAACCTGACCTGACCTTAAAAATAAGCGACCATTACACCAATTAAAGCACAAGACTAATTCATCTAACCTTAACAACAAAAAGAACCTGGCATCAAAATGTTTAGTAGTTAGTAAAGGTTAGCAAACAATCATAGCGATACAAAGCTGTCCACCCACAAGGGAGTTGCTGCAGAGAAGTTGGGTTTTTTGAAAAAGAAACACAATTTTTTTGTAGTTTAGATTGGCAAATGTGTACACCATGCAACCTCGGCAAAATACTGCATTTAAAAAGGTATGCACGTCTTAACTAAAATGGACCCAGGCTCTTTCCATATTCTCTCTAAAGCAATCCTGCTGCCCTTGTCTTCATGATGGTAACAAGTAACGGGAAATAAAAAAAAATGCTTGTTGTGCACTCATTGCTCCTTTGGAACAAAGCGTAAAATTATATTGAAGCCAGCAGTACAAAAATTAACCATTGCTGAAAAGTTTAATTAACCAATTTAATGCTCTGCAGCTGCAAAAGTATATTGGGTGTTACCTCAGTCTTCTCTTCAATAAATATGAGATGTCTGTCTCTGCAATACAATTTCAGTTGGTATCATTTATATTTTACAAACATTATTAAGCCAATTTATGCCTAATATGCCAGCAGCTATATGTCTATGAATAACATCTATCCCAATTTAAGATGTAGTTTTAGAAAATACATATCAAATGAATCTTAGTGTGGCTCCATTATAACACTGAGATCTTAAAGAACCCAAAAGATTAATTATTTAGCCCTGGTTTAAGTTGGACCTGCTGAAATCAAATTATGTTAATAAGTCCAATATTAATCAAAATATTCAATCTGGTCCAGGGGTCCTCAATCACGGTCCTGGAGAGCCACAGTGGCTGCAGGTTTTTGCTCCAACCCAGTTGCTTAATAAAAAGCACTTATTGCTAAAGTAACACTTCTGCTTCACTTTAGTGATTTTGAGCCCTTATTGCTTAATTTTGTCTTAAACAGCTATTTTAATTGCTCCTTATTATCAATAACATGCAAATAACAAGAGAGAGCAGCATTTCTCCATTTAGCTTATTTACATTTACACCTGTGTGTATTTATCTGCACTACTGGGTTTAATTAAATACTTTAAAAAGTGAAGGACTGAGAATTAATCGTCCATTTTAGCCTTCAAATCATTTGCATGATAGAAAGGGAAAGAAAATCTAGGATATGAGAATGACCTGACATAGCAGAGTTAATGTAATTTCATAGCTTGTTAGTGCTTTATTGGCAAGAATTGCTTTCTAGTTAAGCAACCAGGTCAGAACAAAAACCTGCAGCCACTGCGGCTCTCCAGGACTGGGATTGAGGACCCCTGATCTGGTCCAATCCTACAGAAGAGCTACTATAACACAGATTCATGAAAAACTTAATACTAGCCCTGAGAGAAAAGTGTCAGAACACACAGTGCATCATATCTAGCTGCATATTGAGGCTGCATAGCCACAGACCAGTCAGCCCATGCTGATCCCTGTCCACTGCTGAAAGTGCCTACAATGGGTATGTGAGTGCCATCAGAATGCACTATGGGAAGAAGGCAAGGCAGTAGAAATGGTGTGATGGTCTTGGCATTGTTCTGCTGTCAAAGCTTGAATCCTGGCATTCCTGTGGATGTTACTTTGACATGTACCACCTACCTCAAGATTGTTGCAGATCATGTACACCCCTCCATGGCAATGGTATTCCCTGATGGCAGTGGCCTCTTTCAGCATGATAATGTGCCCCATCTCCCTGCAAAATTTGTTCAGGAGTGATTTGAGGAAAATGACAAAGAGTTAAGTGTATTGTATTGGCCTCCAAAGTCCCCCGATTTCAATCTGATCAAACATCTATGGGATGCTGGAAAAAAAAAATTTATCCATGAAAGCCCCATCTCACTACTTACAGAACATAAAGGAGCCATTGCTAACATCTTGGTGTTTCGACACCCTTAGATGTCTTGTGCAGTCCATGCCTCAGCAGATCAGTGCTATTTTGATGGCACAAGAGGTACAGTAACTACACAATATTAGGAAAGTGATTTTAATGTTGTGGCTGATTGGTGTGTATTTACATACACAGGAACTATTGTAATGGGTTCTGACTTTTCAATAGATGTAAATGTTCTATCCCTGAACATGGCTTGATCATGTACAATATCTGTTTTTGATCCATTTCTGGTTATATCCTTCTAATAGTTGAACTATACCAGTAAGTGGGACTGGAATCTTAAGGCCACGCCTCTAGATTTTAATAAAAAAGCCTAACCCTCTTATAATCTCGACTGTGATTAATATTCAATTTATTTATTTTTGTATAGCACTCTTCACTGAGTACAGACTCAGAGACCTGTAAAAAGTTCACAGGCAAATGACTTTAATATCATAGTTGTTCTTAATCTAATTTAGCTAGCTCTCCTAGTTATAATCATTATGACTATCAAATTTTTATTTTGTTTTCCTCTGTTTTGTGCTCTAGTATTATTACAATTGCAATATTAATGTAATCCTCATATATTCAAGACCCCTATATCTGCACCCTACTGCACTTTGTTGTGTAATAATACTCAAACAATACCTGTTTATGTTTTGTAATTTGAATGAAATTATACAAAATAATAAAAAAAATGTATTTCAGCTAAATTCTAACTATATTATCTACTGTAGTCATTTTTTTTTATTTCTTCCTTTTATTTTAGTTTTTATTCTGCACACTTGTTTATTTTCTCCTATATTTCATATGTTTTGGGAATTCTCTAATCACGATCAATTTTGGATTAAAGTGTTTTCATACCATTCAGACAGTTTTGGATCCGAAACCACTCCCAATCCTAAAATGGTAATATTTTGTGTAACACAGGATGAGATAACATTAACTGAAAAATAATCTTGCTTTAAATCCTACACTAAATTGCTTCCTTAAAGACTGATTTTGCTTAACTGGCAGAATGGGAAAGTGACGTCTTATGCTATCTTGAAGTGGAAAAAAAGAAGAAAAAAAAAAACAGTTCAAGACGTTTTTTTAAAAATTAACAAGGATTCATTAATACAATTCTAAAATTTGAATACAATTTCTCTGGTAAATGTTTTCTGTTGTATTAATATACAGTATGTGGAAAACTACATTAGACTGAACTCTCCTGTCAACTAGCTCTCTGAATCGGGTAAGTCAGCAGGGTTGAGTGTTCAGTTTATGTAATTTTTTTGATCACGTTCATATTACTGCATTGATCTTATTTTTCTCAACTGTACTTTAATCTTTCTGCTTTGCTCTCTTAATTAAGAAAAAATTGAAAGATGAAGAAGAGAACTACCCTCGTTGATTTTAATTGGGGACCCAACAAGTGGATTCACCACAGTTTCTGGCTCTTAGGATACCAAGCTAGAGGCTTGGATTTCGGTATATTTTGAAGTGCCAGCCCTACACTGTGAGTCCTGAAAGGATTCGCCAGGAATGAAAAATTGAAGTCTACTTAAGTTTTATTACACAGATGTTGGCTGCATTACAGTGTTCATGAATGCATCTTCCTTAAAATGCTCTCATGAGGGATCTTGTCTTTGATGTGCCCAAGAGCTACCAGTAAGGTTAGGTTGCCACAGTTTCCTAGAGGGCAGGGCAGTATGCAGTACATTTTGTAGAGACATTTGCATTCTCCTTGCTTTGACATTAATTGGTCATTTGGCGTAATTTCTTTCTGGTTGTGAGTGGTACTGAAGTTTGGTGCATTTAGTGAATCAATGAGAAAGTTTAACTGATTTATTTTACTATAAACTGTAAAGGAAACACAACTCTCCTAACTGAAACTGTCAAAGCACAGATTTGTTATAATAAACATATAAACAAAAACAAACTTTAGGTCTCAGCTCTTAGCAGGGCCTTTTTTGTACATCTGCATATCTGACTAGGAAAGCCAACCATAGCTTATTCAAATACTTCAACTGATCATTCATCATGGGCTGCACTTTCAAGTGAGAAGATTGTAACTGTTGATCTGCTAGGCCAGAATGATTTAAATAGAACTGTCAGGGCACTGCAGCAGCCATTGTCTTTTGTGTGGCCGAGATATCTGGTGAGCTTGGAACAGGCTGCTGTGTTCTCTTGCCCAGAAGAAGCAACTATCTGTTCAAAGTAAATGCAATTAAGCTACTGAAACTCCTCCATTTGCACCACTGAAAAACAGAGCACAAGAAAAAATACATCAATTGTTTATAGACAGATAGAAGTGCATAGATAGTGTAAAAAAAGCCAAGATGTATAGTATGATGTTGCCATCGCAACTAAAGGTCCAGAGACCTTATACAGTATAGTGGTGGACAGTTTACATATCAGTAGGCAAAATAGAGCTGAGATTATTGTTCATCATCCAGGCTGGAGAAATCAAACAGATTAATTATACTTTCAGCATCCATAACTACACCTCCCTATGTCTACTTCAGTTTACCTCAGGTTAATAATCACATTCCTTACAATAGACAGATCCTCTGGTGCATCTACATTATTCATTTATTGGTTTGTCCTATGGCCTCCCAGTGTTGCCTGCTATTTTTGTCACCTTTAGATTATCATGATTCTAATCCTGGCCATGTTATCCCAAAGTCATGCATATTCACATTGAGCAGACTTAACTACACCGCTGTGACTCGACAGTCATTTTGGAACCCCAGAGAGAAGGTGGCTTGTGAGTACATCACCTATTAAATTCCTCACTCTATATGTGCCCTTTCAAGAAAATAAAGACACTTACAACACATAAAAGGCATAGCGTTTGCTTAACATGAACAGGGCCATTTCTGGGTATAGGCAGTCTAGGCAAGTGCCTATGGCGCCCTCTAGTGGTCAGGGTGCATTAATGTAGCCCCATGTAGAGATTCCGATTTGTGTGGACCGGAACACAAAGAAATGTTTACATTGTGCACCTCAGCAGTGCCTGCACTGTCTGCACTATGCACAGCACATTCTGCTGCCCAGAAACGGTCCTGGGAAATGTGACATTTTTTTTAAAACAATAGAGATCTACGAACACTCTGTGAATGTCTGATTATATTATTTTATATTATTTTCACATACCAGCGATGTTCAGTCTTAACATCTGACGACCCACATGGTCTAACAATAACATGAACAACAGTAACAATGATGATGATGTCAATAATGATAACCCACAAACTATAGCATAGAAGAGACAGACATGGCAAAATAAAATTAAACGATCAAAATGGCAATAGGACTGTAGTTCATAAGTGAATTCCTAAAAGTTGATTTAACCCAAACTATGATTGCCTCCTAAGTGGACTTACATTAAAACTTTTGTTATAACTTAGCAAATGTCATCCTCTGTTGCACACCACCATTTGTGAGATTTGCTCTGGGCACGCTAAAGCAGTTGTTCGTGTTTTTGGCTATGTTTTCAGTTTAGTTTATTAATTTAAATAACATGGATATGTTAAAGTAACGTATTAGTTAAAAAAAATTATATATAGAATGTCACCATTATCAAAAGGCAAACATTTAAGTAATAGTTTAAATAGATAACTATAGAACCTAATCTGTAATTTTAACAATTCCTTAATTGTTTCTTAATTTTCTTTTAATAAATGTTAAAAGCAATAAATAAAGACCACTAATACAGCCCAATTCCTGCTTATTTTCTGAAATGGCACCCCTCAAGAGCATATTTTTCTAAGACAGTCTTGTAAACAGACATTGTTATGACTTCTCTGTCCCCAGTCCTGTCTCCAGGTCTCAATGTTCAAGTCTGACAGTTACAATTCCTCTCAAAGTAAAGGGGGTGGCAGGGTGCCATTTACAATTTCACTTAGGACAGCACAAATTCTAGAATAGGCTCTGAATGTAAAGGTTTTAGAACTGTTAGATTGTAAACCCCAAAACTGTGAAATCAACATTTCAACAGAGCATTTCCACCAAGAAATTGGTATATTGTTACAAAAATATTTAAATAAATAGCTTCAGACTTATTGACCTCTGGCTGTGGAGGCAGTAAAGATCTTTAGATATTTAAACTGCTGTGTCACATTTGTTACTAGTACTAGATGAGATAACATGGTGTAATGTCACAGAATATAAGTTTAAATAAAGAGGTCTCATGAAAAATCCAATTATGGAATCTAATTATGGAAGGCAAAAAGTCTTCATGACATTACTATCAAAATAAAACAATTGATAACACACTTTTTGGAAATTAATTTTTAATCTTTTTGTTATTCTGCACATTGAAGGTTTTGCAGTGCAATCCACATCCTACCTAAGCATATATACTCTTTGCAATTTCCAGCTAAAATATAAGTGTTGCATTTAATGAGACAATAATTTGTCTTTTGTGTGCAATATTTCACTGTAAATAGTGCCAAACCTTAACAATATGACAAATTCATGAACATCTGTTGAACCATTTTGGTTTGATAATGTGGTTTTGGTTTTGCGTCTCCCCTTCACACCATTACAACCCCAATTTTCAATGAAACTTTTGAAAGATCTTAAAGTCTGGATTTTAAGTTGTGTCAACAGTAATATGTATGCAAAATTTCATAAACCTTGACTAAGTCATTATGGAGTATTACATTTTTGCTCCCCCCATTAAAACCTACTACCCAATTAATTTTTTGAAATGCCAGATAGCCAAAATTTTAAATTGGACTAATGGCAAATTACATGCAAATTTTTGTGAAAATGGGTTCAACTGTTTTTACATGATTGGCAAACAAAAAACAGACAAGATGCAAACTGAGAGTTGAAAGTCCGTAGTATACAAAACAGGTACATAGCATCAAACAAAGACAAAAATTCAAAAGGCAGACAGAGAGTATTACGATCTTATATATATGATATATACTGTAGTAACTGCCAAATAATATAAAGACAACAAGTGTTTTGCTCTAATTGGGGCTCATCAGGTGTACATACCTTGTGGGGATCGAACCTCATACATCAGCACCCTAGGCAAAGGCTCAGATACTGGCTCACTTACTTGATGGGGAGTAGATTGGAGGTTCGATCCCTGCAAGGGAAAGGAAAAGTGTGTACACCTGATGAGCCCCAATTAGGGTGAAACATGTATCGAGTGCTCTTTGTGTTATTAGACAGGTGTTATATATCATGTCCATGATCTACTTCTCGCAAATGAGAGGGTGTGGCGGATGCCTACCAACTGGCCAACCAACCAGAAGCGTTACCTGGTAGGTAACCATCCAAATATCAGATTGTGATCAGATGTAGGCATATACAAAGTTGAAAATGTGGACATCTCATCTGATTTTTTGGAATTACTTTTCCTGGTGAGGGTCACAATGGCAGCAGGCCAAGAAAGTAGCCCCAGACTTTCCTGTCCCTAGGTACAGATTCTGTCTGAAAGACATATCCCTCCAGCATTTCCTCAGTCAGCTGCTGGGTATTCACCCAGTTGGGCTTGTCCAGAACAACTCCAAGGGAGCCACCCAAAGGGGATTTTTGTAACATGACCAAACTACCTCAGCTGGCTCCTCTTGATCTGGAGCAGCAGTGTCGCTACTCTGAGGTTCTCCTGAATTTCTTAGTTTCACACCCTATCATGGAGTGTCAGCCAAGTATCCATGCAAAGCATTGAGGTTACTTGCTCAAATCTTCTCAGCTAGCTCTACGAAATCCAGGGAAATAATGGTTCTACTCTGAGAACCTCACATTTTGCAGAGTTACTGACCCTACTATGGACAGCAAGTCAAGCAAAACTATGCACGAACCCTTGTACTCACAACCTCATTGTTTTGGTCACTAACCATAGCTCATGACCGTGAGAATGTAGATTGTAGATTGACTGGTAAATCGAGAGTTTTGTCTTTAGACTCCGCTCCCACTTGCCTACGACCACAAGTCCTCAGACCATTATAATGACTTCAGCAATAGAGATGGGATCCCCTCCACCAGACATGCCTCCTGATAGGAACAAACTTCCATCGGGTTGAGGAGTTTCTCAAAGTGTTCCTTCCATAGCTAGACAATTTTCCAGGAAGAGGTCAACACCACTTCATCCCTGCTTAACACAGTCTGGGCAAGATCATGCTTTTACCCTTAGGTGGACCTCAATAAATAAAGCTTACTCTCCCTGTTTTGTCTTTGGCTCATTTTAAGTAAATAAATAATATCAATCCAAAATGTCATTTTGCTATATTTCCTGCATGATATTCCCTGTTGGGCATCCAACCAAGATCTTGTCTAATTAGCACCAAGTTCTGAGCTTAACAAGGCAATGTTTACGGTTCACAGATTTCATTTATTGACTAAACTACAAGGTTTCACAGAACACCCACTTGGACTCCTACACCTTGGAGTGTTCCTCATTATAAAATTAATTCAGATGCATTTCAGCTGTGATGTTAACTTCCATTTTTTCTATCCATAATTTCATTAATTCATACAGTGCAACTTCCTCTCTCTGTTTTCTTTTTTATTTTACTATGCTTGCTGCTCTGTTTCAAATCTTGGACAAAGAACCTTGGATCACTCTGTTGTAAATATACTAAATATTATAAAAAAGTATGGGTAACATACAATTGTGTAATTTATGATCTTTACTCCATTTTGTTTTATATATTGTGCATTAGCACTGATTGCTTATTTGATCAGTGGCTTCAAAGGTGGTACTACATTGGCACAAAAAAAGGCAAAAGCCTATCTTAGGCCAGCAAGGTAGGTAAAGTTCTATGCTGAAAAATGGCAGTTACAGTTTATATCAGTGCATAAAGATATGGATAATTAGATGGCAGAAGGCCCTGTTATCACATGATGCTTTCTGGAAGAGAATCCTCAGAGAGCGCAACAGAGAAAGAGGATGAGAAAGATTAAGAGAGAAAGAGAAATTGTTCAACAATAGGTAGATGCTTGAAATATTTTTCAGAGGATACACAACTTCAGTTAACTCAGTCCATGCTAATGATGACTGACTCTCTATCCCAGGGCATGTCAAAAATAAAGGATTTAGTACAAATCCTTCTGATCTTACTCGTGCTCCTGCAAGTTGTCTTGGCCCTAACACAACCTACTGTAAACTCTCCACAAACAATCTTGGCGTGATTGTTGATAATTTGATAGACAAATTAACTCTATTATAAAAGCCTGTTTCTTTCTGTTTAGGGTACTAGCTAAAATCAAGCCTTTTCCTTCTGAAGATGAATTTAAAAAACTAATCCATGCTTTTGTCTCTTATTGGCTTGGCTATTGCAACTCATTATACACTGGAGTTAATCAGTTATCACTTGCTCATCTTCAACTGGTCTAGAACGCTTTGGCCAGGATCTTAACAGGCACTCAAAACATAATAAAACCACAACAATTTTGGCTTCTCTGCATTAGCATCCTGTTCACTACAGGATTGAGTTTAAGATTTTATTTGTTTTTATGTCTATAAATAGTTTAGCCCCCTCTCATCTTACTGACCTCTTATACCCGTACTCTCCCTCATGATCACTGAGGTCCTCTGACAAGAAGTTACTGGTCATGCCGAGGTCTCGACTTAAGTTCAGACGGGACTGTGCCTTTGCACTAGCTGCCCCTAAGCTTTGGGATAGTCTATGTTTTGTTTTATATTAGGTCAGCACCAACTTCGGGCACTTTTAAAGCCTTAGTTTATTAAACTTGCTTGAGAGTAGTGTTTTTATTTATTTACTTATATATTTTGCTCTGTTATTAACTGTATCTATATATTTATTGGTGTGTTTTTGGAAACTGTACAGCACTTTGGTCAACATCTGTTGTTGTAAATGTGCTTTATAAATTAAATTGACTTGAACAAATTCCCATACCAAAATGTGGCAGCAGACCTGTGATAGAATGGGACATCCTTCTGGCCTAAAATAAATGGCAGGTAGCAAGAATTCTACCTTAAAAAAAGTACAATATATAATATTACATTGCATATTAAAATTATATTGTCATTAATTCAATCTACCAAATACCAAAAAATACCAAAATAATTTGTAATTTTTCTATATGGTTCGTGGGAATCCAAAAATAAGCTATACATTGTTTGTTACAAATGTAATGCTCCCATTTATTTTTTGTTTCAATGAGTTTTTACTATGTCTGTAGTTTTTTGCGCTCTCTTGCAGTGCAATTTTGGTACTTTTTTTGTTAACAGTTGCTATGCTGTTTTTAGGTGAGGTGAACCGGAAGTGTGCAGAGCGTGACATTACAAGGTCAAAGGTATAAAAGTGAGAATTGTACACTTCCCGGTTGTTCAAGTTTGGATTGAACTGAAAAGACTTGGACTTCTGTTTGTTTGCTCACTGAAAGGCTCTTTAGTTTCAAAATCTTTTCTGCCCTGACTACATTTACATCTCTTGTTTTGGCACAGTTATGTGTTTTATACTGGCTTTTGATTTTCTTACTCTAATCATTCATTTTTTTTTGTCTTACATCTCTTTGTTATTTATAGATTCCTGCTCTCCTTATTACAACTTGCTTTCCTTTAATTTCTGACGCCCTGTGCAGACAGTACGTATATAACAACTATCTGGACCACTGAGCAACAGAAGGAGATACATAGCATTTCTAGTTCTCAAAAAATGGCAACAGGAGGAGGACTTTTAAACCAAACAAATGCAAAACATTTTTGTTGAAAAATAAAGGAATTGACTGCTTGAACATTGAAAAAAAAACTAATTATAAAATGATTAATTTAAGATTTTTGCCCACAAACTTTGACACCACTGACTGTGCATCATTGCTTTATAGAGGCACCTGAAGATGATGTCACACTGCACCAGTGCAACAATCATTTAACATTAATGGCGCAATAAATATTACAAGTAGGCTGGCTTCTTGAAAGATAAATAAGTGGATAGTTATATTAAAGCTCTATTGCACACCATGCCTAATATGGAAACATCTACATGCTGAAGCTATTCGAAAGAAGCACTTTTGCTTTTTAATAGTCGTTGCCTTTTATTATCCTACATATTTTTATGTGTAAGACAAACTTAGAGGCACCACACTTCTGGAGTACCTTAAGAGTCAACATTTCTGGACTGTACTTTATTCATATGTTTATGTTGTTATGTTTAAAAGTCCCACCTACATAAACTCATTTTCTACGTTTACACTATGAATGCAAAAAAATGTAATGAGCTTCTGGCTTAATATTGGATCCCCTGCAGTTTCAGTGGCATTTCTGCTTTAAGGGCATTGTTGCACAGTCCCACTAGATATTGTGTAAAATAAATAAGCTTCCTTTAGTAATTTTAACATATTATTAAAATGTTTATAACAACTTTCAGCTTTTTCTTTTTAAGCAATTATGTCCAATGTTTTATCATATGCTACAAAAATATTGCTTCTTGGTGTATGTGAAATTATCATTGTGGAGGGAGCTGTAAGCTAGTTTCTAGCTGAGGACCTGGGCCATTTGGCCCTACAGTGTTCTTTATACTCCTGGCTGTGTGTGTGGATGTAGTGGTGGGTCTGAGGCTAGGAATCTGCTCCAGCAACTGGAATCCTGTAAATGCCAGAAGTGATTCCACTCTGTCAGGCCCTTGAGTAAGGCCCTTAAATTCCAATTGCTCCATCCTGGTTATGACATTAACCTGCATCCAGTCCTGCATGCACGTCCTCCAACCTGCAGGAAAAACTTGGGGTGGTGGATTATTGGTGGGTTGTGTCTAGGATTGGCACTCCAGCCACTGAAAAAACCTCACACTGTTCCATTCCATTTGATAAATCCAGTTCCATTAGTGTGGTGCTGACGTTCTGCGTGGCTGCACTCGGGTCCTAATATGGTATCCTGAGGTGGTTCATTTTGTGGTGGGTGTGGCAACTCACTGTATCAGTGAATGTTCCTAACCCCTCTGTATGTGTGCATGTACAACATGAACTGTCCATTTTAGCAAGAAGGCTTGAGGAACTGATACTATTAGTTAAGAAGTTAATTTTTATATCAGTGAAGTCTGCACATATATAGGGAAATTCTGTTCTACCAGAGTTTTCATCTCAAAAATGCCGCTGGTCAGTTTTAAGATTTTTTTAAACTGAAATAGTTCTCTTTTATTTTATCATGAGATGCAATCGTTTTATTATATATATAGTTAGGTGCATAAATACAGTATTTGGACAGAGACAACTTTTTTTCTAAGTTTGGTTCTGTACATTACCACAATGAATTTTAAATGAAACAACTCAGATGCAGTTGAAGTGTAGACTTTCAACTTTAATTCAGTGGGTTGAACAAAAAGATTGCATAAAAATGTATGGCAACTAAAGCATTTTTTTAACACAATCCCTTCATTTCAGGGGCTCAAAAGTAATTGGTTACTTAGTAATAAGTAATAAAATGTTCATTTCTAATACTTGGTTGAAAACCTTTTGCTGGCAATGACAGCCTGAAGTCTTGAACTCATGGACATAACCAGATGCTGGGTTTCCTCCTTTTTAATGCTCTGCCAGGCCTTTACTGCAGCGGCTTTCAGTTGCTGTTTGTTTGTGGGCCTTTCTGTCCGAAGTTTAGTCTTCAACAAGTGAAATGCATGCTCAGTTGGGTTAAGATCAGATGATTGACTTGGCCATTCAAGAATATTCCACTTCTTTGATTTAATAAACTCCAGGGTTGCTTTGGCTGTATGTTTTGGGTCATTGTCCATCTGTATCATGAAACGCTGTCCAATCAAATTGACTGCATTTAGCTGGATTTGAGCAGACAGTATGTCTCTGAACACCTCAGAATTCATTCGGCTGCTTCTGTCCCGTGTCACATCATCAATAAACACTAGTGTGCCATTGCCACTGGCAGCCATGCACGCCCAAGCCATCACACTGCCTCCACCGTGTTTTACAGATGATGTGGTATGCTTTGGATAATGAGCTGTTCCACACCTTCTCCATACTTTTTTCTTGCCATCATTCTGATAGAGGTTGATCTTGGTTTCATCTGTCCAAAGAATGTTTTTCCAGAACTGTGCTGGCTTTTTTAGATGTTCTTTAGCAAAGTCCAATCTAGCCTTTCTATTCTTGAGGCTTATTTGTGGCTTGCACCTTGCAGTGCACCCTCTGTATTTACTTTCATGCAGTCTTCTCTTTATGGTAGACTTGGATATCGATACGCCTACCCCTGGAAAGTCTGTTGTGAAGGGGTTTCTCTTCACCATGGAAATGATTCTGCGATCATCCACCACTGTTGTCTTCCGTGGACGTCCAGGTCTTTTTGCGTTGCTGAGTTCACCAGTGTTTGCTTTCTTTCTCAGGATGTATCAAACTGTAGATTTTGCCACTTGTAATATTGTAGCAATTTCTCGGATGTTTTTTTTCTGTTTTTGCAGCTTAAGGATGGCATCTTTCACCTGCATGGAGAGCTCCTTTGACTGCATGTTGTCTGTTCACAGCAAAATCTCCCACATGCAAGCACCACACCTCTAATCAACTCCAGGCCTTTTATCTGCTTAATCATTAATAACATAACGACAGACTTGCCCACACCTGCCCATTAAATAGCCTTTGAGTCAATTGTCCAATTACTTTTCAGCCCCTGAAATGAAGGGATTGTGTTAAAAAAATGCTTTAGCTGCCTCAGATTTTTATGCAATCGTTTTCTTCACCCCACTGAATTAAAGTTGAAAGTCTGCACTTCAACTGCATCTGAGTTGTTTCATTTCAAATTCATTGTGGTAATGTACAGAACCGAAATTAAAAAAAAGTTGTCTCTGTCCAAACATTTATTGACCTAACTGTATATACACTAGCCAGTATATCAGTGAAACAGGACAGTGGGATGGGCCCTGCACAGCTCTCTACTCCTGATGTCACTTGGCCTGCAGCCTCTGTCTCAGATTAGCACAAATATATTGCTCCTGCAAGCGAACTATGATTCTTAGCGTAATGAGAGATGTCAAAAATCAACAAGAATGTTCAAGCAAATTATAGAGAAAAAAAAAGATCTAAATCCATTAAGTAGTTCTCTCATTCGCTAACTAAGCGGAGTTAAGGTTATGCCCCGAGGCAGACACGTGAGTGAGGAGGGCCCAGCCCCCCTTCCCGCAGTCCAATGAGTCTCTCTCAGATTCTCACTAATAAATCGGTACTGCAAGCGAACTATGACACTTAGTGTGATGAGAAAATTGCAAAATCAATGGAATGTTCAAGCAAATTATAGAAAAAAAAATCTGATCTAAATCCGTTAAGTAGTTCTCTCGTGAAAAGCGGACTGACATACAATCGGATCTAAAAAACTATAAGAAATTTCGTGCTTGGACCATGAAATTTTTAAAACCATTCCAAATTTCAAGTCCCAAGTCCTCATGGTTCGGGAGATTTCATGATGAGTGAGTGATTCATATTTGGCTTTTATATACTGTATATAATATAATATATAATATATCTATACTAATAAAAGGCAAAGCCCTCACTGACTCACTCACTGACTGACTGACTGACTGACTCATCACTAATTCTCCAACTTCCCGTGTGGGTGGAAGGCTGAAATTTGGCAGGCTCATTCCTTACAGCTTCCTTACAAAAGTTGGGCAGGTTTCATTTTGAAATTCTACGCGTAATGGTCATAACTGGAAGGTATTTTTCTCCATTTACTGTAATGGAGTTCAGCCAGTTCCGGGGGGGCGGAGTTTCGTGTGACATCATCACGCCTCCCACGTAATCACGTGAACTGTCAACGCACTACGTAGAAAACCAGGAAGAGCTCCAAAACGCGCTGAAGAAAACATGCATTATAAAAACATGCATTATATAATTGAGAAGGCAGCGAAATAATAAGAAGCGAGCGAGTGACATATACTACCATATTAATGAGTGCTGCTACTTCGGAAAGAAAGGTGTAAACCTAAACTTTAAATTAAGTTAATAGACAGGGTACCGCTGGTGTTTCTCATGCCCACGGGTAATGCGGGATACAAGTTTAATGAGAGGACACAGGATATAAATGAGAGTTTTGATCACTTTGTAACTAAGTTAAAATTGCAGGTGAAGGGGTGTGCTTATGCAAATTCCGAGAGACTGTGTTTGTGGGGGATTGACAGTTAACACGGTTGGGGGAGTCACGTCATCATATCCCCTCCTATTTACCTCATTTCGCTCTGAGCTGAGCTCCGCTAACGGCGTCTTTCGAAGCAACTTCATCACACTCCCACCAAATACTCACAGAAAAATCCACAAGTTAATACACACGCTGTCTCTAGAGTTTCTCCACACTCAATGTATTCCTCGCGCCCCCTTTATACCCTCTAATCTCCCATTTCAATTCAGATACCTACAATTTCCTGTAAGGCTCAGCTGCGCGATGACAAGTAATAAGTCTCAAGGACAGACCCTACAAAACGATGCCATTGATTTCAGGCAAGAATGCTTTTCTCCTGGACAACTATACTTGCATTCTCAAAAGTGAGCTCGCGCAGCTTCGTCATATTACAACCGGAGTGCAGCCAGAAACGTTTAAGTACCGGGTCTTAGATAACATTAAATTAAGCCGTAGACATCGCAACATCACACAAGATAGCAGCTCACGAGAACTTACTGAACGCAGTGCGAGTGATCACTTCCATGCATCAAACCTGTTCAAAAAACGCATTACACAATTTACAAGGTGATGGCTTTCTATGGCGTTCGTTTATAAAGCAGCGGAGAGGCTGTGTGAAGGCAGCTACACAGAAAAAGCAGAGCGCCACACTCTGAATGTATTGCTGGCATCACCGTTATACCCTCTGATCTCCCATTTGAATTGAAATGCCTCAAATTTCCAGTAAGGCTCTGCTTCGCGATGACAATTAATAAGTCTCAGGGACACACCCTACAAAAGGTTGCCATTGATTTGAGGCAACATTGCTTTCCTCCTGGACAAAACTATATATATATATATACCCCGATCTACAATACTGTCAAATAAACGACCCACACACCATAGCGCAACATGAGAGGCTTCACCTTTAGCGCCGACGTCTTAGGTTCGATTCGCGAGAGTGGGTGCAGTGTGTGTGTACTGCCTGATGAGTCCAGAATTAGGGCGAAGCACGTGCCGCGTACTGTTTGCATTATTTGATAGTAAAACTCATAACTTTCAATATATTCAATATATATATATATCAGCGCTTAATGATTCATTTTACTCTCGCAACCCCTGTTTGGGAAGAAGTATGAAAAAATATGAGGTTAACGCAGAAAACCAGATCACCAATTTAAGCTTTAGGAATCATAGATACTTTATTCAACATCAATGATTGTTTTGGTAAAGCCATACTCGGTGTAATCCTCCTTCCATGTTATAATATTTCGACTAGCCAAGATTAAATGAACGGAAAAAGTAAGAGCGAGCGAGGGTGACGAGGCAGGCAGGCGACAGCTCAATAGCTCAATTTGGATATACTACAGTAGGTTCTATTTAGTCGCCAGAAATATCTTTGGTAGGAATGGAAGTTGGATTTAGTCTTTAAATTTCTATGGTGAAGAAAAATTTATGCAATGATGATTAAATTTAACTTTCATTCCTACTAAACATATTTCTGTCGACCAAATAAAAATTACTTATATTTAAAATTTAAATAGAACTTGAACAAATACGATAGTTCATAATACCCACGCAGCACTAAGTGCACGTAAGATTACGAGTCATCCGTTTTAACAAGCAGCATATTGCACTGATACGAAATAGCCTGCCCATTTAATTATTTAGGAATGGATAGATAAATTAAGATTTTGTACAAATAATGTTTTAAATTTTTCTTCCTCAGTGGATTCTGGCACCCCCAGCAACAGCTCCTCGCATGTGTATATATATATATATATATATATATATATATGTATATATATATATATAGATAGATAGATAGATAGATAGATAGATAGATAGATAGATAGATAGATAGATATAGATATATAGATTATATAGATAGATAGATATAGGTATATGTAAATGTGTGTCTGTATATATGTAGATATGTGTGTATATATATATATGCCAGCAACACTCATGACAATGACAAAACAATTACATTGTCAATCATGTTACATTATTATTAAAATGTTTCTTTTTCTTTTTCATTACTTCTTTAACACACTACTTCTCTGCTGCAAAGCGCGGGTATTTTGCTATATATGCATATGTATATATGTGTATATGTATATATATATGTATATGTATATATATGCATATATATGTATATGTATATATACTGTATATATGTATGTGTGTGTGTCTGTGTCTATATATATGATAGCAACACTCATATCAGTGACAAAACAATTACATTAACAATCATCTTACGTTATTTTTAAAATGTTTCCTTTTCTTTTTTCATAACTTCTTTAACACACTACTTCTCCGCTGCGAAGCGCGGGTATTCTGCTAGTATATAATATATAATAGCTACCATGGCTGTTCGTTTGTTTGTCCAGGAGTTTATGTCACCTGTAGCTCGCAATCTGTTTCACCTATTGACTTGAAATGTGGTACACATGTACTACGTGACATCTTCAATCCGTTTTCGGGGTAATGATTTTTATTACTCTTTCTATTTTTAATTTATTTTATTGTAGAATCAACTCTCTGCAGCGCGCAGCATGGCGGCCGTGTGGCGCATGCGTATGGGCGCCGTTCTCATTCTCTACCACCTTCGCTAATCATTCTTGAGGCAGATTGAAGACTTAAGTGCCAGCTTAAATGAAAAATTAAAGAAAACATACTAAGTAATTGCAACACAAAAATGAACTTAATAAGTTTTAACATGAAAAGATGCCGATGAAAGAAGAGAAGCAGCAGGCCGCTAGGGTGGAGAAAGAAGAGCTGCTCAGGAAGCAACAAGCGCATCAACCTCTGAGCAAATAAACGCTAAACAAAGACGGAGAAAGAGGATGAAAACTGGGAATGCTCACGTCAAGTGTATTTACTGCACGTTGTCGTGCAGTACGCCGTTACTGGTATAATATATTTCAAGCTTTAATTGTTAATGCAGTTTTTTTTTACCATAATGTAAAAATAAAAAAAATTAAAATTACAGTTATACTTCAACTACAGTTTCTCACTTAAAGATTTACCAATATTGTTCTTGTCCTAGTGTGTATATAAACACAGGGAACTCCAGTTTCTGTATTACATCTTGCCTGAAGAAGGGGCCTGAGTTGCCTCGAAAGCTTGCATATTGTAATCTTTTTAGTTAGCCAATAAAAGGTGTCATTTTGCATGACTTTTCACTACAATTATACTTCAAAAAAGGCATTTTACCTTTTGGGCAAAGCCAATGGAAAACACAGGAAAACGATTAAAAGTAAATAAGAAAAAAATCCCCATATCCTACTCCTCTCACCAGCCTCCACAAACCCAACAAAACCAAAACACAGTGTATTTTAATATACCAAATAGGTAGCAATACACTTCAATATGAGGAAAAAAAAGTCATTTTTAGCACATGCATATTTCATAAATAAAGCTGTGGAATGAATTGGAAGAATCATTTATTTAAAAAAAAATGTGTTCTCAATTGTGCTGCAGTAGTGTGTGGAATATAATCAAACCTTGACACAGCAAACAGATTTGGGGTAGACTCCTGTATACTCCCCATATATAATGGGCTGCAAATGAAAAAAGGTTGAGAAAAATGGCCTTTACAGACAAGAGTCCAAAACAGAACTGAACAGTTTAGGAAACATGGCAGATATAAAGTTGAAAAGCAGGAAGAGGAGGGATCTTGGGACGAGAACTTGAAATGAGGTCATTAGGAGGTGGGCTTTTCTGTGGGTATGGAAGTGACGTCTTCTGGGGCAGAACAGGAAGTGATGTTATGGGAGCCAGGTGGAATTTCCCACATTTGGTCTGTGGGGAGATATGAAGAAAGATTAATGGACTCTGTCCCCCCCGGTCTGACCGGGAATTACCTTCTTTTGAGCCTTTTAGCTGCCTCCCATGCACACGTGTGTGACACGTGGTATAAATATGTGCACAAAATACATAATATTTGCCTACCACAGAATTTTTGCTCAACATCAATAGTCTTCTAGCATTTTACAGGGTGCTAAACTTAATTTGTATCGAGTGATTTCTTTTTGAGATATCAAATGTACATTCTGACACACACAGGCACACATTACTCTGAAACTGGTCAAACTGCACTCATCCTAAAACATGTGAATCCATTGAAGGTTTACAGTTACAATTCTGGCCAATCACAATGCTCTCCCTATGTATATATTTACATTATATGTATGAAAAGAAAAATGAGAGAAGAAAAATGCAACCCATTAATGCACACAATATATTCAAGAAACTTTAGCCTACAAAAGCTTAAAATATAAAGGATTCAGTTGAGAATTAGATTAAACGACTACTAATTATTAATTCATTATGAACAGGGTGGATACAGTGTAAAAGAATAGAATGAATATAGAATGAATAAAGCCTACCTTGTACTGTACAATATCTTGCCATGTTAAGTTGCCAGTCTAAAACTGAAGTGTTTATAATTGCCTCCCTATTTTTCTGAAAACATTAAGACTAATAAAAAAGGAGTTTGAACTAAAGAGAAATTTATACAGATAAAGTAAAAGAGAAATCAAGTTAAAAATATTGTAATTCCACCCTTTATTTGAGAAAAATGTGAGTTACCACAAATTACAAGAGTATTTACTGTATATATTTCACTGTGCAGTACTCAACAGCATTAACATATATAATTTAAATACTGTAGTTAACTTAAGCAAGATGAGTTAAAACAGTGGAATAATATTAAAAAAACAAGGCATTACCCACCCTAACCACAATCTTACATGAATGATAAATTAATCTGATAATGAAATAAAGTCATTCATAACTCAGTCTGAATATCCATAGTGGACTGCAATGTAAGAATGCATCCTTTCAGAAAGAACTTGGCATCTTATGTGATTGTGAAGAAGGTCATTTTTTTTCATTGTGGGCTGTCCTCAATTTGGCAGGGTGCAAAACTGCAAACTGAATACCAATATTTCACAGCTGTCTTTTGAGTCAATTGAAGGATGTTTTCATGCCAAATCAGTACTGAGATCATGGAATACATTAATTCTGTCATTGTCATATATTAGTGTGTCCCATTTTCCAATTTCTCTGTGAATAAGTTTTCCCTGTTTTGTAGAAAAAAAGGATTCCCAATGCAGTTACACACAATATTTTGCCTAGTCTTTGTGTTTTGTCTTCTTTGGGGCTTTAATTGAAATTATCCCCAATAAATTTTAATGAATAATATAAATTAATTTGGTCTGAGAAAACAATTGAATGCAACTTCTTCTGTTGTAACCATCTGGATTTTTCCATAAACTTGTGATACATCATTTTAAATAAATCAAGTGATTGAGATTTTTGGTAGGCTATAGCAGAAAACTTAAACTTTCCATTGGTAAAAACCACCACAAGAGATTGTTTTTCAAATTGAAAACAGCAAATTAATACATTATCAAAAACACAATAATAGTTAATACTACAAAATTCTAAATCAGAGGGTTTATCAAAAGTTAAGTCATCCAATTAGATACTTAGTTTATTTTTTTTCAACAAAGTTTCAACGCTGTTAAATGTATGGTCATCTTTGATAACATGGCCACTAATGTAATTGGTCACACCTCACAATCACACAGCATCATAGCCACCATTCACATAAAATTAGAGTGACTTTGAAAATTAGAACCACCAAATTGCAGCACGTATGAAAAACTCTCTTATATTTTGGTGACAAAAAACATTACAGGAATAATGCTAACAAAATAATCTCATCATAAAACAAAAATGGGACTTTATTTGTCAATCCTGAAATCTGCCTTCTGGGTCAGTTTACCAAATTATTGTTTTCTTCCTTAAGTATGTTAGTTTGCACAGTCACGTTAAAGCACAAATGTTCCAGGATAGTTATCTCTGCATGACTTTCTATGTTCACGTTTCTCAATATATAGTAGCAGCATTCCTTCTAAAAGTCAATCACAGAAATTACAAATAAATTACATGGTTTAGAGTGGCCATTGTGTTTTGGGTTGTGTGAATAAATCTATCCCTTTCTGTAATGGAATACAATAAACATTCCAACCTTATAAGAGAATATAAAGTACAACTGTAAGTTACATACAAGACAGGAAATAAGATGGTTGGAGAGGTACCACTGTTAACAATGGTTTGGTACTGCATGTTTATTATGGTTTAACAGATTAAGTTCACAGAAAAAATAGAAAGGCTACTCTGAAAAGTTTAATGTTATTAAGTTGGTAATTTAAAAAACAATATACTTTATAATGCATATCATGCTAGTAAAGGGCTGTGTCAGTGTGCGTCTGTGAAAAGACAAAGAAATTGAAAAAATAAAAAGTAGTGCTTAAGCTAATTATTTTTGTAGCTAATAAATTGTATTTCTGAAAGACTGTGGTATTTGCTGAAATGGCTATAGTATGCAGCTTCATCTTGTTGTGCTGATATGGTGTGATTGTGGTCCCCTGTCTTGGTCAATATACTGTAAGTAACTCAAATAATAAGATCAGTTATCCAGTGCACATTGGCAAGACAAGAGTTATTGGACCAGTAAGTTCAAAATTGGTTCTAGAAAAACAATATCCAATTAGCAAAAATACCAAGGATCTATGTTACCATTTTTAGTTTTCTGATAAAAAAATATTTGTTCTGGTATGTGCACATTTTTCTCTTAGTCTCATGATTTAAACCATTTACAGATATTCCAATAATTTGTGCATTTCTCTCTTTTCTTTGATAAAGTTATATATATTACATATAATTCTACCATATACATTAAAAATTTTAAAAGTATTTACAATATTTACTTACTTTAACAATTTATACTGTAGTTAATAAAATTACAACCCTCCAATATTCATATAGTTTATAAAAAAAATCACATATATTATTCTATCTAAACAAACACCTACAGTATGTAAAACTTATTAGGACTGGCATTTCCATACATTGAGGTTATTTTGTATCACATTAAAAATTCGCACATTTTGAGTGATCTAAAGGAAGGACAAAAAAAGAAATCAATGTAACATACAGTATATATCTAATATACAGTACCTGTATTTCAGTTGTCGATTATAATAGTCTTCTTGCCTCTGTGTTTTCCACACCATATCTAAAGTTTTTACTGTTTGTGCTGCTGTCTGTTACTATTGTTATATCCTTGTCCTCTACTATAGCGTTTGTCAAAGTTCTTCCATGTGCAGATGACACATGCAACATACGCTTAACAAAGCATAATGCGATGGGTTTGTTAGTGAATGGTAAAAGCATGCATAGATTCCCAAAAACAATGTCAGTAGAGCCTTTTTACTGTATCCATCTACACTAGGGTTTTCCAACCTGGGGTAGGTACCCACAACCCCTGGGGGTGTGAGATGGCAATTCATGGGTGCGGCAAAGAAGAAGGCTGAATCATAATTCGCCAAAATTGAGCGATATGCATTGCATGGTACAAGTGGTGTCTTGCAGTGTGCCATCACTTATAGGTTATTTATTAGTAAGTGCTCCTGTTCTATGATACAAGCATTGCGTGAGAATTGTCACCTGAGAACGAGCCTCAGAAATGTGCATTCTCATGGGTTAATTGTTGCAAGCAGAATGTTCGTAAAGATGAATAACTTTTTAAGAGAATGAAATTTGGACCTTACAATGATCTGAAGAGAAGGGTAGATCTAGCATTGATTTCTGTGCAAGCCTTTATCATGAAATGCCTCCGATTTCAAAGATTAATTGCTATTTTTGCTAGGGGAAGACAAGGTGGACTGAAATGGTTGAAAGACTGGCTGCTTACACTCACCCCATCTCGCTTGCTGGCAGTCCTGACAGTACAGCGGCAATTTAAACTGTGCAGTACATCTGTTTTTGAACTGCAGTGCACATGCTATCAGGGGACAAAGCTCGTTGACCATGTTTCATTGTTTAGCAATGCACAGGCACCGCTAGCTTCAAGGGGTCTGTAATCCCTCAAACCGTTGATCATGTGTCATTTCCTCATAGCGCTTGATGCTTCGCAGGATACCCCCTGTTTTGTCTTGGTAGAGTAATATATTGCTCTATTTTCCCTCTTTGTATTATTAATATCTAGCCATTGTAAGAACGCCTCAAATCTAACAGACTTACCACTGTTTATAAGGTATTATAGTATATAAACTTCTCCCCACCTTCCCTTCTACATTTATAACCTCAGGCAATTAGGTGTAGTAAAAGACAAGCAGGAGTTAAGTTACAATCTAAACAATGTATTATTGATAATATTCATAAATAATAACCATATGCAAAGTACATTTGAATATTGGCAACCATACAACCTGATAAATTGATGTGTAGTTTCAGGTGGCGCCGACTTGTTAGTTCCTTAAAAAATGTCTCTAGTTAAGGCATCCTTTGTGGTCACCTTTCTTCAGAACAGGCCGCATTCCTGTCTCAAGATGGCTGTCAAGTGTGCTCTTCATTGAGTTGTTCTTTCAGTTCATGGTCTGAGATGGTCTTTCATTAGTTTGGTAAGAGAGAGATAATGAGGGAGTGAGCAAATTTATAGGTTTTCTGTCCAATCCCTAGAGCCAATAGGACGTCATGGTACTTACAGGCTTATGATACAAGCCAGTTCCAAACAGCCATACTTCAGACCAATAGGGGGATAGAACATCTTCACACCTGCCCTCCAAACCAAATGTTAAGGTAAAGCTTGGCAGTTAGGCAGCCTGGCTTTGTGTGGGGGTTGACAGAGAGACTTTAGCAGAGAAACACTTACCAAACTTGTTTTAGGCACTTCCCAAAGCCCTGTCATAAAATTCAAAGAGACAGATTCCTAAATTAGGGGGTTAAAGATGAATGCTTCTCATTTATGTAACACTAATATTACATTGCTTTGCCTAAGTTACAAATAAAGACATACAAAATATTTATTAAATTGTATGCAAAATTTCACATCACAACACCCCCCAACTCCCATTAATCAAGTGTCTAAATTTCACAGGGACATATTCACAAGAATACTGACATTTATAAAGGTAAATTGCTGAATTAAATATTTGCTAGGAGTGCGGAGCATAGAAAAGGTTGGGAACCACTGTTTTGTTTTTCTCTACGCTTGTTTTACCATTTCTTTGATATACTGCATTGCAGTTATTAATTTTATGTGCGATGGGTGTATTTATTCTTGCAGCACGTGGCATATTAATTTGGGGTCAAGCAAATAAACACATTTTCTAAATGACAATATGTCACATAGCCTTGTAGACATGTCGGTTTCAATAAACAGGTTTACTTGTGTTTCTTTGAAATTTTCGTATTCAGTCGAGTTTTCTCCCCAAATTGCTGTCCTCAGCAAACATAATGTCAATGTTTGCTGTCTTGTATTATGTGGACCTGAACTTGCATGTGTGCTGATTGTTTGTGCTTTTCAGCCTTTCTCTTCTTTTGCCTAGAAACAGGTTGTAAGCTACTTTGTGATGGCTATTTATGTGAACTTTAAAGTTTGTGAGGTTTTTACCTTTAATCAGTACAGCACAACATACCTTACTGTAACACCATACACTATCATCGCTTCTCATGTTATACTTAAAAAAGTTCCACACTAATAATCCAATTCCCCTTCAATCACTCAGAATATGGAAGTAATGTAGGAAGCACTTTAAGATAGAGAAGTTTTTATCTGTTGCATCTCTACATGACAACCACCTTTTTCCACTCTCTCAAACCTACACAGTATTTAATGTTTGGAAAATGTCAGAGAATAAAACACTTAGGGAATTTTTTTATAGATAATGTCTTTGCATCCAATGAACAATTACGCTTCAAATGTAACTTCTCATCAACAACATTTTTCCACTACTTTCAAATTAGAAACCTTGCTATACTGAACCTGCCCAATTTTCCTCACCTCTCAGCTATTTCTATTCTAAAAATATTGATCAGTCTTGAAGACTCAGATAGCATTTCTATAACATATAAACACATTTTAAAGTTCCTTCCTTTCAAAGTGCCTTTCACTTAATATTTCAGAAAAAGAGTGGAAGGCAGCCATGCATAGAATACACTCCAGCTCCATATGCGCAAGGCATTCGGTTATTCAACTTGAAGACTTTAATTGAGTGAATTTATTTCATTTATAATTGTCAAACATGTATCCAGTGCAAGATTCAACCTGTGAACATTGCAATCTAGCTCCAGCCGTATTGAGCTACATGTTCTGGGTGTGCGCCAAATTAACAACATTTTGTCCCTCAAAGTGCCTTGATGTCACAATCACTCCTAATCCATTAACAGTTGTGTTTGGTGTACTCCAAGATGAGCTAAAAGCAGAGAAGGGCAAACAAACTTTAATTTGTTTTGCCTTTACCTCATTACTAGTATGTAGACATAACTTGCTCAACTGGAAGAAACCCACCCCACCACTACTAAGTCAGCAGGTAACTAATGTCCTCTACCAGGGGTGGGCAATGTCGGTCCTGGAGAGCCACAGTGGCTGCAGGTTTTTGTTTCAACCCATTTTCTTAATGAGAAATCAATTACTGCTGATGAAGCACATATTGCTTAAGTGACATTTTAATGCTTCATTTAAGTGGTCCCATTTGTTAAGGTTCCCCACCCTTAATTTCTTATTTCAATCTTAAACAGCTGCATTCACTGTTTTAATGGCTCCTTATTAGCAATAAGATGTAAATGACAAAGCAGTCAGCAGTTCACCATCTAGCTTGTTTCGATTTACATCTCTGTGTGTTCATCATGTGCCATTTGATTTATTAAAACGCTTAATAGAAAATGTGACAAGCTTCAAATCATTTTGATGGTATCCTTGAAAAAGAAAAAAACAACGATATAACAACCTTATATTGCAGACTAACAAGCCATAAAATTAAAATTGAGATTGAGATTGGAAAGGATTGGTTTATAATTAAGCAATTGGGTTGGAATGAAAACCTGTAGCCACTGCGGCTCTCCAGGGCCGACATTACTCACCCCTGTCCTATACTATTTGAAATTTGAAAAAAAAAATCTAATTTTCACTTAGAGGATCTGTTCAAAACATTTTTAAAATATGGCTGGATTTAATCAATAACATTTCAGAATAGCTGCCAAAGCAATTGAAGGGCATGCAAATAGTACCACTAACCAATAAGGTGGAGTGATGACTGCACAAAGAGCAGTGCCCTGGACAGGAAAAAAGAGATGTGATAATGTTGTGAAATGGAAAGAGAAAGTTTGGCAAAGCTCAAGGTTGTTGCAAAACTCAATGGTTAGCAAGCACTGTTCTTGGTTATCTGTTCCACTCCATCGACCTCCAGCCCCAGATACAGCACTGAAAATTGCATGAGTGACTGACCCTCCCATGCTCTCTCTTCAATCGAGATGTTTAAAACCTTAAGGGAGGACTCAGTTCTTTGATTGCGACACTTAAGTTACATAATACCCCAGCATCGATCTTAGATAGCGACGCTTGAATTTGAAATAAGGGAGCCACATAAATTGTGTTGCAACGTTTGAAGCTACTTTCCCCGAGCTTCTTACTCTTCATGTTAATACATCAGTGTAATACATAGGGTTCTGGCACATATGTATATCTACTTCAAGCACAGCTTTGCATATACATTCTGCAAACTTTAAAGGGGAACTACATACGAGGGACAAACGCACAAAAAAGTAATACTGTACTTGAGTGAATGGCATAAGGAAATGAAAATTGTAAAAATCTAATAATGTTAATATCATATACTTAAATCTCAGATTATTCTTACTGATTACCTATTTCCAGTGATAAACCTACATTTTTGGGGACCTGAAGTTTGAATTGTTACGGGAGGCCCTTTTGCAACCAGCAATGAGGTAACCACTGTTATCGTCTTCAGTGGGGTTGTTCCATGAAAAATCACCACAAACTTTATTTTTTTAGATTTTAATAGCCTTTTTGTTTTTATGTTAACTATTATTTTGTATTGAAATACATTATATTATTAATATTATTTTAAAAATACCTTCTCATACATCAGACGCAAAAAATATTAAAGCAATTTTGACTAAAGTTACTTCTGGGGGCCCATCCAAGATTAGAGGTCCTGAAGCTTACACTTCATCAGTTTCATAGTAGATCAACTCTGCCCATTTCAATTCATAATAATATACTTTCCTGTACAGCTGTGTTTTTCAACGACCATAAAGAAAAGCCAAGTCATTAAAAAAGCAGAAAAAAAGGTAATTGATGTAATGCAGGAATGTTATAGTCATTGACAATTGTGTCTAGCATGTTCAAGAGTATGTCGCTCCAGTGACCTCATAATATTATTACTTGTTATTTGACTGATGCCTTTATCAAAGGTGACTTACAACATTTAGGATACAATTGGTTAATTTTTTTTTATATGTTTATACTAGGTCCATAGACTTGACTACTAAACCACGCTGTAGGTCAAAACATTAGCCCTTGATAAATACAAAAAAGATGATAAAAAAACACAGATAACTTATGCAGAAAAGTACTTAGCTGCATAGTACTTCCAATACACCCAATGATAACTGACGCCATTGTCTTACAAAATTTTCCAGGCAAAGCCTGATAATACTAACAAAATATAATATAAGCTACTACATAATAAAATACTATCATTAATGTAATAATTATAAAATCTAATTTAAAATATGTAAAAAAAACAAGCCGGATAAGCAAGTTGAAACTGGTTAGATTGATGTACCATCTTAAGTTCTTTTCAGTTACTGACATTTTTTTATGTTAACAAAAAAGTTTTACCATATGACTGTGATTAAGGTACAATTGTTGTTTATATTTTAAATTAACAGAAATATTATTTCACACAATGTGTACCCACCTAAACCTGTCTAATTTAGAGGCTAGAGCCTATTCCATTAGAATTAGCTATTAGTAAGCATATACAAATTCTGAATTGGGCAGCAGTTGGTTGTAGGTAAATCAATTCAGACATTCACACATTTTCTCACAAACAAAATATGCAAATTTAGAGTCACCAAATATGCTAACCTGCTTCTGATTTGAATTTGAGAGGCAAATTTATAAAGGTATTGGGTCCAGCCATCCTTCTTTATCTATCCCATTTACTGGACCAGTACCTTAGACTGTTAACTCCACACAGGCAGTAATTCCATCCACTCTCTCGGACCTATGAGGCAGCAGCTTCACTCACAGTATTATATTGCACAGCATGAGATTTTTATTCCTCTAATTCAAAACAGAGTGGCTAAGGATAGTGTTGCTATTTTTTCTTGATGAACTCCAACCTTCTCCAGTCAGCATATTGCTGATAATAGTACATAGTATGCAGTTTCTGAAAAAATAATAAATTACTTATTTTGACATTTGCAGATTTCAATAAATCATTTACTTTGTGACAGCAAATGGATAATTAATTACAAAAAAAACAAAAAAACAAAAAAGATGACAGGATTAATGTAAATAAGTGCTTGGAACACTTGAGATATTTAATGAAAATGTAAGCCTTGGTGAAACCACAGCTATCCATTCATTCATCCATCCACTTGACCACTGCCTAAAACTTTGGTTTAGTTTCAGCTAGTGCCTATCCTGGCAGCATTAGATATATTTTGGAAAAATACCCTTGACTCTGCCTGGTTATCTCTGGGTCCAATCACACGCCAATACTTAAACATTATGGTGGATGGCAGGGATGGACAGACATCCTGGCCCGGATAAACCACATACCATTACCTGGCAGGGAGGCCAATGTAGTGTATGGACAGGGGGATACAGTCCCTCAAGAGAGCATGCTCTCCTGACATACTGAGTGGCAGCATTCCTGAGCCAGTATGTCCATTCATGTGCCTGCTTATATTTGACTATGGAGTGCTTCATCACTGACACCAGAAGTATTCTAGGCTCCGACATATAGGGGCTGCCTCCGTCCACTTGGGGAGTTGGAGTCAAGTAGAGGAGGACAAGGCTTGCCTGTAGAAGGAAATGGAAGGAAAGAAGGAGTGTTGGTTATTGAGAGACATGAAAAAGGGATTTTGTTTAATAAATTTTGAATCCGGGAATTTAATTGATGTAATTGTGTCTGAGGTGTGGTTGTTTGGAATGTGGGATTAAAACTGTGAGAAATGAATAAAGTAAACTCCACAGATACAGTGTCTAGGCTGTAATTCTAACTGGGACTTCCTAAATGTGATCAGGCAGAGATGTAGGTGTGTGTATGTGTGTGTGTGTGTGTGTGTGTGTGTATACACATATGAAAAAGTTTGAGAACCCTTCTTAATTCTTTGGATTTTTGTTTAGCATTGGCTGAGCTTTCAAAGTAGCAACTTCCTTTTAATATATGACATGCCTTATGGAAACAGTAAAATGTCAGCAGTGACAATAAATTTATTGGATTTACAGAAAATATGCAATATGCATCATAACAAAATTAGACAGGTGCATAAATTTGGGCACCCCAACAAAAATATTACATCAATACTTAGCTGAGCCTCCTTTTGCAAATGTAACAGCCTCTAGACGCTTCCTATAGCCTTTGATGAATGTCTGGATTCTGGATGGAGGTATTTTTGACCATTCTTCCATACAAAATCTCTCCAGTTCAGTTAAATTTGATGGCTGCCGAGCACGGACAGCCTGCTTCAAATCATCCAATAGATTTTCAATGATATTCAAGTCAGGGGACTGTGACGGCCATTCCAGAACATTGTACAGTGATCCCTCTCTATATCGTGCTTCGACTTTCGCGGCTTTACTCCATCGCGGACTTTAAATGTAAGCATATCTAAATATATATCACAGATTTTTCGCTGGTTCGCGGATTTCTGTGGACAATGGGTCTTTTAATTTATGGTACATGCTTCCTCAGTTTGTTTGCCCAGTTGATTTCATACAAGGGACGCTATTGGCGGATGGCTTAGAAGCTACCCAATCGGAGCATGTATTACGTATCAACTAAAACTCCTCAATGATATACGATATGCTTCCCACGCGGTGCTTGATTGTTTGCTTTTCTGTCTCTCTCACTCTCTCTGCCTGACAGAGGAGGTGTGAGCAGAGGGGCTGTTTGCACAGAGGCTGTTTGCCTAGAGGATACGGACGCTCCTCTAAAAAATGCCGCTTTATTGCGGTGCTTCGGCATACTTAAAAGCACGTATTGATTTTTTGATTGTTTGCTTTTCTTAGCGAGTGCTCTCTCTCTCTCTCTCTGAAATTCTCTGCTCCTGACGCGTGCACTCCTTTGAAGAGAAGATATACTGTATTTGCATTCTTTTAATTGTGGGAAAGAACTGTCATCTCTGTCTTGTCATGGAGCACAGTTTAAACTTTTGACTAAAGGGTGTTATTTCATGTCTAGAGGGCTCTAATAATGTTAACAGTGTGGGAGAGTTCATAAGGGATTAAAATATATAAAAATAACCATACAAACATATGGTTTCTACTTCGCGGATTTTCATCTATCGCAACCCCTGCGATCGAGGAGGGATTACTGTAATTCTCCCTCTGCATGAATGCCTTTGTAGATTTTAAACTGTGTTTTGGGTCATTGTCTTGTTAGAATATCCACCCCGGCATAACTTCAACTTTGTGACTGATGCTTGAACATTATCCTGAAGAATTTGTTGACACTGGGTTGAATTCATTCGACCCTTGACTTTAACAAGGGCCCCAGTCTCTGAACTAGCCACACAGCTCCACAGCATGATGGAACCTCCACCAAATTTGACAGTAGATGGCAGGTGTTTTTCTTGGAATGCGGTGTTCTTCTTCCACCATGCAAAGCGCTTTTTGTTATGACCAAATAACTAAATTTTTGTCTCATCAGTCCAAAGCACTTTGTTCCGAAATCAATCTGGCTTGTCTAAATGAGCATTTGCATATAACAAGAAACTCTGTTTGTGGCGTGAGTGCAAAAAGGGCTTCTTTCTCATCACCCTGCCACACAGATGTTCTTTGTGCAAATTGCGCTGAATTGTAGTACAGATACACCATCTGCAGCAAGATGTTCTTGCAGGTCTTTGGAGATGATCTGTGGGTTGTCTGTAATCCTTCTCATAATCCTGCGCATATGCCGCTCCTGTATTTTTCTTGGCCTGCCAGACCTGGTTTTAACAGCAACTGTGCCTGTGGCCTTCCATTTACTGATTATATTCCTTACAGTTGAAACTGACAGTTTAAACCTCTGAGATAGCTTTTTGTAGCCTTCCCTTAAATGATGATACTGAACAATCTTTGTTTTCAGATGTTTTGAGAGTTGCTTTGAGGATCCCATGCTGTCACTCTTCGGAGGAGAGTCAAAGGGAAGCACAACTTGCAACTCACCACCTTAAATACCTTTTCTCGTAATTGAACACACCTGTCTATAAAGTTCAAGGCTTAACGAGCTAATCCGACCAATTTGGTGTTGCAAGTAATCAGTATTGAGCAGTTACATGCATTCAGCTCAGCAAAATTAGAAGGGTACCCAAATTTTTGTACAGCCAGTTTTTCACATTTGATTTCATTTCATACAACTAAATATTGCTTCACTAAAAATCTTTGGAAAACACCCCAGTACCCAGATGTTCATAGGAAATGAAAGACATACCACTGTTATCTTTTTTGTTGAAAGTAAATTCAGAGTAAATTATTATTCAGGCTGAGAAGGGTTCCCAATATATTCATAGCATCCGTGTTCTGAATCCTGATCTGATTGTATGGGTGGTTACCTACCAGGTAACGCATGTGGTTGGTCTACCAGTCGACAAACATCCGCCACGGGGCCCTCTTCAGTAGCGAGAATAGACCAACTGGACAGGTTTATGGCAGATGAAATTTAATATTAATTAATATAAGGGAGAAAAAATGTTACAAGTGTATGCACAATGGGAGGTCTGAAACTTGAAAGTACACCTTATGAAAAGAACCCATGAGTCATGATGGACTCATCACTATCTACATTCTGGAAGCATACAGAAGAAATCAAAAAAGTCTAATAGGATGTTAGATTATATATCATGGATGTGTACAGTATGTAATTTAAGAGAGGTTAGCCTTAATTTGTATAACTTACTACTGAGGCCTTAACTGGAGTACTGTGTGCACCATTTCTCTCCATATTACAAAAAACAACATAGCAGCAGTAAAGAAACTTGAAACAAAAATGACTAGGCCTATACCAGGACTGTGAGTTTTGAACTATGAAGAAAGACAGATGGAAACCGAACCGAAGAATCCTTTGATACAGTTTGTTTCCTCAGTATGAAAGAAATTTCAAATAATAAGAGTTGTGATGTAAATGCAGAGGGCCTCTCAGCAGCCGTGAGTCGAGGTAATTCTTGGTAGCGAGAACCAATCGGATCGCTCTCCGCTACCAAGATTCTACCAAGAATTGAAAGCACGGGCCAATCGCGGCCCGTATCGGCTACCAAGAATTGACCAATCGCGCCACGTTTCGGCTACCAAGAATTGGCCAATGACGGCTCGCTCTGCTACCAAGAATTGACGAATCACGACTACCAAAACTCGGAGAGGGCAGGCCAACCTCTTGTCAGTTAATGTATTCTGCAAAAGCTTGTTCGAGTCGGCACACAGACGCTTTGCGATTTGCGTTGCTTTTTGAACTGTCTAAAAATGTTACTCACTAGTGTCGGTTTGTGCAGATATATTTACGTTCACCTACACATGTTCTGAATGATTTTTTTAAACATTCTTGGTTAAGTTTATTACATTTACTAAATATTTGTGCAACACGTGTAAAGACAGATATAATAATGTATAAATACAGTATATTAAACATTGAATTGTATAATCATAGTTTAATTTTACAGAGTGAGCTTTAAAAATAATAATATGAAGTGCTCATTAATTATAAAAATACAAATCATAGAGAAAATCAACTATGTGTACATATTTCCTACAAAAGACCCTTGGGAAGTCTTTCTGGTATATAAAGACCAATAATATATATATACCTATAAAAACATGTACCTGTAAAAACAAAAGATTGGTATGCTTTTTTTTTTTTAATACTTAACACTAAATTATTCTTATAAAGCAGACCTACACCTTTAATATTCAGATGATTCTACTCATGCTGTAGAATTGCATATATATTATAGATATACATGCTGTAAAATAGCATACATATTATAGATATATATAGTTAATTATATATATATATATATATATATATATATATATATATATATATATATACTCAGCAAAAAAAGAAACGTCCCTTTTTCAGGACTGTGTATTTCAACAATAATGTTTTAAAAATCCAAATAACTTTACAGATCTTCATTGTAAAGGGTTTAAACAATGTTTTCCATACATGTTCAATTAACCATAATCAATTAATTAACATGCACCTGTGGAATGGTCGTTAAGACCTTAACAGCTTACAGAAAGTAGGCATTTAAGGTCACAGTTCTAAAACGCAGGACACTAAAGAGACTTGTCTACCGACTGTGAAAAACACCCAAAGAAAGATGCCCAGGGTCCCTGCTCATCTGCGTGAACGTGCATTAGGCATGCTGCAGGGAGGCATGAGGACTGCTGATGTGGCTAGGACAATAAATTGCCATGTCCGCACTGTGAGACGCCTAAGACAGCGCTACAGGGAGACAGGAAGGACAGCTGATCATCCTCGCAGTGGAAGAGCCCGGATCTCAATCCCATTGAGCACGTCTGGGACCTGTTGGATCGCAGGGTGAGGGCTAGGGCCATTCCCCCCAGAAATGTCCAGGAACTTGCAGGTGCCTTGGTGGAAGAGTGGGGTAACATCTCACAGCAAGAACTGACAAATCTGGTCCAGTCCATGAGGAGGAGATGCACTGCAGTACTTCAAGCAGCTGGTGGCCACACCAGATAGTGACTGGTACTTTTGATTTTGAGCCTCCCTTCATTCAGGGACACATTGTGAAACATTTTTAGTTTATGTCTTATGGTGTTGACTCTTTTAGTGTTCATACAAATATTTACACATTAAGTTTACTGAAAGTAAAAACAGTTGAAAGTCAGAGGACGTTTCTTTTTTTGAAGACTCTTGGAAAGTCTTTCTGGTATATAAAGACCAATGAATTACTGCAGTAAAAATTATATATATACTGTGTATATATGTACCTGTAAAAACAAGAGACCGGTATGCTTTTTTTTAATACTTAACACTAATTTCACAAATCATTCATATCAAGGCCAATATAGAATAATAATAATACTCTATATTAACATTGATGTTATAAATTATGCTTATAAAGTAGACCTACACCTTTAATACTCAGACAATGCTATATATATATATAAGTGGTGTGTATGCTGTTTACTGTTTACTTTTCAATATTTCCAAATATTTAATTTTACCTACTTCAAATTAATTGTCAGCATCAACGAGAATATATTACTTCCCAAATGTTAGAAATATATACAAACACAAAGCTGTGCACTATTATTTATTAAATCTTATTGTGCTTTCATTTTTATTTTATCCTTCTTGATTATCTGTGCAGCCGTCTCAGACGATAGTAAAGGCACTTTATAAGGAAGTGAAATGCATTATTATTTGTTATAATTATGATTCAATAGAATGGGCAGGCAGTTTGTTTAAGTGTGATTTTTAACTTTGCTTGTTGTCTGTGTGTTCCTTGACAAATCATACACTAAACAGTTTTCGTTTAATCAAAAAAGAAAAATAAACAAACTACAACTGCAATGTAGGATTCAAAGCACCGTTCGTTGAAGAGAAAGTTTTTTTTTTCCATTCGGCAATGTGCCTTGAGCGGGATTCGAACTCGCATCCCTGCAGTAATTTCTGGTAGGTCGTCTCTCAAGAATTGCAGCCGTACCTCGACTAATGCGCGATATCCTGAGGGCAGAGTGGTGGCTCTGAGACTAAGGATCTGTGCTGGTATCCCGAAGGTTGCCAGTTCAAATCCCCGTCACTGCCAAAAGAGATCCTACACTGTTGGGCCCTTGAGCAAGGCCCTTAACCTTCAATTGCTCCAGGAGCACTGTACAATGGGTGACCCTGCGCTCTGACCCCAAGGGGTATGCCAAAAACTAACAAATTCCTAATACAAGAAATTGTATAAGCCGAAATAAAGAGCAAAAAAAAAAAAATGTGATAAATCATTTGAACAGACTCTAATTCCACACATACATTTCAAATGATGTTGTTATATGGATTTAATTAACCTGCAGCCTTTAGCTTATTTTGCCATTACAACTGGGCTTGATTTTCACATTAAATTAAAAGAGACCCATAATTCAAGTCAGAGAAATGGCTTTGATTGTAATGGAAGTACTTTGCATGTTCGAGTAAGTTTGATTGACAAGTATTTTCTTGGCTGTTTGGCTTAATTCCCCAAAATGTCACTCTCAGGGTTTTCCATAAATAGCTAGCTTTCAGCTTAGCATTTTGAAATGTGTATGAGACAGCGGTTTGCAGTCTAGCGTACCGGATGTGATTGGGCTCAAAGGATTTAGTGCTATTGAATGGGTCGTCTCCATTTCAATGAAATCCGACAGCAGAGCACTACTTTAAAAAATGAGTGTCTGTTTGCTTCAGAACTTCAGTTTCATGGATAATTTGCCAAGTAGGTATATATATCACTATCTTTTAAAACATAATTACTAATAAAGATTTTTAAATTCTGAAATGGACTGGCACCCTTCCAGGGGTTGGTCCTTGCATTTTTGCATGAATATTATCAGCTTACCCTTTTAGTTTAGACTAAAATAAATCAGTTTATAGACAGGGTAGTTGTACTGGAATTTGAGGTTGTCACGCTTACCTCATACTTCATAAAAATAAATCAGAGCAGATTGTTATTCTTTAGCCCCTGTAAAAATTATACTTGAATGTGACACCATAGGGGAAATTTCTCTAGAAGTCATGCTATTTTCTTTGTTTAATATTTTGCATTGATACCCATCACAATGTGTAGTAAGTAAATAGACAGATGATTTATAAAGTGATTGGTTTATTTATTGATGAATTGCATATGAAACAAAGGCATAAGCACTCAATGCTTTTCTCCTGATTCCATCCATTAATAAAGAAACAGCTACTCTAACTTAGTTCATTCTAGTGATCATGCTAAAAAGAGGAAGCTTTTTTGCCTTTTTGGTCAAGAGGTCAAAATTCATTATCTGCTGTAAATATAGAGTATATACAAATTGCAAAAAACCTCATATACTGGACCTCAACTACATTTCAACAGCAACATTTGCACGGACTGAGATGAACTGGGTCCAGGGTTCACTGAAACTAGCATTAGGTGTCTTACTCCTGTTAAAATAATCCAGTTACCCAGTACACGAATGAAAGAGATGATAGGGGGAAGGGAATTAATGACACATAAAGGGGAGATGACAGACACTGATAGAAAATCTTTGCAGTTAAACAAATGTGATGCTGTAATGATTTCAGGCTCTTTTTTTTTTAAATGTGTTTGAAGTGAAGGATCTATTCAGCTGTTTTTGATGCCAAAATTCTGGAGACTTTATATTCTCAAAAAATAAATACAGTATTAAAGGCATAATCAAAATATCATCATGGAGACATATCCTTGTAACCTATCCCTATAACACTCCACTTCCCCCCATTTTCTCTAATGTTGTTCTTCACATGGCAGCTTTAAAGCCTTTTTTTCTTTCTGTCTTTAAATCCAATGTTGCACTGACACCTCTGTTGGTGTGAGACTAGAGTCTGAAATAGAAGTGAAAGGCTGGTGATAGTTGCGACTGAACATTCTGCACTACAGCATATGTTCCAATAAGATGCAGAATGGATGAAAATACATAAGAAAAATTGGCAAAGCAGGCAGAACTCCCTCAGCACAATTCAAAAGCCATAATGCCTTGTGCTTTATCTGTGAAAATAATGAGGCAGAGAACTTCATAAAGATGTTTAGACACGTTACTGGAATGTGTTCACTTTTTTAAAAGCCTCTTAATATTTTCAATTTTTACAAACTGGTAGGCAGAAGGAAAATATGGCAAGCTGCTCATCTGCTGGGACCTTATTACTTGACAGCATGTGTCTATGGAAGAGTTGCATAACCACACAGCTAGTAGAAGGCAAATCAAATAAACAGAGTATAATCCTTCAGGGTGGCTGACACTTACTTAATAACTTAAAATATGTGATTTGGGATCAGTTAATAGGAGGCTAATTGCCATAAAAACAAAAGTAAAAAATTACCCTCTAGGACCAGACTAAGTATATCTCTGCTGTAGGTGTTGCTCTATGACGATCTTGAGAACTTAATAATAGAATTACCAAAGCCTACGAAAAAACTCGGAAATCCGGCCAACCTTAAATCCCTTTGCACCTCTCCGTCAGTGCCTTTTGCCTTGTAAATGTGCTGATCAAGACAAGCAGCAAGCAGCCTACTATTCAACCGCAGAACAGGCACGAAGTTCTCCCAGTTCATGCCATGATTATCTGGGAGAGAAGTGCTGGAGTTTTAGAGTGGAAATAATAGATTGTTACTTGGAACACATGCATTTCATGCGTGTTCCATTTCTATAATAATCTGTGTAAACACATTGTTAAAACAGAAATGTTTTTCATATTTTAGTAATAAATGACAAAATGTAGGCATACACTATATAATGTGTGAACCCTGAAGTCCAAAGATCAGATAAACACTTTCACAAAAGGTTCAAAGATAATACAACAGTTTCCATGGCGCAGCGGTAAGAATTGCTGACTTGTAATCAAGAGTTCCCCATTTCGATCCTGACTGCTTTGTATATTTACCGTTTTGAGTAGTGAACTTTTCTTATTGTTAATATTATACAATAAAAACATACATTGATCAGCCGCTTTACATTTATAGTGCTTTAAAAGTTAGCGTTTTTTTTTTTTTCACTTTTATTCTCTCGGTCATGATCACGATACATACTACTGCCCCCCCAGGGATCTGACGCTGGTAGTTTTTATTTGAAACTGGGAATAACTGTAGATGTGAGTGGTGTTTTGAGACAAAAAAGAGACAATATACTGTATGTATAGGTATAGATAGGAGTAGATAGATTCTCCCAGTGTATTATATATCTATCTATCTCTTTTATAAATACAATGGTTTTAAAGTAGTCATCATCACAAATACGCTTATCCACCTATTTATGCATCCATGTTTTCATGGCAGAATGCCACTCTGAGGATGTTTTCACAGTAAGACACATTTATTTACATTATACTGATTTAGAGTCACCAACCTAACCAAACACACGTCTTTTGAATGAAGGATAATAGTGAAAAGCAATGAAGATGCTCAAAGAACATGCAGACAGAACGTGACTTTTTAAACACTTAAAAAATAATCTACTAACTGTAATCCAAGCAGCCTAAGTGAATCACTTAGACTAACAAAGGGTATTAGAAACAAGTATTAAACCATAACATTCAGCTTCTTGGCACCTACTAACCAATCAGTCTATTTAATACAGTTTAATTAATACATCTACTTACATTTAAGAAGCTTCCAATCATGAAACATTTATCTCAAGCACCCCACAACCTTGTACTTGAACTGAATGTAACAAAGCACGTGCTATTTAATTCAATTCAATGGTCATGGAGAGCTGTAGCCAATCCTAGCAATACTATGCACAAAGCAAAAAACAACCTTGAGCCAGGTACCAGTGTACTGCTGAGTCCAGTAATGCACACACCTACACTCATATCCACATCGAGACAATCGAGTACCTTATTTATATACTGTTTTTAATAATTAATAAATATTTTAATTTTAAAAGTTTTAAATTTCAAATGTCATTTGCACAGCCTTTTCAATGGTGTCTGGTCTGAGAATCGAAATGATGCACACACATTTCAAAGCTACATATCAGCACATGATACTGGTGTTCATTCATTTTCCTGAATTTTGCATATCCGTATTATGCATATACTGGTTGTCATTCTGTATAATTGTGTGAATGTTTGGAATAATGTTAAACTGTCACACGCACTGTACAATGTCTGTTCAATGTCTCTTAACATTGCACCTAGCATTTTTAAAATGGCAGGTTATTTGTAGCTTGTAGGACAGAGTTAGGAATTGCCAAGGTATTTAGAAAACTGTGCATGGTGAGTGAAGCATCCAGGTTACGTTTCACATTCATTTTTGCATTTAACATTTTTGTGTTCTTAAGAATTACTTATGAAAACTTTTGAAACACTTCTGTGTTTTTGTCCTGTACCTCCTGACTCACTGGAATGAAAAAACCCCACATCTTAATGTCTAGTTATGCAAGATGTTGAGCTTTTTAGGGTTGCACCCTATTTTTGGGTGGCCCACTACATCTGAAAAGTCCTCACTTTTAGGCCATTTTTGAACCATTATTTTGTAGATAAAATTAAACCCTTATGCTAAAAAGTAAACTGTTAGGTGTCTTCAGCAAAAATGATCAGAAGGATTTGAAGTTTTGCATGCCACATCAACCAACCAAAGGGATACACCCCCTAATGGGATACGAGCAGTCAAAGTTACTCCTTTTCACAAAATTTAAACAAAAATAGAGATCGGTAATACAGGCCTGCAGGGTATTGTTTTATGCTACGTTGAAGCTGCTGATCATGAATATGATAATATTTTTCAGCCAAACCTATAAGTTTACAAATGACAAATTTCAACCATAAGCATGTGGGGTATCATTTTATACTCTTTCAAGGTCAGTGATTGCAAGTATGTCGTAGTTTTTGACTTTTGATCTTTTAATAGGATCTCTCTCTCTAAAGGCCTGTAATAGAAAGAGAAAAAGACTAAATTTCTTTTACAATTGAGAATATTTAGACTTTATACATTTATATTGAAGCACATTTTAATATTTTAAATATTTGATGTACCTATGCTTGTTTATTATGTACTTCAACCTCAAGGAGTAAATCATTACATTTCTTATGAACACCCCGAATTAGCATAGCTTACGCTAATTCAGACTTGATTGATAGTATTTTTTGTTTATTATTTTAAAGCTAATCTTTTTAATTTTTTCACATTTTTTCCAAAAAAGAATTTTTTTTTGGCTAGTATTTCTAGGACGCACACTGCATCATACGAGTATTTTATCATGAACATTGTTTCACAAAATGTATTGCAACAACTTAGATGGTGCAGGAGACACAGACTATATAAGAAACATTACCTGGATGCACTGGGATATATCATCAGTGATGTATCCTGAGGTCATTGGGCGTTTAGGGTCTCGCAACATCACACACCCTTGTTCAGTTCAATCCCCAACTTGCATCCCAGTAGCGATCCACAGATCAGCCCTCTTTATCCAAAGCCATCTTGAGGCTTTCTCTGTGGCTTCACTTTCAGATTTGATGGCCCTTTTTTTGGCCGCTCCTGTTATGCCCAGCCGCATGAAGATTCTGCAGAGTGAGCATCCTGCAAATCCTCTGCAGCCAATTTTTATGGGCTCATAGAGTACCCTCCAGCCTTTGTCCCTGCACTCCTCCACCAGCTCCTGGTACTTGGAGCGTTTGCTCTCGCTAACTTCCTTGATACGCTCTTCCCAGGGCACTGTCAGTTCCAGCATGATCAGCTATTTTGAGGCCTCAGAGGTAATGATCATGTCTGGCCTAAGTGATGTTGTTACAGTTTGCTGCGGGAACTTTAGCTGCTTTCCCAAGCCAGCCTGCAGCTGCCAGTCAGAGGCTGTGTGGAAGAGGCCTGTTATTACTGCCTTTGCCTGGGATTGTTTAATGAAAGTAACTGTCTTCTTTGAGCCGTGGAGGAGCTTGCTTGTGTTGATGGCTGCTTGAGCACCTTGTCATGGCGTCACCGGTAGCGGCCATCTGCCAGAGCCTTAGGGCAGCTGCTGAATAGATGTTCTAGAGAGCCTCTTCCTGAACAAAGTGGACAGGATTGTATCTAGCTCTTTCCCCAGACGTGGAGGTTTGCTGGGCTTGGCAGGGCATCATAGACCGCCTGAACCAGGAGCCGGACACGAAAGAAATCTCCCTGCATGATGTCCGACCAGATGATCCTTTGCTGGAGAGTACTCTCCCACCTTGTCCACACACCCTGTTGCTGGACTCCTACTGCCCTGCTCACTCTCTCTTCTTCCACCCCTACTCGGACCTCTTCCTGGAGTAGATAGCTTCTCTCCTTGCCCTGAGCCTTGCTGACCTGGGTCTTTGGGAAGTGGCCCAGACCTGCTCTACCTGTTGCCATGGTGCCCACCAGAGCCTTCTGTCTCAAGCATGACTCTGCCACCTCCACAGCCTTCTCCGCCCTCCATTTCCTTCCTGTTCTCACCTCAATGCCAGCTGCTGACACCTTACAATCCTTGGAGTCCCTGTACTGTAGGGCTTCTCTGGTGCAAGCCACCATGAATTCTTCAGTAAGGCCGCTAAATAGTAGCCGCAGGATGTTACTTGTCCCATACAGTGCTGCACTGGTGAGGCTGGTTGGGAGTCCCAGCCACCTCCAAAGAAAGCTGCTGATCTTCTTTTCAAGGGACTCAACTGTTGAAAATGGGACTGCATATACTAGCAGAGGCCATAGGACTTGGGGCAGGATTGATTGCTAATAGATCCAGGCTTTAAACCTACCAGGCAGACCAGACCTATCAACCTTGGTGAGCCACATCCCAAGCTCCTGGGTGGATTTCTGAATGGCAGCTGTGTCTTTCAGACTTGAGTCAAAGACTTTCCCCAAACTCTTGACTGGCTGCTCTGTGATGGATGAGATGACTATTCCCGTAATAGAAAATCAGTACTTATCAGTCACCTTCCCCTTCTTTAGCACCATGGACCTTGACTTGGAAGGCAAAAAGCTCATCCTTGCCCATGTGATGAGTCTCTCAAGTCCTTGTAGGATCCTCCTGCTCCCTGGGACCAATGTTGTTGTGATGGCTAGGTCATCCATATAGGCTCTTATCGGGGGTGTCGTACACCTGACTTAGTCAGGGGCCCTCTGCATTCTACCTCAGCTGCCTTGACCACCATATTCATGGCAAGGGCAAAAATAATAACGGAGATGGTGCACCCTGTTATTATTACCTTGCCAAGCCGATGCCAGTCTGATATTTTTGACCAAGAAGTGACCCTTATCCTGAAGTTGTTATTGTAATCCAGGATCAGATCCTTAATTTTCCTGGGAACATGTTGGCGATGTAGTGCGAGCTCAACCAGCTTGTGTGGTATAGACATAGGCATTAGCCAGGTCCAACCACAACACAGAAAGGTTGCCTCTGTTCTCAGGGAGCCAGGGACTTTAGGAATCCGCCCCTTCTGGACAGAGGGGTCAATGTAGTTATTCTTGAGGAGGAGCTCTGTCATTCTTTGGGATACAATGCTGAAAAACACCTTTCCTTCTACACTCAGCAGGGAGATCATTCGGAACTGGTCGATATTCCTGCAATTCTCCCCTTTAGGGACCCAAACTCCCTCAGCACACCTCCACTGGTCAGTGACTTCCCCTCTTCGCCAAATCACCTTCAAGATCTTCCAGAGGTGCTGCCCACTGAGCTTATCCCCAAGTAGTTGTTTCGTAAAACCAAAGGGATTGGCAATAAAGGCCACCCGCCTCCTCGCTCTCTCTCTTCCCCACCCCCTGTGCCACTCTGCTCTGCAAAGGGTCATTAGCTTCTTCCACAGGATGTTCTGCCAATGCCCACTTTTCCTCATCAGCAGCTGTCTTGTACTGCTTCTTGAGGGTTCAAAGCTATTGCCATATCTGATGTATGTTGAAAGCCCTGCGGTTCATAGCATATGAGGTGGACTTGGTCTTACCCTTCTCCATCTGACCAAACCTCTCAGACGCATAACTGACGATGATAGTGTTCATTGTTTGGAGTCGCCTGTCAACGTCTCCTTTGGCTGTGGCTTGGATAATGTTAGACACGTCCTGATCAAACTGCATCCAATCTCTCCATTTGCTGGCTGGAGGGCACTTAATCTGCTTCTGTGGAACTACTCTGCTGGGGTTGGTAGGCTCAGGTGCCTGGAGGGACTGGGCTTTGTGGGATGCCTCCTGGCCGGGCTCCTCATGTGTCTAGACCAGGTCCAAGGCCTGTGCATTGCACCTCCTTCTCCCACTCCAAACACTTCATTCTGGCCTGATGGATTTTTAGTCCACGTTGGTTCTTGCACAGCTTTCCACACATGCATGTTGTACTCATAGTCTGTCCGTTCACATGGGTCGTCAACGTTTTGTCATCCGATCGGAGATCTCATCCTCCCACCCTCTCGGGATCTCCTGGGGGTATCTATCTTTAGGACTTTCCGTAGTTTGTTGGGGTTCTTCCTCACAGAAGACACAGGTTGGGGTGCTAGCCCATACTGTCCCCGTTGCCGTCTTTCCGTGCTGTCAACTGACTTTCCAGTAGTCACAAAACTATTCTTGGTTGTCACCTAGACTGTTCCTAGGAGTCACTGGCTATGCCAGGCTCTGTATAAGAAACATCACCTGGATACACTGGGATGCATCATCAGTGATGTATCCTAAGGTCATTGGGTGTTTCGGGTTTCACAACATCACACATCCTCACTTAGGTGACCAAGCCGGGGTTAATTGGACTTAGCACCATGGCAATGTTGATGGTAGCTGACCCTTAAAAGCACAATTAGTCAAACAGACTGCCTACATCTTTATCCACTCTGCAACACTACCTATATGTCTTGCAGCTCTACATGGTCTCGGCTTGTTCATTCCAAGCCAATGGATACACACCGTTACCTCTGTCTCACTGCTCACCTAGAGTAAGTGGTAGGATCTGCTACCATGCTTTCCCCATCTTCATGAGCCAATCTAAATTCAGGGTCCTATCTAAGACTCACCAGCATCCACTCATACAGGCCAATGGATCTGTGTTCTCCTCTTCCATGCTCTCAAAAGCTGCTTTTATGGTCGACCTTTCCAGGTAGCCTCACCCCTTCTGACAGTCCATAATCACCTGAGGAATGTGTCCCTCTCAGGTCTGGATAAAGGATGTTACTGTATTTTATGTGAAATAAGACTATGCCATAATACCTAGAAAGGATAAAAATCAGGTGGGCAGCAAATATGTGCCTTGCCTGAGGTGGTATTATTTAACATGTAGGCCCTATAATAAATATAACATATAAATAAAATTTAATGGAACTAAAGGCCACCACAGTAGCACACTTGATGCTGCAGCATATGGCTAAAACTTACAATCATTCAGTTAAGTGTGCGTACAATTTCCAGGAATAGCCTGCAGACCAAATTATCTAAATGTTTCACATATGGTAGTCAGCACTGCCTGACAATTGTTATGCGTCAGTTGTTTTTTTATTTTTTTTTTGTAATAAAATATTATATAAGTCAAACTCTTTTAAAACATAATAATTTAGCATGCAAGTGTGCTTTCTCTCAGCTGCATTCTGAATTCATAGCTTGCTTTTCTAATAATTATTATCCTTTGCTTTTTTTATTTGCTGCTGACAATGCCCTAGAGGCAAGGGCAAACATGAGAGATTTACTGGGCACTATGTGCTCCTGTCATTCTAACCCTTTAAAACATTTAATGATGTTTATGGCAGCAGCAGGACTAGACATATGTGTTCATAGCTTTGCAGTCTATTTTAAGACATATATTTTTCATAAGATGCCTGTTTCTATTACTTTCCATTTATGTCTGTTGTCTACTAACATACACATGCATAGTAGCATTAGGCTTTTAATTTGTTGTACAGTATACTTAACGGTGTTTTCTGTAGTGTAAAAGCAAGGAAAATATTTAAATTCATTTTTAGAACACTTTTATCACTGCTGTCATTACTAGAAACAAAGTAACTAGTCAGGAACCCCTGTATCTTCCCGGTTGCCCACCTTCTACCATACTCAAAGAATCTTCTCAGATTCCTCATGAGAAGCTGATTCTTAACTCCTGCTTCTTCAGGTTTCATGTTCATGGCACCTTACATGATAGATTATACATCATACCTTTTACAGTTGTGTTCAAAGGGATCTAGAAAGAAGGACTGGTCCTCTGTGGTTCATCTTGCCTTTCCTGAGTTGAGTTCAAATTCCTTAGATCTTATGTCCTGGATTTCAACTTTCTTCCTAAGAAGAAAGAGATAATCAGATGCTGAGGCAACTGGAGTTGTTAATCCCACTTCCCAGTGATGTTATTTGAGCTCCAACAGGCTCAGGTTAAGCAAGATGAAGAAACATGTAACAGAACTTTTTGCAGTTGGTTATTTCTTAACAAACAGTGCAAATGAGGTGACATATCTACAATTCTGAGGAAACAGTTCAATGAACTTTAACATTCTGTAAAGATTAATCAGCTAAATTACTTCCTAAACAATGCACATTTCTGATCAGTAAATGCCAGAACTGGTTGGCTAAGATTATTGCTTCCTGCAATGTATAACTGTACAACTTGTGCTGGGGCACAGTCCCCCCAGATATTTTTAAAACTATACTTATATTAATTAGGTAATGTGAAATAATCATAAAATGTATTTATTTGCACAACGTGATTGGTGTCAGCGCATGTCAACATACATTAAAAATGGGTTTTGACTTGTACTTGTTTAATTTCTGTGTGAAAAAATTTTTTTTATGTGAATACCTATATTTCAGGAGCAAAGGATGCTGGCCAAATGAGAAGTCATTGATCTTTTGGCAATCAGTTGACCTGACACTCCCCTTTAATTGGTTGATTCTACATTTATTGGCAGTGAATTAGTATTGTTTCAGGTTTTTTTAATCTAATGTGATTGAACAATCATTGATGCACTATGTTATGTTGACATCAATGGTTCACAGTTCACATCTGCCTTTAATGTTACGTAACTACAGATGAGTGAGTGTGACTTAGGAGTTTGCCACTTGAAGCAGATCTTCACAAATCAAAGAAAATTAATTTAAATAATAATAATTAATAAAAAAAATAAATTAATAAATTAATTTCTTTAAAGAAACAACTCTTCATAAATCATTCAGCTTAAGAAAAAAATAAGGTAAACGGGCATGGACAAGACTGACCCGACTTAAAAATTCAGCAGCAGTTTTGATCGAGGACGAGCATACACACTGACTTTTCCCAGCTCTTCTTATGACAAATGAAGTTGGCTAACTTTGCTTTCCCTGTTTGATATTTCAAAGTGTCTGTATTGAAGCAATTGGACAATGACAGGGGTACGAGATCGAAAACATCTTTCTAAAAATTGCAAAAGGCATGAAAGTAGCTGCAGTCACCTAGACAATAGCATGAGGGGTGAGTTATGTTTTAGGATGTGGGGGCCTGTGGATCTTACAATGTGAATTTGTGCCCAGGTCAGGTAAGCCTGGCAAACTTGTATAGGACTGGGCAGACTGGCAGCAAGTGTAGAATAATATTACAATGAGAATGACTCTGTGTGTGGAAAATGATAAACTGGGATGTAAAACTTGAGGAAAAATCAGAGGATTACTGACTGTATGATGTTGAGTTATGGAAAAAATGGAAATGGCTAAGGACTGGGCATGGTATTAGTAGAGGCAGACTAAGATTTGGATTGGATTTATGCTATGGATATAGGATACACGGAAGTCCATGTTATTGGATGATTACAGATTTGGGGGTGCTGACATTATGGGTTGGGTTTTGGCAGAAGGGGGAACTGAGCAAGTTGGTAGAGGATTGGCAATTTGGAGACAGCTGTAGTATACAATTTGGGTGGCAGGTGCACCTGTTCCATTCCACATCTATTGGGCAAGTTATGGGAAGAATAAGGGGATTGCTGATGCCATGGACTGAAGTTTTGGAGCACAGCAGAAATGAGAAAGTTGGCATCAGATTGGGAAGCATTGTGGAAATACATTTTAGCCTGGATTTGTCCTATGGGTCTGGTACTGAACAGGCCAAGATGTACATTCACACATAAGGACCACCAGAGCATGTGGAATGACCAGATAGATAGACAGATGTGAAAGGCACTATATAAAAGATATATAGCTGTGAAATGCACTATAAAATAGATAGATAGATAGATAGATATGCACACATAAAACGCTTCTTTTGCTGATCATTAACAATCATGCACAATGTTAGAGGTGCTTGATATGCGAATAGCAAAAATATTATAAAGTTGTCATTAACAATTAGACTGTAGTTTTACAAGACCAAATAGGGTCTTTTCTAGGTCTGACCAGCACGAAAGGGATCCAAAACCTGTTTTACCTGGGTCTCTCAAAGGTCATTGTGTTATTACACTTGATTTGATTCAGATGTGCACAAGTGATTTATACAGGTGCCGGTCATAAAATTAGAATATCATGACAAAGTTGATTTATTTCAGTAATTCCATTCAAAAAGTGAAACTTGTATATTAGATTCATTCATTACACACAGACTAATGTATTTCAAATGTTTATTTCTTTTAATTTTGATGATTATAACTGACAACTAATGAAAGTCCCAAATTCAGTATCTCAGAAAATTAGAATATTGTGAAAAGGTTCAATATTGAAGACACCTGGTGCCACACTCTAATCAGCTAATTAACTCAAAACACCTGCAAAAGCCTTTAAATGGTCTCTCAGTCTAGTTCTGTAGGCTACACAATCATGGGGAAGACTGCTGACTTGACAGTTGTCCAAAAGTCGACCATTGACACCTTGCACAAGGAAGGCAAGACACAAAAGGTCATTGCTAAAGAGGCTGGCTGTTCACAGAGCTCTGTGTCCAAGCACATTAATAGAGAGGCGAAGGGAAGGACAAGATGTGGTAGAAAAAGGTGTACAAGCAATAGGGATAACCACACCCTGGAGAGGATTGTGAAACAAAACCCATTCAAAACTGTGGGGGAGATTCACAAAGAGTGGACTGCAGCTGGAGTCAGTGCTTCAAGAACCACCACACACAGACGTATGCAAGACATGGGTTTCAGCTGTCGCATTCCTTGTGTCAAGCCACTATTGAGCAAGAGACAGCATCAAGTGTCTCGCCTGGGCTAAAGACAAAACTGCTGCTGAGTGGTCCAAAGTTATGTTCTCTGATGAAAGTAAATTTTGCATTTCCTTTGGAAATCAAGGTCCCAGAGTCTGGAGGAAGAGAGGAGAGGCACAGAATCCATGTTGCTTGAGGTCCAGTGTAAAGTTTCCACAGTCAGTGATGGTTTGGGGTGCCATGTCATCTGCTGGTGTTGGTCCATTGTGTTTTCTGAGGTCCAAGGTCAACGCAGCCGTCTACCAGGAAGTTTTAGAGCACTTCATGCTTCCTGCTGCTGATGAACTTTATGGAGATGCAGATTTCATTTTCCAACAGGACCTGGCACCTGCACAAAGTGCCAAAACTACCAGTACCTGGTTTAAGGACCATGGTATCCCTGTTCTTGATTGGCCAGCAAACTCGCCTGACCTTAACCCCATAGAAAATCTATGGGGTATTGTGAAGAGGAAGATGCAATATGCCAGACCCAACAATTCAGAAGAGCTGAAGGCCACTATCAGAGCAACATGGGCTCTCATAACACCTGAGCAGTGCCACAGACTGATCGACTCCATGCCACGCCGCATTGCTGCAGTAATCCAGGCCAAAGGAGCCCCAACTAAATATTGAGTGCTGTACATGCTCACACTTTTCATGTTCATACCTTTCAGTTGGCCAACATTTCTAAAAATCCTTTTTGCATTGGTCTTAATTTATATTCTAATTTTCCGAGATACTGAATTTGGGACTTTCATTAGTTGTCAGTTATAATCATCAAAATTAAAAGAAATAAACATTTGAAATACACCAGTCTGTGTGTAATGAATGAATCTAATATACAAGTTTCACTTTTTGAATGGAATTACTGAAATAAATCAACTTTCTCATGATATTCTAATTTTATGACCGACACCTGTAGAATTGACCTGCAATTAGACAACGAGGTTATATTTAAATTCTGGTTTCTTGGTAAAGTGCATTGTGATTGGAGGTAAGGGTAGGAAGGAGTGGGGCTTAGGTACTTCTTTTTTTTCTCCTTAAGAGGTTTTTAACTTCAAATTGGCTAAATGTTTAACTGTTATTTTATTCATATCCCTAAAATGAATATCTCTTTTGACTGAGAATAAAAACAAGATTTTAATTTTGATAGGTCTTTCATCAGTTATTATAGTAGCTATGTTTTTAAACTGTTATAATTGCAACATGAATTTAAAAAAATCTTTAGTTGCTTAGCTTTTTCTTCAAGTTATACTAATTGTGTTAGATAATTCTCCCTACTGAGAATGCAGTATAGAGAAAAAGCTAAACTTTAATTTAATAAAACTGAATTGCTGGCCAGGCAGTGACTGATTCATCTCTTGATCTGAGTTTTAATTAATGCTTGTTGTCCCCAGAGCCCCTGAGCAGCGTTTCTTCTCTGGAGGTGCACTTTGACCTGCTTGACCTCACAGAGCTGACTGACATGTCCGACCAGGAGCTGGCTGAGGTCTTTGTGGACTCTGATGAGGAAAACCAAAATGAATCCCCAGTGTGTAAGTACTTTTTTCATTCCACTCAGTCAGTATGACCCTTGCACCTCTTGTTGAAGTAAAAGGACCTGTCTTCCTATATTGATTTGCTTGCTATCAATAACAAAGCAGAGAATATTGAGCTGGATGAAAAACATAAGTTATTTTTTGTTCTTGTTTATTATAGCTGTAACATCCAGTAGAGGTAGCGCTAACACAGAACCACACTGCCAAAAGAAAGTAAAGAAACAAAAAGAATGGTTTGTTTAAACCAAAAAATAAAATGCAAAATGGAGAAACAGAGAGACATTACACTAACAACAAAGCATCAAAGCCTTTCCATTTTCCTATCTCCCAAAGTGTCTTTGCTGGACCTTCTAATATGATGACAGAATCTTTCCATTTGTTGATGGCTATTCTAGACTTAGAAGTAATATTATAATATGATGCATATACACTCACCTAAAGGATTATTAGGAACACCTGTTCAATTTCTCATTAATGCAATTATCTAATCAACCAATCACATGGCAGTTGCTTCAATGCATTTAGGAGTGTGGTCCTGGTCAAGACAATCTCTTGAACTCCAAACTGAATGTCAGAATGGGAAAGAAAGGTGATTTAAGCAATTTTGAGCGTGGTATGGTTGTTGGTGCCAGACGGGCCGGTCTGAGTATTTCACAATCTGCTCAGTTACTGGGATTTTCACACACAACCATTTCTAGGGTTTACAAAGAATGGTGTGAAAAGGGAAAAACATCCAGTATGCGGCAGTCCTGTGGGCGAAAATGCCTTGATGATGTTAGAGGTAAGAGGAGAATGGGTCGACTGATTCAAGCTGATAGAAGAGCAACTTTGACTGAAATAACCACTCGTTACAACCGAGGTATGCAGCAAAGCATTTGTGAAGCCACAACACACACAACCTTGAGGCGGATGGGCTACAACAGCAGAAGACCCCACTGGGTACCACTCATCTCCACTACAAATAGGAAAAAGAGGCTACAATTTGCACGAGCTCACCAAAATTGGACAGGTGAAGACTGGAAAAATGTTGCCTGGTCTGATGAGTCTCGATTTCTGTTGAGACATTCAAATGGAAGAGTCAGAATTTGGCGTAAACAGAATGAGAACATGGACCCATCATGCCTTGTTACCACTGTGCAGGCTGGTGGTGGTGGTGTAATGGTGTGGGGGATGTTTTCTTGGCACACTTTAGGCCCCTTAGTGCCAATTGGGCATCGTTTAAATGCCACGGGCTACCTGAGCATTGTTTCTGACCATGTCCATCCCTTCATGACCACCATGTACCCATCCTCTGATGGCTACTTCCAGCAGGATAATGCACCATGTCACAAAGCTCGAGTCATTTCAAATTGGTTTCTTGAACATGACAATGAGTTCACTGTACTAAAATGGCCCCCACAATCACCAGATCTCAACCCAATAGAGCATCTTTGGGATGTGGTGGAACGGGAGCTTCGTGCCCTGGATGTGCATCCCACAAATCTCCATCAACTGCAAGATGCTATCCTATCAATATGGGCCAACATTTCTAAAGAATGCTTTCAGCACCTTGTTGAATCAATGCCACGTAGAATTAAGGCAGTTCTGAAGGCGAAAGGGGGTCAAACACCGTATTAGTATGGTGTTCCTAATAATCCTTTAGGTGAGTGTATATCCTGTTTTATTGTATTATCAGACCAACTTTGACATGCACCTAATACAAAATGTACCACCTAACTTCTTAGGTTCTTTTCTTAATGGGGAACAGGAAGAAAATTCTAAAACTGTTATCTGTAATTTCTTACCTTTCTCACTGTTCATATGGTAGCACCCCACATATTCAACCCTAGGAACCTCTATTGGCAAGCCATTTGCTGACTGGTAGAGTCTTTATTTTCAAACCTTTACGTCAACCAAGCTTTACCACCAAAAAAGGATTCACAAGAGTGTCCTCTTGTGCCCTTTAAAGACCGCATCTAGGCAAGGAATGGACAATCAAGCTCCTTGGTTATGCTAATAGCAATCAAACAAGCAAACACTAACTTTAAGCTTTCACTTAAAAATTATATTTATTTGCATCAAAACCTTTAGCTGCAAACATAAGCAATACAAAGAATTATACAACCTGGATAGGCAAAAGCAGAGATGCATATAACAGTTTTCCATAGCTTTCAATTCCATGGTGATAAATTACATATCCTCAATGCTAAATGAAACGAATATTTTTTTTTTTGCTGGGGAGAGAACTCTTCACAATGTGTTCATTGCAGTAGTGATGAAGAAAAGCTCCATGGAAAGAAAGTGTCCGTAGCAGTGAGTGAGCCGAGCTCTTTACAAAAGTGACAGAAAAGCAACAGCTGAACTGAGAGAAAGCTCTGTTTTTGAAACAAGCAACAACTTTGAGGAAATTCTTTTTAAAAAAAGTCTAATAAAAGGCTTATTTGTTTTAATCTTTGTTAGCATACAGTGCCAAACCATTTCTGAGTTTCTCAGAAGACAGAAATGTTTCAGAATCTTTACCACAAGTTCAAGGTTATTTACCTATAGAAATCAAAAGCTACACTTTCTAATTAAGCAAAATATGCCTTTCAGTTTTTTTAGCATGACAAGACTTTCAGGCTAACACCTATCACCAGAAATCAGACGTTTGAAAAGGTTAACATATCTCCTATACAACCCCCTAGCAGACTGACATATGCTCAGTTTGAGCTCCTATATTGTGCCCACTGAGTCATAGTGAGTGTTTTTTGTAGACAGACAGGTTTCTGTGGTTGGTTGGATGGATGGATGGATGGATAGATAGATATCTTTTCATTCCTATATCCATCCATTTATTCTATGGCCTCTTTATCCTTCTCAACATCATTTACATCTTGTACATTTCACGATTGCAATGCCAGACATGTTCTCCTACTACAATCCATATTAAACTTGATGATCTACAGAAGGCATAACCCCACAGATGTGGCTGTCCGCAATAGTTGGACTTCCATTGAGAAGGTAGCTCACAAGAGCATCACCTATTGTCCTCTATCTGTTCACAGGAAACATGTTAACAGAGCTTTAAAAGTATATTTAGGTCAATATATCATTATCTTGTGCTAAAGGGGTTAATTGTTTGGAACTTTCATTATTTAAAAAATGACCTCAGTCTATATATTAATTGGAAACAAATCTGTTCAAAGCCAACTGCCAGCAAATTTGAAGACATGCTAGAATGATACATATATCAAATCAAATTATTTTTCTGCATCGCTGCTTTTTAAGCCCAGCCTTAACGGTGCTTTGTCTGAAGGTTTTTATTGGCACTTGAGAGCTTAGTGTTGAGAAGTGAAATTTGATAAAGTTGTTTTTTCTCCGATGACCTTGTTCACCAAATATCATCTAAAAATTTTTTGGAACATTTTTTCTCTGTTTCCTGTGATGCTTTCTGAGGCCAGCGTGACATCACACAGCGGTAGGGGCCATGTGCAGAGGTTAATGCATGCGTACTATAAGATTGCTGCTCAATCTGCTTCCTCACAGTTCAGATCACATTTTTAGCCACAATAATCTGTTTAGCATAGTTGAAACAAACTTCCCTAGCTTTTGTATACACTTAAAAGACCACTGCATCATTATAATCCACTGAAATCTAGTTCAGTTCCTCCGTCTCCATTGACTTCAATGCAAGTGAAGTTCAGTGAAGTTCCCAAACATTTTTGTTATATCTCTGAAATGAATAATTTATCAGATTTTCTTCCGATAAATCTTCAATTCCCTCTCTGAAATACGTAATATCTTCGGCAGAATCCATTTCATCGGCAGTAGTAAGCATTTTTCTAATGAATTCTTGTGCCATCGATTCACCAATCAGTAACTAGAGGGCGTGTTAGTGCCCACCCTCTCAACTTTGACGAGTGAAAATGACAGTTTTATTTCAAGTCGTATTTCATGACGGTTTGCAGGAATGTTACGGACAAAATGAAATAAATAAATAAGCAACAAAAAACATATTTCGTGACACATTTATTCCAACTGGCAGCAAATATACAAAATACTAGAAGGATACCTATATCAAATCAAATTGTTTTTCTGGATCACTGTTTTTAAACCCCAGCCTCCATGGTGCTTTGTCTGAAGCTTTTCATTGGCTGAGAGCTTAGCGTTGATCACTGTTTTTTTGTTGGTGACAATTTCCTGGAAATTTGACGTGCAGTGACAATTTTTATCCAAGTGTTCCATGATGCTTTGTGAGGCAAGTGTGACATCTGAGCTGTAGGAGCCATGTGCATAACTCTCAAGCATGCATACTGTAAGATTGCTGTTCGATCTGCTTCATGCATGAGTGATGCCACAAACCGATCCACTTGCAATATTTTCATTTGAAGGTACATTAGCTGACCATAGTTAGAATATTAAGAGTACTGCTACCAGATAAATAACACTGATCCCTTTTCACTGGCTCAGTATCTGCTGTGTAGCACTGCATGTACCATAGCTATGAGTCAAAACAAGATGTAAAGAAGCATTCCCCCTACCTGTACCAGAGACAGAAAACATGACACCCTATGAAATAACAACAAAAGATTTATTACTATTTACAAGGCGTTTCAGTCTTTTTGATAGAAGAAAAAAGTGCAAAGCGTCTGTACAGATAGATCGAAAACAAAAACCATGTTCCAGTTGTGCCCAGACCCTTGACTTCAAACAATGGAGCAAGCCAGTCTCACACTACTGCTTCGTGGCATAGGCAATGTGTGTTCCAGGTTTATGTCTACATCTCTGTCTTGTGGCACAGCGGGGTTGGAGCAGTGGTTAGCACTGTTACCTCACAGATCAGATCGCATTTTTGGCCACAATAATTGGTCCAGTATAAATGGTGGATGCTTCCTTCGCCTTCAGGTTTATTTCAAAGACAACTGCATTATCATAATCCATTCAAAACTAGTTTGAAAACTAATTCCTCTTTCCCTACCAACTTCAATGCATTTTGTAGGGTTTAGTGAAGTTCCTGAACATTTCTGTTATTTCACCAAGCTCATGGCAATGGAATCTGCTCATCACTGGAGCTTATCCACAGAATAAAAAACACTGTTACTTATTGTAGATCCTTAAGGTTTTCGTATCTTTATATATGAAACAAAACTGAAAAAGTGCACTTTGACCAATTTGCCTAATGAGCAAATTATTAGTGCTTTCATTTAGTGAAGTCATTTATCTAATTTAAAGGTGGAGGGAAGACAGAGCCCTCTGAGGCAGCATTGGGTACAAGGCAGGAACCAACTCAGAGTGAGGCACCACAATCTTTCTAGATGTAAATGTCATTTGGCAAAGAAAAACAAATGATGGAATTTTCCCAATATGTAAGAAATGAGTGAGAGTACTTAGGCAAAATGTACAGAGAAGATGTCCCAAAAAAAGGCACTGTCTTGTTGCCTCCTCATTGAACCTTTGTGAATTAAAAAAAAAAATGCATTTTCCATACAAGAGAGCAGATTCACTCTCAGGTCACTGAATTTTCCATGATGACTTTTAACAATGCTTGGTTTGGAGGCACAGGAGACCTTTGGGAAGCACATGTTTAAAAATAAAGCAACAGTACAAAGACAGGCAATGCTTACATTCATGGGACTGTCATATTTTTAGAACAGCTCTAAGGATTCAAAAGAAAATAATTGCTAGTGTCAGCTGCACGTGCCATGCACCCACAACTTGTCCCTTTTTCCAAAATCTTATGACATTAGCTCATTTCTGACCAACTTGTGTTTATCAGAATTTTACTATTAACTGTAAATATTCTCTGTGTTCAGTGCTGACTGGTGCTCTGTTATGCACTAATTCACTGCTAACCAGTTTGGCTTTATCTACAACTTACTGTACTTTATTTACATTACCACATTTAGGAGCCTCGGAAAAATAAATACAATTTGTGGGTGTATATCTGTATAACCTTAAATATAACTGTTTTATCTTGGTAGAGTAATATATATATTGCTCTACTTTCCCCTATTCTATTATTAATATGTAGCCTTAGAATGCCTAATCTCAGACTTACCACTGTTTATAAGGTATTATTGTATATAACTTATAACCCCACCTTCCCCTCTATATCTATAACCTCAGGCAATTAGATGTAGTAAAAAGACAAGCAGGAGTTAAGTTACACATAAAATAATGTATTACTGATAATATTCATAAATAATAACAAAATGCAAAGTACATTTGAATATTGGCAACCATACAACCTGATAAAATGGTGATGTGTAATTCAGGTGGCACACAGACTTGCAGTTACTTAAAATGTCTCTAGTTAAGGCATCGTTGGTGCTCAGCTTTCAGCCGCATGTCTGTTCAATATGGCTGCTGAGCTGTGCTCTTCATTGTGTGGTCTTCATCATCACAGGTTAGCAAGAGAGATGCTTCTTCATCATATGTTGGTTAGAGAGAGAGAATGTGGTTGAGCAAGTACATTTATAGATGTTTTCTCCAATTCCTAGAACCAATAGGACATCATGGTACTTAAAAGCCACTGAGACAAGCCAATTCCAAACCAGCCATATCTCAGACTAATTGGAGAAATAGTACATTTTAACACCTGCAACCCCCCCAAGACCATATGTTAAACTAATCTGGCTTTGTGTGGGGAATTAGACAAAGACTTTAGCAAAGAAATACTCATCAAACTGGTTTAAGACACATCCCCCCAAATCCTGTCATAAAATTACAAAGAGACAGTCGTAAAAAGTTTGGGGGAGGTTGCAAACACAAATACCTCTCACCACTAGGTTTGCCTAAATTAGAAATAAAGACATACAAACATTTATCAAGTTATATGCAAGATCCCACATCACAACAATAACACGTTAAAAATATTTTTTATTTTAAATAAAAATACCACATAGAACAAAATGTCAGTGTACATACTGTTATTTTTTAAAACATGAAATTTGGTCTGAATATTTTTGCAAAGCACTTAATATACAGTATATATGGTGGAATATTTCGGACAAAATTAAATAAATAAATGCGTAAATAAATAAAAGTACTGTGAAATGTGAGCATAAATAAATAAATGTGTCATGAAATGAGAGCCTAAATAAATAAATATGTCATGAAATGAGAGCATTAATAAATACATGTGTCACAAAATATGTTTTTGTTGCTTATTTATTTGTTTTATTTTGTCCGTAACATTGCTGCAAACCGTCATGAAATATGACTTGAAATAAAACTGTCACTTTCACTCGTCAAAGTTGAGAGGGTGGGCTCTAGCACGCCCACTAGTTACTGATTGGTGAATCGATAGCACAAGAATTAATTAGAAAAATTCTTACTACTGCCGATGAAATGGATTCTGCCGAAGATATTACGTATTTCAGAGAGAGAATTGAAGATTCTTGATGACTGATTATATTTTAATATGTCACAGCAATACCATCCCAATAAACACCCTGCAATTTTTTGTTTGTCTACTCTCAGATATAATAAGACTTGTAGCAATTTACTTCATTATTTATATTCCAAATTATGATGAAATCAGTAACTGTAAGTTTCTCGATCCTAAGCAGCATCACAATTGGAACTTCTCAAACGTGCAATGGAAATAAATATTGCAGTTAAATCATAAGCAGCTTTTAAGGGGTGGATGGGGAGCAGAGCCCAGCCTGCAGATGCTCTGTGCTACTATAATAAGGGGTTGCACCCCGGGTGCACCCACCATATCCAAAGACATTCAAGATAGGTGAATTTTGTAATCTAAATTGACATGGGTATCTATGTGTTCACTCTGTGATGGGTAAGTGCCCTGACCAAAGGTTGTTCCTCTCTGCATGTGTTGGTTGCTGGGATAGGCTCCAGCAGTCTTGTGTCTCTACCCAGGTAAGTGAGTTTAGAAAATGGATGGTTTAACAAATACCGTAATCCCTTTAGCCCTAAGCAACTGTCTCTCTTGAAAGCAAGGTTTTTATAGTTTTGCCTTTTTTTATTAGTTTTTATTTCTATATTTTTTCTGACCTTACTTGGAAATTCAGTTTAGTTTTAGTTTTCCTTCATCATATATTTTTAGTTTTTATTGAGTTTTTATTTCACAAAGACATTTCTGTTTTATTTTTATATGTATTAGTTTCAGTTTAAGTTTTTGTAATTATGGTATGGTTAAAGAACTACTATGGAATTTAGTTTTGTGTCGCAATCGGACAGAACTGTACACTTAACGGGTTAGGATATAAGTTTAAAAGCTTACTACACTGCATGGCTTACTATCTATTTTTGTTTTTGTCTGATAAAAATAAGCATAATCAAATACTGAATATGAACAATTTTATAATTTTTAAAATATTTTCTATGTCATTTGTGCTAAATGTCTACACCACACAACATATCCAGCTCCAAGACAATGTGCTTATAATGAATGCCTTCAATATTGCATTCAAAAATCTCCCATACTGGGCTTTCTAATTTCTACCAGCCATATTGATCTCTGATTCCACCTCAATCACACACAATTTATAGACAGAATTTTGACACCAGTAAGCCTGAAAAGATATCAAAAATAAGAAAATAGACTCTACTGTGTTCTGACAGGTGTGGTCATGAAAATCACAGAGTCTTAGGAAGAACAGGGTCTTAGGCTTGAATCAGTGGGCAGACCCCATTGGCTGTATTTGAGGGAAACAAAGAAAAACAAGCATTTAGTGTCAAGGGTAGCGGCTGTGAGACTTGAATAGCCCATGCATAACAACAGTAAACCCTTAATGAGCAGAGCAAGAGTAGGAAATAGGAGTGTAGACAGCCACAAAAAGACAAAAACAACATCTAAGATTAGGAATAATAGATACATGATCTAAACCTGTTTATCCAGAGCAGGATAGCAGGAAACCTGGAGCCTACCCCAGCAGGTTTGGATGCAAGGCAGGAAAAATCCCTGGTATGCAATATGTAGGATATGGCTAATGTTAAGAACAAAAAGAATAAGATATTTCAGCTATTGAGAAAGAGAGAGAGAGAGAGAAATTGAAAAAAGGGGGACAAATATTTTAAAACATAATTCTGCTACTGGATTATTTTCTCAATATCCAGCATTTTGAGCTGTGAATATAAACTAAAAAAGATGAATTAATAAATATAGAATAAATACAAAACACATTAGTATGTTTAGTTTGCTCCAGTTGTCAGACTCTCTTCACCTACCTATCTGTAGTTCAATAGAGATATTGCAAACTCAAGAATTTTACAAGGTTTGTATTACTTCATTGCTAAATGACTTTTTTAAAGCAAAATTGATACAAAATGCTGATCTTGTATAATGATCTAATCAGTCTCTCTGTCAGTGCAGTTGTATTTTCAGAAAAGTGGCAGGTGAATTTTTGTCAACATAACGCAGTCACCTGAGAAATAAACAGAATCGTCACTCACTCGTGATTTTTCTGTCCATATGGTAAAGGTTTTGTTCACCAGAGCATTCTGATTTCATACATTTGAATTAAATCTTGATATACAAGAACCTCAAAGAAATGCGGCACAGTAAAATGGATTTCTGTTTCGCACGCTTTACATCCCCGTTTTCAACTTGCTCTGTCACTGCAAATGCTGTGTGATCACCCTCCCTCCATCACCAGCCACCATTCACTGGATGAATATGTGCGGGCGGCTTGCAGTGGATGACTTTCTGTTTTAGAATCAAAAGTTACAAGGGTTAAAGACTAATGGCAAGAATATTCATTCAAAACCAAAACAAAAAATATTTTCAGTATATTATTATTTTATTTCAGTTAGTCTTTCCAGCTACTTTAATAGTTTTATTTAGTTTTATTTTTCATTTTGGCTTTGTTAATTATTTTATTTCAGTTTACGAAAATGTTTTGTTAATAATAGTTTCAGTTTTGATTTTAGCTTTTGTTAACTATAATAGCCTTGCTTGAAAGTCACCTATCTTTAAAAAAGACAGAGAAACATTCTGTACAATTGCATTTACAGATTAGTTTTCTGTTACAGAATTTTCCTGATAGTTTTTTTTTTTTCAAACTGTATATTTTGTAAACAGAATTTTCCTCTCTTACATAAACAACAGCCAGTCCTGTTGGCAAAACAGAACCTCTGTAGTAAGCACAAGCAACTAAAACAGTGGTGCACATATGCCAGGCAATTTATGCCTATTTATACAAATATGGCAATCTGAGCTAATCTCCATCACACATCACTTGTATTCCCAATACAAAATATTTAAAAAACAAAAAAAGTGATATTTGTCTCTTTGATAAACCAAATAAATATTTGAAAACACTCTAGTTCCAGATCAATTAACAAAGTTCCCGAACGCATCAGAATGTTACTACATGCATGGATTTTCTAATTTGTTTTTTTAAAAAAACTGGCACAATTATTTTGCCACAATTAGAAATTAGAAGACAAATAAAGTTAGATAAGCAATGATTTTGTAATGTCAGTGAACTGACAAGGATTTATGAGATACCCAGGATGTTAAAGACAAAAAAGCTTCAAAACCAAGATCCAAAGATATTGAAGCCAAGATGAAAAACAATAGTCATAGTCAAAAATAACCAAAAGAGCCTATAATATTAATTAAAGATTATAGCACAAGTTCTGAAGTAGGTTTGTCATCTGCTGCTCAGATAACAAAGTAAACTCTGACATTTTAACCTATTGTGTTATAATTCAAAAGGTCATGACCTCAGAGCACACACTTCTAACAATGTGGGCAGCTGCCCTAACAATAGGAGTCCTAAAATGGTGGAGATAACAAAAAAAGGGCAGCTGACAAAAAATAAATAGAGAGATCATAAATAAAAATCAGAATCTAATTCTACACCAGAATTTGATTTAGAAAATACAGTAAAAAGTAAAAAAATAAAAGCAAATTCATATCAAACGTATGTTCTTTAAACATTGCTAATGGTATTTGTTTACTTTTATGTAATTTTTTTTAAATGTGTTAATGCAAGTACAACTTTACTGTATATTGTAACTTTATATTAAAAACAATTCATGCTATCTGGCATGTAATGTAAATATACAACAGTACAGTGGTGACTCTAAAAAATGCAATTATTTTTTATGGTTTGTCTGTCTGACTAAAAGTAAAAATCCACCCATTGCCGAAACTGCCTATGTAGGTGAGGTTTATATCCTGGACTCAAATTTTTCAATGGCACATGGCTTACTTCAACATGAAATTATCAAAAATTAGATCCTTCACCATGACAAGCTTTTTCAGTCTTTCTAGCCTACATGCATATTTAGTGGTTTCAGCAGCCATCTTATTTTCTTTGAATTGTAGAATCGCCTAAATGGGCATCTTTTTAAAATGACTGAATACATGCATAGAGCCATAACCAATGTCTGACAAACCAATAAGAGAGCACCAGCCTGGTAAGGCAATGCTAAGGGAAAGGTTGTTGTGATTTAGGGGCCAACAACTATAAAAAAAAGTCTAATGCAAGTAGGCCTATACTCTCAAAAAAGTCTGAAGCTTAGAAACCCCCTTAAGGGAGAAGGAACCCATTTAAACCCTGGGCCAAACTAACAAAACTTTAAATACTTAATACAAAACAAATCAGGAACTGAAAAATGTCAAAATAGCAGAATTAAAAAGTGCACAGAATGGATTTCAAAAATAACCAAAGTACATACCAAATTGTAAGGCAGGTAATGGGGAAGAAGTCAGAAATATTTTTCCAAGTGTACAATGGTAAAATAAAAGGAGTCCTGTAATGTCCAGTAAGGAACTGATGCCAAGAACAAATGGAGGCCTGGGACTTTAACATATGATGGCGTAGGATTGCAGAAAGATCTACTGTATTATTTCTGGCTGCTCTTGTTACTAGATGTATGATGCACTTTCTGCTGTTCTGTTTTCTTCAATCAGTTTTATTAGCATCGTTATGATTTTTACACAATTTAATTATTTAATAAAGGTTCCACACAGGTTTTATCATTTGAATTTTTAAATTTAAAATGGGTGGGCGGCACGGTGGTGCAGTGGTAGCACTGCTGCCTCGCAGTTAGGAGACCTGGGTTTGCTTCCCGGGTCCTCCCTGCGTGGAGTTTGCATGTTCTCCCCGTGTCTGCGTGGGTTTCCTCCGGTTTCCTCCCACAATCCAAAGACATGCAGGTTAGGTGGATTGGCAATTCTAAATTGGCCCTAGTGTGTGCTTGGTGTGTGGGTGTGTGTGTCCTGTGGTGGGTTGGCACCCTGCCCAGGATTGGTTCCTGCCTTGTGCCCTGTGTTGGCTGGGATTGGCTCCAGCAGACCCCCGTGACTCTGTATTCGGATTCAGCGGGTTAGAAAATGGATGGATGGATGGAATTTAAAATGAATATTTTTTTATATATTAATGATGCCACAACATACTATGGCTACAGTAAGGCATTGCAGACATATGATCATTAAACTGGTCAATACCTATACCACACGATGACACAAAGCTTTCAGTCTGCAAGTGGGCAGAGCTACTGTGAATTATCTAAATTATTTTGTGCACTACCTCCCGGCTAATACTCTTTGCAATTGTTTCGATTATCATTTAGGCTTTGATAATTCGGTTGGCTAGATGTTTTAACTTGTTGGTTCAGGCATGGTTTTAGATTGTGTTTTCTACTTTCATCTTCTGGTCCACTTCACAAATAACCTAAGGCCATTTCTTACTGGCTCAGTACAGGTAAAGAATATTAAATGTGTGCAGTCTAATTATGTATAGTTCAATGCTGTAAAACACTGGCTTTTGGAATTTGCAAAACTGTTGCCAAGCACTGCCTCACTTGCAGCACTTTCTGTTTCTGTTTTTTTAATCACTACATTGTTGCCTCCTATTTAATTTCACCATATTTCCCCAACACATTCTGCATCACCTTGCCCTCTACTATAATTTATAGAGCCATATTTATGTGGATCCAACCTAGGTGTCTCATATAAGAAAGTTGCAATTAGAAGGCCACATAAATACTCAGAGGGGTATAGAGTTATACCGTAAAACAGGCACGTTCATCTCTATGATCCCACTATCTGTGGATCCATCACTTAGGAACAATGCTGTTGGTAAACTGATGATTAATTTGGGTTGGGGGATCATTTTCTATTAATGTAAACAAGAGCACTATAAACAGAAGTTGCTGGAAGGCATGTTGTTACCCAAAACACTATAAGAACAGTGTGTCTCATGCTGTGACTTTCAGAGCAATGTTGTTGGTAACTAGAAGTTTCTTTAGCACAACTTATATAGATAGTAATGAAAATCGCTTGTGGAGCCACGAATCCCTCTTTGCTTAGCCATATAGACACTTAATAGGGCTGAAAGAATTGCAAGGTGACTGGTAGACTGACTTTCATTAAACATTAACTGCAGTACAGTACTTTAAATACAGTAGTAATAAACTGAAAAATGCCTATATACACAGTACACTTTGACAGGTATTGCTGATTTTCACCTCAGTTTAATTCTAGTTATGCCTTCATTTAAAAATTCTTGGAGTACATACTCCATAAAAACACACTTGATGCAGCTTGTGGCTGCAGTAGATATTGTATGCTGTGGACTTTGCCTTTTAGTGTAGAGATAGTTGCCGAAAGTTGAATGACAAATTAATTTTATTTTGTTTGACTTTAGTGTGCTAATTACGAGGTGTGGCAGAAATGTAATGAGACTGGCAACACTGCAAGCGATCTGGCAACGCTGCGCTGTTGTCCTCGATAGAGCACGTGTATCAGTACCCTCCCATAGCTCAGTGCGAGTTTCAACTCCTTCCGTTAACTACGTGATTTTTGTGACTGCTATTAGCGAAGTTGTGTTTTTGGTTGTGCGTCACGCAAAATGGAACAGCGGAATTTGGAGCAACGTTGTGCCATTAAATTTTGTGTTAAGCTTGGAGAATCGGCAAGTGTGACATTTGAAAAGTTAAAACAGGCCTATGGGGAACATTCTTTATCCCGAGCTCAAGTTTTTCAGGGAGGCCTTCAACTTCGAAAACCAATGAAAACATCGAACGTGTGAACACTCTTGTGAGATCAGACTGTCGTTTAACATTAAGAATGTTGAGTGAACAATTAAAATTGAACAGATTTACCGTTCATCAAATTTTGACTGAACATTTGCACATGCGAAAGGTCTGTACCAAAATGGTGCCGAAAAACTGCCCTCTCCATAACAGAATTTTTGACCTCAAAAGGCATTCCTTTGGTTCCCCAGCCCCCTTATTCACCTAAACTCAGTCCGTGTGACTTTTTCCTTTTTCCTAAACTGAAAAATGTCCTCAAAGGACGTCATTTCGGGACTTTAGAAAACATCCAAAAGAGTGTAACGGACATGCTGAAGACCATACCGGTTGAAGACTTCCAGCGCTGCTACCAACAGTGGGAACAACGTCTCCATCGGTGTGTAGCTGCCCAAGGGAACTACTTTGAAGGGGATAACATTGATGTTTGAAAAAAATAAAAACTTTGGTAAATAAAAAATCAGTCTCATTACTTTTCTGCCACACCTCGTATAAATTCATGTATTTCTCCGTAGCTGGAATAATTTAAAAGAAGAGTAATCTCTAGTTTATTTGGTAGCATGTTTTCATTTTTTTTAAACTATACTACTTCTCCCAGCAGTAAAATTAAGGAAAAATGTATATCGAAGAAGTGTTTATTATGTATGAAAATTAAGTATGTGCTTTTTATATCCTTTACAACATTTCAATATTACTCACAAAATCAACTAAATGCAGTATAACAAATTATTGTTAAGTTAATTTCACACATGATTGAGTTACCAACAAAACAGCAAACTAAGTTCATATTTTCTAAATAGGCCTTCATTTTCTTTCTCGTGAAATAAATCATGTTCAGTGGAAATTTAAGAACACTAACACATTTCTTGAAATGTCAGGTGTTTTTAAAAGGCAGCACTGTGTGTGACAGTTTTGAAAAAAAGCCTTAAATCTGCCAATGTCTAATCCATTCTTGACAGCTTTTACATGTTATGAATAATTTGTGTGTCACAAGAAGGTTTGCAGCATGCCTAGTAGGCACTGTTTGATTTTACCACAACTCACGGCTCACTGTACAGCCTTTTGCATCCTCAAAAAATAATTTTCCCATCTCCTCCAGAATACAGATGAAGAGCAGAGAAGGTTATAAGACACACCTTGGAAGTACACTGCATTTTCTGGTTATGAAAATGTTAGAAATTATGCTAAAGCTTGCATTATTACTTTTAAAACTAAAAGAAATTAAACAAAAGAAGGGTTCTTGCTATGATAATAATGTAAGGCTCTATGATATGTATAACTAAAACACTAAAAGGTCCTAATTAACTAATGACAAATCTTCTTCATTCTTAGGAAAGCATGTCAAGCTCCGATATTGTATCATAGATTTTGTACCAGCAATATTTTATTTGGAGCCCCCTGTCTACTATGTTTCTTCCAATTCCTGAGATCAAACTCCAGAACCCACACATTTTTTAGTCCTAAAACTGACTTCATTTGCAGATCTAAATTGTATCCTATACTCCAGGTAAATATCCTGGTAGGTGACTTAACTGCACGTTTTACGATGTTAATCTGGAATGGCATAGATAAAACAAGTTAAACTGAGAAAGAATCATCAAAAAAACATGGTTGTTCATGCAAGTTAAAAATAGAACATCAATGCCAAAGGAAAACCATCAAATTAGAGTCAAAGCAGGATGAGCCAACTCCTTAATTACTTGTAAGCATGACAATTAAATTTACAAAGACTATCCTTTACTAAATAAAGTGTGGACACTAGATTATGCACATAGCAATCTTCTATATGGGAAGTTTAATAGCACCACAAGTCACAAGCCATGTAACCAGTAACCAGCGATATGGCTGCACTCCATAAAAACCAATGCACAAAATGGTGCCTTGATGAGACCACCAAAACAATGTTCACATAAATCATATGCAAAAGAAAAACATTTTGTATCAAAAATGATGTGAAATGAATCAAAAATAGCGTAACATATTTCTAAGAGGACGATAATAGACTTGATCATCGAATACTATTGTTGTCAGGTTCAGCCTTTTCTATTTATTTTCTCATTGTTTTTACTTTTCTTTCAGGTTTTCTTGACAATTTAATGAGTCGTCATACCCTTCTTGCACATACAGAGTTGAGGCTAGACATTGTCATCACAGCACCTCCTGCTATACACACCTCCATATTGCCACCAAGTGATTTTATGCACAGGCATATTTTCATTTACAGAGTGGTTGTATCTTTTACTGTTAATTTGGGTTAACTTGCCAAGACTTAATGCCTTGGTAGAATTTTTAAATTTTAGATGGTACCATCTGTTCTCTGAAACATGTTACATGCTAATTAGCACATATAAGTAACAATTTCGCTGTACTCTGTACATGTGACAATAATTAACCTCTAATTACCTTGTCTCTTTGTATTTCCTGTGAGTATTATTGTAGCTTGTGCCTTTAGAGTTTGATTGTCAATTATAGTTTTTGGTGTTTATTTGTTTTTCTCATAGGAACTAGTTCTAGTAGGCAGGTGTCTTTTTTCTTAGGTAGGATGAAGGTCTCTTTTGAGGTAATTAGTAGGTAGCATGCTAGGATTATTTGCTTAGTGTTTGGATCCATGATAGCAGATGGTATCACCCATTCCACATTTTTATGATGTCTCACTAAGCTGTTCCCCTCCATCACCATTTTATAGTTCAACTGCTCCTTGGTGTACCTCTTAAATTCACGCCACTGCAGAAATGCATTCTACTGCTGATGTTATTGTAACCAAGATCATGCTTGGCCTGTACCTGGTATTAAGCCCTATGACTCTCTATACTGTAAACTTAAAAAAACAAATAACTAGCTGAACTGAAGATGACAGTGTTTTCTCTTGCTGTTATCTTTGGGGATGTGCAATCACTGTGTCACTTTCACTTTTAATGATGTTGCACAATGTACTTTAGACTAAAGTAGGTATTTTTTTCATATTAAAAAATGCAGTATATACACAGTATGCAATATGTTTGCACTTTATAACTGAGTAAAATATACTTTTCTTTATAGGTTTCCTTAGATAATAATTATTCAGTTAGTTATGTAACTTATCAAATAATTTAAACATGACTGTTCATCATTATCATCATCATCATCACCAGGTTTAACTTATTTTCTGATTGTCCCCAAATCTTTTTTTTTTTTTTCTTTTTACTCTCCACAATCTGGAGCATTACTTGGAGCAACACATCTAACACCACCTTCAGCCACATCTTTGGCCTTCTTCTTAGCTTCATCCCCTTCACCCAATCATCCTCTGCCTTTTATGCCATATGTCCAAACCACCTTAGTCAATCTCTTCTCAGCATATTTATCACCTCCAGACCAAGTCTTTTTGTGAACTTGACATTCATGTGCCTCTCACTCTGTGGCACTCTTTTGCTTTATGCTTCACTTTCATCAGCCATGTCTCCCTCCTAGAGAGTACACTACTCTTCACAAAGCTTTCAGAAGCTTTACCCTTAAGTTCAGAATAGGTAGCTGCTGCATGAATTTCTTTCATGCAGCTCTCTCTCTGAATATTATTGTTGCGTGCACACACTCTTTTGGCTGTCCACATGTCAACATAAATAGCAACACATTCCTAATTTCCCCAAAACGACACTATTTCCGATATCTAAATTTGCATTGATTATATTAGCATTCTGCATCCTCTGACACTTTGTTTGCACAGTTTGCATCTGCAGCCTGCAGACTACTCTTCACAACACTACATCTTTTGGAGATCCACTTCCAACAAACCATGCATTAAATTAAGTTTCTTTTAACATCTTTATCAACATGATGTACATCCATGCCTCCCCTTTTCTGTTCCTTCTGCCCCTACTCCTCCAACCTTGGTCTTTCCTACATTTACTTTAAAGGCTTTTGCTTCCAGACTAGCTTTCCATTTCCAGTATTATATTGTTCTAAACCCCTGTGAGCTAGAATTAACATGAGGTCACCATCCCATTTGCATGTCCTTAAAGGCGATTCAAGTAGGCTGGCGTAATGAAGGGCATCCGGTCTTAAAAATATATTTGTTTGTCTCCTATATAAAAACTAATCATTTCATAACAATAATCACTTAGCCATTAATTCCAAAAAAAAAAAACAGGATTTAGTACAGGATGATAATTATTCTACTCAGATCAGGATCACTGATACTTTATACCGTGTACTCAAAACATAATTTTAGTCAGTTATTCATACATGTATTAAATCTTCTCAATGAATGTACAATTATAAACACAACATTCATAAGCATATGTTCAATTTGTACTTCAGAAGGTGAAATTTAGGTAGAGAATACTAGAGCACAAACTACCAGGAGAAAAAAAAAACAAAGAGAATATCCGGACTCAAACTCATCAAGACCTAAGAAACACTTAATTTTAAATTACAAACAAAGTTGAATTCAATTGTTCTCTCGTTCGCTAGCTAAGCAGAGTTAAGGAACACGCCCCGAAGATGGCGAATGAGTGAGGAAGGCCCCTCCCCTCGGCCTGCTGCGTGGATCTTGGATTCGTGCAAATAAATCGGTACCGCAAGTGAACTATGATACATAGCAAAATGAGAGAAGTCATGAATGTTCAAGCAAATTATAAAAAAAAAACATCTAAATCCGTTAAGTAGTTCTCTCATGAAAAGCGGACCAACATACAGACAGACAGACATTGGATTTTATATATTATATATTAATAAACCAACAACAACAACAATAACATTTATTTATATAGCACATTTTCATACAAACAGTAGCTCAAAGTGCTTTACATATTAAAGAACAGAAAAATGAAAGACACAATTATAAAACAAAATAAATCAACATTAACATCGAATAAGAGTAAGGTTCAATGGCCAGGGGGGACAGAAAAACAAAAACTCCAGACGGCTGGAGAAAAATAAAATCTGTAGGGATTCCAGACCATGATACCGCCCAGTCCCCTCTGGGCATTCTACCTAACATAAATGAAACAGTCCTCTTTGGATTTAGGGTTCTCACGGAAGGGCTTGATGAAGATGGTCACGTAGACTTCTGGCTTTTAATCCATCCATCATTGTTGGAGCATCATGAAGCTTTGAGTAGGTGGAGGTGGCGCAGGAAAAAGAAACAGAAAAGAGAGTAGGGATCAGTAGCGATTTTAGAGCCACCATGAATAGTTATTTTGAGGAAATTGAACATATAGAGTATCAGGATTAAGTTAAATTAAGATTAAAATGAAGTTATAAAAAACCTTCCAAATAATGTACAGTTAAAGTCTCAACAGCATTCTCAGAATTTATGGAGCTTAGTAGAGCCAGATAACTATAAGAATCTTCACCAAGCAGTTCTGAAAATGTCTGCTTTATTTGGCTCTACATACCTCTGTGAGTCTGCCTTTTCTGACATGAATATCATGAAATCAAAGTTCAGAACAAGACTGACGGATGAACATTGAAATGACTTCAGAAGAGTGAACCTAAGTGGATACACTACATCATACACCTCTCTTGTTGACTCCATGCAGTGTCAGTCATCCCCTAACTATAAAACACATCGCACATGCAACTGGACATGTGAATACTCTTGTGAAGTGAAACAGTGACATGTAACAAAATGACAAATGAATATATAATATCTGCTTGCTTATTTGTAATTGCATTGCTTTGTTTTGACAGCATTCATGTTTTAATTCAATAGTGTGAGAATCACTAGAAAATGCATACAGACATACAAAATGCACTTGCAGGTGAACTAAATATTTTTTGTGATGTTTTAATGCAAAATGTGAGTTGTGGACACCAACATTTTGTAAATGTTCAGGAAAAACAAGCTTATTCAGTTTGTTTGGATTGAAATAAGCTATGAGAATAAATGTTAGAAACCATGAGTAGCTCTCGGCCATTTTCATTTTGTAAAAGTAGCACTCAGGGGAAAAAAGGTTGGGACCCCTGAATTCAACTATTGTGCATCAATGCCAAAAACTAAAACAAAAGTTAAATTCAAAAATAGAACCTAACTGTTTGTAAGTAGAATTCTTAACAAAGCACTTGCAAAAAATGTTTGAGAAAGTATCCACAATTTTGGATAATGTGTCTCGGCACTGTGCCAGTTTGAATGCAGCAATGATGTCACACGTGACAACTACCAGGGCATAATCCCTTACAACCTACTGTTGTATTGTGGCGTCCATAAGAAAAGAAAATAATATTGTTGTATTTCTGAAACAATGTTAAAACAAGGGCGACACAGTGGCACAGTGGTAGCGCTGCTGCCTTGCAGTTAGGAGACCTGGGTTGGCTTCCCGGGACCTCCCTGTGTGGAGTTTGCATGTTCTTCCCGTGTCTGCTTGGGTTTCCTCCCACAGTCCAAAGACATGTAGGTTAGGTGGATTGGTGATTCTAAATTGGCCCTGGTGTTTGTGTGTGTCCTGCAGTGGGTTGGCACCCTGCCTGGGATTGGTTCCTGCCTTGTGCCCTGTGTTGGCTGGGATTGGCTCCAGCAGACCCCCGTGACCCAGTGTTCGGATTCAGCGGTTGGAAAATGGATGGGTGGATGTTAAAACAATGTTAAAATAAAAAAACTCATAATTATATTGTACTAGAAAATGAAAGTAAAAATGAACTTTCTATGTTTTAAAATCCAAGTGAAAAAATTAGCACAACTAGCGAAAAATCTATCAGACACACAATACATTTAGGAAACATAAGCTAATGTAACACATTTTAGTGATCACAGGAACAGCCAGAGATGAAATTCCAAGCTGAAATTTTATGTTATGTTCTAGAGCTACTACAGCAGACTACTTATGTATGGGTGTATTGATTAATTCACATTCAGATATAAGTAATAATTATTTTTTTATTTACAACTTATTTTTTTTTAATGTTACTGACTAATTGATTTATCCACCTTACACTACAATCCAGAAGTATATGTACAGTACACTTATTGTATATTTTAGGGTTGCACGATATGTAAATTAACTCACAGGAGAGAGAATTTAAGGAATTCACTTAAAAGTAACGTGTAAACTGTTAACCAAGTAAACTAGTGAGGTGCATTTTCCAGATGTGGGTGGTTTGCCCAGATTTCAAATTATTGTAATATTACACAGCACCCTTACTGTGATGTTTATGTTTAGCCAGATGCTGAGATCTGTGTCAGGCTGTTATTATTCCAGTCAATAGACAGCCAGCCCTGTCCTTCAAGATTCAAAGTAAAAGAGTTCTTAACCACCTCCCTAATTTGTAAGACACGACAGAGCAGCTGTAGATATGCTCACGTGTGGAGTGAGGGAATAATGACAATAATTACGCATTTCCAAATTTGCTGTGTCTCAAGTGTGCCGTCTTTAATTAACATGTGAGATGTGCTTTCCCAACCTTTTAGAGTCAACTTACAGCAGCTATCTCTGTAAATAAACTGATACAACAGAGTTCATAAAAGTCTATTAGATTGGAATTTCTCATTTCATTTTTAAAACAAGGAATCTTTAAATGAATAGGCAAATACACCATGAAGACAGAGCTTCTGAGTAATCCTCCCTTTTAATGTCCTTGAAATCATGCCAGGAAAACCTCTATACTCTTCATACGACTTGCAATTACTTCCTCAAATCAACACACTGTAATTAGACTATTGGCAACCCTCAAGTTCTCTTAATTGGCAGGAGTTAAATAAGAATCCTGCTGGGTACTGATGGACTGGAAAACTGCCAGTCAAAGCAGCCAAGGGCAGGACAGAGGTGAGAAGTAAGTTGGATTTCATCTTGTCATTTTTCACTTTCTCCTTTCATGCCATACACTAGATTTTTAATTTCGACCAGCAGCGGACAGTTTTAGTAATCGCAGTAACACTATGTGTGTAGTTTAATAAATCAATGTCAGAAGTGAGTACAGAAATTAAAAATAAAATGTGGTTGCAATTTTCATTTTTGATTAATGCTTTAAGAATAGCACACGTCACATTGGTTAGCATTGCTGCTTCACAGTTTCCAAGTCTTGAGTTTGACTATTAGGCTGTTCGCTGGGATTTAATACATACAGAGTGGTCGTGTTTTACCAACACATCTTAAAGACGTACAGTATGTGTTTGGTTAACCGAAAACTCTAAATTGGCCACATATGACAATAGACACTACATAGGTTTATTTTCTCCAGGTATAGGCCTGAATGGAGTTTCTGCTTTTCTCTCCTCCTGATAGTTCAACAATTAATTAATGGAGATAACACAGGGCTCCATTTATGCTAATCAGTTTAAAACTATTTTGTGTTTTAATGTAATTCATAAAGTCTATAATTGTATGTTATCTTGTAACAAAAATATATTGAATTGAATATGGGCCTTTCAGTTAAGGGGTACCAAAACCTATCCTATGAATTTATTAAAGACTATGGTGCCAGTCCTTCACAGGGCTCATTCAGGTAAATACCTACATGGGACTAAATTAGGGTGTGTTTTCACTGCTGCATTTATTGTGTTACTGCCACATTACACCAGAAGAATTAAATTTATTTTATGGCCTCCTAGCATGGAGAAACTTAGTCCTTATCCTTTATGATAGATAGATAGATAGATAGATAGATAGATAGATAGATAGATAGATAGATAGATAGATAGATAGATAGATAGATAGATAGATAGATAGATAGATAGATAGATAGATAGATAGATAGTTTAAAATTTTACAGATGTTCAAAATATATATTATAAAAGAAACAAGCAACACCCTCTTCCCCCAACACCTTAAGCACTTCTGGCTTGGATAATAGAGAGCTGCTGCTGTAAATAACAGGCTTGTAGGTGGAAGAAAGATTAAGTCAGACCTGCCCAGTTGTACCACAGGTTTATATTTAAAGTCATTACCATTTGAATACAGTCAGTCCAGCTTCTAAAGTCCAGAAATTGAACATGCTAGTAATGCAATTAGAAGGATTCACCATTAAGATATTGAACAGAGCGAGTTATTTCTCCTGCTGACTCTTACTTATGTCCTTGATCAGTAACAAGGGTGAATTCAGTCCACATTTCAATGTTTGGCTCATACATTCAGTTTTATTTTTACTGTGCTCCCTTTATTACCATTGCTCATTCACCAAAATTTCTGCTCCCCCTCCTGCTTTTTCTCTCAGTCTGATGAAACCAGTCCAGCATTACAACTGCATCTGAAATAAGAGGCTTAATCCAGTTCTCTGCAGTACCCAAAATGTCACAGCACCTAAAATAACCATAACTCAATATGAGATAGTTCATACAACTATCAAACATTCCTCATTATATGGAGTCAGGCCAGATCTGAATCCTTTCCATCTTACATTAGTCCTTGGCTCTACATTGTCACCTCTTCCATTCTGGAATAAGCTTGTATTTTTCATCCCTGCTCCAGACCTTCGCCCTTTCCACCTTTGGACAAGCAGTTCCTCTAATAGAAACACACAATATGGTAACCCTTCCCTTTGCCATTCCATAACAACTGCTCATTCCTGTTTCCTGCAGATAAGCGTGAGTACATGCACATTCCAAGCTCCATTTTGGAATGTACCCCATATTGTCTCCATCTCCAATGCATTTTTAGAACTGCAGTGTTTATGACTGCCATAACTGGCAAAACAGACATGGTGCTACCAGAACAGCAAAACACACAAACATCATTCAATTGAAGAAATGTCTGTATGAAACAGGGAATGACTCTGGTATTGTTTTTTAATTAGTGCCCTTAGTTTAAAGATAAAATGATAGGCAGTCAGATGTGGAATTAGAATGGTGAAGTGGATGCATACTATAGCTAGGAAGACCCCAAAAGATCAAAATCATTGTTTCATGTTACAATTTATTGACATCTGTATATGTTATTTCAGTTCTAATAACATGCAAAGACAATTAAAACTAGCCCAAAAATATTCTTTTAAATTTATAAGAAAAGCAGAAATTTTCTCATTTGAATGCCACAACTACAGAACACACTCCTACTGTTTTGTACATTCAATTTTACATATAAAAGTATAAAAGGCAATACATGTGTTATAATTTTTGGTTACTAGAGAAAGGGATACCATTAGCCAAAAAAGTCATAAGAAGTATTTGCTTAATTGGTATATTTACAGTGAACGTAAATAATCAACTAAAGTTCAATCAAGGAAGGGTTGAGAAGGCAAAAATACAAGTAAGGCCAAGCAACATAAAAAGCCAAGAAATACTAAGATCAAAATACCAGAAATACAATAAAGAAGAAGAAAAAGCCAAGCAGTATAAAAGTCCAAAATTCCAAGCACAAATTAATAAAGACACAAGCAAGCAATATAAACATTCAAAATCCCAAAATAAGATAAAATGAAAATAAGACCAAAAAATATAAAGGCCCAAGTACAAGTATAAAGAAATGGTCAAGCAATATGCAAACCAAACTTCAAATATGCAAAAACACTATTAAGGGGAAAATACCAACCAATGCAAAAAAGAAAAAATACCTAAAGCCCAAAAAATACTAAAGGCAAAAATTCAAGAACTAAACAAACTGGTTCACTGACAAAACCACGACGGACAAATGAGCGCCGACAAACTCGCTAACTTGTTTTCTACAAATGAGCGCCGACAATCCCGCTAACTGGTTTTCGACAAATGCGCACTGACAAAATCGCGAGAGAGGCCAAGAGAGTGGGACGCGTACGTGCGCATTATGTACACATTATGTGCCAGGTTATAACTGTTATAACTGCTGATGGCATGCCACGAACAAATAACTCAGTTGAGGGTTGGCATAACGCGTCGTATACAAAGCGGAATTAAAAGCAGTCAGGCAGCCAGCAAGTCTAAATACGCTCAACTATCAAAACGTCTTGCTGCAATTCTTCCTGTTGTCGATCTTAAGGACTATCTGCGTGCCGTGCTGATGGCATGCCGTGTCTCAGAATATTGACTTCTAAAATAAACATTATTCTATATGCTTTAAACTAGTAATTCATATTATTGAAACTTTCGCGATTTTGTCGACGCTCATATGTCTATCGCACAAATGTCGGGTCACTAAACAAACTTTCCTTCAAATAATCAAGTCCAAGAAAGGTGAAGCCAGAGACAAAGAAAGTCACCTCCATGTCCCAGCAGTTCCAGCCTAAGAAACTCACAGAAGTACTCCTGTCCCCAGAGCTCAAGTTCAGGCTTACAGTTTGTTCTCTCAACAATCCTGCCCTATTAAGTCCTATCAAGTCTAAAAAGATGCAGGGAACCATAAAACTCTAGCCCCAAAGATCGGGAAAACAATTACCTTTAAAATAATAATTATTCAATGTAAACTCAAAATAATTCAACTGAACAAAGCAAAAATCAAAAACCAAAACTGAGGTAAATAGGAGGAATGTACAGAGCACATTTACAGATTGTCATCATTTATTTTTCTAGCCCATGTAGAGGCAAAAGTACTTTACCAGTCCAGCTAAAACTCTCATAGTCTCTAGTCTTTTCTGATGTTTGGTAAAAGTTAAAGGAATACTCCACCGAAAAATGATATATATATTTCATGTTACTCACGCCATTTAGGTGCAAAAGTGTGTCCTACAAGTCACAGGTACCTCATTCAGGGTTGGTTCCTGCTTTGCACCTGATGCTACCAAGACAGGTTCCAGGTCCCTTTAACCAAGAAATTAAATAAGCAGAACTTTTTGGCCTTCTCTGATGGTTTTAGTCTCTCAGATAGTGAGAAAAGCAAATCGTCCTCTCCTAATTCCCACCACCTGCACTTTAACATAACCAGTAATTTCCCAGTACTGGGAAACTAGCTTTATGGTCTCATAAAGAACTAAGGAGTACTTGATTTCCTTAAGTGAAGCCCTAGCTGTAATTACTTTATATGATAACCATGATTATGACACTAGTGAGTTGCCCGGCATTGGTTTCAAGATGCCACCAATACTTTTAAAATGTTTCATTTCTGGAAATTAGAGAAAAAATATGAACCTCAATATGTATTTTTTAAACAAAACCAATCTACAGCAAATCTCAGTGATCAAGGATAACACACAGAATAAAAAATTCTGTAACAAATTGACTCAGCAGCAGTGTGTTTTAAAAAATGCATTAAAAAATATTGACTTGCTTCATGCCAGAAATCATGACACATATGTTATTTTAATAGGGTGTTTCATTTTAATTTAACCTAAAAAAAAATCTAGACAATACTGCTTAAAATGTGTACTAAGCTTTATTGATCTGAGCTTGATTGATCACACAGTGCTAAAGTGAATGTGTCTGTGGCTAAAACTTAATCAGCAAATCTGAACACTCCTGCTGCTCTCTAGGAGTGTCTGTGGGGACAGGGGGGGAGATGAAAATAGCCTGCCCTTTGCTGCCATTCCTTTCCTGAATTTGTAGCCCCTTTCCCAAACCCTTTGGTCAGCTCATGCTTAGAAAAATGGCAGCTGTCCTCTCTACACATGAGGTGAAATGGAAAGGGTGCAGTGTGTGTGACTGTATCCTCAAATTATGTACAGAATTTTAAAGTAGTTGTTTTTGAATTGATCAACTGCAGGGTGTTCTTCAGATCAGAGAACATTATTTCATCTTCAAGAATCTGCAACAATGCTTGATAAATAAGGGCAATTTTTTTATTTTTGTCTGTTTGCACTTTCATTTGAATGTAATTTAAAAGATTAATTTACAGATATCAAGAGGAGGACATTCTGCGGTGGGCTGGCGCCCTGCCCGGGGTTTGTTTCCTGCCTTGCGCCCTCTGTTGGCTGGGATTGGCTCCAGCAGACCCCCGTGACCCTGTAGTTAGGATATAGCGGGTTGGATAATGGATGGATGGAAGAGGAGGCCATTTGGCCCATTAGGCTCCACTCTGTAGGTTGCAGATACCTTTTGATCAGAATCTATACATTTTGAAAATGTAATGAAAGTGGGCTCTCAACCTGACATAAAAATAATATAATAACACATTAAATTATTTTTGACAACACATGCAAAAATCAATTGCTTATGGATATATGGATATTAGAAAACTGGATATGTTTATTCAAAAGACTTGTCAAATGCCATCATAGCAAAAAAAAAAAAAATCAATTTCACAGTTCATCCATATTCAGGGAGAATATACATTATGCTCCCTTGGCAAACACAATCTGCCCTTTAATAAATCCACGGAAGATTGATGTGACTTGTGCTTTATTGTTTGACCTATTATGCTGAATAGGTTCAACATTAAACCCTTTGGACATCTAAATTCACAGAATGCATCTGCAACATACTTTTTTAAAGCAAACGAGGAATTCAGATATAATTAAGTAGGAAAATAAGATTAGGCATTTAACTGTAGATACTCTGTATATTCAAAGACCAGTAGACTTGGCCTAGGATAGGAAAGGAGTATGGGAAGGAAAGAAGGCACCCACTGTTGGCCCCAACATTTAACAGGGATTATGGGGTGCAATAATGATGATGATTGTTGTGTATTGCATATTTCTCTAATTACACATTTTTAGAATTGTTGTCTTTGGATGTTTTTAGGTTTAAAATATATAAATCTGAAAAAGTAATACATGTTATGCGTTACTGTACTGATACTGTGTGTATATTTGAAATTTGTAAGCATTTACTGTAAGTATTGCAGATGATAATGTCTTTGTTTTATTAACAAAAAATCTAATATCAAGGGATGCACAGAGGCAGTACTCAAAATATGACATAAAACAGAAGTAAAACAATGACTGAAGCCTGCATGGGGCTACCTTAAATAGGGCCAAACCCCTGTCCTACAGTTGGTCGACTTGTTCTCCAACCTGTGCACAAACACTCACTTCTCTTAATTGCCATCTCTCCCTCTGACTAAACAATACCTTGTATTATCTCATTTAATGACTCCAAGCTTACCAGGCCAGAGGCATGCAGTGCCTTTCAAGTCCCAACACAACTTCCAAAGGTTGCAAATCCCCTCTGAAAATTCTAGGTCCGTTCATGCAAAGCTTCCTTTGGTGACCCCCAATTCACTTGCAGTCCTGATGTTCTAGTCTGAATTTAAAGGATATGCGCTCCCCTTGGCAGCTCCCAGGTTATCTGATTCAGAAAAGATAAACAGTTAGAACACACAGCAGAATGACTAAAAGGGAATACAATTAAAATGAAAGACAGTCACATTCCCAGTGAGGCTTTATGCAGGCAGGTGTATTGCTGTAGGTATTAAGAAGCCCTAGTAGCCTATCATGACACACTTCTGCTAAATATCTATTGGTTGAAAGTCCTCAGTATTAATGTGTCAGAGAGAGGATTTGCAGCTTTGTTCATAATGGCACTCAGTTTTGTTTTAATTCTTTCCTTTGACCTCCTTTTAATTAACTTGTTGAACTGGTGAGCTTCTCATGAAGTGATGTTACCACCCCAGCACTCCACAGCGTAGAAAAATGCACTGGCCATCACAAAGGTGTTGAAGATGTGACGAATGTCATTACCCATACTAAAGGAGCACACACAATCCTCTAAGAACAAAGAGCCTGCTTTGCCCTTTCTTATATACTGTAGTTCCACTGTGTTTCGAGACCAGTCTAACCTGTAACTGATGCGGACCCCCAAGTATTTGTAGGAGTGCACCACCTGTACATCCACTCCCTGAATAGCAACTGGACATAGTGGCTTTTGGCATGGTGAAAATCAAAAACGTGTTTGTTGGTTTTGCTAATGTTAAGATGCAGACAATTCATTATGGATGAAAAAAACAAAGTTCTCCACCTTATTCCTATGCCCTGTCTCACCCCCATATCGATACATCCTAAAATTGCCATCATCTGAGAATTTCTGCAACTGACATGACCTCGTGTTATATTTATAGCCGGAGGTATACAGAGTGAAGACAAAGGAGACATGACTCTTCCTTTTGGTGCTCCAGTGTTGCTCAAATCTGTGTCAGAAACACAGTCCTTGAGCCACATAAACTGTGGTTTTCTTGACAGATATTCCATTATTCAGGACCCCATAAGCTCATCCACCTGCATATGTCCGAGGTTACCCCTGAACAGGAATGGTTGAATGTTATTAAAGCGACTAGAGAAATCGAAAAACAATTCTGTCAGTGCTGCCAGCTTTGTCCAGGTGAGAATAAGCCTTGTGGAACAGATAAATAATCACATCTTCCACTTCAGTCTTTGTCTGAGAGGCAAACTTCAGTTGGTCAAGGTGGTCTACCACAAGAGGACTCATGTAGTTCAAGGCCAGCCTGTTGAAGGTCTTTATGACATGAGATATTAGTGCCACTGGCCTGTAGTTAAAATTTAGACACATTCATATTTGTATTATTTCCTTTTGTCTGATATGTTTCAGATTGTTTGTATTGTATTATTTGTTATTAATAATTTAGCATTAATTTTTGTGACACCGTGTTGTTTAATAGGTGCCACTATTCTGTGTTTTCATGGGCGCCTCCATATTATTTATAGCAATGGCATCTGTTGCTAGTCACATTAACAGTGATGTCATTAAGCTGCCTCTATAAAACATGGTAGCACCCACAAGTAAGTGTTTTTACATGAAACCTACAGAAAGACCTCTTTCTTTAAAATTAGTAATATGGCTGCAAAGGATTCAATTATTTTGGAAACTTTGGACACTTCTTTTAGATTATGTCAATTAGTTCTGTTAACATATGTAATGTAGTGTTTAGGCTCTTTATTTCCTTTCACTTTGACCTCTGCCAATATTTATTCTTCCAAAACACTACATGTGCCTCTTATCACTCAACTCTAGGTTGTTTTTTTTTTTTGTTTAATATTGCTTTCTTGTGGTCAACATAAAACATAAGAAATTTGACAAACAAAAAGAAACCATTTAGTCCATCAGGCTCATTGTGTAACTAATAGTTAAGCTGTCTCAATATCTCATCGAGATACTTCTTAAAAGTGATTCAACTACATAGCTTGGTAATTTATTCTAGATTCCCACAACTCTCTGTGTAAAGAAGTGCTTCCTTGGCTTCAGTCATAAATGGGTTGTCAAAACAGAGTGTCTTTCATAATATGTAAAAAGAATCTAAACACACTATACTGTATTAGACTTGCTTGCTGCCATCTGTTAACCTGGGTACTCCTGTTAATGTTTTATTTACTTTCGTTTAAAGCCCTTTCTGTTTTGTGCCCATGTAATAATGCCTTCCTGGGCACTGTCTTCAGAAATAGGCTTATAATTTCCTGGCATTGTCCTCCTTCTTCCACTAGCACAGTGCTATCAGTGCTGGAGCCTTCTTTTAATGTCAGGGCCTCATAAGCTCTTGTCCCTGTTCTATAATATTGACCCTAGTCTTGGGCTCATTCTGCTCCTGACCAGAATCCTACTACAATACTTTAAGACAGATTTATATTATAAGCCTCCTTAACAAAGGCAAACGCAAAAGAGTCAAACCCATCAGAATGTTACAACATGACAGTATGAAAGAAAACCCAAACTTGCATACTCCACACAGAGGTCTGAACTGAAAAACTGTGAGACAGTTATGCTACTGCATCATCATTTGATTTTATAGTATACCATATGGATAATTTTTACTCCTATTGGACTATTTCATAATCCCACTGAATTCAATTCTCGGTCATGGGAAGCCAGAGTCTGTCCCTATACTGTATTCAATGTATTGTTACTGGTGGGAAATCACTCAAGGTCTTGTCCTTCTCTGTTTCATCTCCTCACACAGAATAACTTCCCAGAAACCAAGGGCTTTCGAGTCAAAGGAAAATGTTTATCTAGCTTTGGTAAAAGACAACTCCTTCTGTGCAGTGTTAAAGCAGGCTGCTGTGTAATCCAAAAGCCCAGAGTTCATGTCCCAATGTTATTACTGTCCCAGGAAGGACAATCAGCTAAGAATGGAAGAAGAAAATGAAACAGGATAGGGGAAGTGAAGGCAGACAGAGAGAGAGGGGGTAAAGAGAGCCTACTGCTACTGAAGAGTCATTCGTGCAGTTGGAAACTTGATTGGCTGATGAGCTGATGGAGTTCACCTTTAGCACCTTCTCTTTTAGAAAAGGCATTTTTTTTTAATCCAGCAGCTTGAGTTCGATCTTCATCACTGCCAAAACCTTAGGGAGGAGGTGTGGCTGAGACACAAAGGCATTACGCTGAGAGAATTCCCTAATTCTCTATTTTTTAAATGTTACCTACCCTATGTAGCTTGTAGTGATAGTAGAAAACAATAATAATCTCTTATATTATGCAGAATGGATGGAAAACGTTTATGATATAATAGAAGCCAATAGTGACTAATGCTATTATTTTGGGCAAACAATATGAAAAACATCCATAAAAAAAAATAGTAAAAGAGAGAAAGGAGAAGATTTGTTTTCCAGCATAATAACAACCCTGACCATAAAGTCAAAGCTACACAGGAATGGCTTAAAACTAACCATGTTATAATATCCTTGAATAATGGAGTCAGAGTCCACATCTCAATCCATATGAGAATTGGTGGTTGGACTTGAAAAAGGTTGTTCATGATTGCCATGTATCCTTACTGAGCTTGAGCAGCTTTACAAATAAGAACAGAGAAAAAGTATTAGTGCAACCTGATAAAGACCTGTGAATGCAGACTCAAGGCTGTCATGGCAGCCAAGGTGCATCTTGAAGAGGATGGATATTTATGTGATAAATTATTTTGCGTTTCATATTGGTAATTCATTTATACCACTTTGCAGAGATCTGTTTTCATTTTAACACTGAAGTCTTTTTATGTTCATCAAAGTCAAAAAAGCCAAACAAAATCCACTGGAATTCAATATTGTATAACAGTAATATGTGAAAACCTTCAAGTGGAAAAAAATTTATAGGCACTGTAGTTCTTAGATTTTCTTGCATTTTTGATGTTTTGACTTTGACTACAAAGCTTTTTTGTGCTCTTGTTTTCAGTACCCAGTTTTCAGTTCTTCTGGTACAAAGTACAAATTAGCCCTTTTCATAATAGTACTTATGATCTCCTGGGTTATTCTGAAGCCTATAGAAATTCTTTCTGAACACTTTTCTTAGAAAGATAGAAAGAAGTTTATTTTGTTGCTAGATAGATAGATAGATAGATAGATAGATAGATAGATAGATAGATTAAAATATACCAGTTGGCAACTTAGTGAAATATCTATATTTCTGTGATAATGCAATGTCTCTTTCCCCCTAAAGCAACATCTTTCAAGTCAAAAGTTTTTAAGTGCTCCTGAACAAACTCAGTAGTGCTAATGAAAGACTGTCATGAGACATATCCAAGCAGTGTGCGAATATGTGATGTTTTGGACTATAATGAGACATCTCTTTATACATTAGTGATTACATACATATAAAATAGCACTGTATGTCTAATGAGTCGGGAGTTCAATTATACCCTATTAATTAATTCATAAATATAGAGTGCTGTCTCCTGCCTTGCACCCTGTGTTGGCTGGGATTGGCTCCAGTGTGAACCTGTAGTTAGGATATAGTGGGGTAGATAATGGACGGATGGATGGATGACTGCCTACACAAATTTATTTTAGGGTTATCTGCATTAAGATAAATTATTTGGAATGAATACTGGATATACAAGACCCTTAATGGTATGATAAAGAACGGGAGTTCTCTAACCTGCAGCCTCTTTCGGACACGCAGCCCACACAAGCTCCTGAGTGTTACTGATATTTAGTCAAAAATTATGTACATTGTTCTTTCCTCTGCATATTTACAGTATGTTAAGGTGATATCTAACATTGTGTTACAGTATATGTAAAGGCTGTTGATCTTCTTGCGATTTGTGTTTCTAACAAATCAGTTTATTAGGACATTTTACAATGCCTCATGAGGACTTCTTATTGTGTGTTCTTCCCATACACATTGTGATCAGTAAGTGTAAAAAAAAGGCAATTAGGAGATGGGACATGCAAAAGAGGAGAGATAACAGGAATTAGTGCATTCTAAATCCAAGTGTCAGGCGATTAAAAGATGAAGCGAGTTGCGTACAAAATAAGTGTTAGTGGTATGAAGACAGAAATTCAGTCTACTGTCAGTCCTTATATTTGCTGACACAAGCAACCCTCATCATATGTGTGGACAGGCTCTTTGCACTGTGCCAAATGTAGTCACGTTTTCAAGCACATCATATAGGCAGCTATCCACAGTCTCAACTTCATTGTTTATTGTCATTCACCTTTTGTTATGTAACAGCCAGGGATTGTTATTTTCTAGGGATGCTGATTATTCACCATTAAAGTGTGTGATTAATGCGTTAAAAATTTCTGCAATTATATTTTTTAATGCAACCCATAAATGCCTTAATTTAATCCGGTTAATTTGACCAATTCACATGTAACAAAGCAGCACCAAATGAATCCAAATCTATTAAGTAGCGGGTCACTGTTGCATGATCACAAATACCAGAAGAGTCATCACTCAATCCTTATAATACAGGAGCATCCTGACCTGGAACATGAAATGCTGCACCATACTGAATCAATAAGGGATGCGGTTTGTCCCATATTTTCCTATACATTGATGTTTGCCACTGTGGTAGGCTGGCACCCTGCCTGGGGTTTGTTCCTGCCTTGCTCCCTGTGCTGGCTGGGATAGGCTCCAGCATACCCCCGTGACCCTGTGTTAGGATATAGCAGGACAATGGTTGGATGGATGATGTTTCCTGACTGGCCGACCAACCACAAGCGTTACCTGGTAGGTAACCATCCAAATTATCAGATTGTGATTCAGTACAGTATATTTGCACAGTATAGTGAAATGTCCAGATCAAAATGCTTACATTCAGTAATGTTTGTTTATGTAAGTCTGCCAGTGAAATGTAAGAGGCTGTCAAGGAATAGGTTTAAATGGGAGACAGAATGTCATAGGGTCAGCCATGTCCCTGATGTTAAATACACTTTCCGTCAAGCGTTTTCGGTCGTCCATGGAGGAGTATTCAACCTGAAACAGCACGGTGCAGTTGATGAACATGTCCAAGCAGCTAAAGAGCCGATGAAGCAGAGTGGAATTACTCGATTCCTTATCCCTCACTCACATTTCCTCCAAAGTAGACATGGTATGTTGTTCTAATTTTAGTTACCTATTTTAGTCTACATTATAACCTATATTATACTATAAACAATAAAACTAGGCAATAATCAGTGCAGATTGATCATGCTAATAATTACATCTATTTGGGGTGAACAGTTAGACTTATTTTATTTGATTAGCAGACACTGTTATCCAAAGCAACTTAAAATGGAGGGCAACATAATCAAGTAACATCAGTTTAAGGACTGTTTTGAACAAGTGAAGCTGGATAGGTTGCAAAAGTTGACCACCACAAGAGCTATAATGCTAGCATAACAAAACAAATATAAATTAACAATGTGACAGATATCCACAGAGCAAAACACATTCATTAATAGTTTGACAGATATTCACAGAACAAAAGGGTTTTAAATTTCTTCTTAAGCTCATTGAGGGAGTCAGCAGTTCGGATGGAGGTGGGCAGCTCGTTCCAATAACTAGGAGCTACATATGAAAAGAGTTTAGATTGAGATTTGATGCCATGCAGAAGTGGCCTGACCTGAGTTGGTAATAAGGAACATAGCATCTCACTGATGTCACCTTATACACAAAAAATGACCCACTGAACACTCTAAGCAAGCATTAAGGATGAGCTTAATTTGTGTTGCTACAGGAACCCAATGTAGTGACCTGAAGATATTAATGACGTGAGCCCATCTGGGATGGATGAATACAAGATGGGCTGCTGCATTTTGGACTATCTACAGTGACTTGAAGACACATATGGGTCCTCCTGCTAAATGTGAGTTGAAGTAATCCAGATGTGACAAGACCAATGCCTAGAACAGAAGAGAAGGTCTGTAATGCCAATGTCACATGAAGGGACCTCTAGTCATTGAGTATGTCAGACTTGCCAACTGTAGTTGATCTCACCGTGGGACCAAAAATCATTGGGTGTGTTAAAGAAAGTCGCACTTCTACCTTTTTCTGGCAAACAACAGTGTGCTGCTACCTGACTAAGCCAGTGCTGTGACGTCTTCAGAGCAATCCTAAAATGGTCATATTTTGCACCATTTATGCATTCCATGTTTGAATAAATAGAAGACTTTATGTGCGTTTCGCTATGCCTTTCAACTTTCTTTTCATCCCACATGTCATGATTAGCGATCACATGAATTCATTTGGTATTTTCTAACATCTTGACAACTATTTGTTTGTTTTATCCTTTCTTAGATCCACCACCAATTTGAGGTTTCCTTTCATCATCCAATCTGTAGATAATGATAATAATAATTCTTTACATTTATATAGACCTTTTCTGACTACTTAATGTACTTTACACTAATTGTGCAGTATCCACCTGAATAAGGCAATGGCAGCACTTTTGTGACTGTACACTCTCAACACATAAGCTATTAGGTGGTAAAGGGGTGAGAGATAGTTAACCAATTAGAAATGGGATTATTGGGGGGCCAGAATGACTAGGCCATGGTGGGCAATTTAGCAGGACATCAGGATACACCATACACATTATGAAAGACGCCAAGGATCTTTTATGACCACAGAGTCAGGACTTGAATTTTATGTTTCATTCGAAGGAAGACAAACATCCTCAAAAAAATACGTAAATCTTTTTTATTGCGATTCTCACAAGCTTCATTTGGTTTGACTTCTTTGCCTGTGTAAGTCCCAAACAGGAAGTAACTGGCATCCCGACCAGGACAGGGGAAGGTTCCTTACCTGGACAGGAGGCGCCAGGTGGATGGATGAGCATCCCAACCAAGAAAGAAGAAGGTCCCTTACCTGGACAGACACTCTGGCTGGATGCATTTTCAGTACCTTTCCAGGCCAGGGTAAAATGGAAAGACAGGGAAGGACCGTCTCTGGGGACTGTTTATACCTCCAGTATGCTAGGTGGCAGCTGCCCTCGGGCAGAGCTCCCACTCATACTCCTGCAGGGTACTTTGGGAAATGTAGTCTCGGAGAACAACCCTGTCGGGGTGTGTGGATGCCACCTGATGGGTCTATTAGAAAGGTGCACACCTCAAATGAAGTTCCGCCTGAACCAAAAGTGCTGCAATGCTGTAATCATTGGAAATCGGAAGTATTCCCGGGTCTTGAGAAAAAAGGAGCCATCCGGCCTCATCCAGGCAAGCTGAGTTGGGAAGAGGTGGACAAAGCTTGCCTGGAGGAGAGTTTGAGGATTTATTGTGGAATAAAGTATGTGAAAGGAGTATTGAAGCCTGTATAAGGTATTGAATTTAATAAAATCACTTTTATTAAAGCCTTTTGACTGAGTGAGTGCATGTGTGTTCTGGGTTTGAGGAGCTACAGCGCCCTCTAGTGACCACACCTGTTTTTTCAACTTTGATTCTTGTCTCTCCTTAGGGTTTTGCCTGCTAGTTTATGTGCTTCTCCTTGTTTAGTTTAGTAAATAAATATATCACCTATTTCTAAATGGTACACTACAGTTCTTATTCTTGTCTACATTTCTGGCTTGCCGAAAGAACAAACTGACTTTATTGTTTTGATCACTGTACATTACTTCTTTTTCATCACATTACATTTCCTGGTTCTTTAATTAAATTTCCCTCTGCTGAGGCAGAACAACTGGGTATGTCACATTACTTTACATTACTTACTTACCTGCCATCTTTGACCTTAGGGGTTCCAGAAATGAATGGACTTGTTTCTCTGAAGTTCCTCCTTTAGGGTGGCCTGAGGCCATATGATCACAAAGTATAGTCCACATTTTGGGCAGGGCAACTCCCTAAGGACTTTAGGTTTCTACTGGAGCGTGACTATCTGCATATGCCTCTAGTCCACTCCTGAGAAAGAAAAGAAAAAAAAAAGTAGAACATTTTTTGAGGCAACTGAATTTCCTTGATTTATTTCAGATTTTCTAATTGCTGCCAACAGGGATTTCCCTTGAAAGTGAAATGAATTGTAACAATACATAAAGTAAATTAACACAGGGAGAGGCACTTCAACAACAACAACAACAACATTTATTTCTATAGCACATTTTCATACAAACAGTAGCTCAAAGTGCTTTACATATTAAAGAATAGAAAAATGAAAGACACAATTATAAAACAAAATAAATCAACATTAACATCGAATAAGAGTAAGGTTCAATGGCCAGGGGGGACAGAAAAATAAAAAAAAAAACTCCAGACGGCTGGAGAAATAAAATCTGTAGGGATTCCAGACCATGAGACCGCCCTGTCCCCTCTGGGCATTCTACCTAATATAAATGAAACAGTCCTCTTTGGATTTAGGATTCTCACGGAAGGGCTTGATGATGATGATGGTCACGTAGACTTCTTCCTTTTAATCCGTCCATCATTGTTGGAGCATCATGAAGCTTTGAGTAGGTGGAGGTGGCGCAGGCCGCCACCACAAAGAAACCGGAAAAAGAAACAGAAAAGAGAGTAGGGGTCAGTACCGATTTTAGACTAGAACTTCAACGACTAGATTAGATCTCATTGATACCCTCCAGACCTAGGGTAGTGTGAGCTCCTCTGTTTCATTCTCACTTCCTCTATCGGTTACTTTCTATAGCTCGCCACTTTGGTTCCCTGTTTTATCTCCTAGGCCATTCACAACAGCACTACAAACACAATGAGCCATTTTGAAGGTTTCCTTAAGGGCAAGTATCGTCTCTGATGAGATAGCAGACCTCTGGCCATTGGCACCACAAACTTTAAATGTCCCTCTAATATGATTCCCTCAAAAAGGTCAGATTAACATTCTTTTGAATGTTTATGTAAATGTATGCACAAATATGTATAATCATACAATTTACACAGATTCAATTGTGTACTTGGCTGGAGGTACCATTATGTTGCAACTTAATACAGATAATTCTTTTATAACAGTGCTCCAGTATGCAGGAGTAGCAACAGACATAAACTTTGAAGCTAATGGCATTCGACTTGCTAGTAAATTGATTCTGCTGTATATCTCTGGGGAGCTTGTACACCCATTACACTATGATAAAGTCAGCTTTAATTTACAAAACATTCCCTGAAAGAAGAGAACTGCAAAACGAAATGGAGAGTTAAGGTTTATAGCATGAAATGAAGAAGGCCTCAGTGCAGTTATTAAGAAGATGATTTTGAAATATCAGAGTAAAAATGAAAACGCTTTCTTGCCCCTAGACAGTCTTAAAAAGGGTTTAGTTTTTTGTTGCATAAATGAGTATTCTGGGGAAATGCTTAGCAAAGGAATATGAATATTAATAGTAATAGCACTACTACTATTTGCATCATTAGTCTAGCCTCACAATCAGGCATTTGTTATACCATTTTAACAAGATTTTATATTCTTGCAAGAAAAACATTTTGAGCTCGAGAAGATTAAGTTACAATACCTTCCACCTTACGACTTGTTTCCTTTTAAATAAAAAAAAGCAATTGATTTTAATATATTGTTGTGGTGATATGCTCCAAGTTGGTTGGACGTACAAGAAAGAATTTTAACATAATCTGTACACTTGACAATGCTACTAATAATAACAGCAGTAACAGTTAAAATAATGAGGATCATACATGTGTTTATTTTCCAAAGCTGAGGTAATTTATGGATGAAAGGATCAACATTTCGATAGTGATCAGAGGATTTTAAGTCAATATGCTCTAATCATCAAACATTTTTTAAATATCAGTAGTTAGTCCATTTGACTGACTGCTTATGTTGCAGATCTAAATATCACAGAAATGTGCTGGAAGTTATATAGTGGTTTTCTTTTGAGAGACGTGGTGTAATAATAGCTGATTATCTGCACAAAAATAGTTCTACAAAGTTTATTGTATATTTTATTTATTAAGTATTTTAAGGAAAAAATAATATGCAATATACTGTATATGAGATGGGTGACATGTTGGTACAGCCTACCCTCAAGAAATCGTCAGACCTTCCCCCAAATTAGCGTTATGAATATGATCTTTAAGTGCTCTTTTGTGCTGTGGTATGTTGGGGAAGAAGCTTGAAAACTGTGGATGAAATCAGACTTAGAAAGGAAGGCTAGTTCTCATATGCAGACAAGTATGGACTCTTTGGAAGCAGTAACAAAGAAGAACAATGTTGGTTAAGCTGTGGATTGTCATTGACAATGACTTACATCCTATGCATGGCACTCTAGCCACAGACCTTTAGTACAATGCTGAATCAACTACATTCTCCCAGGGAACGCTATCAGACTTTGTTCTTACCAGTCGCCATTGTATCCAACTTTGTCAATTTGCAGCCGGCATATGATTCTTTTCCCTCTGGTGGCAAGTGATCCACGATTTTTCAGTTATTTTAAAATCACATAGAATTATAAACATCAGAGTTTGAAAGGGTTAATTGCAGATTTCATGTTAGAATTCAAAACAAAATGAAATAATCCACTCCATGGTTTCCACTTTAAATTCAAGAGTCATTATCTTACAATTACAAGACAATGAAATAATCACTCCACAATTGCTGCTTCAATTATAAATCCAGAACCTAGCACTCAAAAGCAAAGAGGAACAAATGGCTTGTAAGTGGCACATGCCTGCTGTTTTCCTCTGAATTCTTCACCATCATATACACATACACTGCGTATAAAACTTCTACACACCCTCGCCAAAATGGCAGGCTTTATGTGGTAAAAAATGAAACCAAATGAAATCCTGTCAGAACTTATTTCACCTTTATTGCAAAAATGCAATCTATACAAAGAAGATGAAAACAAATCAGAAACTGATTAGTGAAAGAGGAAAACAAATCCTACAAAAACCTGGTTGCATTAGTGGGCACACCCCCTAAACTAAAAGTTGAAGCACCTTTTGATTTTGCTACTCCCTCAGTCTTTTTTGGTAAGAGTCTATCAGTTTGGCACATCAGGACTTGGTGATTTTTGCCCAATTCTCCTTTGCAAAAAATTTCCAGATCTGTCAAATTCTGAGGGTATCACCTGTACACAGCTCTATTCAAGTCACTTCACAGATTTTCAGTTGGATTAAAGTCTGGGCCATTCTAGAACACTGGTCCTCTTTTCATGAAGCCATTGCTTTGTTGATTTTGATTTATGCTTTGGGTCGTTGTCATGCTAAAAGGTGAAATTCCTTTTCATCTTCAGCTTCCTAGCAAATGCTTGAAGGTTTTGCACCAAAACAGACTGATACTTGGAGCTCTTCATGATTCTATCCATCCATCCATCCATCCATTTTCTAACCCGCTGAATCCGAATACAGGGTCACGGGGGTCTGCTGGAGCCAATCCCAGCCAACACAGGGCACAAGGCAGGAACCAATCCTGGGCAGGGTGCCAACCCACCGCAGGACACACACAAACACACCCACACTATCCACCTTGACTAAAGCCCCAGTTCCAACTGAAGAAAAGCAACCCCATTGCATGATGCTGCCTCCACCATGCTTCGCTGTGGGTATGGTGTTCTTTTGATGATGTGCTGCGTTATTTTTTGAACCAAATATACCTTTTGGAATTATAGCCAAATAGTTCAACCTTGGTCTCATCAGATCATAATACATTTTTCCACCTTGTTGTAGGAGACTGGATATACTTTTTTGCAAAGTTTATCCATTCTTGGGTGTTTTTCTTTGTGTCATGCTACCCTATCGCACAAACCAGACATATGAAGAATATGATTGATTGTTTTCACATACAGTGGTGTGAAAAACTATTTGCCCCCTTCCTGATTTCTTATTCTTTTGCATGTTTGTCACACAAAATGTTTCTGATCATCAAACACATTTAACCATTAGTCAAATATAACACAAGTAAACACAAAATGCAGTTTTTAAAATGATGGTTTTATTATTTAGGGAGAAAAAAAAATCCAAACCTACATGGCCCTGTGTGAAAAAGTAATTGCCCCCTTGTTAAAAATAACCTAACTGTGGTGTATCACACCTGAGTTCAATTTCCGTAGCCACCCCCAGGCCTGACTACTGCCACACCTGTTTCAATCAAGAAATCACTTAAATAGGAGCTGCCTGGCACAGAGAAGTAGACCAAAAGCACCTCAAAAGCTAGACATCATGCCAAGATCCAAAGAAATTCAGGAACAAATGAGAACAGAAGTAATTGAGATCTATCAGTTTGGTAAAGGTTATAAAGCCATTTCTAAAGCTTTGGGACTCCAGTAAAATATGGTGGTGGTAGTGTGATGGTCTGGGGTTGTTTTGCTGCTTCAGGACCTGGAAGGCTGGTTGTGATAGATGGAACCATGAATTCTACTGTCTACCAAAAAATCCTGAAGGAGAATGTCCGGCTATCTGTTCGTCAACTCAAGCTGAAGCGATCTTGGGTGCTGCAACAGGACAATGACCCAAAACACACCAGCAAATCCACCTCTGAATGGCTGAAGAAAAACAAAATGAAGACTTTGGAGTGGCCTAGTCAAAGTCCTGACCTGAATCCAATTGAGATGCTATGGCATGACCTTAAAAAGGCGGTTCATGCTAGAAAACCCTCAAATAAAGCTGAATTACAACAATTCTGCAAAGATGAGTGGGCCAAAATTCCTCCAGAGCGCTGTAAAAGACTCATTGCAATTTATTGCAAACGCTTGATTGCAGTTATTGCTGCTAAGGGTGGCCCAACCAGTTATTAGGTTCAGGGGGCAATTACTTTTTCACACAGGGCCATGTAGGTTTGGATTTTTTTTTCTCCCTAAATAATAAAAACCATCATTTAAAAACTGCATTTTGTGTTTACTTGTGTTATATTTGACTAATGGTTAAATGTGTTTGATGATCAGAAACATTTTGTGTGACAAACATGCAAAAGAATAAGAAATCAGGAAGGGGGCAAATAGTTTTTCACACCACTGTATGGGTATAACCAGTAATTGCCAGGAAATCCTGTAGCTCCTTTAATGTTGCTGTATGTCTCTTGGTGGCCTCCCTAACCAGTTTTCTCCTTGTCTTCTCATCAATCTTGGAAGAGACTTCCTCATCTTGGTAGAGTCACTGCTGAGCCATATTTTCTCCGCTTGTTGATGACAGTCTTCACTGTGCTCTATGGGATGTTTATTGCTTTGGGTACCCTTTTTTTTACCCCTGTCGTGACAGATCCTGTTCATGTTTTAAAAGCTCTTTGTGGAATGTGGATTTTGGAGTACGGTAGGTTGAAACCAAGAGGATTTCAGAATAATCTCACAGGAACAGTCAAACTTTATTTGAGCTCAATCAGAACCACTTTAACTGATGTCAGGTGTATACTAACTACTACTTTAGCGAGACAGTCTTTTTGGATTGGTTGATTCTGAACGCAGCCACATCCTTGATTATTTAAGGCTGTGCACACAAATGCAACCAGGTTTTTGTGGGATTTGTTTTCCTTTTTTCACTAAACAAGTTTGTTTTCACATTCTTTATATAGATTGCAATTTACCAATGAAGGTGGAATAAGACCTGATAGGATTATTCTTGGTTTCATTTTGTTTTTTGTGCGCAGACTTTTTATATTCACTGTAGTTGTGCAATGTCTGTGTTATCTTTCGATTAACCAATGACTAGAGATACAGTATGATTGATACAGTCTGTCATCCAGCTTTGGAAAGTCTCTACCAGGACATCAACAAAACATTAAAAGGCTGCAGCTGACAGTGCTGCCCGTTTCAAAGATTCAATAAGGTTACCACTGGAAAGCTTGAATAAAACACCAAAGAATTTCTCTTTCAATACATCTCCATCAGTGAAGGTTTTATTATGCTTAACCATGTCCTATAGCTAGGATGGAAGCACTTGTTTTTCTTTTTTGTTGAATTAAGTTAATAAATGCATGATGACATTATAAAGACAAACTTCAGTTCACTCAACATTGAAGTGGTGACTCTCAATAAGCGCCAGCTCCTCCATTATCCTGATCAGGATAAAGTCGGTTTAGAAAACGTAACAATATTTTTTAGAAAACGGGTGGATACTTTGCTAGTTAACTCATTGTAGTGGCTAATTTGCAATTTGAATTTTTAAATGTTTTCCGTAGGGGGCATTCCAGCTCCCCAAACCTGATACAGGCAGTCACAGGCACAAGTTCATCAACACACACAGACTTTTATTTGTGGGAAACTCTTTTCCAACAGTTTCCCACAACAGCAATGCACAGTACAACACACAGGAATAAAAGAACACAGCACTTTGTCTTCTTCCTCTCACAGCTGGCTCCTTTTATGTAATACCCGGGAGTACTTCCTGTGTCCCATAGGCTTGGTCCAGAAGCACTTCCGGGTAAGGTGGGAGCCCGATTAAGCTCTCCCTGGAACCCAGCAGGGCTGAGTCACCAAACTCCCAAGTCCAAACATGTCCTGTGAGAATCCAGGGGGTTGCCATCTAGCGATCAGGGGGAGATAATGACCTGAGGATGCTTTGCTCCCCCTGTCCTTCCATCACAAAGGCATCCTGGCCAGGTAGGAGCGCTAGCTGTCCACCACTTGTTCTAATCACCAAAAGTTTCATTACTGGATACAATCAGTGTAGATTTTCAGGTGAAAAAATATGAATTTAAATGATTAAGCTTGCTCATCTGGAATGATAAGAACACCAATATGAAGAATTGGGTGTGAGATGTGAAAGAAAAGGTTAATTGGATGAGTGTCCAGGGTTCAATAAGGGAGTGTACCTGTTAAAGTGTGTGTGTTGTCACATTATGATGGGGTCTTTTCTCTGGGAGAATTTGGACTGAGATTAAATCAATTTGATGACTCCTGCTGCTTTAGATGTTACAACATATCCTATGCTATTTAACATGTTGATTTTTAATAAAATAAGAATATATATGTTTTATTTATTAATATGCTGTAACGGTTTGGGGCATTATCGCTCCCTTGAAACCTCAGACAATACGTCAGACACCAGATAAAAGTTCAAATAATGGATTTATTATAATAATAATAATGTGCACAAAGCACCCTCCTCTCCACAATACTCATATAAATCACCAATACAATAGCCAATAATTAATCCTCCACTCTCCCAGACGCGTTGCCACCCTGCCACCCAGCTCAACTTGTTTGTTTGGGATTTCCCAGAGTCCTTTATAGTCCTTGACCCGGAAGTGTTTCGCTCCTCTCAGTCCATGTGATTGGCAATACTTCCGGGTCAGATAAAAACTCTTCTTTTTCATCCCGTAAGTACGTCATTTCCTCTGTCCCTGTGACCAGGACGTACTTCCGGGGTATAGGGCAAATACAAGTCTCTGAGCCTCCCTGCAGCGTCCCCTTGCGACCCCCATGGTATCCAGCAGGGCTGTGAAGAAAAACTCCAATATCCATGATGCCCTGCTGGAATTTGGGGCACCTCCATGCTGCCGGAAGGGCTCCATGTAGCGGCGTGGGGGTATTGGCCGGGATGAACGGCCGGCCATAGTTCACAATACGTGACTCTTTCAATATGATTGTATTTCTGCGTGTCTGCCAAAGACAGACAGCAGCTTCAGCTTGATATTAATAAAGTATCTGACAACTTATAAAAATGGAGACAGAAAATGAATAGATTGATAGATGAATATTGAGAATCCTTTCTGAACTTATCTAGTTTCAGTACAGCTGCTAATTGAACTAATAATTTTCATGTTTATTTCAGCACTCCACCAGCCTCCCATCCCTCGTGGCGGATACCTGCGCTCTCCCTCCTGGACACGAACCAAAGGAGAGCAAGGCCGCGAAAGGAAACCAAATTCCAGTGATTCAGAAGTATGCCTAGAAGCAACAGAGTCCATTTTAAAGATGGAGAGACCCAAACAACATTGAGGAGGAGAAGGAGACCACTGCTTCCAACCCATTCTGAGCCGCAGACTCTGACATTTACCAGTCTCTACTTAAAACTGGTGCTAAAGAGATGCTTGTATTTGGACCTTGTGCACTGTTAACTAAAGTAGGCAAATAGTGAGGGAGCACAGCTTCTGTATATGGGGGACTTCATCAGCTCACATTCTGCTTTGATTGGCTGTGTGTCCAGAATTATTCCATTTAAGAGCCAGCTGGCCGAAAAAAAAAAGAAAAAGTATTTTTCTGGATGAATGTTTTGCCTAATTGCACACAGGGACCTGGAGTTAACTCCATCCCGAACACAATGAATGGGTCATAAGTAGAAAAGACACGCTTACTCAGCCAAGATCACCTTTCCTGTGATACATATTACAATTTAAAGTGACCCTAACCTTAATCTTTTAAGCACTTTCAAACACATTGCAGTTTTAGGTATTGATGATGCTGTTACAGGTCCACTAAAGATAACTAACCCTCTGCACTCATTTGCTTTTTTTGTTTGTCTTGGTCTGTTTCTTTTTTTAATTTGTTTTATATCTAAAATAACTTAAAGCCTTATGGCCAGAAACATGAGTACTTTGGTCAAAGGAATAAAAAAGTCAGAGGGCTGCCAAAAAGGATCTATGGCTAAAAATTGCAGACACTCCATGAATAACATCAAGATTAAAAAACTGTGGTTTAGACATTTCAAGAAATAAATTCAAATGAATAGAAACCCAAAGTGTGCTGCCATCACTACATTTGATATAATCAGGGGTATGTGAGGTCAACAATTGAAGCTGAAAATTAATGAAGAGAACTGGCTGTCTCAGTGGTCCCCTATTCCTAGGGATGTCACCTAGATTTGCCTCATTGCTGCTAAGTTTCATACTTCACAATATCTAAATCACAACAACCATGGGCTATAAATGATCTCCATGATTAATAAAATCAGGAAGAAGTGTAATGTGGTTGCACCCTCACTGCCTTCGTTTGGATACGGCTTCACTTTAATATACTGCATGTTCTCACTGAGGGTTTGAGCCCACTCAATTAGTGTTGAACATTTGGCACATCAAGGCTCCATTATGGTGAGATGGTGACAAACCATAAAGTGAACACCTTGCTTAAGAAGAATCCACATTTCCCTTTCTTAAAATGTCATTTTGTCATGCAAGAAACCCGGCCACTTTGGTCAAGGGAATAGCATAAAGTGCCAAAAAAATCAATTGCTAAAAATTACACAGGGACATGCAATTTTCTTCCCTGGCCTTACAGTATCCTTTCAGTTATTTAGCTCCTGTGGTTACCTTATGGTGTATTTAACAGCTCCAGATTGCAACTGTTTGCTCAGTCTTTCACTTTCTTTAGTTGTCTTTTGTAACAATGGCTTCACTCATTAACTATGATTTACCAGAAGATTTGACATGTGTTGAATTTTGACTTTGATGCCTATACTGTATTTTTTATAATGTGCTCTTGTTTACATTACTAGTCAACTGCTGATCTTTCCACAATTATAACTACGATATGAGTCAATAATTTAAAAATGGTGCCAGCTGCTACTTGAGGCATCCAAAAGTCCTCTCCATACTCAAAGAAGGTATAACCATGAATGGCAAAGAGGAGGTGAGGATCCATTTTGGACAAAGCTGAGCACACCAGCATTACAATACTACAGAATATTGTAGAAATTTGGGACTTTTTTATTAGAAATAGATGGCTATTTAATCTTGATTCAGCTCCAGAAGGAAGAGTGGTGGCAGATGAAAACATGACAATGTATTAGCTACTGCTCCTCAAGACACCTAATCATGAACAATGTGAAACTAGAGACTTTGTGATGAACTGCTGGATTTAAACCGGCATACAAGAACAGTAATCTCAGCAAATGCACCAAAAGTTGATTAAAAAAAAATTACCATTTTGGCCTGAAGGGGGCGGTCCAGCACCCCAACGCAGACAAACACAGGCACACATCCAGCAACTCACAGACTTATTTAGTCCAGGGAAACTCTTCCAGTAAGTGTTTGCCTCAGCACAGTACATAAAACACAGCAATAAAGCAGCACACACTACTTTTTTTTCTCTTTTCTTCTCTCTCTCTCTCTCTCTCTTTGCCTTCTCCTTCCTCTAGCAAGCTTCGTCCATTTTCCTCTAGATCCTGGCTCCTGGAGCTGTGGCAGATGGCTTCTATTATGCTGCTCCCAGGAGGACTTCCAGTGTCCTGTAAGCCCGGACTTCCGGGTGAGGTGAGAGCCCAACAAAGTGGAGCTCAGCAGTGTCTGCAGTACCACCTATTAGCGGCATTTCTGAAACTCAAAAGTGCTGAGCCAGCAAACTCCAACTCCAAGAGGGTCCTGTGAGAATCTATGGCACTGTAACAACCTAGGGGGGGGGCTGAAATCTAGCAATTTGGGAGAGATAATGCCCTGACCATACTTTCTCCCACACTTGCCCAGCCAGGCAAGGGTTCCAGCCATCCGCCACACTATACAACTGATTTTATGTTGAGGTGACACACTAACTTAAAAATACAAAACAAATCCTTTTAGAAAGAAAGGTTTACCTATTTGTGAACTGGTACTCCATTCAACACCCATTAATGATGGTTTTGTTTTTAGTAAATGTGCTAAGATCTGTTTGAAGGCAACTTCCTGGAGTAAAACTGACGTCATGTGAATAACATTTGTACTCAACAAAGACCTTCTGAAAGTTGTAAGACCCCTTCACTTGTGTCACAATGTATGTTGCAAACTTGTGCTAAAATTATATAAATATTTTTTTCCCCTCACTCAAGCAATTGTCATGAACTAAAAGTCCCAATCACTAAACGAGTTCCAAGGCATGTAGTTTCAAAAACTTCCAATATTGCCCACTAGAGGGGGATATCACCGTCAAACCCAGGCAAGCTCCAAATCTTTATAAAGTAAAAGATTCATTTTTTACAAGATATTCCAATCACAATGGAGCTCTGTGGAGCACAAAGGTAAAATGGGATTGCCTGTAACAAAGGTCATATGAACACAGTGGCAATACAGAATCCAAAGAGAGCAGTTGAAAAACAACTGCAAGGGGTTCAAAATTCCAAATGAAGCAAAATGCATAAGCAAAATAACTCACCAACTCCAAAGCGCATTCACAGTCAACCAGCAGGATTTACAGAGTGGTGGACAGTTCCTGGCAGTGATTAGCTGGTGACACTGCCCACTGGGGACCACCCACAAAACACATGGAACATAGTGTGGTCCCCGGCCGGGCTGTGCCTCCTCCAGACCGAGAGGGGGCGACCGTCCTGGTTATGTTGGGGGCCTCGGGTAGAGGGCTTGGAAGCCCAGCCCTGTAGGGACCCGTGGCCACCGCCAGGCGGCGCCCGATGCCAGTTTATCCCGTGTGGTCCTCGGCCGGGACTGGAGCCCGGCCGGGACGCCTTGGAGGACCACAGGAGGGCTTGTGCCTCCTCCAGACCGAGAGTGGGCGACCGTCCTGGTTATGTTGGGGGCCTCGGGTAAAGGGCTTGGAAGCCCAGCCCTGTAGGGACCCGTGGCCACCGCCTGGCGGCGCCCCGGTGCCTGAATATCCCGGGAGCCCAGCACTTCCGCCACACCAGGAAGTGCTGGGGGGAAGACGACGACAGGGGACACCCAGACGGCTTCCGGGTGCGCAGCCGGCATTTCCGCCACACTGGGGTGTGGCTAGGACTGATGGCCGGGAAGCAGCTGGAGCCCATCCGGGTTCCCATTTAAGGGGCCGCCTCCCTCCAGTTATTGACAAGAGTCGGGTGGAAGAGTGGCAACGTCTGGAGGAGGAAGGAGGCGGTGGGAAGAAAGAGAAAGAGAGAGAGAGAGAAAAGGAAAAGGAGAAAAGAGAAGGCATTGGATGGGCCTGGACTGAGGAGTATTGAGGTTGGTGAACGGAATTATGAAAGAGAAAAAGATGAATAAAGATGTGTTTGTGGGTGACATTAATATGTCTGCCTGTCTGTGTCCGGGGCGAGGTTCACAATAGTAAAGGCAGCTTACATACATAGACAAACACAAAAGTAAAAAAAAAAACGATGCATATAAACATTATTTAAAAAACAAAAGAGATGGAAAACATGAATTAGAGGGAGAACTTTGGCTGAGACATGACAGCAATGCTTGATAATCCACAATGACAAGGTGAAACAGGATAGCTGACATTTTTGCAAATAATTTAAATGTAAAAAAAATACTGAACTATCCCAATCACACAAGCATTCAGACCCTTTACGCAGTACTTAGCTGAAGCCCCTCTGGCATCCTGAAGTCTTCAAGCTTCAGACACCTGGATTTGGAGATTTACTACAGTTCCTCTCTGCAGATTCCCCTCAAGCTCTGTCAGACTGGATGGAAACCATCGTAGGACAGTTGTTTTCAGGTCCAGTTTTGCTTTGTCATTCTTGGGTTTGGCTTGATAAGAGGAACAAATGCATTTAAATGATTTTATGATTTTAAAACAAGGCTGCAAGAAAGCAAAATGCAAACTTCTGATTCCATTGTACATTTACATATCTGGCCAGTATTTTTATCCAAAGCAACTTACAATATCTGACATACAATTGGTTACATTTGATTTTTTGGTTTTTCCAATTGGGGCACAAGGAGGTGAAGGGACTTGCTCATGGTTGCACAGTGTCAGTGGAGGGGTTTGAATCCACAACCTCAGGGTTTGAGGTCAAAACTCTTAACCACTATGCCAAATTGCCTTCCTACATGTAAGCACAACCTGATTTTGGAATCCCCAATTCCGGACATTTCTTTCAAACAGTAAAAAGGGGAAATTGTGACAATAGAATTATAACAAAGATCAGCGTCTGAAGGAATTCCTTTAACAAAATGTGTGTCGAATTTGGTGGAAACATATACACAATCTCAACAAGTTTTGAGGGAAAATTCTTTTTTGCACAAAACCAAACATAAGCATGAATGTTGGATATTTCTGGGATAACTCACTGAGCAGCTATAAATCAATCGAAAAGCAAAACAGCCTTGGACTTCTTTACCAGCTTGGAAGCAGAATACTCATTTACAGAAATTAATGCACACAGTTTTTTGATCTTTAGTGCTAGGTTAGTTAGAATGTTTTCTTCTTAAAAATATACTTTGTTAATATATTTACATTGTATAGAGCAGTGTTTGCCAACCTCGGCCCTGTGGATCCCCTGTGACTGTAGGGTTTTGTTCCAACCAGATTCCTAATCAGTGACAACACCTGATAGCACTCATCTCATTTAATTAGCTGGTATTATTTTTATTTTATTCTACATTCAGAAAAGCACATCAGCATGATTTTTACATTTAGAAGACATTTAGAAATATTTCTGATTTTCCTAGAGATTTAAATGCTTAGCTATCTTTTGTTGATTTCATTATAGTTTGCACTTCTCTGTGCAGATTTTCCCTTCATGTATCTTATTAATGACAATTAAAAATGAACAGAGCAGACACGCTGGCAAACAACACTGAATAATCAAAGGCTGCAAGTACTTTAGCATCAGACCTACTACTTAGTAAATAATGGATTAATTAAACAATTAGAACACCTAGAAAAATAGAATGAAAATCAAGATGAATACATTATTTCCATATAACTGCTTGGTACATTTTAATATATATATATATATATATATATATATATACAGTGGTGTGAAAAACTATTTGCCCCCTTCCTGATTTCTTATTCTTTTGCATGTTTGTCACACAAAATGTTTCTGATCATCAAACACATTTAACCATTAGTCAAATATAACACAAGTAAACACAAAATGCAGTTTTAAATGATGGTTTTATTATTTAGGAGAAAAAATCCAAATCTACATGGCCCTGTGTGAAAAAGTAATTGCCCCTTGTTAAAAATAACCTAACTGTGGTGTATCACACCTGAGTTCAATTTCCGTAGCCACCCCCAGGCCTGATTACTGCCACACCTGTTTCAATCAAGAAATCACTTAAATAGGAGCTGCCTGACACAGAGAAGTAGACCAAAAGCACCTCAAAAGCTAGACATCATGCCAAGATCCAAAGAAATTCAGGAACAAATTAGAACAGAAGTATTTGAGATCTATCAGTCTGGTAAAGGATATAAAGCCATTTCTAAAGCTTTGGGACTCCAGCGAACCACAGTGAGAGCCATTATCCACAAATGGCAAAAACATGGAACAGTGGTGAACCTTCCCAGGAGTGGCCGGCCATGTAGGTTTGGATTTTTTCTCCCTAAATAATAAAACCATCATTTAAAACTGCATTTTGTGTTCACTTGTGTTATATTTGACTAATGGTTAAATGTGTTTGATGATCAGAAACATTTTGTGTGACAAACATGCAAAAGAATAAGAAATCAGGAAGGGGCAAAAGTTTTTCACACCACTGTATATATATATATATATATATATATATATATATATATATATATATATTTTACCAAACTTAGTTTTTTAATTTCTATACTATTCCCAAAACACAGAACATGGAAAATAACACATCACCTAATTAGGAGTCCAGGAGTCCAATTAAAAATGGAAGCTGGTTAGAACAAAAACCTGCAGTCACTGTGTGCCCCAGGACCGAGGTTGGGAAACACTGGTATAGAGCACTAAAACACAACTTAAACACAATCTCATTGTATAAGGAAATTCAAAATTAAACTTTTATTTTACTCTTCAATTTAAAGGCATAGGAAATATTTATACTAAGAATATCTAATAAAACCATCCATCCATTCATTTTCTTTACCTGCTTATCCAGGGTTCATCCACCAACCGTGGGATATCCACACCGACTCCCTGCATCTGCATCTCGGGTTGGGAGGCTCACTTCTAAGTCTAAACTGGTTCTTGTACAGCTTGGCGTGCCCACTGGCAGAGTGGCACTCTTTTCCAGGTGGGTTCTTGCTCCAAGCCTGATGCACATCTGGGATCTCTGTGAAATGAACATCTTGAAGTTCAATGAGAAGTGAAGCAAAATGGCTAACTCAACTGATTACATATATGCAAGCTTTCGAGGTATTCAGGCCCCTTCTTCAGGCAGGTTGTAGTACAGAAATTGGAGTTCCCTGTGTTTACATAGTGAGGCGGGCTGGGGCCAGTACCCAGCCGGGACGCCGTGAAGGACCGGGAGATGGACTATGCCTCGCCCAGAGCACGAGAGGGCGGCCACTCTGGTTTGTGTGGGGGCCACGGGAATTGAGCATGGAAGCTCAACCTTATAGGGGCCCATAGCCACAGCCAGGGGGTGCCCTGAAGACTGCGAAGCCCTGGACGTCAGCACTTCCACCACACCGGAGGTGGCACTTCTGGGTGCTTATGCGGCACTTTCGCCACATCAGGAAGTGCCGCAGGAAGCTCATCAGGAGGCACATGGAGCACGTCCGGGTGGGGATAAAAGGGGCCGCCTCCCTCCAGTCGTCAGCTGGAATCGGGTGGAAGAGGACGAAGCTCAGAAGAGAGGAGTGGAGGCGGCAAAGAGAGGACAGGATTTGGAGAGGCCTGGACTGAGGGTGTGTGGTGCAGGGGCACTGGGTTGTGTGTGGGACTGATTACTGTAAATAGAACTGTAAATAAACGTGTGTGGTGATTTGAACCATTGGCGTCTGCCTGTCTGTGTAGAGGCTGGTCTCCTCAATAGACACTAGGACAGAGACAGCATTGGAAAAACTTTAGGTGGGTCACCTTCAATGTAAAAAATGAACAGATCTCTCCAGCCTAAGATTCAATTAGCAGGAGAGGAGAACAATGTATAGTCAAGATGCTTTGTTAAGATAACTGTCCGACAAAGTCTTTTATGAGTTTTCCTTACAATGTGGATCTGTAGTCAACTCATCTGGGACAGCAGAACCATTTCTGGGCATTGGTGGTCCAGGCAAGCAGCGTGCATTACTGCAGCCCCATGTAGAGATTATTATCTTTATTTTGTTTAGAAAAATTTGTTTAGACCGGACCAAAACAGAAAGAAATCTTCATGTTCTGTGCCTCAGCAGTGCCTGCATGTCTGCACTATGCACAGCCCAATCTGTTGCCCAGAAGCAGCCCTGGATGACGCAACATTTTTATTTTTTTTTTAAACAGTACAGACTTATGAACACTCGGGCTCAAAGCAAATGTCCGATCATATTGTTTTAGAAATGCTTGGTCTCAAAGTCTGACAGCTTACAGAGTCCAAAAATAGCATGAAAAAAAAAATGATGATACAGTTTATACAATAGTTTATTTTTGTATAGCCCAAAATCACACAGGAAGTGCCACAATGGGCTTTAGCAGGCCCTGCCTCTTGACAGACCCCCGGACTTTACTCTCTAAGAAGACAAGGAAAAACTCCCAAAAAAAAACTTGTAGGGAAAAATGGAAGAAACCTTGGGAAAGGCAGTTCAAAGAGAGACCCCTTTCCAGGTAGGTTGGGCGTGCAGTGGGTGTCAGAAGAAGGGGGTCAATACAATACAATACAATACAGCATAAAAATAAAAATTTTACAAATACGGAGCAGAATTTAACAGTAGATGATATCACATAATAAGATTTGGATATTTTTAGAGTCCTGGAGACCTCATCCATCAAGCTGCCTCCCCCATTTGGCCATTCCATTGCTGAAAGTGCTTGGCCAGCCAATCCGATGAAAGGACCCCTCTTTCTCATGATTCCTGCGATCCTCCATCAGGGATGACTTTACCATAGGCAGGCAAACAACTTGGCAGGTGGGCCGTGGCACCAATTGCCACATTTGAGTACCAAGAACAGAAACAGAATAGGTGAGGTTTAGTATTCAATTATAATTATCATGTTACTTATATTTTAGTGCTAATGACTGACAACAGAGATGCAGTCTGTACAGTTAATCAGCAGCTCTAGTCAGAATATGCTAAACTGAAGTAGTGAGTCTTCAGCTGGGATTTAAAAGCTGAGACCGAAGGGGCATCTCTTATGGAAGCAGGAAGACCATTCCACAGTTTAGGGGCCCTGTAACTAAAAGCTCGACCTCCCTCTGTGATTTTATTAATCCTTGGAATCATAAGCAGTCCGGCATCTTGAGATCTTAATGTGCACTCAGGTTTGTAAGTCATGATAAGTTCAGACAAGTAAACTGGACCTTGGCCATTTAATGCTTTATATGTTAAAATAAGGATTTTGAAATCTGCCCTAAACTTAAGCCAGTGTAAGGATTTAAGAACCTGAGTTATGTGTTCATATTTTCTTGTTCTTGTAATAATTCTTGCAGCCGCATTTTGGATTAACTGGAGGCTGTATAGAGAACAGTTTAAACAGCCAGTGAACACCGCATTGCTGTAGTCAGTCCTACTAGAGATAAATGCATGAATTAATTTCTCAGAATCCTGTTTATTTAGAATCTCGCCATTTTCAAGATGGAAGAAACATGTTTTTGGACGACTTTGTAAAATGCGCTTTAAATGTCATGCTAGAGTCAAAAATAACTCCTAGATTGCGGGCTGATTCAGTAAAATTAATTGGGATTCCAACTGAGTTAAATGATGACAGAATATTGTTGTGATCAGCGTCATTCCCTCCAACAATTAACATCTCTGTTTTATCTGACAGATAGATAGATAGATAGATAGATAGATAGATAGATAGATAGATAGATAGATAGATAGATAGATAGATAGATAGATAGATAGATACTTTATTAATCCCAAGGGGAAATTCACATAATAAATCTGTATTTAAAGACAAGTAGTTCTCATTCATCCACTCCTTTAATTCACTAACACAACTAATTAAATACAACATCTGAGAAACTTCATTTGATCTAAATGAAAGGTATAACTGGGTGTCATCTGCATACGAGTGAAAATTAACATTATGTTTCCTAATGAGAGATCTTAGTGGAAGCATGTAAAGTGAAAACAGTAAAGGTCCCAGTACTAAGCCCTGCGGGACACCATATTGAACTTCTGTGTATAATGATGGAGTACTGTCAACACATTTCTGTACATATTGGAATCGATTTGATAAATAAGAACTAAACCAAGTGAGCACAGGCCTGTAAGCCCAACATCATTTTCTAGCCTGTGCAGTAAAATAGAATGGTCAATGGTGTCAAATGCTGCACTTAAGTCCAACAACATAATTACAGTGGAGTTTCCTTCATCAGAGGATATCAGAATGTCATTTACAACCCGTGTTAGTGCGTTTCTGTACTATGACCAGTGCAAAACCAGACTGGAATTTCTCAAATAAATTGTAATGCGTAAGGTGTGACTGAAGCTGACTGGTGACTTTTTCTAGTATTTTAGAGAGAAACGGTAAATTTGAAATAGGCCCATATTTATTTAGTATGTGTGGGTTTAGGTCTGACTTTTTAAGTAAAGGTTTAATGACTGACACTTTTAGTGCATCAGGTACTGTGCCATGCAATAATGAACTCATTGATAATGTTTAGAATAGGCGCTGCAAGAACATCCATTGCACTTTTTACTAGTTTTGTTGGCACTGGATCTAGGGAACAAGTAGTGGGCTTCATTTTAGAAATTAAAGTTAAGACTTCCTGCTCAGTTACAGGATTAAAATTATTAAAGTGCTGAATGCAATGTGCGGCAGGGTCTGCTAAGCTAGTATTTGGTTTGTACTGTGATGCTGAGATCTGGGATCTTATATTTTTAATTTTCTCATTGAAGAAGTTCATAAAGTCTGTACTGCTAATATCTGTTGGTATTTTGCACTGTTGATCTGAATTCCCATTTGTTAATTTAGCCACTGTTCTAAACAGTACCCGAGGATTTTTATTATTGCTATCTATTAATGTAGAATAGTATTCTGAGCGAGCTTTAAAGAGGGCTTTTTTATATTTATTAACACTCTCTGTCCATGCAATTTGAAAGACATGTAGCTTTGTTGTTCTCCATCTGCGCTCCAGTTTTCGACACTCTAATTTAAGAGCTGAGTGTTTTCATTAAACCAGGGAGAGTTTCTATGTGCTTTGATCACTTTTGTTTTTAGGGGAGCCACTGTGTCCAGAGCATCTCTCAAGGTCACATTATAATGTGATGTTAACTGATCTAAATGGTTTTCCACAATCACACTCAACTTACTCAAGGTATCTATAAATTTTGAAGCAGAATTACAGTCTAGATGTTGCACTGTCTTTGTTTTAATCTGTGAGTGCGTTGGCAAGGGCAGAACTAAATCAAATGTAATTAAGTAGTGATCGGAAATAACTTCATTTAATGGAGTAATATTTAAATTTTGAATTTCAACTTTGTAAGTTATAATTAAATCTAATGTGTGGTTATGATTATGAGTTGGACCTTTGACAATCTGACAAAATCCTACTGAATTTAACAAATAAGTAAAACATTTGCTAAAAGTGTCAGTTTCCACATCAATGTGTACATTAAAATCCCCATCAGTACTACGTGATCATAATTTATAGCCAAATCAGATAAAGGTTGCTAAATTCAGTCATGAACAATGAATATGGCCCTGGTGGTCTGTAGACTAGCACTATAATTGTGTTGGAATCTGTTTTAATATTTAAAATGAATGCCTCAAAGGATGTAAAGTTGCCTACATTTTTAGGAGTGATTTGCATTTTGTTACAATGAATTATTCTAAGGCTTCCTCCTCAACCAGAATCTCTAGTCTTATGAAAGAACGAGTATCCATCTGGTGACACCTCAGCTAGGGAACAGTGTCACATTTACTAAGCCAGGTTTCAGTGAGAAGACACAGATCAGATTTTGTACTTAATATAATATCATTTACCAAAACAGCTTTAGTGCCAAGAGAGCGAATGTTCAATAAACAGCATTTAAAACTGCATGGTTCTTTCTGAACTGCTGATATATTTTTTGTTTTAATTTGAATTAAATTTCTAGTACAGATGCCCCTGGTGGAGTGTCTGGTTTTATCCCTTGGTCTAATTATACACCTTATTTTTTGGTTATCAATTAATTTAAGGTTTGTATCAAGACTAAATTTACTGGATGCCCCACGACAAGGGATTTTGGGTAACAGCTTCAGGAAAATAACAGGTGGGATAAAGAACAGCCTGTGATTTAAGATCACATGGCTGCGGCCTGGATGGTGCTCTAATCAGTCAACCAGGCAGTATTGCTGCCATGTTTTGGGATAATACATAAGATCCCCTCCAGTTAGGATGAAGACCATCTCTTCTGAAAAATCCAGGCCTTTCCCAAAAATCATCCCAATTGTTCACAAACGCTATGCTTTTATTTGCACACCAGGTTTCTAGCCAGCAGTGAAAGGAATGCAATCTGCAATAAATCACATCCCCTGTATATAATCTTGATGATGCTGATGCCAATAATAATAATTCTTAAACTGTAGCATAGAAGATACAATCTTGGCAAAATAAAATCAAATGAGCTCTTGTGTGAATTGCTAAAAGCCGATTTAACCCAAATTGTGATTGTCTTCCATATAGACATTAATTAAAACTTGAATAAAAACTTAGCAAATATTGTCCTTGGTTGCTCACCATCATTTGTGAGATTCGCCCTGTGTAAAGCAGTTGTGCATTTTTTTTTTGGATATATACATACACAAGTATATAGTAAATAGGAATTGTGGGTAAAGATTCCTATTTAAAGATAATTATTATATTGTCTTTTTCATTTTATTTAATTAATTTAAACAACATGTATATGTCATGGTAATGTCTCATTTAATAATAAAAAAAAAATTATATGTAGAATATCACCATCCTCAATAGGCACACATTTAGCTGATGGTTTAAATAAAGGTAAATAACTACTATATTGCTAAAACTGCAATTTAGTTTCTATAACCTAGGCAATTCTTTCTTAATGTACTTTAGAGAAATGTTAAAAGAAATAAAGACTACTAGTTCAGCCCGATTCCTACTTACTTTCTGAAACGGCATACCTCAAGAGTGTATTTTTCTGAGACAGTCTTTTAAACAGATGTTGCTATAACTTGACATTCTCAAATTGTGAATTTGAGGTCCTAAAAATCTTGCTGTCCCCAGTCCTGTCTCCAGGTCTCAATGTACAAGTCTAGCAGTGATGATTCCTCTCAAAGCAAAGGGGGTGGTGGGGCACCATTTACAACTTCACCTAGGGCAGCAAAAATCCTAGAAAAAGCTCTGTGTCAGTCAGACATAAAATTTTTGTCTCTATTTTTAACATCAGTTTAACTTCCATTTCTTTTTTCTCTTGCTGTATTTTGAAGTTCCCCATAAACACAGTGAGTTTAAAGTCCTTCTCACCTTGTCCAGTGCTGTTGAAGTGAGCTCCTACATGAACATCTCTGCTGCCATACTTAATGTACGTAGAACCTGTGTAAGTTCATTCTTTGGCGGAGTGTTTCTCCAGTCCCCAACTCCCAAATAGTACGAATACACAGAATTAGGTAGACCGTATTAGATGATATGCAGGTAAATGACTTATTTAGGAGATCTTCTTGTTGGCTGTGTGGTAGAACTACAAAAACTGTATTATAAATGTGAGCACATGTTTTACATCTTTCCTGTAGGCAAGGAGACATACCATTTTCTGTTAGTTCACTGAGGGTGCTTCAGACAATTAGTTGATGCAGGTTTGATGATTGTGTGTATGCCAGGAGGTAAGAATCTAGGAATACATCTCACGCATTTCATTATTATTTAGTAAGGGCTGAAACTCTTATAATTTGTGAAGTGCTTCAAGATGTGGGCTACAAATGACAACAAGGGGGTGTGCAGTTCTTGTTGTCTTTTTTGTTTTTATATGCCAGGAGCTTCTCTTATTCGAGTGTCCATTGTTTTGCCTTGTCTAATAAAGTCTTGTCTAAGCTCCTGCAGTTGTTTATCCCGGTTTGTCAAGTCTGTGTAAATACGACTGCTTGGCTAAAAATGATGGAGCGCCTTATAGGTTTGGGGGGGAAGCTACCACTCCTTAGGTATGTCCGTCTCTGTCAATTTGTGAAAACAGAGGTCACAACGGTGTTAAATTTCAGGTGAATGGTGGTGTCAAGGAAGCAGTCTTCTATTTTTGAGTAATTTAGCTTCTGCTTTATGTTGAGGAGGTCCTTCTCACTCACAGTCCTGATTATAAAGTTGTCATCTATATTAAAGAAAGATTGTTATAAGATAACATTAAAATTGACAGATAATGATTAAACTGATAGTGTTGCTAACTCTGAGCATCTGAACCACGGTTTGAACGAAACAATAGCAAAAACCTTTCATTTATTTATTTACTCATTCTTTTTTCCAATACCTTATGATAGAAATGAGCCTTGGATGGAATGACAAGCATTGTGCCACTTTGGAACTGCATGTCTTAAGGCAAGTGGGACAACAACAACACTCAAAAGAGACTCTGAGCAAGCAGTTGTGCATGAATGCTACCTAATGCATCTAATAATAAAGAACACAATTATGATTACAAATTCATATCAATATTTTTATATTAAAAAATGTTTCATCTCAGACATTTTATATCCTAATACTTTAAGGTTTACAGTGGGTACGGAAAGTATTCAGACCCCCTTCAATTTTTCACTCTTTGTTATATTGCAGCCATTTGCTAAAATCATTTAAATTTATTTTTTCCCTCATTAATGTACACACAGCACCCCATATTGAAAGACAAAAAAAAGAATTTTTGAAATTGTTGCAGATTTATTAAAAAAGAAAAACTGAAATATCACATGGTCCTAAGTATTAAGACCCTTTGCTCAGTATTTAGTAGAAGCACCCTTTTGAGCTAATACAGCCATGAGTCTTCTTGGGAAAGATGCAACAAGTTTTTCACACCTGGATTTGGGGATCCTCTGCCATTCCTCCTTGCAGATCCTCTCCAGTTCTCTCAGGTTGGATGGTAAACGTTGGTGGACAGCCATTTTTAGGTCTCTCCAGAGATGCTCAATTGGGTTTAAGTCAGGGCTCTGGCTGGGCCATTCAAGAACAGTCACAGAGTTGTTGTGAAGCCACTCCTGCGTTATTTTAGCTTTGTGCTTAGATTCGTTGTCTTGTTGTTAGGTAAACCTTCGGCCCAGTCTGAGGTCCTTAGCACTCTGGAGAAGGTTTTTGTCCAGGATATCCCTGTACTTGGCCGCATTCATTTTCCCTCAATTGCAACCAGTCGTCCTGTCCCTGCAGCTGAAAAACACCCCCACAGCATGATGCTGCCACCGCCATGCTTCACTGTGGGGACTGTATTGGACAAGTGATGAGCAGTGCCTGGTTGTCTCCACACATACCGCTTAGAATTTAGGCCAAAAAGTTCTATCTTGGTCTCATCAGACCAGAGAATCTTATTTCTCACCATCTCAGAGTCCTTCAGGTGTCTTTTAGCAAACTCCAAGATAGAAGTTTTTGGCCTTAATTCTAAGCGGTATGACATAATAGAGATTTTTAACTTATTGCGTCACCCATTTGTCATTAACTGTTTGAGCCATTATGTTATCAAAGGCAGTCTACTTTAGCAAAACAAACATGGATTGAATGCTTCTGAAACTGTGCCGGGGCACGTTATTATTTGGGAGATTCTTTACCTCTAAACAGACCACTTCTATGTTTCCACCTCAACATTTGTTTGCTGAGGTACTTAGAGGAGTATCAAGAAAGCTTCCAAAAACAAGAGGTGACACAAAGTTCTGTGTCAGAACCAAATAGGGTTCTGTTCACTTTGGAAATGACCAAGGGTTAGCTTCTGTGTCATATGAATTACAAGTTTTTAGCATTTGTGGTTTATAATTAATGGTTCTCATTTCAGAAACACATTAACGTGGATGTTGAAAACAGCAGAATCAAGTATTGTGCTATTCCTTCTCACTTAGCATGACAAGGATCATTTCATTCCTAAGGTACAGCCAGGAAAAAAGTGTCAGAGAATTCTGTCATGGTAGAACACCTTTTGAATATGACCTAAGCCCAAGCTAGACTTAAAAATCGAAGATAGAAGAAAGTGTTGCTACCACAGTGGCATTGTTTTGCTGCTTTCTGTTTGAAGTCAGAAGTCGCAATTTCCAGAGTTTTTAGTGGGAATTTGCAACTGGAACACCCCCTCAATTTCCAACTAGGAAACTCTGGGTTGGTCTGTCAAGCTTGAGGTTGTCCAACTTCATAAAAACATTGTATATTATACTATTAATTAGCACTTCTGTTTATTTGTGTTATTAAATCAGTCGTACACACAGTACCTCACAGAAATTTTGATATAACGGAAATGGAGAAAAATACATATACTACTGTGACCAGGGTCGCAGGTGATTCGCCAACTCTAACGGCAGAGGTGCAAGTACTGCTCTGTAGCTGCTCTGCTGCATCCGGTAAACAGTAAACCAAGGGCAAAATAGTTGGTTCTCCAGGTCAGTTACAGCGGTGACTCTGAGCCGCTAGTGTACTTTTGTCCTGAAGATGCTAGCTAATGCAGGACATGGTTCCTATCTCGTGTGCTTGAGTACTGAAGTAACAGCTCTTGTTTTGAATGAAGTCTTGAGACTTTATCTGTACAGTAATAAAGTACCTGTATTTTCCTTGGAAACCTGGACTCTCCTTCCTGACTCTCATGCAACTTGGTGACCCAAGCTTGACAATACCTGCATAAACAAAACAGCGCTTCTTATACTGCAAAAAATATTTTATTTGAAAATAAGACATTAACTGTAATTTTATTTTTTATAGAAATACGGTATAAACACAGAATGAAAACAGAGACGTTAGATGCAATTTTTTTTCAACATATACTCACACTATTTCTCACTTTTTTTGTTCCTTGCAAAGAAAATTTTGAGAAGTGCATGGAACTCAAACAGTACAGTATTTGCACATGACTCAAATACCAATGTAGACACTTAGTGGAGAATGGACTCAGAATTTGGTTATATGTGTATAATGTCTCACCTACACTTTCTCAGAAACTGCCCAAGACTGTAAATTTCGCAAAAGACAGTCACTTTCTCTTAATTTGTCTGTTGCAGGGTTCTCGAGACTCGGTGAAAGCTTAGGCGCGACATTAAGTATTTTTTTTGTATCACATTATTATATTTGGTGGCCATTTTTCTGGTTAAAAAAAGTTTATCATACTGAAATTTACAATTTGCTGAAACAAAATTCGTTAAACATGATGTTGTATGAATGTTTGTCCGAGCCAACAAAAAGTATTTGTTATTCTGAAAATGTAACACTGGAGTCCTAACAATGAAATTAAGCAATGGAGGCATTTAAGGACCCAAAATCATAACAAGGTTTGACTAAAAGGGAATCATAATGGAGAAACAAACAGTAATGGTGCTATAGAGATGAGTTATAGGTCAGTTCATTCCATGCCTCCTGAACAATTAAACATGAGTAAGGTGTGTGCATGCTGAGTGCCAATGTTTACTCCTGAAATGAATCATTCCCATCAATTATCTAATGATCCAAGGAGAATCTTGAGCTACTGAATTCAGACTGGAGTTATGAAACATTCTGTAACTAGCAATAAAACTTGTGGATACATCAATATGACCAAAAGTGCAAACAGCAGCCAGAACAATAGGAGTGTGGTGATCCTCCGCCACCAACAAATTAAAAACATATTTTCACTCTTTTATAATGTTGAGGATGTAGACCATATTAACTGCATACCTCAAAACACAAACGTAACCAGTTCTATAATGCAAATTTGCTTTGGAATTTGTGGAAGCCAATCAGGGAGGAACAGTGTGGATTTCAGCCTTCTCTCTACAGTTTCACAAAAAGGAACCTACTCGCGCTGCACCTTTTTCAAAGACTGTTCAGCAAAACTGTGAATTCTAAGAAATGGCACCCTGACTCTATTCTTCAGACACAGCCATCCCGTGAACCCCTACCTTGACACTCATAACCCAATCTTAAGGGTTACCTCCGTGAGATGCACTATGCCAATGATGAAGACGTCAAGTTAGCCCCTAAAGAGGAAATGCACAAGCTAGACCAAATGTCTTATCTGAATGGCTTAGAAGACATCTATATAGGAAAATAAAACTTGCTTGGCTTTACTGTTGTTTCTCGTAATAAGTAAAACTGTAAAAATGTTTTGATATCTCCTTGCATATGGAAGGACAGAGCTGAGCAGCCATGCAGCTCCTTAAGGTTGCCAATAAACGGGAATGCACTAAGAAAGGCCACACTAGTTGATGACTACTGTGGAGACCCAGGAGTTGATGCGCCTTGAACACATGTATGCCAACTTTAAAGGCAGTATGTCCGTGACCTATGACTTATCTCATCTTTTTCTCCTTATGTTCTATCCTATGCAAGCTCGTCCTTTACATTTGAATTTGGTTGTTTTAAGCTTTTTCTGTGAGCATTGCTCCATTCCCAGATTGCTCTGTCATAACATTAAGTGCCTGCTGTCTTGCTCTACCTGATTTTTCATGAAATATTTGCAGGTTTCTCTCAAATTTCTCTTTTTTAATTAAATCCTCTTCATTATGGAATCCATCATCTCTAAACTGTATAAAAAGCGTTTGCAATTTACACTTTAAAAAATACACCATATCTAGTCATCTTCCTGACTGATCAGCAAAAATTGCGATCACACCAAAATTCAGAAAAGGTACCAGTACAAGAAAAGAAAAAAATGCCACATTAGCACATTTTTCAGTAAAAACTATTTAAAGTAATATAAAAGGTGAATACAATTACAGATACAGTGCTAAAACTCTCAGCAGTTTTGTTACCACAAACTTGAATATTGTATATGAAAAACACAAATCTATTTGTATATTTAAAAAGGTTTAAAGCACAAAACCACAATAAACAGTCAACTTACTTGAACCATGTCATGACTGAATTTCTTTGACATATACTAAAGTCTACAGAGTGAAGATGCTGGATGATTACAAGTCACCAATATCCACCTCTGAACACCATAACCTCATCACTTAATTCAAATACACAAGGGGGCTCACTCAGGGAGAATCGTGTCAGTTATTTCATTCAAAGTTCAAAAGCTCTTTTCAATTTTAAAACACTGTTACACAGACATTGGCAAATGTAAATGCAGAAGCCAAGACAAAGTATAAACATTTCACTTTTATTTTTTAAAACAAAGTGACTGCTCCAACTAGGGATAATCAACTGGTTATCTCAGCAGATCCCCCACACACCCCACCCTCTATCAATACTTACAAAATGAAATATAAAACACATTCCAGTGGGGAGAAGGTCAAGGTGTAAAATGCAAGATGAAAGCTGGCTCATTATATATGTGTAGCTAATTGGTCACATATCGAGATGATACTGCAAATGGTCCATTTTAATCAGCACCATTTATTTATTTTTTACAATTGATTTGAGATCCTGAAGAACTAAATTGTTGTTTGAACATTAAATTCTAGTTTTATAGGCATTCATTTCAAGCAGTGTTTATAATTATTTGTTCGAAATCCAAACTTAAATAGCTGTTTCAGCTATAAAGGCACATTACGTTTAAAAGCCCGTTATAAAAAATGGTAAAATTCAGGAAAATGATTTTTCTAAAAAGTTACCACATTCTTAATTAAACCCATGCGATGTAATCTTTAATGATAATATGGATTTTATGATTTATTATTGGCAATATGAGATATGAAATGGTATTCTGATACAATAAACTTTAACTCAAAGGCTTAATGTGTTTCTGCCTTCATAAACGGCACTATATAGACTATAAAACACAATAATTAACAATCTACTGGTGCAGATGGCCTGCTGTGGGGATGTAGCAAGAAAGATTTCAAGGCAAGCCACAACAATAAGAAAAGCGGTCTCTTCTTAGTATAGAGAGACACCTAGCAACTGGTCGCAATGACATAAAATTTATATTTCTGACAAAGAAAGCGTGGCAGCTCCATATGAGGAATAAAGTAACTCAGGAGAGTTAAGATTATGAAGAGGAATACGCATTGCTGTAGGGACCAGGGACCATCATTTTTAACCATTAGAGCTAGTTGTAATTACACAAGGGTGCTGACCAGGGGTGCTCATGCTTGGACAGGTGTCAGTATTTTATTTTCTCTCCTGTGGATGATGCCCAGTGAGTAGTCTTGCAGAACTACACATATAACATAAATGTCTGGAGACAACATTGAGTGAATTTTGCTTAAAATTAAGAGGCAACAATTAGACAGTTCATTAAACATGTGACATTTCTAAACCTATCCACTGTCTCATAAAGGCAGCACTCAGAGTACGAGCAGTGATTTTGAACTGCGGCGAGCAATGATGGTCTTGTTAATCTGCTCCAACACTGAGAAAGCTTCTGATTACTGAACTGTCTACAACCAAAAAGTCTTCTGAAAGACATAAATGTGCATCAGTACACTGCACGTGTTACAAAAACACATAACCTGTTGCAAGGATAAACTTTTCTGTAAAATTGCATTATACTTTGAAATTTAAAGTTAATTAAAAGTGAATGATACATTGTTGCTGTTGTTCACATATAGGCAAAAGTGTAGGATGTATGTTTGAAAGAACTGACAGCTATGTTCACGAAAATATGAATTGCAAAATATTAAGTCAAGTAAACAGTGTGTTGTACCTCACCCAAAAGGAGGTGAAAAGGACTAGCGTTAAGAGAGCTAATGATTTAACAGGAAATGCTATTTTGGCACTCAAAACACATACACTAGTAAATGTGCCTAATGACAGCAGGACCATTCCTGAGGCTGCACAGAATTCCAATTCTGACTGCATGTATAAACGAATAACTAAAGGAAGTTCATATTACTGTGTACTTGGAAATACAAACATGTCAAACCAGAATATAGCTGCAGAATTTTAACACATTTTATATCTACAGAACACAATGTTTACTAAACTGTATTTGCTGTTGTTACAACATGCAGTGATGCTACAGTTAAATGATATTGCATGGGGCCAGGTAGTACCTGCAGAGGTCTAAGTGTGTGTGTCTGTCTGTCTGTCGCTTCTGTCTCTGCATTCATTACAAAATACAAACTCCTTGTGCTACTGAGCTTCTGAATTGAAAACTAAATTGAATTTTACCTTTGTATTTTCCCTCAGAATCAAGTTTTCTTTTCATTTTGCTTTTCTCTCTCCCCAAGAGAAAGTTAATTTAATATATTTGTTTAATGCATGAGTAGAAATCTGACATTGCAAACCTGAACGCTTAAAGTGTACAGTCTGAAGGACTTGTGGGTGGATCTTTAGTAAGGAGCTCTGTGGGCGCAGTCTTGTCAGCAGTGGATTTCCTTGTTAATTAATTACAAATTTTTCTATGAATTGTCCCCAGACTTGTACCTTCATTTGAGAATCACTTCTGGCCTGATGAGTCCATCCAGTGAGGAAATACTGGAGTTCTGCTGACTATATGGAAGGGCAGCTAACCCAGTAATTGCCCGGCACATCAATTGGGTTTGACTGGGATAAGGAGGGCACTTCCCTGAGCTACCAGGAAGCAAAATTACAAAAGGGCCTTTAGATTCAAGACACTAACTGCAAATTCAAATCAACAATATCAGTCAAAGACTTTTCACCAAACAACAGATGACTGAAACAAAAATTCTCCAGTGTAAAGAAAAACTGAAGTGGGCCAAATCAAAGAAATGATTAGTTTTTTTCTACCATCTAATTTTGGAATGCCCACCGAAGTCATGTTTTCTATTTAATTATCATTGTTTTGATGAATTTATACTATGCAACTAAAGTTTAGACAAGCGATTTTTTTTTTCTTGTTGTGGTTGTATCATAAAATACTGCCATCAGAATATATAGACATGATTGACCAAGAATAATTACATAAGAAGGAATATCATTAGAAATTTAACTGGATTTTCTGCCTCTAAAGCACAAAATATTCTCAATGATTGTATGCTTTGGTTTCGACTTCTCCCTCTAGTGTCAAAAATAGTCAAGGAAACTGAAACTGTTAATAAAAGTACTAGAAAAAGTGAATTACTGACATATTCTTAAATATAAGGCATTATGGCTTTCAAATTACAAGTCATTAGATACTGGATGGAAAAAGTAAATATCTTTCCAAATACTGTACATAATTAAAATATCTATAGAGCTAATAATAAATAATTTATCTATCCTATGGAATGCTAAAAAGAACTGTCAAAAAATGGTATGAACTTTGCCTTTGCCTGTTTCAGTATATAAATTAACCAAAATGCTATGCAAATATTATAGCTATGGTTACACTGCATACATTTTACAATGAAGTACATTTGAACAAAGACAAGAAGCTCATATTTTCTTTCATGTAAAACAACATCAAAGTCTTAGTGATACGTAGGTTCATCTGTAAAATTAATTTTCTTTTAAATGAACAATTTTACCTTTATCTCTGTTAATACTGTAAAACTGCATTACAAGAGAAATATTTTTATCTAGCTGTTTTAAAAACCCTTTGCCTACAACAATATTCCTGTAAAATTACTCTAAATGAGCAATCAATCCTGTTTACAAAGAAGCCAAAAAAAAAATATATATTACATTCAAATGTACTCCATTGCTACACTGTGGCCACATTTGGAATGATGTCCTGCCCAATGTATTATTATGTAACTTTAAAAACAATGTAATGCACATTCCTTTAATATGCTCAACAGAACATCAAAAAAAATGTCTTATACTGACACAATATAAACATGGGCAGTGGTGTTCGCTGATTCTTTTATTTTTTCTTTATCTTTTGTGTCCAATTACACTGCCTGTTTCTCTTGTGTCATTGCTGGTGGATCAAATTGTTTTTTGCTCTTCTCTATGTCCCAGTTCTTTAGTCCTTCTGGTAAAGTGGTATCTTCTTCAAAACTTCCAGTTCCCTCCACAAACTCCTCATATGTAGACTTCTCCAAAAAAGGCCGCGGGCCTAACAATTCTAGCATATCAGCTTTGTCAAGAACCTCCTTCTCCAATAGCCTCTTTCCCACCTATAGAAATAATTCATAAAACAATTACCTAATACTGCAAAATATAACAGTCATTATTTTTAAGAATGGACAGTATTGACATTTATAGTCTGTTTTTAACACGTGATAGTCTAGAAACTTTTATTTTTGATGCATGAAGCATATAGATACATTTTTATTTAGTTTTCTCTTGTGATCTTGAACATTATTAGGCAAAGTTGCTAATGACTGGATGCCTTTAGTTGGATTACTTCATTCACAGACTGAATCTGCTTTGTTTAGTGCAAGGTTATGGGGAACCTGAGCGTAGCAATTAAAAAGTGTTCCAAAGGAACCAACATTTTTTGGGACAACTTTGCAAAGTACGGTCGCTCATAATTGCACCATTCCAATTTATTGCTGCCTGTCAACTTTACAGCATGTCCATGGATAGTGGGAGGAAACCTGAATTCGTAGTGGAATATCATATGAACATATGAAATCCACTCATGTGCAACAATCAAACTGGGCTTCACTGTCATTCCACTCAATAAACTGTAGTGACAGAATCAGTTTTACTGTGATAAGAATTTATTACTGTGTCACTTAAGAGTTCATGTTCTCTTGTATCAATCAGTAACAAACTTTCAGATAATACAGTCTGGCAATTCTAAGCTATTAATGTTAACATGTTTTCAAAATAGTATTAGGAATGACAGGCCTGGAAATACAGCGCATCACTTTTTGCACATTTTGTTACATTACAGCCTTATTCCAAAATGGATTAAATTCTTTTTTTTCCTCAGGATTCTACACACAACACCCCATAATGACAACGTGAAAAAGTTTACTTGAGGTTTTTGCAAATTTATTAAAAATAAAAAAACTGAGAAATCACATGTACATAAGTATCCACAGCCTTTGCCATGAAGCTCAAAATTGAGCTCAGGTGCATCCTGTTTCCCCTGATCATCCTTGAGATGTTTCTGCAGCTTAATTGGAGTCCACCTGTGGTAAATTCAGTTGATTGGACATGATTTGGAAAGGCACACACCTGTCTATATAAGGTCCAAAAGTTGACAGTTCATGTCAGAGCACAAACCAAACATGAAGTGAAAGGAATTGTCTGTTGACATCCGAGACAGGATTGTCTTGCGGCACAAATCTGGGGAAGGTTACAGAAACATTTCTGCTGCTTTGAAGGTCCCAATGAGCACAGTGGCCTCCATCATCCGTAAGTGGAAGAAGTTCAAAACCACTAGGACTCTTCCTAGAGCTGGCCGGCCATTGAAACTGAGCGATCGGGGGAGAAGGGCCTTAGTCAGGGAGGTGACCAAGAACCCGATGGTCACTCTGTCAGAGCTCCAGAGGTCCTCTCTGGAGAGAGGAGAACCTTCCAGAAGGACAACCATCTCTGCAGCAATCCACCAATCAGGCCTGTATGGTAGAGTGGCCAAACAGAAGCCACTCCTTAGTTAAAGGCACATGGCAGCCCGCCTGGAGTTTGCCAAAAGGCACCTGAAGGACTCTCAGACCATGAGAAACAAAATTCTCTGGTCTGATGAGACAAAGATTGAACCTCTTTGGTGTGAATGCCAGGTGTCACGTTTGGAGGAAACCAGGCACCGCTCATCACCAGGCCAATACCATCACTACAGTGAAGCATGGTGGTGGCAGCATCATGCTGTGGGATGTTTTTCAGCGGCAGGAACTGGGAGACTAGTCAGGATAAAGGGAATGATAACTGCAGCAATATACAGAGACATCCTGGATGAAAACCTGCACCAGAGCGCTCTTGACCTCAGACTGGGGCGACGGTTCATCTTTCAGCAGGACAACGACCCTAAGCACACAGCCAAGATATTGAAGGAGTGGCTTCAGGACAACTCTGAATGTCCTTGAGTGGCCTTGCCAGAGCCCAGACTTGCATCCAATTCTCTGGAGATATCTTAAAATGGCTGTGCACCGACGCTTCCAATCTAACCTGATGGACTTTGAGAGGTGCTGCAAAGAGGAATGGGTGAAACTGGCCAAGGATAGGTGTATCAAGCTTGTGGCATCATATTCAAAAAGACTTAAAGCTGTAATTGCTGCCAAAGGTGCACTGACAAAGTATTGAGCAAAGGCTGTGAATACTTATGTACATGTAATTTCTCAGTTTTTTTATTTTTAATAAATTTGCAAAAACCTCAAGTAAACTTTTTTCACGTTGTCATTATGGGGTGTTGTGTGTAGACTTCTGAGGAAAAAAATGAAATTAATCAATTTTGGAATAAGGCTGTAACATAACAAAATGTGGAAAAAGTGATACGCTGTGAATACTTTCCGGATGCACTGTACCTTTCCACAGAAAACATGAAAATGTAAATAAAGCCATTACATAGTGCTGCAAACTACCAAATTATATTTCAAATTTACATTCTGGTGTTATCATCAGGATGTGTCAGACCCAGGACATGCTGGATGGTTTACACAGCTGTGATGAAAAGTACAATGGACATGTGCATCAAGGTAGCATTGGGCTTTCAATAATTACTACAACTGTTCTTTTTCTGTGATAGAATGATTGCACAACATATTAAAAAAAACAGACAATTAGCATACAAATTTGAATTTATTGTGGGTTTTATGAAACCATAACAGGGTCAAAACTATACATACACCTACCTAAAAGTTCCAAAATGTGTTTTAATTTGGTGCTTCTTAACTGCCTGTTAGTGATCATGATTGAGTATGGAACGTCACGTCTTTGTGTTGCTCATTTTAAGACACTCATTGGAAATCCAAGGAGCTCAGTGCAGGTGTAAGAAAGTGGATCATAGATTTATCCAAGTCAGGAAATTATCTCAGAGCCAATTTTAAACAATTTCAGATTCCAAGATCATCAATTCAAACAACTGTTTTTAAATACAAGTTATCTGAAGCTGTAGTCACTTTACCATGGTCTGGAAGAAGACCCAAACTGTCACCCTCAGCTTAGAGCAAACTGGTCCATATAGTAATATATAATCCAAGAACCACCAAGAAAAAGGTCTGTAGTGAACTGGAAGGTGCTGAAACACTAGTGTCGCTGTTAACAGTCAAGGGATTTTCACATCACCACAGGCTGATAAGCTACTGTCCAAGAAAGATGCCCCAGTCCAAAATCAACACCTTCAAGCTCACCTAAGTTTGGGGAAGTACATTTAAGACTGAAGCCTAGAAGCACTTCTTTGCACAAAGAGTTGTAGAACTCTGGAACAAATTACTGAGACATGTAGTTAAGAAACCTTTGAAAACCTTTAATAAGAACCTGGATGAGATATTGGGACAGCTTGGCTATTAGCTAAACAAACAGGCTTGATGGACTGAATGGTCTCTTCTTTTTTGTCAAATTTCTTATGTTCCTATGTGCTTGTTTGGCCAGAGTAACCAAAGGTATGTTTGGAGGAGAAAAGTAATGGCACACAACCCTACGCATACCAGGCCAACTGTTAAGCATGGTTGGGGTTATGCTCTGGTGCAGTTTTGTTGATAGTGGGACTGGTGCACTGCAGAACATGCATGGTATAACAAAGGAGAAGAATTACCTAATACTTCTTCAGCATAAAATTGGACAAAACTGGGTATTCCAACAGGGCAATGATCCTAAATACTCATTAAAGCTGGTTTTGGAATGGCTACTAACATTACGTGTTTTGATTGGTCTCCCCAAAGACTTGAAATTAACTGTACTGAAAACATATGGACTGTGCTCATAAGACAGGCATATGTCAGGAAACCAACAAATCTGGATCAATTATACCAATTTTTCCTAGATGTGTGGTCAAATATCCAACCAGAATTCTGCCCAAAAAATGTTTTTGATGTCTACCAGAAGCATCTGATCAGGGTGAAACAAGCTTAGTGATATATAATTGAATACTAGGTGTGTTAAATGTTTATTTTTTACCCTATATGGAATGATTTCAGAAAACCCATAATAAATTAGAACGTGTCATCAAAAGGTATGATTCATTTTGTAATAAAGACTTATGTTGTACAATTATTCTGTCACAAAAAGAGTACAGCTGTACAAATTATTGTTAGCCCAATGCTGTCCTTGCATAAACGAGTCTGTTAAATGAGTATATGGAACTTTTTATCTCAGTTGTGTCTCTTGCCCGACTTAGGAACACCAAGGAATTCCCCAGAACAGCTGGAAACTGTAGCTAGTGATAAGGAAGTTTGGGCTGACCCACTTGGCTTGCTGCCACTGTGATTCTCACCAACAAAAGTTGTTTAAGAAAGTGAGATAAAAGGATTTAAATTGAGTAAAGTGTCTGCACATTAAACATGTTTTCAATATTTGTTCATAAGTCCTTAATGTATGCAAGACAGTAACTACTAACTGTAGGAGTGCTATGAAAATTAGAAATATATTTGTGATTCCATACAGTAATATTTATTTAAGATTCAATAACCTAGAAACTAAGGTTAATGGATGAGATTTTTATGGGACCCATGGATGTTTATAATTTGCTTAGCACATCACCTTTTCAACAAGCTCCCGCTTTTCAGTAAGAAGATTCAGTGTCCTTTCATGAGCAGAGTTAATGAGGCAGCGGACCTCTTCATCAATAAGCTGTGCAGTTGCTTCACTATAGGGCTTTTCCAATACCATCTCCCCTTGTCTGGGAAGGTCAAAAGAAACCTGACCAATCTTATCGCTCATACCAAACTGGACAACCTACAGCAAAAAAAAAAAAAAAATATGAAGACAGTGTCAAAAACACCAGTTCAAAATGAAAAATACACAATACATATATATAAATAACCAAACATACTATGTGTAACCCCTTAGCAGTGTAAGTTGGGTTATTAATGTATTAACATACACTCAAACAATCTGCTTGTCTGTGTCATATTTTCAGTTTATATTTAATATGAATAATATACTTTGAAAACAAATAATCCTTTTTAAAGGGGCTATAATAAATCAAATGGTTATTTATAAAATGATAGAATGTTTGAAGAAAATACTTTAAAAAAAAAAAAAAAACAACACAATGCCATGCCTGTAAAAAGTATTCACTGCCAAATCCAATCCAATGTGATTCAATGTTGTATACCAACAACATGTGGAAACTTCCAAAAGGTGAATACTTTTTATAGACACTATATTACAGGACAGACAAGATAAATATCCCATGTGGATTCTAGCTCACTAACACACCTACATTTTTAATATTGGTGCATTAGCCTTTCATGTTTCTTAGTAGATTGGTCTTTTACTGTGGAAATTCTTTTGTTGTCACTGGCTGATCCTGTTCCAATACAAACTGAGTTGTACAAGTATTCACACCTTCCCATAGTTTAAGAATGTATTAAATGCAAAAGATGTCAAATTATTTATGATGGGGTAATTATTATTGCAACACACAAAACCCATAAAATATAATAGGGGTGTTCAAATATAAACAGGAATTTACGAGCTACACTTTATTTACTGAATACATTGAAACAACTTGAACACTATTTTTCTATGTAGTCTCCTGTCACTGCAATACACTTATTCCAGCGGTCAATACGCTTCTTAATTCCAGAAGAATATAAGTTTTTTGACTGCACATTGAACCATTCTTGTAACAGCATCAATAACCTCCTTGTTCAACTTGAATTTCTTCCCTCCTAAAAATTCCTTAAGTGGACCAAGGAGATGACAATTCCTCTCTGAATGACTTGCACCAATCATACACTCTAGACCGAGAGAGACACTAATCCCCCAAACTGATTTTTAAGTCTCAAATAAATCTGAGATGGAACGACTCCTTCGTTTGTCAAAAACACTACTGCGTACCTTCTGCTCCGACATGTTGATTACAACTGACAAGAACGGGGGAATGAGCAGCTAGCACTACTAGTGACAAGTTCAAACATGGATATGTTTGTCCAATGAGTCATGTCTACCTTGCACTCTTCATAAGAACAGAGCATGAAAAGTCCTGTTTATAACTGAACACCTTTCGTATATCAGTATTTAACAATACCATAGAATGTTAACTAACAGGAATCTAATATTTATTGACATTTTAACTAAATTAACTAAAATGGAGGATACCTGAGCATAAGCACTCTGAGTAATCTTTTTCAAGTCATCCTGAGCACCTGTGGTGATTCTTCCAAAGAAGATCTGCTCAGCAACACGCCCACCGAGCATCATGCACATGCGATCAAATAGCTGCTCCCTGGTGTACAAGTACTGCTCTTTGGGAAGGTACTGAGCATACCCCAAACCTTTCCCCCTTGGAATAATAGAAACCTAAAATAAAAATACAAAAAAAAATAGCAGAGAAACAATCTAGTATCTAAACTAAATTCCAGCTCATAAAATGCATTGTTTGATTTTTGTTTTATTCTTATCTGGTTTGTAAGGAGCTGAAGATGATGGCAGAGTAATGACTAGTGAGGCAGAGAACAACTCATGCTGTAATACCAGTATGGTAACTTCATTAAATATTTATGTGTAGTCCTATTAATCTAACATCATCTGACACTGATCTGTCTTTAGATTTGGTGTGGAAATAATGAGGAGAACACACATATTTCACAAAGAAGGAAATAAATCCATTTAGGATTCAAGAGCTGTGAGGGAGCGGCGCCATCTGGTGCCTATTGACAACAGCCATTTATAACTTTGTGTGCATACTTTCTTTATTCCTATTCATGATCTCTAAATAACATGTACCAAGTAACTGATTTAATCTAATTATCACCTAGATAACACAAACTTCCAGAATATTTAGTATGGTTCAGTAGTGGCAAGTTGTTAAGTTCTAGGAGAAGTAAAACAGAATCAACCTATAGAATTCCCAACCACTTAATTAACCATGGAGATAGTTATAGTGTTGGAGATTCACCAAAACAGCATTTTTAGTATAGTCAAAAAGATTTCAAAGTGATCTTTTACAAATTAAGCATGAGTGGTGATGTTCTTTTTTGATATCAAATATTCTCCTGGGAGTTCTTTCAAAAAAGCTGTGGGCATTCCATTTGCATTATACTACTTAGACATGAACATAGGTATTACCTTGTCTTTCAGACAACCAACAGTATGCTGGTTAATGTGTTGCAATTTTAAATGAGGCCCAACTCTAGTTATGACTGACAGTGAAGTTAAAAATTTCCCAATTCAAACCTATTTTGTATTGCAACAGACTATTAATTCAACTCTCAATAATGAGTATGTGAAACAATCTTTTTGATAATCTCTTACATTTCTTTAGAGTGTGACAAAGCATTTTAGATTATACGGTCTGAATATAATTGCCTGTGCTACATACTTTATTCCTGATTATGCTTAATAAAGTTTATCCTCATAATTGACTCTTTAATCAATTAACTTGGCACAGAGACTTTTTAAATCTTTATTTCTTTTTCTACTGCATGACTCAGCTTCTCAATTTCTCTAAACAATACAAACACTGCATATTTATTATTAAAAACCAGTTCTTTTGTAAAATAACATGGGTAGTAAAACATTAAGGGAAAAAATGCATTTGAAAACCAAAACATCTCATCCCATATTTAAGAATTTTTACAAAATATTTATTGAAAACAAATGCATATAGCAACTAAAAATGAACAGCATGAAGGCATGATCAAGAGCTTTCAGCCGCTGTTCTAATTGACAAGATGTGTGATCTGAATGATTTTGACAAATATATGATTGTTGGTTTCAAACATGGTGATTCTAGCATTTCAGATTTTTACACACAAAAAACTTCTGCCATTTACAGAGAACGACACAATAAATAAATACATAAAAAGCCTAAGTAATGTTCCTATAACCTTGATGAACTCATACCTCAGAGAATTTAAGCAGTTCACAAAGGTGGATCCAATCTGCTACTATATATTGGAAATTTTCATAAAAATGCGGCTGCTTGAGTGTATTTAAACAATTTTCAATGTGTGCTTATGTTTGGCACCCATCAATGACTATTTGTTCCAAGAACCATTTAAGTAAAAATCCAATAGGAAGGCAATTAACACATATAGGATTGGATAAAGTATACAGTACACCATAGTATCTTCCTGTATGAGAATGATACATGTGGCATACTTTAAAATAGTGGGTATAAAATCAGAAGAATAGCCTTCAAGTGTAGTACTTTACGCACAAGTTTCAAAGCTAGGACTTAAGTTAGACTCACACATTCATTAATTCACTCATTCATTTACTTTCTGAACCTGCATACCTGGATTACAGATTTGTGAGCAGAGGTCCAAAATAAGCATTAAATATTACCTTGAGCAAAGGATCAGCATGTTCCAAAAACCAGCCAACAACAGCATGCCCAGCTTCATGATATGCAACAGTTTTCTTTTCAGCTGGCTGAAGAACCTGGGTCTTCTTTTCCAGACCTGATAAAATGTTAAATGTATATTTGTTGAACATCAGAAATGTATTACATAATATTTTACACAAGAATATGATGACTCACAAATATTATAGTATGAATTGCAGTATTAAAAGATAACTTTTTCACATCAAAGTTACAAATATGCTATATATGCATTTGTGATGTGAAATTGTATTCTAAAGTCAAGTACTTTCAAATAAATTAAAAAAAGTCTTGACCACTCTGGTGCTTTACATTGCAGTCTATTGGGCACTGAGAAAAAACTTAAAAACGCACTAAATAAGCTAAGACAGTTAAGGTTATTGACAGTTAAGTATATTGGCTTTTGCAAATTCTCACATACAGTAAATACTGAACTAAATCAAAACAGAACCAACCACATGGCATGAAAAGTTTACTGCGATTTGGTTTTCTGAGAGGAAAACACCCCCAGGGTGGGGGTGAAGATTAAGTGCTAAGCTACCACGATGGCTGGTCTTATTTTAAAGTGGCTGAATTTCATAATAATGATGTTTTATTTGTTTAAAAACAGCATGTATAAACAATTTACGATGTGTGTGTAATCTCAAGATGCAGATAATTGTGAATTTCATTAACTTCTGTACATTTTTGTCTGTATAGAATTAAAAAAATTTCTTGAATTCTTATACAGTATTATAAATACATTCTACTTCAATTAGGTTATATGTGTTTCAGTTTAATTATTTTGATTCTACATGAGACCAAAATGCAATACTAATTAAAAACACCATTGTAGCATAAAAGAACTGCATAATATGAAAAGTAAGGCTGGGAGCCAACAAAGCACTTAAGAAATGTAAATACATTGTATATAAAACTGCTTCAAAGTGGACTAGAGCAATAAAGATTCGTAACTATTAATTAGTTTTTTAAAAAGACAGCAACACAGAAAAGATGCCTTATATATGATCTCATCCTTAATGTTAATTAAATTTCTTACAATATGAATTACAGATCAGTACTTGTAAACACATTTGTTACACCTCAGTATTACAACGGTTATCCTCCATATACTTCAGAATGTAAACCTTGTATGACAAATAAAGTTCTATCTATCTATTTGAATCCTTTAAGTTTCTTACCTCCAATTACACGCTCAATGGCTTGCTCAAAGTGTTTTGAAAGTATGAACTCATTTAGATGCCTTGCAGCAATCAGAGCAGCTTCATTGCACACATTAGCAATATCCGCTCCTAAAAAAATAAATAACCAACCAAAGTTTGCTCCTTACTGACCAATGATGTCATAATGCATACAGTAACAAGGTACTCTAAAATCTCTAAAAAATTCCAAATTGCCAACCCACTGCCAGTTTATTTTAGGGCTAACTCATGCACAGTCATACTCACACAACTACATACAATTACTATTGATATACATAAAGATATACAAAGTATTTTCTTACATTAACTATTTAATTTAAGATGTGAGTTTAGAAAAAAAAACTCAACTTTTAACAATTGCATGTGATAATTTTTCATATTATATTACAATTCTGATCAAGATATAAAAGTAAACAAATGCAAGTGACACAAAAATACTACAATTGTACTACTAATGTCATTAGTAATATATGACATTGGTTCATCTATTAGACCATAACTTGGTATGAAGAGCAACAAGAAAAAAAGAGACCACAAAAAACAAAGATGTCACATTATACAATAAAGGAAAACTGAAGTATCAAAAGTCTTACTAAAATAACGGTGGAACTTTTTCAAAAAAGAGACAGAGAAGGTTGCATAGACAAAGAAAATTTACAATACAAAGAGAAGTTCTCTATAGAAAGCAAAATTGATAGTAGAAAGCATCTAGGCTCATTTCCCAGAGATCCATAAACCAATGGAGTGAATCCATAAACCAAAGCAATGAATATTGTTTCACCAAAACAAAGCCCAGGCAAAAAAAAAAAATAAATAAAATGTTGCTTATTTAATTCTGCATTATTAAATGTAGCTGACTGTGACCTATGCCATTTATTCTCAGCAATTGAATGATACAGGATTTAAAGATCAGTAAGATGATTAAAGTCTATAAATGGAACACTTCTCAACAGCAAAAGCGCACAAACACACACAATGTGTACACACTGGTACAACTTTGCATTTTTGCACAAAACTGTTTTGGAACAGTGCTTATAGGAATAAGAACCAAGATTTATATACTACTAGCCGTCCCCCACGGCTCCACCCGTGTAGTAGTGAAAAAGAACAAACTTTAAAAATCAATAAACAAACAGGTATCGCTAGCTAAGGGGAGGCAAGGTCTGCTCCAAAACATGGCCTGAGGTAAGGGATTTGAATGGAGCCTGGTGCGTGAGTGAGGGTGGCCTTGCCCAGTTCCTCACTCCTAACGTCATATTTCACCCTCCCCTCGACCCGCAGCCTCTGTCTCCAATTCAAAATGAATAAATCTCTCTAGGAAGTGAACTATGATACTTAGCGTGATGAAAAGTCGCAAAATCAACCGGAATGTTTAAGCAAATTATAGAAAAAAACCTGATCTAAATCTGTTAAGTAGTTCTCTCGTTAAAAGCAGACAGACACAGAGACAGACAGACAGACATAGGTTGGATTTTATATATATATATATATATATATATATATATATATATACACATATATAAAAAGAGATATATTTAAAAAAATCTAATTTGTGGCTTTACTTCAGTACCATGGAATTGCACTCATTTCAGAGATGATTCAAACACATTTGCTGCAGTTTGAATAATTCCTCCTCCATTATGTAATATAACTATTCTTCAAATCATAAAATTTTTGTGACACACTTCAAGTGTTTATGAACATGAATGTGTACAAAACATAACCATATTGCTTACCAGTGAAGCCAGGTGTAAGGGTTGCAAGTTTTCTCGCTAATGCATCTTTCTCAATTTGTGAATCCAGCTTTAGAGGACGAAGATGTACTTTGAAGATAGAAGCTCTTCCTTTGATGTCTGGTGGACCTGAGAAGATACAGGAAAGATAAAACAAAGTAAGATATACAAAGTCTCCCTGCAATTTTTTGTTTGTGAAAATGATGAAAAAAGTAAGTAACTATATGAGGTGAGGCTTCTGATGAATATGAAAAGGCTTGTTGAACTAAAGAAAAGTAAAACACTAAAGTACAATTATTACCAAACTGTACTATGTAACAAATATTACCAAATTAAGTCATTTAATGACTCTTAAGAAGTAAAATAAAAATTAAGCAACCACCACACATTAAATTTCTGCGATCAGTGTCCCATTATGCTGTTTATAATGGCTGTGGGGTTCATTAAACCAACTTGCTGGGAAAAGTAAAATTTCGTTGGTTAGTTAGGAATAAATATCATAATCCAAGTCGCAAAAAAATTCTTGCTTTTTCAAAACAACAGAAGCATTTTTCTTAAATATAATTAAACACAGTAGAACCCCGATTATATGTGGCCAGATTAACAGAGGTTCTGCATTATCTGAGGAAAATCTATAGATGTAATACACTACTTTTCATACAATTCATAAAAGCACCAAGCGCATACTGTATTTTTAACCTTGACTATCCTGAGTGAGTGGTCAAAGAGCTGGTGACTGTGTGAATGTGGGTGTGATTCACTCACCCTCCCTAACTACAACCTTCAGCTACAGTCTTTGTGTTACCAACACTGACTGTGTGTACATGCTCTAATGTTTCATTCACTTAGGAATTTTGTGTTTATAAGACAATGAGGAGTCTAAGCAGTCTAAATTCCATTGAAACAACACTTTTGCATATTGGTCAGCAGTAATACACTACACACCCGTCAACATTTTGATTCCGAGGCAACTGCGGAATATAGTATTTACTAATGTACAAAAAGAGGCTTAAAAGTGATACTGTACCATATAAACTGACAACATTTTTTATATTTGCAATAATCCAAAATGGTCATGGCCACCCATTTTATCGGAGTGTTCAATTATCCAAATTAGCATCAGTCTGGGTTCTATTGTACTATTGCTGCATTTAACACTACAAATGAGACTGGTCACTAAATACAATATATTTGATGTTTATCTGACATTTTACTTGAAATGTGCAGCACAGGCACACAACGGGGCATATATTATATCATCATGATAAGAAAATGCTTTCATTACCAATATAAATCTGTCGGTCAAATCTTCCTGGTCTCATCAGAGCTGGATCCAAGATATCCGGTCTATTGGTTCCCGCAAGAACTACAACATTTGTGCTTGAGTTGAAACCTGAACATGATAAAAATAGGAATCTGGTTTAAACACTGTAAAACTTTATTGACCTTAATCATTGAACAAAATAGTGTACTTTTTCATGGACTTTGCTGTGATTTCAAATTATTTATTCATTCTTTAAAAATACTGTGGCATCTTGGAATCTACTTGGCACCTACTATGCACACTGGTTCTTTTCCATGTTCTTTGTATTATATTAAGACTCACAAAATCTGTTCTTATCTTTTATCTGGACAAGTCAATACATTATCAAAAAAACTGTACAAACTGTAAAAGTAACTTTAATATATTATCAGTACATAAGTACAAATCACTCTACTAGGCACCAAAATCCACATCAACCCAATATGACACTGTAGTAAATCATTTCAGTTAGGCTATAACTTTTAATAAGGAATAAATGTTTGTGCACACACAGTAACAATCCTATTAACCATAATCTGAAGGCAAAGTGCAAAGTACTTAGACCCCCATTTTTTATAATAGCTTTATTTTTCTTCGTTCTTAATTTCCTCTTCCAATAAACCTACCAAAGCATTGCCTCTGTACCAGTTATTGGAATGTTTTACTTCCATGGAAGTACCCTTTAAATCTATGAACTAACTGCATGGCTAACAGTAACAAACCCGTTAGCATATGGTATTATGTCACAGAGACATCTAAAATGAGGAGGCTGTTTTATGGTGCTGAACTTCAATATTTCAGACAATTTTTTGAGGGGAAAAAAATTCTTTGATGCAAATGGAAAAAAAAAAAAACGGATTTGGAAAATTTGGAGTGCATTATTGGACTTGGCCTTTATGACTAAAATCACATGCCACATGAACCACACTGAGTCAATGCTTTAAATTAGGGTACAATTTCTTTGTAATGTGTTGCCTGTGAATTAAGACTTTAAAAACGAAATCACACCACAGTACATATGTGATAAAAAAACACATTAAATTTTCAGAACTAACAATAGTAACCATAGATATAGCTGAACTGATGTAGCATTTCTGTTAAATGCATTTAAGTAAGTAACAGAAGTGCATTTGGGGGGTTGGAGTCTGAAGCGAGATTCCAGAATAGGATGTGATGTGGTGCAAGTGCAAGGTCTTTCTACAGTTCCTTAACTGTACTTAATCACCATTTTTCTGTGGCTATCTCTTCCCTGATTCCAGTCATCACTCATTTCTGTCCTGCTGAACATGCTGTATTAAAAAAATGACATTAATAAGAAGCAGATGCGAGAAAAGCAATGTCCTTTTGCCAGCATATACACTTTGTATATACACTTGTGAATCTCTATATTTTCCATGATTAAAATAAAATATAAAACACAATGACAATACCATAGTTGCTTCATTTCCATTAACCACAATTTTAGCATTTAATTTTAACTTCTATACAGTGTGTGTGTAGGTATACACATACAAAATTTGATTATGTTAACACACTCCCAGTGACTAGGTCTAATCACTGTGCTTTCATTATGTGAGCATAAAAAATAATTAAACCTCATCTTCCTTCTTACTTCCCCAACATTTAAGAAAAAAAAATGGATTTCCAGTACTGAACACATTTGCTAAATACAACAAACAAATATTTAACTAGTGCAATATCTAAAATAAAAAAGCACTGAACAAATTTAAGGTGCTCCCTTTTATTTTAATAGCTATAAAAATCAATCACAATTGTGATATAAATAAAGGGTTGCAACACATACACTGACAGATCAATAATAAATTAAGTAATGAAAATAGCTGCAAAAACATATTTTTACCCACAAAGAAGTGAGTACAAAATCTATCATTTCCTTATTGTTTTAGGATTATAAATAAAATCCTGTAAGCTGGTCTAAGCAGCCTGTCTTGAAAGTGCATTTCCATCCTCTGAGAGCTTTTTACACATGCCAATGAGTGACTAAATTATATGTGGTGTTGGCAATATGTTTATGCAAATTACCTGGTATATACACAGCAGTGGATTAGGCGGCTGTCTCTCCTAACAATGATAAAGTAAAGACCATGAATAGCTGCCTTCTGCTGCATTTGAACCCTATCATGGTGTACTGTAGCTTCTTAGAACACACAGTGCTGAACAGGCATGGGTTCTTGTAATTTGTAAAATGGGCCAAAACACTGTGAACCATCCCCTTTCCTCTAGTCAAGATTGCCTTCATTTATTTTTAATACCTCTTTCTACTGCATTTGTGTCTTTCTCTCCAGCCTTAACCAACTCCATCTCAAATGGAGATTCTGAAACATGCTAACAGCACACTCCCTGCAACTCAGAGAAAGAAGCTTACTGATGGCTGGTTAACAGATTATCCAGCTTGAATACCATTGATAACTGAATATAATACTAACAGAAGACTGGTTATAATGTTTTCAAAACAAAAACCTGCACTGTTGCTTTTTTACATTGTTGTTTTCTTATTAATCTAATTCAGCCATATGCTGGAAATTTAACAAGTTGATGAAAAACTTTAAACCTTGCAAGTTACATTACAGATACTGAAGAGCTTTAAATTCTTCAAAAAAGTTTTCTAAGCATCTAGGGCCTAATGTATAAATAAAAAAGTAGCATATGCCGTTTCCACGCTCACAACGCGATATATAAAAACTAAACTTGGCGTAAAGCCACACACATTCTTGTAGCAGCATAATACATTGCGTACACACGTTTTCTGCTCCGTTTTCCAAACTGGCGGTGCCCAGAGTCGAAGCAGTGCTACTGTTTGTGTGTGGTTTCTCTTTCTTTTTTAAATTCACATTCCTGAAAGTGCTTTATAAAATACACTGAAATTAACTGCAAATTGTTTATAAATTTAAGGCATCTAATTGTAATCAACCTGTAACAATATGATGGTCAACGAAATGACCAAACTATTTCAAATACCATAGGTGCTTTAGCATTGTTACTCTCAGGGAACCACTCGGAGAATTTTAACCCACTATATCAAGTGTGGAATCACAGCTGTACAGCAAAAGAAACGTCTAATGCAGGATTGTGTCAAAAGTGCAGAGTATTATTGGGATACAGCTTTCCAGCCTTGGAGAACATTTATAGCACATGCTCCCTCAGCCATGTGCACAGTTTATTTGATCTTCTCCTATTTAGAAAACACTTCAGAGCCTTTCATGTAGGTACCTTGTGGTTCAGAAACAGTTTCACCTCAAGAGCTATAAATGCAGTCCTGGTAGAACTGTTTGTACTTATAAGAACAATCACCTCACTGTAAACTTGCACTACAGTTGTAATATTGTACAACCTGAGCCACTTTATGAACCATTTGTACTATCATCACTATATGTAAATGTATATTGTACTTATGCTTTCATATTGTATATTGTTCATTGTTTTTTATATTATTATTATCGGAAAATATGTTTATGAAGGATTTGCATATTGAATCTTATTGTACCATAGAATAACAATAAAGGAATTCAATTCAATAGAAGAGAGCAAGAATTTATAAAGGATGACGACTGGCTTCTGGCTTCTCTGAGCTTTTGATATCATTTTTAAGATGAAATGAATTAAAGTATGTATATTACATCATACTTCATTTAAATAATCCATACTGTTGATAGTTAAACATGTGGGCATGGTGGCATAGCAGTAGTTATGAGTTGGCACCCCATCCAGGGATTGTTCCTGCCTAGTGCTATATGCTTGCTGGGACTGGCGCGACCCTGGATGGATAGAATAATTAAACATGTACTATGAAGACATTTCAGTGTTCCTTAAAGGTTTTGTAGAATCGGCGTTCTAAGCTTACAGACGGCTTGACATTTATTACAGAGCTTATTGTGTGACGACTGGTTACGTGGAGAAAGAAAAGAAAGGACAGTAACTGGAAGTTGGTATGATTGAAAGACAAAATTTCATCAAGGGTCACATCCCATCAAGTATGTTGCGGAACACAGGAACAATCTTTGGACAGGGCGCCAGCTCAACACTACCACTGAGCCACAGTGCCACCATGTTTAATACATGCTTTAATTCATTTAATCATGAAAATTATATAAAGTATACATCTTAGTATTTAAATTGTTCAGAGAGATGTAATATCACGAAAGTAGTGTATTCTGTGTCCTGCTGGAGTAAGAGAAAGTCCGTTTAAAAAGCACATAGTGATTCACGCGCATAGAGCACATACCATGCTTCCCCAAAAATAAGACTGGGTCTTATATTAATTTTTGCTCTAAAAGATGCCCTAGGGCTTATTTTCAGGGGATATTTTATATTTATTCATGTACAACAATATACATTTATCCAAATACAGTCACCTTCTTTTGAAATATTGTCATAACTCTCCACATTCAAACCCTGAATTGTAGCCTGAATTTCTTGCTACTGCAGCTGCTTTTAGGATCCTCTAGGATCGATGTGCATGCTTCGATGTTTGATGAATGGTTCGATATGGTGGCCCAAAGTAATGACGTAATACATTTTAAAAGTCTCACATATCATCTTCTGTACCGTCTTTTTTCTTTTTTGCACCTTCACAATACCATCAAAATGTACAGCAGTGTATTTGAGCCACAGAGAAAAATAAACAAGGATATAATGAAAATGTCTATTTTGTGATTAAAGTGGAAATTTCGGCTTTAACCTTGAAATATCCACTTTAACCTCGTAGTTTATCATTAAAGCAGACTGTCGTAAACATCATCCTTTAACCGACCCAGTTGTTAAATCTCTATGCGCTTCTGGGGATTCCTCCTGACCTGACAGCAGCGGCAAGCAGCAATAGATCGCCACACAGAATACATTACATTTATAAAATTCCAGCTCTCTTCACATTTAGAATTCTTAAGATTTATACTTGATATGACTTTCATTATGAAATGCATTCAAATATGTATGTTAAATTTTACAGATAAATCGTTAACTCTGTTTAAATAATGAATACTGTTAATACTTACACATATGGGAGTGGCATGGTGGCAGAGCGGTAGTGCTGCTGTCTCGCAAGGAGTCATGTCCCTTGTGATCCCTGCCTGGAGTTTGCATGCTTTGCTGGTGGGTTTCCACAATGTGCTCGTTTTTCCATCTAAAGACACGAAGGTTTGGGGATTTGGTGAAGCTACAATGACGTTAGTGTATCTATGTGCTTGTAGCCACCTTACAACAAGCTGATGCCCTGTCCGGGAAGTTTGTTTCTGTCTTGCGCCGATGCTGCTGGAATGGGCGCATCCCCGAATTGATGGATGTAATCATTAAACATTCTTTTCAGAGATATTGTGTCAAGGTGTCCTCGGAATTTAATGGATGTTTCGGGCACATGCGTCGCATCGCGTGAACCATAAACCTGTTCTTAGGCATCTTACTTTTCAGTTGACGTTCTTGACTAGGGCTTATATTACAGAGCAGCCTGAAAATCATGCTAAGGTTTATTTTCGGAGTATCTAGAAGAACACATACCATACAACACATTTAATATGCTGCTTTAGTTATGACAGAATAAATATAAAATAAACGACAAGATTAAAGTGGACGTTTTGACCTTTTTTTCTTTTCTCTGTACCCTAATACGCTTCCATATGACACTCAGACAGTGGGCTGCGACTCACCTTTTCACAGTGACTTTGATATCTGACCACTTCTTTTTTATTTTGGGCATTGTGTGACGTTCTGAACTTGAACTTTCAAGTTTCTCCGCCACTGTATCACTCAATGAACTTCCTTTAGTTGTTTATGCCACTGCTTAAGTCAATGAATATTACATTTTTTTCTTGCCTCCACTTCACATTTACCGAATTTTTTTTTTCATGTTCCGTTGCCATTGTCATTCAACCAATAAATAAATAAATAAATAAATATTTATATTGATTTGCATATTAAAATATGCAAAATTATGGGAGGGGATGGGGTGGGACAGCAGGCGTGTGTACATGCATTACTTTTCACGCTGACCAGGATTTATGGAGCTGAAGTGTGTGGAAGTTGGCTTACGCACAGTTTTGTACATCTGAATTTTTTGTGTGTATGCACATTCCCACCTTTGTCCATACATCATATTTTATTGTGAATTCTGTCCACAGCGTTTTATGCATAAGGCCCCTGGTCTCTTTAAAGAAATGTCCTTACCATCCATCTCTACCAGCAGCTGATTAAGAGTGTTCTCCTGCTCACTCTGTCCACCAAAATTTCCACGCCCTCTTTTGCGTCCAACAGCATCAATTTCATCAATGAACAAGATGCAGGGTGCATTCTTCCTTGCCATTGCAAACATGTCTCTAACCTAAAAGGAAAGAAATCATTTAGTTTCAGATTAATTTTGGCAAAAAATGCTACTATACAGTAATATTACTGTTATAAAACATCCATGTATTGTACAAAAAATATTCTTGTTGATGAGCAAAAGGATGAAATGCTAGGCATTTGCAAGCAAGTTTGGCCAATGGCTATCATGTAATATATCAATATAGGTCATATGACAAACTAACATATTTTAATAAATGTAATATAAAACTTTGTTATATGAAAAAATGATAGTATATTAAAATTATAAGCTGTATTCCTATATTTCCACATAAAATTTATAAAAAATAAATTTATACTACATTGTATCAAATAATGACTGCCTATCTTCTTCTTTATTTATATAATGTGTGACAGAAATGTGCAAAGAACTTCACATCGCTCATTGTCCAGTTGTCTGCAACATTTTTATTTTTTATTTTTCATTAAAAATGATTTTAAAAGCATTTGTCTTAGTTTTCATTATTAAAGCGTTTTTATTTATGAAAATGTCTTTGATGAGTACTTTTTGTCTTAGTTTTTATCAACAAAATTTACACTGCTCCCATGTCAGGGATATAACTGTCATACCCAGTAAGGGCACAGTGACGGTATTTAAAGCTAACTTGACAACTGATTTGCAGTTATAGAAAACACTCATTATTGTCAATGGTTGCTAAATGAGGTAGCAACTTACTTTTTGAAAACAGGTGTCATTATGTTTTGGATAAACCTGTTTTATTTAGTATTTCTAATAATTAACATACATTTTTAGTGCATCCGTACTTGAATGTATGTGTTTTATCAACTTTTTTTGCCTCATATTAATAAGCAATGAATTCTTAAAAATGTAGTATACATTTTTTACACAACACTTTAGTGTTATTTGAAAACAAAGGAAAAAAAATAAAACCTTTGTAAGAATGTGTACACTTTGGTACAGAGTTATAACTTAGCAACTGCTTTAAAGTAGAAGCTCTGTATTTTTCAAACCACAGTAATTATTTTGATATTATGATATACATTAATTTCCCAAGGAAACTGCATTCTGAAGCAAAGACATTTGATTTAAATTACAAAAAATACCATGTTTGTTCCAGTAGTGTAAAATTGGCTCATCAGCTCAAACCTGAAATTAACAGCCAAATACATACACTTTGAAACAGAAAAGGTTTGGATTTAGGAATGCCTTCTTATCCTTGCTTCTGAGGAATGTTTATAATAGCAAAAGGAATCTGGAATACATTTTATCACAGATTCTTGGCAATATTTTCCCAGAGGTTCTTGATCACAACAAATATTGTTGTTGGAGTTTTCACGTAAATAAGGAACTAAAGTAGCACAAAACCACACGTGCTGAAGCTGTTTAGTGCAACATTGCCTTTTTTGCAGCCTGTGCAGCAAAAGAATGTGTTCCTTTTTTCTAATTTCTGAGGCCTATTCCAGCAAGAAACATTATCCAGGGCAGTTTCTGTTCTACATGGTGAAAGAAAAGTGAAAAATATCACCATATAGTATTAGCAATGGAATCATCATTTAATAGTCAAGATGACAACATGGTGTTTCCACATTCTCCCTTTTCCTCATACCAAAGACATGCATTTGAGATTCAAAATTAGCACGAGTGAGAGAGTGGATGGGTGTATTTATGTATGAGTGCAAATGACAGCTGATTTGTTTAAATACTGAAAGGGATGGCAACAAAACAGATTTAGAAAGAGGGCACGAAATGGGTGTTTGGTGATGCATGATTAAAATACAAACAAAACCCACAGGATTCCTAATAAATATGCCCAAGAGCACATATGCAACAGGCTTAAGCAAAAAAGAAGTTGTATTTATCAGACATCTATCAGGTGTCTCAAGCCTCTTTAATACCATTTCCTTCTAAATCACTTAAATTCTGTAACATTCCACACTTTTCTCAAAATATTAAGTTCATTTTCATTATGCAACATTTCATTATGCAAAACACATATTAAAATTTACATACATTAAAATATTTTTTGAGAATTTATGTTATAAGTGTAAATGTGTCTGCATTGGGCGTCTACCACAGAACCTCACAAAATACATTTTTTCCCCTGAAATCAACATATGTTAGCTGTTTTACACTCTGTATGTAATCTCAACACACAATATTCGAGAATGGTTCAAGCTGTATGAACTTTATTGGTTACGTTTAAACTGGTTACCTCACTTTAAACTGCAAGAACAGGCACAATATTTTCTAAATTATACAAAATGCGTCAGTTTAAAAATGCACAATGTTTAAGAGGAAATTCACCACTATTGTGAAAAAATAACTGATTTGAAAAATATCAAGTTTATCCATTAATTAAAAATGAAACTTTAACTTCACAAAAAACGCATGCATCTGTTCCTAATAACCTTTGCTATTGACCATTTAAATTTTGTATGTCAGATGAACAGAAAAATCACATTAGGATCTTACCCTAGCTGGTCCAACACCAACAAACATTTCTAGGAATTCAGATCCATTAACAGTAATAAAAGGCACATTGGCTTCCCCAGCTGTTGCTTTAGCTAGAAGAGTTTTTCCTGTTCCTGGAGGACCAGAGAGTACTGCTCCCTAAGGAATTAAATAGTTGACAAAATATTTAGAAAAAATAAAATTTTAATGCATGTACTGTCTACTGGTAGATATTATAAAAAAAATCTTAATGGCAATTCATCTACATTTATTTAGGTTTATATTAAGTAAAACTACTGTAATCCTATTTTCTGCAAATAGCCTGCAACCCAAAATTTCACCTAAATATTAAAATAGTATTTCAGCAGTCTAAACACAGAAACTACTCAACAGTGCTAAATAAAAAAAAGACAATTTTTGATGCTAAAAAAAGTTTGGTAAGACAAAAACTAAAAAATGCCAAAGTAATAATGATAGCACAAAAAGTTCAATTCTTAAAGATCTTATTTAGCAGAAAATCAATCTCTAATGCATAAACTAAACTATACCGTAATTTAAATAAGTAATTCAATATCTTATTTATTTAGAAATGCTAAAACAATATTTTAACCAAAGACCGATTGCATTAAAAATATGTATTATGCAACAAATTACATGATTGATATACCTTTGGAATTTTTGCTCCCAGATCCTGGTACTGCTGAGGATTTTTTAGAAAATTCACAAATTCCAAAATCTCAATTTTGGCCTCCTCACAGCCAGCTACATCCTTGAACTTAACACTGATGTTGTCCTTCATCATTTTAGCTGTTGACTCACTCATGCTAAAGAGGCCACCTCCTCCTCCTCGACCTCCACGCGCTGCTCCCATTGGTCCAAGACGAAGCGTAAATAAAAGGAAGCCAATAAGCAGCAATGTTGGGATCATGCTCATGGCAAAAGAACTATACAGAAAAAAGGCACACATTCTCTTTAATTACAGAATTCCTTGTTTCCTTCATTTTTTCTACTAATCAGTCACTAAAAGTTAAATTTAGAGGAAAAAATTGTAATGCAATATAAATAAATGGAACTGGAAACATAAATTATGATATTTGAAATCACTGTTTGGAATAACAGTCAACATAAAGAAAACAAGGTGTTAAATCTTTTCAAAGAGTTTATTAAATTGTTTTAATTATAAGTTTTCAGAAAAGAAAAAGGCAAATAGCAATACACTGCTTTTCAAACCAGGAAACTTCTCACTCACCCATCACTTTCACTGCTGTATACCACTGCAACACGATGAGAGGGTTCAATTCCTAACTCCAACTGAGCTGTTTCCAGATTCCTTTCAAAAGTATCCACACTGCCAATGTTAAACCACGCATAGCTCTATTGACACAAATGGATTCAGGTTGTTATTACGCTTATACATACAAATGATGTTTGCAAGTACACTCATGTTTTACAGATCAGTTATAATATATACCATATATATTCGCATTTAAGTTCTCCCACAGATACGTTGGGGCTTGATTTTACCGTATAATTTCCAGGATTTTATAATGTCGGTCGTATAAGTCGAATGCAGAATGCTATTGGTCCAAGAGATTATGATATGCTAACCCCCTCCTAAGAGAGTAACCACAGATCATTAAGTGTCATATTTTTGAACAGGCATATAAGTCGGGGTCTGATTTTATTGGTTTCAAGGCCTGACTTATATGCACATAAATACGGTAATTTATATATTCTGAAAAAAATACTTGGAGGTATAATGTTTTTTATCCTCTCAAACTTAATAATACTGATCGATTATTATTTTCTCTTTTAAAACCAAAATAATTAGTAATATTCAGCATCAAGCTAATTGTAAGAGCCATTTTCCTATTTCTATAAGAGTCATGAATATTTTGCTAGATGATAATGAATAATCTAGGAGAGGTTCCTCTAACCCCCATGAATAGAACTGTATCGGTATATTCTTGCCATTTCTACAGCTTTTAGTAAACATTAAAGTTCAGTTAGTGTTTAGCCTTGCCTTGTGTAAGGTATAGAGGCATACGGTTTTTAACCGTGTTCGTGCTTGCGCATGTGACCATGCATATATAACTTCGATTTTAGTTCCCTCTTCTTTCTCAGATCGCTTTTCTTAAGGAAGTAAATTTCGTAGTTTTTATGAACAGTTCTAAAGTGCCTTTCCACATTTTCCTTCTTTAAAATAGCAATGATAGATTGACAGATCAGACAAACGCACTTCGATTGTGACATTGTGAGAACAAAAATCCTCTTCCAGTTCCCCATCCAGCCCAAACCCTCCCCAAACAATTTTTTTTTTTTAAATTCCTTCTTTAGTTGATATAAATTGGAAGAGTAACTAGGTCACAGCCGGAGTTTTGCAGTAGCTCACGCATTTAATCGTGTATGTGGAATGACCCGAGTGTTAGAAGAAAACAGATCTCAGACTGGCCGCCCTGTATGTCAATCAAGTGGCAAATTCCATAGGGAGGATATATGATAGACTAACACTTAAAAAAAATTTTTTTTGAATGCAACGCGATCTACCTGCACTGCCTTTGCAATCTACCGGTCGATCGCGACAGACACATTGGACACCCCTGGCTTAAGGCATACAGAAGAAGAAATTAAGAACCTTTAAGTGCAGAAAGAAAAAGTAAAGAACATTTAAATATAGAAATAACTAAAGTTTCTCAAGAAAAGCTAAGTTTATAGAAGATACATTTTTTCTTTTATTTTTGCCTTTATTCTACATGTGTAACTGTTTTTCCTTTTATTCTTGTGTGGATTATTTGCCTTTAACTTTCACTAAATATTTTAAAACGAACTTTTGGACTGTGAGATTTCTTTGACATGTGTTTTACCTTTGCCTGACTTTGCCTTATGCACCGATAGCTACACTAAAGTTCAAAGCATTTTATGCGTATAAATGGTCAAAAAAAAGTAACAGCAATCAAGATCATTCAGTTAGCCACCATTTGTGCAATATTTTGTACACTATTAAAATTACTGCAGTTCCTGTTTATCATGCTCACGACAAAATGCTTCAAGAGGTCTCATATTTTAAATACAAAGAAATAGAAAATGGATATATGATAAATGCAAGTAACATTTGAAAAACAATGGTCCAAAACATACAATGAATATCAAATTTCTGAAATTTCACTTGTTGCTGATGTAAAGGCTGAAATCAAGACAAATCATCATGTCAGACCTTTAATTAGAACTTGAAACCAACCATATTTAGCTATTTGTGAACCCCCAGGCAGCCTTAAGAGAGCAGCCTGTGAACAGAGCAACTTCCAGCCTTTGCTAAAGTATTTATGGTGAGATAGCCAGCCTTGGACATGGGTATGTTAAAGTTGAGGCAGCAAGCCTCGGCACTTGCCGCCTGTGATAAGAATAAGAGATGAATAAATGTCAAATAGGTAAGTATTGTAGGGAGCACATGTAAATCAAGGCTAATAATGTAGGCATTTACAGTGTTACCTTGTCAACCAATATAAAAATCTTTGTGGTTATTGTATCTTTCATGGACACTTTTACATGATAAAATAACAGGTAACCACAAGTAAATTATGGTTTTCTAGGCAGAATAGCATTAGGCACTAGTCCACCGGAGTGTAAATATATGTGTGTGACACCCTGGGGCCTGTGTGGGTCTTAATATGGTCTTGTCTTAATTCATTTCTCAATTACATAGATGATAGAGAAGAATATATACTTGTCATTGATTTTGTGCCCAGCTTTTCGTAATTTTTTAATTAATCCATCAATCACTGAAACATATAGAATACCTAGTCAGAGATGGGACAGTACGCGTAAAGAATGTCTCATTGCAGTGCAAACTTTACAGCAAAGCACAGGCACTATGTAATAAATATTGTGATAGAACTCATATCAGATATGGAGGATACCTGCAAAAATACCCCATGACACTCCTAAGAAATAAAGCATTACAAGAAACTGGCAGCACAATTCAATGTGCATCTGGATTCTTTGTACTGAAGATTGTATTTTTCCATTTCTTTTAGATATTATACTATATAAACATTTCCATGCATCACTTGCCTTTTTCTGTAGCACCGAGTTAAATATATTTCATTCAGTATCACCCTATACTTGAGTTCAAATGTAAATATAAAATAAGGTTTCCACATTTTTAATGGTGCTTTTAATATGTGCTTTTTAAAGGGTCTGATGTTTGCATAATTAATTTCGCAATATTACCCATCATACTAAGTTTGTTGAACCTGTTCACATGGTGGTCTGAGTTTACATGCAACTTTGTTCTCGGACTCCCAGAAACACGCTGTAACCACACTGTCTTAGTCTTGGTCCACTGCTAGTCTGCAGCCCTGGGGCACACTGCCACAGTGCTAATCCCAAAATGTATTCTTGTTATCATAATATGATCATATCAGCACAGGATTGGCCCCAATTCAGAGCACACTGTGACAGACCCCATTGTGTTATTAGGTCTAGCACTGTGTGTTTTATTGCATTTTTCTCCTCCCAGGTCCTCAGTAAGCATATTTCTAGTTGATTACCATCTCTAAACTGGTCTAGTATGAGAATGTGTGTCACTACAATGAACTGGAGCACCCTCAGGGATGGATCCAACCTTTTCCTTGATGAAACAAGGATAGTTTAGTCTTCCCAGAAATGCTGAATTGAAGAAAAAAAATGTATCAAGTGCTGTTATTTATAACAATAGGCAATACCATGATAGCCTGATTCATGATGTTCAACTAGATTGCTTACAGTATCCAAGACGTTGTATTTTATCCATTCAAGCTTTAGTAATTTTTCTGTGAAAATGGAAAGTTCATCGGAATTCAACGTTAAAATTCCAATCAGATGCTGAAAGGGATGTAAGCTTGTTTTAAGGTGACTAAAATGTTTTTTTCTTAGCTGTTTTAGCATATGTAAAAAATACAGTAATCCCTCGCTATATCGCACTTCGACATTCGCGGCTTCACTCTATTGCGGATTTTATATGTAAGCATATCTAAAAATATAAAGCAGATTTTTCGCTGCTTCACAGGTTTCTGTGGACAATGGGTCTTTTAATTTATGGTACATGCTTCCTCAGTTGGTTTGCCCAGTTGATTTCCTACAAGGGACGCTATTGGCGGATGGCTGAGAAGCTAACCAATCAGAGCACGCAGTTAAGTTCCCGTATGCCGACTGGCTCAGTGACGGAGCGTCGAATTCGATTCGGCTGTGTTAACCATGAAGTCTCGTCTCGCTCATTTAGCATCAACGAGTTTTGCTGTGTAAAGAGTTAACTTTTGTGCTCTTTTGTGTTTATCTTTGTGCATAGTCAAGCCCTTTGTTATGGCTCCAAAACGATCTGCTCCTGCTACTGTTTCAGGGGCCGTGCCCAAGAGCCATCGGAAGATGCTAACGATTGCCGAAAAGCTAAAAGTTTTGGATATGTTGAAGGGAAGGAAAAGCTACACCGCTGCAGGACACCATTACGGCATCAATGAGTCCACGATTATTTTTATTTAAAAAGGAGGAAAAAAATATAAGATCTACAGCCACAGTGTCCTTTTAATCAGGGCGCAAAACGAGCTGTAAGTGGACGTAATAAGGCAGTAGTCCGGATGGAATCTGCTTTAGGGATTTGTATTGAAGACTGCTGGATGAAGAACAACGGTGGTGCTACACAATCGCCTGAAGAGGCTCCTTTAGAAGAGCTGTAACTCTCTCCTTTGTTGTGCAGTAAAATTAAACTCATCGTTATCGGACAAGTCGTCGTGTCATTGTTGGTGAGTAACCATAATTAATTTTCTACGTACAGTACTTATTAATTGTACATACGTCTAGTGTCACTGTACACATATTTACTGTATACAATTTTTCCTGCATTGTACGTATTTATTGCTGGTGGCCTGTCTATCGTAATGGCTGTAACATATGTGATATCGGAGACGCTCGATATCTTTAAAATAATATTTAGGTTTTACTGTATATAAACAGTGTGTTTATATACATCATTTCAATGAATCTTACCTAATATCTAAGAGAATACAAAGGGTTTATGCTGTATAACTGTGCGGGGAATATTTATAAACAGTGTGGGAGTGTTTATAAGGGCTTAAAATATATAAAAATAACCATAAAAACATATGGTTTCTACTTTGCGGATTTTCACCTATCGCGGAGGGTTCTGGAACGCAACCCCCACGATCGAGGAGGGATTACTGTACATTAGAATTCAAAAAGGAAAAAACAAATATGTAATAGGAAACAAAATAAACAAAATATAAAAACAAAAAACAAATAAAGTAGCATAAAAATAAAGTACTTCAAAGAGCTGAAAAAAGATATTGCTGTGGATGTACTAAATGAGGAAATGAAGAGGAAAAGACAGATAACTTGGAAATGCAAAATAACATTGTGATGGAGTTGGAGGAAATGAGGTTAAAAGTTGCAACTCATGACATGAGAAATACAGTATGGGATGTATAGAACAAAGATATTGACAAACAGCGGTTTAACCTTGTTTAAACCAGATAAAATAGTTTTTGCTGTCGTTAAGCCTACTAATAATAGGATACCTATTGTTTCAACTAGGTGCTGCTCTTACAAACAATTGAAATTAGCCACCCTATGTGTATTTTACAACCAACAGCATGAATACATACCCCTTCTGATGAGGAGACACCAGGAGCAAGGATAACACGGACAAACTGCTTATTCACCACTTCTAAACGATCTACCTGGGAATAATGAAAGAGTAAAATGAGTTACTATGTTAAAAATACCGATGGAAACAAGTGCACATACTTTATCTAATAAAGATGTTAGCTTACTAATAATATAAATAACAATTCCATTTCAATACAGTTTGCTGAAAATAATTAAGAAAATGTAAAAAAAAAAAAAAAAATTTATGAAAAAACAAAACAAAAATTCATCAGCTTACCAGGCCTCTAGCCAAGTAGTAATGAACAAAATCTTTCCAAGTAATTTCTTTTCCACTGTCTCGGAAGTAGAAATATAAAAAGCCTGAAGAAAATCCTGCAATCATAATGGCTAAATAGCGAAAATCCTTTTCATCCCAAGGGAAATCACCCTGAAAAAGAATGAGTTAATGTTTACAATTAATTTTGACTCTCTTACTGTTTTCCTTACATTGTAAAAACAACTAACATTATCACAATACTGTGTATGCATTTTTCCTTTTCGGTTTAGGAATTATATAATTTTCATGATGAAAGTTAACGCATTTGCAATCAAAAGCTAATACTCAATTAAAAACAATGACAAAACAACACAAAATCTTGATATTTACTCACTAAGATATCTTGTTTAAAAAAAAGTAACCACTCCTTAGGTTAAATAACTAATATTCAATTTTTGTAATAATAATTACAATCACATTTTCTGTATTTATTAATCAGTTTCTCATTGCACAACGGACGAATGTTGTCATGCTCTTTTCTGCACAACTGCACAGTACAAAGAATACTTAGTTGCATGTTTTGTACAGACTAGTGACATTAATATCAACAGCATCATAAATTCATGAGATATGGATGTTTGAACCTTTAATGTTACTTTTATAACCTAGTATAACATCTCAATGAGATTTATGTCTGTAGTTTGACAAGGATACCCAAACCATGAAATTTCTTTTTGTACAAAAACTCTGAAGTCAAACTGCTTGAATGTTTCAGATTGCTATCTTGATGTGTCAGTGTTACAGCTTCAGCTAAATAGAGGTGATCTGACAGTATCTTCAAAAATTCTCAATTACAGAGTTCAATTCATGGTAATGTAAGCAAAAGCAATTTGTTCAAATTCCGATGCTCCAAAGTATTCCTACACCATGGCACCATCATCAGTATGTGCATTGGAGTGAAACAAATGCTTTATAGATTTTGTTATATTAACACATCACAGAAATTAAATCCTGCAAATCTGATATAAGATTTTGCAGAAAAAATTCATGTTTTAAGTGAATACAGCACATACATTAGCTCTTATTGGAAAAAGCTAAAGCATAAACATATTCAGGTTAACTAATTTTTTTCGAGGTGAAAAGTACTTTGAAGGCTGAAGGGATGAATACTAATGTAAAAGCAAATAATACAGTGCCATAACTATAAGTTTTAAGCATAGATAAAATAACCCCCGTGTGTGTGTGTGTGTGTGCTTGTAAGAAGGTATGAAATAAGTGCTTGGGACATTTATTGTATTTAACTGAATGGTAATGATCAAAATAGTCTCACTGACAAGTCACAAGACCATTGACAAATGATCAGTGACCCAAAAGCAGCTGATGCAAAAATGTAGACAGTTTACCAGCATTTTTCCACAAAGGTTACCTGATCAAGGGGCACTGTATAGGGAAAAAAAGAAGTATGCCATGTCACAGTGCTTGATACAAGAGAGAGGGAGAGAGAGACAGAGACAGAGAGAAAAAAAACTGTAGAAGATTTGTGAGATACAATTTTAAAGACGCAAGGAAACATCATTCTGTTAAGGGACAAAAGTAACTATTTAATAAACTTGTCACCTGCAAAATGAAAATGTGCCCCAATGGACACAAGTATTAAGAAGAAAAAGACATTGCAATGGTGTATGCTTTAAAGAAACACCTTAGCTGGATTAAGAAGACCATCAATCTACATGGACATCTCTGCTGGTTTTAAGAAAGGACTGTGAACTCTGTAACTGTTCTAGGCATACCACCTTATGCAAAGCTTCCTGTATAGATTTTAATTTAAATCGTTCAGGCTGTATGCCTTCATCCATTTTAACTCCCAATATCTGATGTGTCTGGTTTCTATGCAGATAAACCTACAATGGTTTACAATAAACATAGCTTATTATTACCTCACTGAAATAGCCTTGTTGTTTACTGACATTACCAATCACCGACGGGTTAAAGTATGTGCCTGCCTAACCCAGGTCCTGTAGGAAAGCAGGAGTATATCATCGTTAGTCTTCTCAGTGTGGGAAAACTGGAATGAGACAATAAGTTATGGTCCCAGCAGTGTGCAGTCTGCCATTGCTGATGTTTTCAGGTGTGTATTTTGCAGAGTGTACATGTAAAACAAGGGCAAAGTGCTAAGATACAATATTGGAGCATCTATTATTGTTCACCAATAACAAAGAACCTAGGAGGCTAGTACAGTGCCTTTTGTGGACACTTTTCATCATAAAACGGCATGCTCGTCTGTTACAATGAGGTTCACATTATTGAATGGGATGCTACATTTTATGTTTTTTGATAGAAAAAACATGACCCATGTTTGTCAAAAAGTTCTACATTTGACATTTCTGCCTGCAGAATATTGTTTTAAAGCTGTATGTTTTTAGCACATATATTCTTATTAGCAAATAATGATTTCTGAGGTGTCTTTCTGATGGACAAGTCACAAAGTCATGAAATCTTAGTCGAGGTGAGATGCTTGAAAATCCTTATATGATGTTCAAAGGTTCTTCGTGACTTCATGAAAAACTTTACACCTTATGCTTTGGGAGTATTTTCCAAAGAGGCAACTACTAAAAAGTGGTTGCTGTCCCAACATTTTTTCATTTGGACTTTCAACATTTAAGCCTTGAAAATACAGTGAACTCATTTCCACATTGAAAGGTATCAACAGTTTTTTCCTCCTAAAGATTTTCACTTCCATTTTATCTTGATCTTTTGATAATGGCAATAAATTAATCAAGATTCTGTGTGTTCTTAACTTAGCGTTGATAATGAAGGACAAAGCTAGACTGATTTCTCTCGTGTAAAGTTGGTTTAAGTCATGTCTAATTATAAAAAAAATATCCAAAAACCTGGCACTAACTATCCCTATGTAATGGGCTAGAATTCAGAATTCTAAAGAAAATGACATTTCTGTGTGTTGCTTATTGTAATTTGATTAAGAATCTTGTCGACACACAATGTGGTGATAACAGAGCTGCCTGCTTCCTTGGAAAATTAACAAGTTTTTGGGGACATTGGTTTCTAATCAAGTACTCAAAGTAAATGTGTTTACACTATTAGTTATGCAGAGGAAATTGGCTTGAACCATTGTTTTCACTGATTGCCATGTTGATCTATGCAGAAATTGAAGCATATATATATTTCTGGGAAAGGGAGAATAAAGAAAGAGAACAGAGAAGTATGGTCTGAAACTCGGGACTGATGCCTGTTTCTTTTATGCTTCTCACCATATCCCCGTGGCTACACCCTGTAGCAACAGTGGCTTGTTCCTGTCCCAGGTTCCCCTAGGCCTGAGGCTGGTAACACCTACATTAAATTTACATTCATTGGAGGCAGTACCTCTTACATCTTTTTTCTCTCATTCTCAACTCCATTTAACCAAATAATCTTTCCAAATTCGCTGCAGGAAACATGTAATAATGCAGAAAATCTGAGAGGAGCAAATAACTTTTCAATTCAAACAATACACTCTCAATTCTGTGATAATCACATGCAACAAGCTGGGCTAAATATAATAAATCACACAGATAAATGAATATGGTATTTGTACATTTATGCTACAGGAGAAAGTAGGGTGAAATGTTATTTCACCCTACTTTCTCCTGTATCAATCTATGGCTAACACGGTACAACACTCTACTGCTATATATCTATGCTAGAAACTGGGAAAGCAATGAAAGCATTTCACATCAGATGCTGCAGCAAACAATCATTATATAGCCATTATTAGCATGCCAAAGCACAAGTTTTTTACCAGGTGTTCAGGATAGTAATGGTGTAAATTACAAAATAAGATCAAAAGCAGTTATCAGCTACAAAGATACAAGGGGCTTTAAGAGAGTGAGAAGAACCCTGTAAACTGACAAGGTGAGCCAAAAATCATTAAACTAGCAGTGTTTCTGATCAATCTTTGTCATATGTAGAACCTTTCAGAGCAAGGAACAAGCATTATTAAAACACTTAAAGAAAAAATATACCAAACAACATTTGATTACAATGCAAGTTAACATAATGCATAAAGTAACATTTGCAAACCCATTCAATCCAGTTCAGTCATGTGGGGAGGCTGGATCCAAACAGCAGTGGGCACAAGGTATCAAAGAGACAAGAACAAGGTTATAGTCTAGCATATGGCCATTCGAACACACCCCGACACCAACATTCACCAGTTAAACTAACCTGCATGTCTTTGGGGATGTGGTAGGAAAACTCAAGGAAAGAAATCTGATAAACTGCAGAAACTGCACAGGACACAGTATCAATTATCCTAGTTTGCACTAGTGGCAGATAAAAACAATTAATATATTATTTATTGAAAAATGTTGTCGAATTTTCAGGTTTTGTAAGTAAGATAAATTAATATAGCATCTTTACCTAAGCTTTTGTTAATTTCGTTTGTAAGGGTCTATTGGTAAATGATTACCATCATCAGCCTTATGCTGTACATTTGTAATGATGTATTATTTGTTAAAGATTGTAACCCAATAAAAACTGCATGCAGCAAGATTTTTTGACAGCAGTATAGTAAAGTAAGTTAACAAAACACAGTAACTGACAGATTAATAAATATCATTCAAAATTCAGGAATCATAAAACATAATTACAATTGCCTGTGACAGCCATGTAATGGTTTGTATTGGTTTCTGTCATAACAAATTTATACCATTCATGAGTTAAGTGGGAATTTGTTACCATTAAGATAGGTATACCTATTAAAGATGGCAATAAGTTTATAAACATAAATCTGTAAAATTAAAAAAAAACTCAAAAACATGTTTTAAAAACAAATAACATATATTTCAAATACTGCTCAGATTAGTATTATTTTGGAATGATTATGCAAGTAGGAATTGTCAAGCTTGGAACAAAAAGCCTTTCTGTCATTAAAGACTTTGTTCTATCTTATACTTCTTAAATAAAAAAAAACTGAACTGAAAACAATACTCTGATATTTTCAATTAAGATATAAACATGCATTATAAATTGACTGTAAAAACTGGACCTATTAGAAATTATCCCAAAAAACAGAATATTTAAAAATGCTATTAAAAACTACACACCTTCTGAATACGACTCCACCAGCTTGAATTCTGTTGCTTTCCCCCCCTTTTACTGCCTCCCGAATTTTCTTTTCCACTGCTGCCACCACCACTTCCTTTTAACTCCTGCTCATTACCTTTTACATCTGTTAGAAAAAAAATACACATAAAATTATTTCAGCATGATCTGTGTTTAATTCAGTTTCCACACAATTTGCAGTAAATAGCTTTATTTACTGTAAGTCCAGAGTGACAAAGAAAATTCCCCCAATTATAACAACCTAAATTATTCTGACAAATCCACAGGACCAGTGGCAGGAAATATGCAAGCTATTTTTGAATAGCCTTAAAGAATTACTATCAGTACTAGAAAATGTGTGATATCTTCCATGTATGAATGCACACATCCCTGTCAAAACCCTTCTCTCAAGTACAGGCTTGAGGGAGCTTGTTCCTTCCTCAGCAACACTGAGCACAAGGTTGGATTCAGCCCTGCACACACTTCCCCAGACAACTAACCTATCATGTAGTTCTTTGGAATGAAACAAAAAACAGACATCTCGGAGCAAAGCACTGAAACACAGGCAGAACAAGTAAACTCACAGATTATCAGCAAAACAGAACTCAAACCCTGGACTCAAATTATGAGGAAGCGACACAAACCACTGCGCTGCCATGCCACCCACTTTTTATTTTTTTGTTTTATATTTGTACCTATTGATCCACTTTGAATTGGAACTTTTTACAAATACCATGAAACTGGAGGAAAATAGAATGTGTAGAAAGCTTTCTTTTCTGCTTATAACCTTTTAATAACTTAAATCATTCACTATTAAACATGAATTAAATTAAACATGACCTCTTTATAAAAAGCAAAGTTACAGTTTTAGAAAATCTACTTGAACTAACTGGCCTGTTCTCTGTTTTCCACTAAAAGGTGCTATTTCCAACTAGCATACAGTGATTGAGACCTACACTACTAAGTATACATGTTTTAAATATGATGCTCTGTGTTAAGGCAGACAAAGAATTGGAGGCTATCCTAGCAAAACCAAATTTGGACAGGACACTGATCCTTCATAGGATACATTGACAAACACACTGACATCCATGCCTAAACAATTTTAACGCATTAACCAATCAAAATCACGCTCCCACACCCTTTGAATTATCAGGAACTGTGTAAAGTGAATTCCTATAACCCTATGACGAACAAGACTTACCAGTTAACCACCTCACACAGACGGACAGACATACATTCAGGTGTTTTCTTTTATAACTTATTTACAGAAGAAGATGATATATAAGAGAAGCAATATCAGATTATCCCTATTGTTTCTCTCATAACTAAGCAACTGCAATATCTGTAAAAATTGATTTTCTTTGAAGTCACTTGACGGAGCAAGCTTTAACTTAAACAAATCCATGCTTTTCACTTGGACCACTTTATTTCACTTGCCCAAGAGTAGATATACCAAGAAATTTATTCATTTTCATACCTGACAACAAAATACATATACTGTTTACAATAAAGCATTAGAATAATAAGCACATAGTAATATTAAACTTAGCAATAATAAGTAATATTAAACTTTTCTAATATTTAAAGTGAAATAAAGATAAAGAACAATATGAATTGATCATAAGATTACAGGTTGATTTTTAAATTTCAAGAAGGCAACATGGTCTAGATTTCTGTGATCTGCTACTGTAAGTCCAAGCAATGCTGGGTACTTAAAGATAATACATAAATACATTACACAGTAAAATGCAGAGGACAAAGACAAATAAACTAATGAGGAAAAACTTTTATATCAATCAGAAAATCCTGTTTATAAATGAGCACAAACATTAGTTTTGGGTGGGACTAGTTTACATTTTTTATAAACACTTGATGGCATGTAAGTTTAGGATAAGTCAAAACAGGGAAACTGGCTTTAAAGAAAGGATGTCATTCATAAATATTGCCAAAGAAACAGATAATGCATTAAAGGAAATATATACTTAGGAATTAAGGGAGGAGTCTACCAGGATAAGTTCAAATTTATTACTCAATAAATGCCTTGAAAATAAAAAAGGGAAAATTATTTTAAAACATAAGCAAACATCAAACAGTAAAATATAAATATTCTTAGTAATATGTCACTTGCATTGTTCAAAAGTAGTAGTACTGTATTTATTCATTCATTCTCAGCACTCACTTAAGCCAATTACATGATGGAACAAAACCATAACACAGAAACAGTCTATTGCAAAGCATACTCAAGCACACAACCTACTATTACTCATGCCTGTTCAGTTCAAATTTGCATAATAACCGAACTTTCCAGTCTTGCAGATATGGGAAGAAAGCATAAGTACCACAAAAGATTAGGCCAGGATTGGAACTTCGAGAACTATGTATCTTGTCAATTAGCAATTGCTATGTTGTTAAAACTGGTAATTGAGACACTACTGAGGCTGGTAATAAAACTAAATCGACTGTTTTAACTGGATGCTATTTTAAAAAAAGAGCTAGACAAAGTTATATGATAGCCACCACAACATGGTCCAATACTTGCCAGCCATCAAACATTTTTAGAAGCCAGCAGGAGTCAGTTTGAGAGCCTATGGAATTCACCACAGACATAAACTGTGGCATGCTCCTGCCTTCAGTAATATGAACCAAAGACTGGTTCTGATGATCTGCTGTTTTTGCCCTTCTATAGCTATTTGTCTGTGAAAACCATTATTAGTAGTCGGACTGACCATAATTTTCTTCATTAGTGCTCAAGTCTCATTTTGTCATGTGAGTGTGAAAGAATGTGTTCATCTCAGAACAAGTATAAGAGTGAAAAACACATTTTCATGGAGCCTCTGTAGTATATAGTATACAGATTCTAGATTCTAAACTTATAAAAAAGCACTCACATATGCTCAATTATTTTTAGGAGGCAGCTCTGAAAGTGGAAATTTTACAAATCCCAAATCTAAAACATCTGTGGTAATGTTAAATATGCTTTCTGATTCTAAATATTTACCTTTTGCTTCTCTTGCAGGTCCTTTTGTCTCAGGTGCTTTTTCATTCTTTGAATAATACTTTTCAAAACCTACAATTGAAAAATCAAACAGGGATAAATCTATATACATTATGCTTATTGTAACTTAAAAAATATCAGATTTTACATTTTTGTTAGTATAATAATCAAATTCAATTATATTCATATAGACAATACTTTGTAAAGCTCAACATGGTAATGTGTGCTTGTCAAGTCCCTACGTAAAGATTACCAACTGATTGATCTGATTGATTCATTACTTAAACACAAAACTAATTCTGATTGATGCACTATACTGTATTTGAACATTGTTGTTATATGTTCTTATCAATTATATAAAGTTACCAAGAAGGAGGCAATAGTGTAGTATTTTCAATATACTTATTAAATATTTTAACACACAGTATGTCAAATTCTGGCACTGTCTAAGTCTCTATATGAATTTTATTTTTAGCCATCATTTACATAATCTAAAGAAAATCACAATAAGTTGTAGGCAGTCGCTACAATCAACTGCGTTGTGCGACAACAGCAGCAACTCAGTCATAGTACTCGACAACTTTCTGCAACCCAATACAACATCATCAAACTGGATAGGATTTTACTGCAATGAGCCTCAAGTCAAAGGAGTGGGCTATTTTTGTATGAGAGCTAACAGCCAATAAGCACTAAATTGTAACTAGAATACATATAGTGTCAAAAAGTAGAGAGAAACATTAGCAGCTGGAAGGAGATAAAGAAAGGGGGTGTTATAGACTATGTAAAAGGAAAAAAGGGTCATCTAGAAAAACATTCAGAAAAAATAATGGCCAAGGTTGCTGCTTAATCCAGTATGCTCCAAACTGATTAGCTGTCAAAACGAGACAGAAATGTGATACTTTCACTGCACAATACAAGATTCTGAATGGAAATCCTTCAGGGCATTGTGTAATCAGTCAACCCCTGCAATTCCTAGTTGCATAATTAGACACCCTTTGAGGCAATAAGATTATAAGACTATAATTGTTAAATTTGATATATCCTTAAACTAGAAGTCGTGCAAAGTTCTGTAGTGTGATGCTGGCCTTAGTATCTCAAATCCACTTAACTCAAGGGGACTCGAGCATATTCTAACTGTACAGGGCTCAAGATGAGAAACATCTCTGGTAGGCCCACTCAAAAAGACAAAAGTATATGCAATTTGAAAGTGCTAATTCATCTAGCATGCACAACTTTGTGAATGGGGGTATATAACTCACACATACAAGATGAGTACATGCAAACTCCTCACAAAAAAACACTAGGCTCAGAAATAATACCCCTGATACTAGGCCTGTAGGGCACTATGCTACCTCACCCTCCATGTCAGTTAACCAACAAAAAAAAAACATAAGGATTATTCTTTGGCTTTTCATCTATTTAAATGTACAGTTCATTCTGAGGCAAACTTTGGTCTGGGTGAAGATGATCAAGTAGAAAAGTATTATAATGCACAAGGTGTCACATAAAGGGCCATGTCTGGTATATGACACTATGCAGAACTGTAGCTGCAGGAAACCAAATGGATTAAAATCATTAATGATGTAGGGGCAATCATGCAAGATCTCTCCTGGCTTTCAACCTTGACCCAGTGGGAATGACAAGAAAAATACATTCATAGCATAAGAGTGCATACTTCACAGTTTTCCTTTAGATTGTGTCAGTTTCTACATAAAGAGCATTTAACATTTTCCCTTTGTACAGAACTATTTCAAAAGCAAATACAATGTTTCAAAATACTAATACCAAATTTTAAAAGGCTTCTGTCATTTAAAGTAGATGATAGTTGCTTTTTCAATTTTGATATTAAAAAGAGATTCAAAACTTGTCCTGTCCTTAAAAAAAAAAATCTGCCCTTAAGTCCAAAACTTTCTGTCAGTTAGAGAAATGCAGTAAGAGAGCCATGTGGTAGCCTGAATCTTCCAGCTAACAGGGAGTGCAGCCAAGCCAAATTAGAGCTCCACAGTGCAGTCTTTATTTTAAAAGAAAAATGTTTCTCTCCCCATGTGTATATTTAATGGAGGACAATGAAAGTTGCCCAACAAAAAATACAACTAGACTATTCCTGTAAGAGATGTGTGACTCTGGCCAAATTCTGCTGAACTGTACTGTTGGCTAGTACAAATCCAAGTTTTTAATTCTGTTTTGAATATTCAAACTGTATGAATTGCTCAAAGTTATGAAAAAAGACATAAGAAGGTTAGAGACGCAACATTCCCACTACACAGCCTTAAAGTTGAAACACAGTGCTTCTAATCACCTTTTTTATCAGCATTTGAATAAGCATTGCATCACAGTTTTTAAACTATTAATTTCCTAATTCACAATCACCCATGTGAAAAAGCAGTTGCCCCTCAGTTTTATTACTTGATTGCAGCATCTTTAGCAACAATAATCATAACTAAACACTTCCCATAAATTTGCTATCAGTGTTTCACATCGCTGCTCTAGCTTAGACACATTGCTAAGTCTGTAAGCATGAACTGTTCTTTTCAGGTCCTACCATAGCAAAACCATCTCTACTGGGCCAACTGCAAAAACGTCTGGCTCTATTCTGCTAATGCAAACTAATTACCAGTCAGGATTTTGAATGGTCATTTCTAAAGATTACTTCTTCTGAGCCATTCAGTTGTACACTAATGCTTTTGAGTTTTGGACCATTTTCCAGCTGCATAACCCAGTTACACTTCAGTTTCAGGACATGGACAGATTACCAGAATATTCTTAAAAAAAATATCTGGTTAAGATTAGAATTTATGGTCCCTTCAATAATGGCAAGTCTTGAATTCTTCCCCACACCACCACACTACAACCCCCATTTTACTTTATGATGTTCTTACTGTCAAATGCAATATACGGTTTATACGAGACACAGTGGGATCTATGTTGTCGAAAGGTTTTAACTTGACTTGTATGTCCATAATGCATTATTTCAAAAGGCTTTGGGATCATTTATGTGTTTCTTTGCAAATTTTACTCCAGGATAACAGAGGTTTCTGACTTGATACACCTCCATGAATTACATTTTTTCCTCAGCCTCTTTCTTATTGTGGAGTCCAGAACACTGACGCTGGCTGTGGCTAGAGATGCCCATGGCTGTTTGGATGTTCTTCATCGCTGTGACATTGTATGTGTTATCACTATAACCTTGGGGTAATTCTGTCAGGACAGGACACTGTTCTAAATGTTCTCCAATTGGTGATAATGGTTGTTACTATGGTGTGGTGCAGTTTCTGAGCATTAAAAACAGCCTTGTAACTCTTTTCTAGTTGGTAAGTGTCAACAACTTTTTTCCTCATCTCTTGTGGAAATTCCTTTCATCAAGGCAAAATGTTCTTCTATATATGTTGCCGTAAATACTTCCCTGTCATGGGAAGGGTCAATATATACTGAAGTTTAGATTCAACAGAGTTGGCTGCAAATAAGTTTGGCTCTATTCAGCCAGTGCAATCTAACTATCAGTCAATTTTTGTCAGCTGTCAGTGAGTAACTAAAGGACCAATTACTTTTTCAGATGAGCATTATAGGTGTTAGATAATATACAGGTACTTAAATAATAAAGTTAAGTATCAAGTTAGAAATTATGCTATATGTTTACTCTGGGTTCTATTTATCTAATAAAACATATTGTCTATAAAGATCTGAAGCAATTATTTTTGAAAAAAATAGAAATTAGGAAGGGGAAATACTTTTTCCACAGCGCTGTAGCCTTTCTAATTGTTTTTCTTTGGCAGATACATACAGCTCTTTTTGTCCAACACTGAAATACTGCACATGTATTCAATATATGAATAAGAATGTGACTGTTTTGTACTGTATACAAGATTGTTAATTCAGAATTTGAATTGATACATTGATTTACATTTTAAATATGTTAAACTGACGAAACAAGTGGTGAACCATAGAAAACCCCAGAAAAGTCAGCTCTTGTTTTCGTTAACATGAGATACATTCATAATAACCTATGTTTACTTCTTGCTTTGCACTTTTCAGATACATTTAATTAAAGCTGACTATTTCAAAACTAAATATTAATATAATAAATTCAAAAAATATTTTACCTTTAGGTGGCTTAGAAAACATCCGATGGAACAAGGAGACATTTAGGCAGCTTAAAATCTTTCTTTGATTTTTAGGCAAGTGCTGCATTAAAAAGGAAAAATATTTAAAGTATAAAATTGACCAACAGACAATGGTTTAAACTGGCATAAGGCATAAAAATTCATAACATTTTGATTGGTATTTCATATTTTGTCTCTATACATTCAATTGCCACTTTATTAGGTACACCTGAGTGTTACTAGAAACAAGCTGCTCCTCCAATAAGTCAATATTGTGACCACAACTTAATACAAATAGCATGCAGATATAGTCAAGACATTTAGTTATTGTCAGATCAACCAAACAAAAAAATGGACAAGATGTATGACGATGTATGATGATGTATCTAAATTAGGGATTTAGACTATGGAATGACTGTTGATGCCAGATTTGGTGGTTCTGAGCATCACAGAAAGAGCTTCCTCAGTTTGCAATATGCAACAATGTGTAGTGTTTAAGAGAATAATGCAATAATCAAAAAACACCCAATGAGCAGCACTTTTGTGGAGGAGAACACCTTGTTAATGAGAGAGGTCAGAAGGTCACAATCATTCAAACTAATATTAAGGTCACAGATCTTAAAATAACAGCTGTTTATGACAGCGGTGTGCAGAAGAGAAACTTGAGTGACCAATACCTTAGGCTTAAAGAGAGGCTGTAGAACATGCATGACATGGTTACACTCCTGTCAGCTAAGAACACGAATTGGGAGCAAGTGATGATTAAAACCGGATGACTGAAAATTAGAAAAATGGCACTTTACATCTGATTTATCTCATCACCTGCTGTGAAATGCAGATGGAAGGAGTCTAAATTTGATATAAAGTAACATGAATCCATATATCCATCCTGCTTAAAGTCAGTAGTACGGGATGGTGTTGGTAGTGTAATAATGTGATAATAATGTTATTCAATGGGTCTGTGAATACCAGATGGACGTCATTTAAATACCACAGTACATCTAGGCATTGTTGCTGACAATGTGCATCCCTTTATGGCCACCCTTTTTCAAATGTTAACTTTCACCAGAAAAGTGTTCCATGTCACATCACAAGCTTGTTTCATGAAGAAGACTGTGACTTCTGAGTACCTGCATTCTGGTGTCAATTTACAAATGACTATATTGGAATGCAGCCAGCATTTTGTTATTTAAGGATAATTCAGTGTTTATTTTGGTTTATGATTTTCATCATCACCACAATTTTTATTTCATTTTTTCCTAAAACTCTGATGATTTTAGTTATTATTTACTAATGAGCATGTTAGCTGTAAGCAGTTGAAGCCTTTCACTGCCATTTCTTCTTGTATCTCCTCTGCATGTTGTTGTTATTGTTAGAGCAAACTCAACAAAAAAAATAATCAATAGATAAATGATAAAAAAAGGTAAGCATTTAAAACATAACAAAACAGAGCAAAGATTTCTTAATTTCCTATAAATTTATAGGCGGAGAGGTGGCTCTGAGGCTAGGGATCTGCACCGGTAATTGAAAGGTTGCCAGTTTGAATCCTACAAATTCCAGAAGTGATTCCACTCTGTTGGGACCTTGAATATTATAATTGCTCCGTCCTGGGTATGACTTTAAGCTGCATCCAGCCCTCATCCAAGCAGGTCCTCCAACTTGCAGGGAGAATTTGAGGCATGGTGGCAGGATTGGCACTGAAGCCACTGAAAAAAAAAAAAAAACCTCACACTGTTCCATTTCATTCAAACTAGTGTGGTGCTGAGGTGTCACCCACTGCACAGCTGCAGTCGGGTCCTAATTTGGGATCCTAATCTCCTCCACCTCCTTTAAATGTACATTTTTTCTGAATACTGTATAGTATAAAAGAACAAAAAAGACCCAGCTTTTTATACAATGAGATCGATAAGAGGTAAAATAATTCACTGATTGTGAAACTTTTTGGGAGAAAAAAACTACAGCCAAAGTGGGCCCCTAAGACCTCAAGTTGAGGAAAAACTAATCTAACTTGGTTCCATTTGCAACAGTGCATCCTCCTTACAAAGTTTGTGTTTTAATACAGTATTTGTTGAAAAACAGACGAGAATAAAATGAAAGTCAGAATTACTATGCTGCCTGATGTTATATTATCTGTGTAACTAAAGGATTATTACAGATCACTGGCTGAAATCTGGGGCTATGAGGTGCAAATCCAACAATGTAATAAATGTAACGCGGAATTACACTGGTGACTGTTGGCCATAGTTGACCCAGTTTAGTTTAGCAAATTGACCATAGGTCTGAAACACTTAAGTACCACTTACATGAAGACTATTTATTGTCATTGTATCTATATATTTCTTATATTTTAATATTTTTTTTGTATGAAAGGAAGCAAAATGAATCAATACACTTCTTAATTTGTCAATGTTTTGACTACTGAAGAGATGAAACAGAATGTTTGGATAATTCAACATCAAATGATGACACTTTTGGACCTCATCGTCACAGATTTTAACGAAACTTGGCATGCTAATTTGGTCATAAGAGTAACCAATGGAAATGAAATTACATATTTCTTGGATCAGTATTAAGGGAGATTTAAGCTAACAAAATTCGAACTCATTGCGGCTGGAAGCAGGATTATGACTTTGACTGGCTACATCTCCTTAAATATGTTGCACAGAAATGGTCCCCATAATGTTTTAAAGTTCTTTTCCAACTCTTTATTTTGTGTAAATACTATGCTATCCCCAAAATGAAATACAGTAATACCATGTTATGAGTGATTAATATTAAAAACTGAACAGCAAAAAAATATATTTTAAAAGTGGTCAATTCTTTTACTAAAGTTAGCTTATAATGACATGAACATCTCCAGAAAATTTGGGCTTTAATCTAAAGGCCGGTACATTTAATTCAACTGGCAAACTCAAAAAGAAAAGCATACAGGATGGGTTTCTTTGTTGTCATGCCCCAACTATTAAAAGACATCAGAAAGATGGGAATGCAGTGCTGCAATTAAAATGTCAACATGTTTAACAAATAAAGAGAACTCCTGTTTGTCATTTGATTCACTAACTTTTGTTGATGCTGCTTTGTATCATCTTGAGCATATGATCTATAGCTTGAACAAAAATATTTTTCTTTTCATGTTAATGGCCAGTATGCTTGCTGAGTATATAAAAGCAGCATAATGGTACAGGTATAAATCAAGGAATATCTAGAAATCCAAATACTAATATCGCACTGGGAAGAATTATGATACCTCTTCTAGATAACTGAAGACCTAGTGAGGAGACAACGGAGGATGCTACACACAGGAAAATCTGAAGGACAAGATGGAGTGAGTCCTAAGGCCTTGGCTGACTAACTTTGTGGTGTCCTCTATCACCATGTTTAGTCTGTCCCTAAGGCTTCAGAAAGTGCTACTGCTGTAGAAAACATCCTGCATCGTTCCTGTTCCAAAGAAGGTAGACACCTCTTCACCTAATGATTACAGACCAGTGACACATGCGTCTCTCCTTTGAGAGACTGGCCCTGGACAATACATGTCCTCTTGTGGTAGACCACCTGGACTCAATGCAGTTTGCCTACTGGACAAAGACTGGAGTGGGGAATGTGATTACCTATCAGCTCCACTGGGCTTATTCTCGCCTAGACAAAGCTGGCAGCACTGTGAAATATTTTTTTTGATTCCTCCAGCACCTCCAATACCATCCAGCCATTCCTGTTAAAAGGTGAATTCAGAAATATGAAGGTGGACAAGCCCATTATGTACTGCGCAATTGACTATCTGTTGGAAAGACCGCAGTTTATGAGACCCAAGGACTATGTTTCTGATATAGATGTGAGCAACACTGGAGCACCACAATGAACAGTCCTGTGTCCTTTTCTCTTTATGGCTCAGACTATAAATATAACACCAGGTCATGTAACTTGCAGAAATTCTCCCTTATGTGGTGTATTGATAAAGGGGATGGGACAGAGTATAGGAGTCAGGTGGAAAAGTTTGCTTCTTGGTGCAAAGAGCCTCAAAACCAAGGAACTGATTACAGTATTGACTTTTGTTGCACCAAAGAGCCTCTACATCCGGTTACTATTCAAGAAATGGATGTAGAGGTGGTCCTCTCCTTCAAGTACTTGGGGGTCCATACTAATAACAAGTTAGATTGGTCTTGGCACACAGAGAACTATATAAGAAAGAGCAGAACAAGCTCTTTTTCCTTTTGAGACTCTGTTCCTTTATTGTGAGTAGGGACATTCTTACATGTTCTATAACTCTGTGATAACCAATGTGATTTTCTCTTCTATGGTGTGTGGGGCTGGTAAAGTCACTTCAAGAGAGGCCCACTGAATCAACAAGCTTATTAAAAAGACAAGCTCAGTTATAGGACTCATCTGGACCCCCATGTGATAGTATAGTAGCGAAGGAGAGAATTAAAACAAAACTGTGCGCCATTACGAACAATGTTGCACAGCCTCCCTCTGACACTCTAGCACTGAGGGTTTTCAGACAATGAATTATTCAGCAGAAGTGTATGGGCTCCATTATACCAACAGCAATACTGCTGCATAATGCCCCACTGTAACTGCGACTGCCAAGTCAGAAGTTTTCTTTCTTCTTAAAAATCTTCTTCCTTTTTGGTCATTCTGGAGTGCATTCAGATCATAGTGCGAGTGATGTATATATTTTTTTTTCCCATTTATTTATTTAAAGTGTTTTGGTAAAAAGCAACATTTTCCCCTTGGGACAAACAAAGTTCTACCTATCTACAGTATCTATCTTATCTGATATGGGCTAAATTTTAATGGCATGATTTAGGTCCATTTATTCTTTAATAAGTCAAGGTAAATACCGCACCATGAAGTAAGAGGTTTAAAAGAGTGTGAGATTATGTTGTTTCAGTGATTTTGTATTCTGTTGAATGCAGACAAACAGTACTGTCTTTGCAATTAAGTGAAAATACCAACTATTTCAAAATAACTATGAGTGACCACCTTCATTTGCGCATGTGATTTTTTTGTGGATTTTCCAGGAAGACAATGCTGACTGTGCATAATTGAGCAATAAAAGATTTGAAGAGCGTGACAATGATGTAAACCAGATGCTGTACAGTAAAAAGATGTCACTCCTCTTATGAGAGATTCAGAGATACTTTTCCACCATCATCATCATAAGAGATTTAATAATAGCTTCATTACATTTTAATTCAACATATTTTTAAATATGTTTTAGCATTATCATTTTTCACTTGATGAAACTTGGCCTTAATTTATCTTACAGCACTCAGATTTTTTGTTTTGTTAAAAAAAAATCCCCTTGAACTATAGGAACTTTTCTTCACTGCGGACAGCATAAAAATGATAATTTAGTGTGTTTTATTTTGGGCTATAATTATTTCCTATTCAAGCTATGAAGCTCAACCATAGCTTACTAGAAAGCTGAAGAAGAGTACTTTTTACATGAATTCAGGTTTCTTTTTCTTAAATTAAGCGTGAAGTTCACTTTTCAGGCTGCATTTTTACTACTTTTGGTTAATAAATAAACAATGAAGGGCTTAGAGTAACAAGTAATTTTTTTATACTGAAATATATTTCCTGCGGTGGGCTGGCGCCCTGCCCAGGGTTTGTTTCCTGCTTTGCGCCCTGTGTTGGCTGGGACTGGCTCCTGCAGACCCGCGTGACCCTGTGTTCGGATTCAACGGGTTGGAAAATGGATGGATGGATGGATGAAATATATTTACTCCATTTGACCAGTTATTTGGTTCCCTTCATCAGATAAGAAGTGTTCAATTTTTTTAAAAGTCCAGTTTTCAAGCATCAGAATAAGCATGTAGAAGGAGAGGTAAAATGTTTTCAGTTAAATGCAATGACATTACTGTTTAAACCTCTTACTTCATAAAACCTTCCTAAAGTGTAAATATGTTATATTGGTGTGTTGTTTGTTGCAAGGAAAACTGTATGGACCTGTGTAATGGAAGGATTTTTCTAAAGAGAGGAAGGGAATCAGGAGAGCAGATGGGCGTTGATCGCTCCAGTGCAAACTCAGCTGCATTACTAATGTTTTGGGAGAAACAGCCGGGAATGTTCTAAAGATACAGCCAAGGCTATGTAAGGAGTTGTTTTTCACTTCGAGAGGCTTTTTTCACATGTAAGCATATTACTGTGTCTTCTAGTACTAGGCACTGCTTCAGTCAAGGCCAAATGTCGTGTCTCGTGGAAGGGCGGGGTGTATGCTGAAACTGATCACTTCTGCATACACTGCTTCCACGTAGGCCGCTTTTGGGCAAGGACACCTAATTAGTATATAAGGGAAGGTTCCGCCCTCAGTTTCTTTGGACGCTGAACCGTGGGGAAAGGTGCACACCGCCCGGTACGTGATAAAAGGCTGATCCTCTGACGAGACTGACATGCGGGCTCCCACAGTCTACTGGTCTAGGATGATGGCTCTGGGTCTTTTGATGTATGTTACTGTAAGTATAAGTTTGTCTCTTTAAATGTATTGCTGTAAGCATATATATTTATTTCTATAACCTATTGTTACTGCATTATACTATTCATATGTATTTATATGTTATAATTGAATAAGTAAATTTTATTGAAGTATCGGACCTCTTCTCTCTGATTTTTGCCCACTTATTCTAAAGAACCCCTTGAACCATTTTCCCAAATCAAAACATTTTGGCATAGTCGGCAGGATACTGGGGAATCTGGTAAAATATTGAACTATTGAGTGGGGCAAAAAGAAATCAGAGATGTTTAAGAAAAAGGATAAAAACCCTCTTAAGAAATGTCAGGTGTCTGTAAAAGAACCCATAACGGGCTTGTAGACGCGGGGGTGGGTTTTACTAACGGCAGTTAGATGTCTGGACAGCTTGGTAGACGAAAAAGAAAGGGAGATTAAGAAAATGCAAATGGACTTGACGGATGCGTTAGGGCAAGCCTCAATGGCCGAATCCCAGGTAGCTGTATTATTGCCGCGGGTACAGAAGGGGATAGCGGAGAAGGCAGCCTTATGCATAGCCAAGATGAATGCGAAAAAGATGATTATAAAGAAGTTCGATGAGGAGGCAAGAGAGATAAATACCTGGCTAAAAATTTGCGAGCAATGTATAAAGAGAATGCCATACAGATTAAGCAACGATCGCTCAGTGTTAAAGTGTGTGCTTTGATTTTGGGGTCTTTTGACCCTGAGAAACAGGAGATAAATGCAGGAGAACTTAGTTTGTCGCAGATCGCTGCACTCTCATATCTGCTTGCTGATAAGAGAGCCGCTTTTGTTGAAAGGCAAGGACACGCAGCCCTTGTGCTGCACACCGGAGTGCAGTTTATAGCAGAGCGGATTGCAGCTGAGACAGGAGGCAGTCACTCAAGTATGCTGGTTGTTGTGCAGAGTGAATGCGAAAAAGAATAACAAGCGTTGAGAAGAATATCATGCGCGAAAAAGGAAAAGTGCACTGTATTTAACTTCAAAGGTACCTGGCGCTCGCTAATGTCTGTGTATGTGAATATGTCTGTGCTGAACTTATTCAATGTGTGTGCCTGTATATTATGTGTATGCCTGAGCATTAATTGTTCTCTGTGTGTGTGTAAATATGTTTGTGCTAAAAATGTGTGAGCGTGCCTGTTATTTGTTCTGTGGGTGCGTGCGTGTGTTTGGGAGTAAGAAAGCAAAAACATGGAGACTTCTGGGTAATGTAGTTCGATTATAATTTGCTGAAGCTGCTGTGTGCATATAAACTTCCACAGCTCTGAGTAAATATGGGTTAAAATAAATGTGAGTATGAGTAACATTTGATAAAATGAAAAATGCATTCACTTTTAATAATAAGTGATAATAAGTGACAAAACTGAGGTAAAGTTGAATGTGTTAAAACAATGGTTTGGGTGATTTTGTGTATGTTATATAGTGTATTAGAGGGATCCCTATGTGTGTATGTTAAATAAGTTTCAGTGTGCTTAAAAGTATGTGTAAAAATATGTGGTGTTGTTTGCAAGAATGAAATAATTGATATTATTATGCGTAGGAATGTGAATGTAAATGTTGAAATTAAAAGAGCTTTTAATTCTAAATTAGAAAAGATATGAACAGATGGTGTAAAAAGGTCTCCAGATTAAGCATATTATATGAGCACCCCTTTTATTTGAGTACTGGCCAGACTCTGATAAAAGGGAGGAGTTTAATTAAAATGAGTAAATTTCGATTGAAGGAGACATTCTTTTAGCAAAATGAAGCTGCAGAAAAAACAGGGAATAAGGAGGATTAACTAAGAGAAAAACAGACTGTGCTCTTTGGAGTCAACATTCTGAAAAACGTGTGATAAAACATCTGGAAGATAACAATGAAAAAATGTGCAAGATCAACTGTCTTTGACAGAAGGTTATGGGAAAAAGAAAACCAGTGTATGTAACTGAAGTAGATTTAAAGTATTTTCTTAGTTTGAGATTCTGGGAAAAATTTACCTGATAAAGAAGTGGATTCTTCATTCTAAATATGGGTAAGAATGTGCAAATTTCTTAGAGGGCCTTATAGTAAATAAATAAAGGCACATTTTGCATTATAGGGCATTCTAATATATTGATTTCTTTCCTCATTTCCTTTGTGTCTAATATTGACATGTTTGTGTGAAATACAGTGGAATACTGGTATCACAACAAAACTAATGGAAGGTTCACTTTTATATTTTTGATGCATTAATGAAATATTGAATGAGACATTTTATTAAGATCCAAATGTAATGTGGTATTTTAATAATTAGTAACAAAAAGAAAGAAAGAAATGTTACTTAGGATACATGCATAGAAACTTTAAAAATGAACACCTTGTGTAAAAAGAAAAATGTTTTTAGGACTTTGCATAATTGAACAATGGTTTGTGATTAGATACATGGGGGAAGAAATGTGGAGCCTAACTTTTTTTGTTATATTTAATGTCACCAAGGAAAAGATTAAGAATTTACCTGTCTAGAATGTGGATTTCTTTCTTGACTCTGCTTGTTATGTTACGATCATATAAGGGAGCTATAAAATTTGGCTTTTAATGGGATCAGTTTCAGATACCCTCTTGTTCCACATCTCTTCTACTTGTAAGAATGAAAACTGCAATATTGACACAAGTGTCAATAAGGGGGGGAAGGGTTGGTATAAGTATTGGTATAAGTATGTTTGATTTTGTTTAAATTTAAAATTTTGAAACCAGTTTAAATTTTGGAACCTTTTTTTAATTATTAGGGAACAAATGCAGATAATTTGAATATTATGTCAATGTTATTGGGGCCAATTTTTGTAATGATTTATTATTGAGTATATTTCTCTTTGTGATACATTGATTGACTTTATTTTAATAATGACTTGGGACATGTTTTTAATTGAGTGGAAATTGCAACCGCAGCCAAACTGGAAACAGCTATAAAGCAGGACTTGAACATTGTGCTTATCAATTTAAACGTTTACTCTGACTGTTTAAAGACAAATTGATTTAGACAAGCACAGACTGGATTTAAATGACTGTTTGTTTTACTGTTAGCAACATTTTTAATAGGGGTACCCCCAACGAAACAGATCTGACATCTTATGACATATTGTTTTTTGGATCCATAAGTAGCTACCAATGAAGAATTAATATGCTGACTATTTAAATGAGCGTTTTTAAGTCTTTACATCTGCAGGTGAAAGCTGTTTTTTCCTAGTGCATCGTAGATGACAGCATTTGAAGTTGAACCAGAGATTGGGCTGTGATAAAGGTCTGCAGATAAACTAATTATCTGACTCCAAGGAGAACCCAGCCATCCAAAGATGGAATCAAGTCATGAATCAGAACATCGATCAGCTGACTACTGGACAACGCACCTTGATTCCAGCTCCAGGCATCATGGATACCTGCTGCCAAGAGCTCAATTATGCTGGTGATGTTTGAGCCCAAAAGATCATCGTGGATTCCGAATCATAGATGACATCTGCCTACTTGGGTCCTTTTTGCTTGGGATGTTGGACCCCAACACCTGCTTTGGTCCTTATTAGAGAAGAAAGTCTGTCACACTTTTACTCTGCAGGGCTCAATGTTCTTGCTGGAGCCTGCTTTGACTGTCCACTTGTTTGACAAATGGCAACATCTTTGAAATTAAAAGTATTTGAACTGTGAAGTATGAAAGGTATAGAAGGGAAAGCTAATTATTTGTAAACAAAGCAGAATATAGGGATTCCTAAATAATATGTATTTTTGTTTGTATTAATGGGAATACTATATAATTATTATGAATTCATAGTGGTTAAGAATAGATATTTTTAGATAAATGTTTTAATATGCCTTCTGATATTTTGTATGAGATAATAAGTCACCTTTAAGGACCAATGATTTGGTTATTTGTAAAGTTAATCAGAATTGAGTCTAATCTAACATAAGGGATCTATTAGAGATTGTTAAGTGATTGTCATTGAAGGGACAATGCACTATTACTAGTTAGGGTCAGTCCAGTTTAGATATTCTAGGTTATTAATTGTAGTACCATAGCAAATAATATAGAGCTTTACATTTAGGTACATTTATTTAATTGAAAAGAATAATAGTAAGCATATGGGATGACACACATAACTAGTATTTTGGGGATAAGGGACACATACTATAGGTCAGGACATCCATAGCTTTTAGAAGAGGATAAAAGAGTTTAGGCTAGCATGTTGATGGTGATACAGGTCAAATGATTAACATCATGGCTTGATGAGTATATATGTTATGGAAATCAGTGAAATGAATTAATAATTTGACCCATAGGAGATGGAGTCTCTTATACATACAGTGGTGAGTGTGTGGTCTGTGAATTAAAAAGCCCAGATGAAGTCTGAAGATCTCTGAAGATATGAATCCTTAATAAGAAGCTTGGGTATAACCCTTGAAATTGAAATTGAAATGAATGTGACCTCAAAAATGACCCAGTGATTTGCATTTTGGAAGGTAGTGCTGACATCTTCCAAAGGGAGGATTGACACCTACTGTCCACAAAATGGCTGCATCAATGTGATAAAGGTGGCTTAAGATTGAGACCACAGCTGGGTGTATATTTGGGCAATTTTATAAATGAGTGTGTTAAGATGTGAGCATGGTGAGGTGTGTAAGGACTTTATCTCTGCTTATTGTGCACAGCGGTGGCAACCTAAAACTGAGAACTTTTGAGTTATTTAAGATAAATATTTATGCCTTCTGTATCATCACCAACAATATTAATTAGTATTAGCTTTATTTGAACCTGGGAATCATGGGGGTTCATGTTAGTGAAGCAGAAATTACTCTCTTAATGGTATTGTTATATATATTTGAATGGTATGTTGTTGCTTATTACCAGTTTCCTAATTAGTTATTACTAGAGTTGCTGTCAAACAGGTGTGCATCCAATTTCTTGAACCATGGACATCTTCGTTTAAAGATTTTTATTCTTTTCTTGATGACAATGTGGATGATGAAATACCAAATCAGAAGAAACTCCTTGGGTGAAGTGCTAGTAACCGCTCCCCAGGGAGGTGACCCTCTACGGTGCGCAAAGTACCTGGGTTGAAGAAAAATGTAAGTTCACTGGAAAAATATTTCTCCAAGCGAAGAAAAAGCACTTATTATGGACAATTGTTTTATTATTATTGTTTTAATGACTATATTCAACTGTTATGTATTTTGTGCTTTACGAAAAATTGCAATCAGAACAAGAAGGGCAAGAGCGCTGGGTTTGTAAAGTGTAAATATGTTATATTGGTGTGTGGTTTGTTGCAAGGAAAACTGTCTGGACCTGTGTAATGGAAGGATTTTTCTAAAGAGAGGAAGGGAATCAGGAGAGCAGATGGGCGTTGATCGCTCCAGTGCAAACTCAGCTGCATTACTAATGTTTTGGGAGAAACAGCCGGGAATGTTCTAAAGATACTGCCAAGGCTATGTAAGGAGTTGTTTTTCACTTCGAGAGGCTTTTTTCACATGTAAGCATATTACTGTGTCTTCTAGTACTAGGCACTGCTTCAGTCAAGGCCAAATGTCGTGTCTCGTGGAAAGGGGGGGTGTATGCTGAAACTGATCACTTCTGCATACACTGCTTCCACGTAGGCCGCTTTTGGGCAAGGACACCTAATTAGTAAATAAGGGAAGGTTCCGCCCTCAGTTTCTTTGGACGCTCAACCGTGGGGAAAGGTGCACACCGCCCGGTACGTAATTAAAGGCCACGGGCTGATCCTCTGACGAGACTGACATGCGGGCTCCCTCAGTCTACTGGTCTAGGATGATGGCTCTGGGTCTTTTGATGTATGTTACTGTAAGTATAAGTTTGTCTCTTTAAATGTATTACTGTAAGCATATATATTTATTTCTATAACCTATTGTTACTACATTATACTATTCATATGTATTTATATGTTATAATTGAATAAGTAAATTTTATTGAAGTATCGGACCTCTTCTCTCTGATTTTTGCCCACTTATTCTAAAGAACCCCTTGAACCATTTTCCCAAATCAAAACAACCTGTTACCGATTGGATTTTAAAAAAAACAAAACACACAGAAGGTGTTCCAGATGCTCCAGATATAAAATTTCTGTCTAATCTCAGCAAGTTTTGGATATTTTTAAAGCTTGGTAGCATTCTATCAGTTCACACAAAAAAAGCCTCTTCTGGATATATCTTTTTTCACCAACATTTGACTGTGTTTTTGGTAAAACTCTTATACAGTTTAAATAGTGTCAGTATCAAAAATCTTCTTGGGATACTTTGCTTCAGCTCACGGTAAATCTTATTTTTTTAAATTACATTTCTACTTGTATGTAATTTTTGAATAAATTCTTTTAAATTTTTGCACACCTCAAAGTGGAAGGAACAGAGATCTTTGGCAGCTTCTTTTCATCTCCACACTTTGTTCTTGCTATCACTCGAATACAGATTAATTTTTGTCTCGTCTGTCCACAAGACCTTTTTCCAGAATTCTGCAGGCTCTTTTAAGTACATTTTTGCAAAGGGTAATCTGGCCACCCTGTTTGTGTGGCCAACTAGTGGCTTCGATCATGCAGCGGTGCCTTTTCTGATCTGTTGGACAGGCATTTGGGGCTTTTTCTTTACCATAGTGAGGATTCTTCTATTATCAGCAGTGGAGGTCTTCCTTGGCCTACCAGTCACTTTGTGATTACTGAGGTCACTTGCGTGTTCTTTATTCTTAACTAGCAAAATACCTGTGCTTCGCAGCGGAGAAGTAGTGTGTTAAAGAAGATATGAAAAAGAAAAGGAAACATTTTAAAAATAACGTAACATGATTGTCAATGTAATTGTTTTGTCACTGTAATGAGTGTTGCTGTCATATATATATATATATATATATATACACACACACACAAACATATATACATATACATATATACATATCTACACATACACATATCTATATCTCTATATATCTATATATATATATATATATATATATATATATATCTATATCTATATATATATATATATATACACACACATATACATATATACTCAGCAAAAAAAGAAACGTCCCTTTTTCAGGACTGTGTATTTCAACAATAATGTTTTAAAAATCCAAATAACTTTACAGATCTTCATTGTAAAGGGTTTAAACAATGTTTTCCATACATGTTCAATTAACCATAATCAATTAATTAACATGCACCTGTGGAATGGTCGTTAAGACCTTAATAGCTTACAGAAAGTAGGCATTTAAGGTCACAGTTCTAAAAACGCAGGACACTAAAGAGACTTGTCTACCGACTGTGAAAAACACCCAAAGAAAAATGCCCAGGGTCCCTGCTCATCTGCGTGAACGTGCATTAGGCATGCTGCAGGGAGGCATGAGGACTGCTGATGTGGCTAGGGCAATAAATTGCCATGTCCGCACTGTAAGACGCCTAAGACAGCGCTACAGGGAGACAGGAAGGACAGCTGATCATCCTCGCAGTGGAAGACCACGTGTAACAACACCTGCACAGGATCGGTACATCCGAATATCACACCTGCGTGACAGGTACAGGATGGCCACAACAACTGCCCGAGTCACACCAGGAACACACAATCCCTCCATCAGTGCTCAGACTGTCCGCAATAGGCTGAGAGAGGCTGGACTGAGGGCTTGTAGGCCTGTTGTAAGGCAGGTCCTTACCAGACATCACCAGCAACAACGCCGCCTATGGGCACAAACCCACCTTCACTGGACCAGACAGGAGTGGCAAAAAGTGCTTTTCACTGATGAGTCACGGTTTTGTCTCACCAGGGGTGATGGACGGATTTGTGTTTATCGTCAAGGAATTGAGCACGCCTGGGACCTGTTGGATCGCAGGGTGAGGGCTAGGGCCATTCCCCCCAGAAATGTCCAGGAACTTGCAGGTGCCTTGGTGGAAGAGTGGGGTAACATCTCACAGCAAGAACTGACAAATCTGGTCCAGTCCATGAGGAGGAGATGCACTGCAGTACTTCAAGCAGCTGGTGGCCACACCAGATACTGACTGGTACTTTTGATTTTGAGCCTCCCTTCATTCAGGGACACATTGTGAAACATTTTTAGTTTATGTCTTATGGTGTTGACTCTTTTAGTGTTCATACAAATATTTACACATTAAGTTTACTGAAAGTAAAAACAGTTGAAAGTCAGAGGACGTTTCTTTTTTTGCTGAGTATATATACACATATATACACATACATATACATACATACACACATACATACAGATAAATATACATATATATACACATACATACACACACACAGACACATATATACATATATATATATATATATATATATATATATATATATATATATATATATATATATATATACACATATATACATATCTACATGGCAACCTTTTGTAGGGTGTGTCCCTGAGACTTATTAATTGTCATCGCGAAGCAGAGCCTTACTGGAAATTTGAGGCATTTCAAATTGAAATGGGAGATCAGAGGGTATAACGGTGATGCCAGGAATACATTCAGAGTGTGGCGCTCTGCTGTTTTTTGGTGTAGCTGCCTTCATACAACTTCTCCGCTGCTTTATAAACAAACGCCATATAAGGCCATCATTTCTCCTTGCTTCGCGGTTCTGTACTGTTTTATTGTTCGTTTATTACGATTCTTATAGTTATTGTGTAGCTATTCGAGACTTACTTTACTGTTCAGGTACCCATTTCCTTTATTTAATCTGCGGCTTACGTTATTTTTTGTTCATTTATTACGATTATAGATATTTATTGATTCCCTTCTTTAGCTGACTGCCTGCTCATATAAGACGCTCCGCTGGTTTTTTGTGAAACAGCCTTTACACAGCTTCTCCGCTGTCGTTAGAAAAGAAAGACATATAAAGCCATCACCTTGTCAATTGTGTAATGCGTTTTTTGAACAGGTTTGATGCATGGAAGTGATCCCTCGTACTGCGTTCAGTCAGTTCACGTGAGCTGCTCTCGTGTGATGTTGCGATGTCCACAGCTTTATTTAATGTTAGCTAAGACCCGGCACTTAAAAGTTTCTGGCTGCACTCCGGTTGTAATACAGTATGACGAAGATGCGCGAGCTCACTCTTGAGAATGCAACGTATAGTTGTCCAGGAGAAAAGCAATCTTGCCTGAAAAATAATGGCAACCTTTTGTAGGGTGTGTCCCTGAGACTTATTACTTGTCATCGCACAGCAGAGCCTTACTGGAAATTGGAGGCATCTGAATTGAAATGGGAGATCAGAGGGTATAAAGGGGATACGAAGAATACATTGAGTGTGGAGAAACTCTAGAGACAGCGTGTGTATTAACTTGTGGATTTTCTGTGAGTATTTGGTGGCAGCGTGACGAAGTTGCTTCCGCAAGACCGTGTTAGCTGTGGAGCTCAACTCGGAGCATATTCTTTTCCTACCTTGTCAATTGTGTAATGCGTTTTTTGAACAGGTTTGATGCATGGTTCAGTCAGTTCACGTGAGCTGCTCTCTTGTGTGATGTTGCAATGTCCACGGCTTTATTTAATGTTAGCTAAGACCCAGCACTTAAAAGTTTCTCGCTACAGTAATTTTCGATTCGTTTATACCTTGTGTCTTCTCATTAAACTTGTATCTCGCGAATAAAGTATTGGGCGTTTTTCTTCAGCACTCTTTGGGAGCTCTTCCTTTTTTTCTACGTACTGCGGTCACAGCCAGTTCACGTAATTACATGGGAGGTGTGATGATGTCACACGCAGCTCCGCCCCCCACGGCCATCGAGCTAACGTCCATTACAGTATATGGAGACAAATAGGTTCCAGTTATGACCATTACGTGTAGAAGTTCAAAATGAAACCTGCCCAACTTTTGTAAGTAAGGTGTAAGGAATGAGACTGCCAAATTTCAGCCTTCTACCTACACGGGAATTTGGAGAATTAGTGATGAGTGAGTGAGTGAGTGAGTCAGTGAGGGCTTTGCCTTTTATTAGTACAGATGAAATTCCAGACAGTTGAATTTAGGCACTCCTAATTTTTATTCTATTTTTTTTATTCTTGTTTTTCTGCCTCATAATGGCTTCTTTGACCTTCATTGGCGCAGCTCATCCTCATGTTGAACAACAGCAACTACAGACTCTAAAGGTATTCTGTACAGTAGACAGAAGCAAGTTACAGAAGCAAGCCTAAGTATCTTATGCCTGAACTGATGACACTAATTGTCCCATGTATAATAAGTGTTATAATATCCACATGCTGGCACAGAAATGTATGCAAATACCCTTTAATTAATATCTGCAACATTAACTTTAATCAAATCTGAATTGGTGTGTAATTTTAAACTATGTGGAAGAGGTGTAAATCAAAGAAAAATGTGTCTTGTCCACAACATTACTGAGGGCACTATATGTGTCGTCATTTCATTTTCTACCTGAACCTTTTCAGCTACTGGAATTGTTAAGAGTCTTATTCAAACACTTAGGAGCACTTTGTGTTTCCAGGATGCAGATTCAAGTTACAATTCTTGGCAGACAAACCTACACTTATTATAAGAAGGTTTTTGTGATCAGAAAGGGGATCACAGTTGACGGTCTACTGTAACTTAAAATACAAATCTCTTTTGTGAAAATTCTAACTGAACTGAAACCTGACAGACCTATTGGAGCTTCTTGGACAGCATGACTGCAAATGTGTAATCAACATAAATGCAATCACTAATTGGTCAACTCAGTTCTCCTTGCAACAAACTAGACAATATAACACATTTACACTTTAGTCTGTTTTCATGAAGTAAGAGGATCAAATGAGAGTCAGGTTAGTGTGTTGTGTCATTGAATGTTTTTGTAAGGTCAGAACCTAGTAGGTCCTATGCCCCTTTGAATAGCAATACGATGCCTTTTTTTGGGGTCTGGAGAAAAGCTTTTTTTTTTAAACATATTTGATCACTTTTACGAAAACTGCCTAAATATCAGGTCGATTGGTCTGGAAGGTAAGTGTAATTTACACAAGTTTCATCAAGATCAAAAATGGTTATGCAAAGTCAGTTTGTTTAAATAAAATGGAATGACCCAATAACACTTTTAAAACAATCTTAATCGAAATGTACTTTTAAATAAAATGAACTCGGGGGTTAATCAAAAGTATAGTTTTCAAAGCCTCCAAAACTCTTTGTCATTTAATTGCTCGTGAAAGTTTTTAAACTAATGCTGAACTTTTGCAAGTTAAATGACATACCACAAAAATGTATCAAATATTTTTAAATAAATGCAAAGAAAATAAGTTGTGTAATTCGCATTCTGAACATGATGATTAGTTGCGAGACCGATCCCCTAAAACCTACACATAGGTTCTACAGTGAGCACTAAGAGAAGTACATTTTTAAAAAATCATAAAGAAACCCATTATTGTTATTACAGCCCTAATAAGTCTAAGTCAGAAGTAACATGACCGCGATGACCGAAAACTCTCGGATGCTTTAGAATAATTGATAAAACACATAAACGTGTACCACATGAACGCCGCTGCTGCACGCGAGAGATGAAACTTTATAAGCAACTGCTGTCCAGCGCCGTGCATCCCAAACTCCGTGTACCAGTCTACGCTGCCCAGAGGCTGCCGACAACAGCCTCGGCCAGTAAGCCATTCCAATTTGAGCACGCAGGTTGATTTCGCCTCGCTGCCTGCTTCGCCGTAACGCCAAGTCAGAAACCCTTTAGCTGCCGGCGAGCAACACAAACTCAATGTCAGTGCAGATATGGAAAATGGTGCCCAATACAGCGCCTGAATAAAAACTGCTCAAACTTTATCATATCGTGCCTTGCTCATGCGTGACAGCAGAGCTGTATGCTTTATACACTAATACATTTAGTATAATTATGGTCATCTTTAAAAATGACCAGTTTTAAAATATTTTAGGCAGGTTCATAACTGCATATACTAAAAGTCGTCACGGAAGGGGTCCTTCGGAAAGCCCCATAGCCGGAAAAAAACTGTACGGTCTGATTAAAATGTTTTGAAATTGGGAATACATTAATGGGATTACTTTTCTTTAAGATTAAGAAAAAAGACGTATGTCGAAAAACGTGTTACAAAATGATGTACTAAGTGCAATTGTTGAACTTGGCTTACTGAACAAGCGGACACAATAATAATTTATAGGTGATTTTGTTTTTATTTGGTATGCAAAGTAACATGTTGACCGTGTTTCGATTTACGTCTCTGGGTGCAATTGAGTTTTGTGTTCCAGTTTAACGATTATACAGTAAAACCAATGATTATTAACACGCTTCATAAAAGTGAGTAAGAAGTGCCTATATGATATAAACATTATAAATCCTGATATAAATATTCTACTTAAGACTATGGACACTGCCTCCGTACCAATAAATGACATTCTAATTTTGGTTACTGAGTAGTATTTTATTTTACTAAATTCATAGGGATGCCAATAATTTCGACCCCTCAAGAATATTTAAAATAAAACTAAACAAAGCGGAGCGTGTTGTGAAATCCCACGCTTTCTAGTTGGTTTTAGTATCCAGGAAGTGTATTGTTGCTATTCATTGCTTCCTGTTCCCTAGTGGTATGAATAGGACTGTACACGCCTATAAAATCCCTTTGGCATCCAGCGTTCGCTGTTCCACGAAGCGATCTTATAAAATCGAGGATTATTTGTAATAGCCTCGCTTGAGTTAGCCTAACAGTTCACTTCAGGCTCATTGAGTTTCACTTAAACAAAATTCAGGTGTATTTAATCTCCGCTAATTCAAGCCAAGCTTGATAAGCGAGGCTCGTGCGCGTCCACGCGATATAAAAGGCAGCCTTGTTAATCGATGCTGGATAAGTAAGAATGGAAACTAAGGAAAGGGCTGCGTTTTTTTCGCAGGCGGAGCAAGAATTATTATTACAAGCCTATGAGGACTACAAAGCTATAATAACTAGAAAGGGGAACACGAGCTGTATTATCAAAGCTCGTGAGGCTGCATGGCAGAAAATAGCTGACAAGTTAAATGCGTAAGAACATGATTTTAGTAACTTTTGTGTTAAGGATGTCAAACTATTTAACAACTAAATGAGAACAGTTTCAAGCCTTCAAAATGTATAGTCATTAAAATTTCCTTTTACATATGCATTTTGTTACCAGTTGTAAGGTACTTTAAGGTTATTTTAACACATTGATAAACAGGACAGCATGTTAATTATATGGGTTCATCTTGGATAAAAAGTGATATATAATTGTAATTATTAATATAATTATTAATAATGCTTGGTTTCAGGAGCAACATGAGTGGAACGAAAAGGTCCTGGCAGCAAGTGAAGAATGCGTCATTATTGGCATACGCTCCTGCTGCAGTATTGCCACATTATGCAAAACTGCACAGGCTACTACAATGTCACACGCTCTGTCTGGTGTAACTCTGAGATGCCGCAGGCAGTTAAACCTGGATTTTAACTGTCCAAATGTCATTTCAATGCGTGCCCTTGTCTTACAATGGGCATGGTTGAAATGTCTTTCTGCTTGTGTTGCAGGATCTGTATATGGTGTGAGAAGAAACGGTAGACATGGGTATCCTCTGTCACCAAGCAGCACACCAGGAAAAATTCCTATAATGGAAAGTAGACACATTAGACTGTAGTATAATAAACTATAGTATATTTGTGAATTTTAGTTGACTTGCCTTGTCTGAGGCTTTGAGCCAGTGAAGACTCGAAAAATTCTGGCATCATGTACTGATCCTGGCCATTTTGCCACAATGTTTGAAATTAGATGTTCAGCAGTGCATACCATCTGAAACATTTTAGGAAATGGTAATGACATACATTGCTAATGTTGGACGACTACACTTTCACCTCTTGTATATAAATGTGAGATATTATCAGTACTTACCTGTACATTAATACTGTGATATGATTTGCGGTTTATGTAATCAGGCTCTGTTGGACCTGCTGGAGCCTTTATCCTCACGTGTGTACAGTCAATGGCTCCAATGACGTTAGGAAAGCCTGACAAATTAAATTCAGTTACTTATCAGGTAATGATTTATGTGCTGTAAATGAGTAGATGTTTAAAGATTAAGCACCATTAATTCCAAAGAAAGTTTCCTTAATGGCAAGAATTCCTCGGTGGCCAGGAAAGGTAATGAATATATTTAAAAGGCCTTTAATGCAACGCAAACCTTCCTGATTTCACGGCACACTGTAGCTTTGCTTAAATGTTCAGCATCCCCCACACTGTACAGAAATGAACCACTGGCAAAATAACGCAAAGCGATACACAAAGACTGTGCAACCGTAAGGGCTTTAGAGCGACGTGTGATTTTAGAAATGTAAGGTTCCAATAACTGACACAAATATGCAATACTGTGTCTACTAAATCTATAGCGCTCGTATAAATAATCATCCGCAAAATGCAACGGATCTATCCTGGGCCGAAGTAATTGTGGAACCTGTTGCCTTAAAGCTCTACGAATGAGCCTCGCTCCCTCATCAACTGGATTATGAATAAATGGGCACGCCATGGTTATTCATGTAAAAGCCTTCAATGCACTCCTTGTCATTTTATACTTTCTAAGTAATTAGAATCGCCTGCATGTAATCTGTAATAATTTTATATTGGAGGGTCGATGTGTGCGAAAGAGGGAGTGAACAGCAGCAGAATAATCCCAGCCCCGCAGAATGTCGTGCTGTGACATCACATGGCTTGTCCAATCATATTCATCAAACTAAGCTAAGCTTCACAACTAACCTGCCACAGAGCAGGCTTGTCCAAGAGCATATGTTGGCATAGTAATTAAGCGGAGCTTCAGGTTAGCCTCGTTCGTGGAACCGAATTTTGAGAAATTAAACCGGGATTATCGAAATAAACCTGGATTTTGAGGTTAGCTCGCTTCGTGGAACAGCCCTCAGGTCAAAGATGTTTATTGATAAACACAGATCAGGCAGCATGTATAGAATAATGAATAAACCATTGAATATACAACTAAACACAGTCACAGTGATAAAATGTTTCAGTAGTTTGGAACAGTTGCACAATTGCCAAGAGAACGCCGCATGGGTCTTCATGCACAGTAAGGAAGACGGAGAAAGACATCATAAAAATTTCCAATTATCACAATTTCAGAAGTGTATAGTTTAGTGGAATCTTAAGGTTATTAATATTCAGAATCGAGTGTTGCACATCACCTCCATGTCAGCAAGGTTTTGAAAAATACTGCATGAAAGACATCACCATTTTTAAGCAAATTTTCTTCATACAGTACACTATAAGCCTTCAAATTGCAGACTCTCAGCTGTGGGATATAACTCCTCTTTGCTTTTCTTTGTGCCTCGAACTAGAAGACACCATGTGCTGATCCACACTTCTCACGAGCCAACAGCTGGTCATACTCCATACACCATTAGATTCATATGTCCCAAACTTGTTTTCCTCCTTAAACATGGTGTTACACTCAATCATTTCCAACACATCTCCACACTCAATTACTCTTCTTTCCCTCAATATTCCTGGTACTGAAGCAAAACCTCCCTGATAACCATCAGCATGGGCTCCAACATGCCCATTCAAACCATCCCCCATTGCAATCTCCTCTCCCTGGGCTCTGCAGGTGTCACCTTCATAAGTTTGGTCCAAACATCATCTGTGAGGCACTTGCTGAGACAATGCTCATCAGTTGTATGCTAACAGTCAGCTTAATGAATACAACATTTTGGTGATAATGATGCATGAAGATGACCTTACTGAGCTGAGCTTAATGAAATAAGATCAAAAAGTGAATTTATGGCCATGCACACCATAAGTATGTTTGATGATAAAAGAGGACTGCATATGTAGAAAAACACCTGATATCCATAATAAAATACTTTGGTTGGCCATTAATGGTTCTATTCCAAGAACTCTTCTTACCACTTAATTCTACTAAGTACCAGGATATTTTAGCCCAAAAACTGGTTACCTCTGCCCATAAGTTGAGACTTCATTACAGCCTTTCAATAAGACTTTGTCCCCAAGCAGATATTAAAATCAACACAGAAATTAATGTTTTGCAGACCTGAATCCTGTTGAAAAACTGTAGGGTTGTGGTCCAGGGTCCCTCCAGCCTTCTCACACTTTATTGGATTAGTTTCAGTGCTATTATCCTTTCAGTAAATATTAATTGTAGGAGTGCCAATAATTTTGAAATCTATATTTTGAAGAAATCAATCAATGTTTCATGTATTAAAATAAAAATATACTGGTTCCCCATATAACTGTGCCCAAAATATGTCTTTTTGTGTTTCTTGCATACATTTATTTTTGTTCAGTTTTATGAAGGGGGCGTATACTTCTTGAGTTGACTGTATGTGACTGGAGTCCAGCCACGTGCAAATGTTCGCTGATGGCACTGCTATCGTGGGCTGCATCAGGAGTGGGCAGGAGGAGGAGTATAGGAACCTAATCAAGGACTTTGTTAAATTGCGTGACTCAAACTACCTACAACTGAACACCAGCAAAACCAAGGAGCTGGTGGTGGATTTTAGGAGGCCCAGGCCCCTCCTGGACCCCGTAATCATTAGAGGTGACTATGTGCAGAGATTGCAGACCTATAAATACCTGGGAGTGCAGCTGGATGATAAATTGGACTGGACTGCCAATACTGATGCTCTGTGCAAGAGAGGACAGAGTCAACTATACTTCCTTAGAAGGCTGGCGTACTTCAACATCTGCAATAAGATGCTGCAGATGTTCTATCAGACGGTTGTGGCGAGCGCTCTCTTCTATGCGGTGGTGTGCTGAGGAGGCAGCATAAGGAAGAGGGACACCTCACCCAAATAACACATGTTTTCCAGTTTGGTACCTCTGACTAGCCAATCGGTACAGGTCCTTTTCTTCATCCTTAGTGTCCAGCTTCTCATACAACTTATCATACGCCTTTTCTTTAGCCTTTGCCACCTCTCTCTTCACCTTGCACCTTATCTCCTTGTACTCTTGTCTACTTTCTGCATCTCTCTAACCATCCCACTTCTTCACCATCTTCTTCCTCTGTATACTCTCCTGTATGTCCCCATTCCACCAACAGGTTTCCTTTTCCTCCTTCCTCTGTCCAGATGTCACACCAAGTACACATCTTGTTGTCACTATTTCTACTTCTGCAGTTGCCCAGCTGTCTGACAACTCTTCACTGCCACCCAGTGCCTGTCTTACCTCCTCTCTAAACTCAACCTTCCAGTCTTCCTTTTTCAACTTCCACCATTTGATCCTTTGTTCTGCCCTCCCTCTCCTCCTCTTCTTCTTGATCTCCAGCATCATCCTACAGACCACCATCCTCTGCTGCCTGACTACACTCTCCCCTGCCACCATTTTGCAGTCTTTAATCTCCTTTAGATTGACTGTTCTGCATAGGATATAATCTACCCGTGTGCATCTTCTTCCACTCTTGTACGTCACCTTATGTTCAACTCTTTTTTTAAAGTACATATTCACCACAGCTATGCCCATCCTTTCTGCAAATTCCACAATCCTCTGACCTTCTTCATTCCTCTCCTTGACACCATACTTTCCCATCACCACCTTATCTCCTCTGTTCCCTTCACCAACATGTCCATTGAAATCACCACCAATCACCACTTTCTATCCCTTGGGTACATTGTCCATCACCTCATCCAACTCACTCCAGAAATTTTCTTTCTTATCCATCGAACACCCAACTTGCGGAGCATATGCACTAACAACATTCATCATCACACCTTCAGTTTCCAGCTTCATAATCATTACTCTGTCTGATACTCTTTTCACCTCCAAAACACTCTTGACATACTGTTCCTTCAGAATAACACCTACTCCATTTCTCCTCCCATCCTCACCATGATAGAACAATTTGAATCCACCTTCGATCCACCTGGCCTTACTCCCCTTACATTTAGTCTCTTGTATGCACAGTATATCAACCTTCCTTCTCTCCATCACATCAGCTAACTCTCTTCCCTTACCATTCATACTGCCAACATTCAAAGTTCCTACCCTCAGTTCCACTCTCTTTACCTTCCTCCTGTCCTCCTGCCTCCAGACATGTCTCCCCCCTCTTCTTCTCCTTCTTAGGCCAACAGTAGCCCAATTTCCACCAGCACCCTGTTGGCTAACAGTACTTGTGGCAGCCGTTGTTAACCCGGGCCTCGACCGATACAGTATGGAAATTTGTATCGTTGTCTGTATATTGATCTGGCAAAATTTTACACCGGATGCCCTTCATGACGCAAACCTCCCAGTTTATCCAGACTTGGGACTGGCACAAAGAAACACACTGGTTTGAACATTCCCCTCTGTTCTTGAAATACTAGATTTTAAGTGATGGATGCCCAATCCAAAGTGCAGTATAGTGCTCAAGACCACTTATTGTAATGCCACCTCTTTTGATTTTTGCTTTTTATTGTGGCAGACCCCGGCTGGGGGTCTTATAGGTCTCATGTAGCCTTCGCTATATTTTCAAGGGGAGCAGCCATGGAGTGTGCAATACCTCCCCCAGGATGCTAGATGGCAGCCCCCCTGGGTTGGAACGGTGCCTCAGTGTCCCGCAGGGCTCCATGGGAATTGGAGTTGGGTGTAGCCCTGTTGGGTCCTGAAGGTGCCGCCAGGGAGTGCTGCAGCTGGGACTCCTGAGCCCTTATGAACGGTGTATTCGCCACACCCAGAAGTGCAGCCGGACCTCGGCAGTCAACCACCTGAAGGACTTCTGGGTAGATTCTAAAAGGGGCCAGCAGCCAACACTCAAGGGCAAGAGTTGGGAGAAGGAGGGTGAAGGTTGACGGAGAGGAGTGGTGATTAAAGGAGAAGAGTGTGGCGTTTTGTGTGGTGATTTGGGACTGTGTTGTTCCTGTGGGACACAGGGAAAACGTGCCCCACAGGTGAAGAAAAATAAAAGATTAATTGTTTTTATAAATGCCTCCAATGTGAGTCTGTGTCAGTTCCTATATAGCACCTTTTGTTACACTGGCATCCCAGATGAGACACTCTGCCTGTTCCAAGGCAGGGACCCATTAAAAAATAATTGTGTAACGACCTGGCACAGCAGTGCGAGGCACCAGCACAGCAGTGAATGGAGTGCCCCAGAGACACACACATATTTTTTACATATATATATATATATATATATATATATATATATATATATATATATATATATATATATATATATATATATATATATATATATATATAGTGGAGGCTGACCCGGACACAGACAGGCAGACACCATCTTTGTCACTCAAACACACGTTTATTTACACTAATATTTACAATAAGTGCACCACAAAACCTCCAAAGTCCTGGCCACACAATGCTTTTCTCTCACTCTCTTCAGGCCGCCTCCTTGCCTTCTCCAGCTCAGTCCTCTCCGCTCCCGACTCTCGCCCCGAATGAAGGGAGGCGGCCCCTTTTATCCACACTTGGATGTGTGGCAATCTCCCGCTGACACTCCCCAGTGTGGAGGAAGTGCCAGCTGTTCTCCCGGAAGCTCTCCGGGTGTCCCTGCTTCTCTTCCCCCCAGCACTTCCTGGTGTGGCGGAAGTGCTGAGGTCCAGGGTCCCCAAGGCATTGGGGCACACCCTGGCGGTGACCATGGGCCCCTACAGGGTGGGGCTTCCACGCCCTGAACCCGTGGCCCCCAAGTGATCCCAGATGGGCACACGCCCACTTCCGGTCCTCCAAAGCGTCCCGGCCAGGTCGTGGCCCCTGGCACCCTTGACTATATATATATATATATATATATATATATATATATATATATATATATATATATATATATATATATATATATATATATATATATATATATATATACACACACATACATACATACATATAGATGGCATATCAAGATCTCCTTTGGTGTCTAATGTTATTCGCGGAATATACAGTATATATATATATATATTACCTTTCTTGTCACTGTTAAAATTTGCATCGCTTCTCCGTGATCATAAATGTACACCTGACCAAATTGTGTTTTCTTTGAAATTAAACTTGTCATTGCCAAAACTGTTGCGGAACCACAGATTCTCATAGCGTATGGTCCATTATTGTGTAAATCTACGTTTTGTGCATTGGATGATGCGAAGGCGAAAAGACTTTGTTTTCTGCTCTTTGCCTTTTATTTCTGACCTCGCTTTGTCCTGCTATTTTTTCAATTACACCTGGTCCTGATGATTAATTTTCTTTTGTTTGCACTAATGCTATCTTGACTGTCTTTTTTTATACTGTTGTGACTGACATAATAAAGTGTCACAAAAGTTTTACTTCAACAATCACCGACTTCGTAGCCCCAAACACAACTTTCTAGCACCCTTTCCAACCCCTCCTCTCCCGTGTCCCACCTCCCCCCTACCACATCAATCAGTACCCAACTATTAGTCTTCCGTGCTGTACTCCGCCCTCCCTCAATCAGGCTAAACAGTCACTTAAAACAAAAATGGCTTCAACCTGGCTAGGACGCTACAACACTTTTGATACTGCTTTCATATTGTTTACCTTTCTCTGCATGTGTATTGTGCCATCGTTTGTTTGAGCCTTTCGAATTCCACTGCTTTCATAATCTCTTATCTGCCATTTTTTCTCTCCAACGCTTTTGGGTCTCTTTTCTACACGCTGTTCTTTCTTCTTTGCTTAGTCATTGACATTTCATCTAGAACGTTTTGTCCTTATATGCTTTATATGTGCTGAGAGCACAGGATCTGTGTGTGCTACGTTCCTTTACACGACTGAGTGTTTTGCTGGCCGTGCTCTTATTTGATATTGTTTGTGTCGCGGGTCTTTTAAGTGTCTTCCGAGAACTTCCAAGAAAATCACGTCTCATTGCCCCTGCTTTTCCTTTCCATTTTTTTTTGGACCCTGATTCTGAAAAGGACAGAACTTTATTTTGCAAATATAAGAAAGCTTGCATTTTGAGGATTATGGTCTTTTGCCTTGTTTCAAAAAAAACACCCCCAAACCCCCCCCCGCACATCAAATTGGCATATAGGCAATCCAAAATCATGATGCCCTCTGGTTTTCTAATTTACTATGTGATATGCACACCCATTAACCCACTATCAGTGTTTTTATGTTACAATACTTGTTATTATAACATATGGACATGTGTACAGAAACCAGTCAAGTGCCAAAGGTTCTGTACTGTATACCTGAAAGGAGGGGTAAGAAAATTGACTAACCAGGATGGCTGAGGTCTTTAATTATGTCATTTGCCTATCTAAAGCAACTCTTGGTGTATATCTCCAGCTAGATACTGGTAATATTTTGTGCCATCTTCACTACCTACTGCAGTGCTTGATGCTCTCAAATTGAGCAGGTGCTGTACCAAGGATGCAAGTATGGACTCCAATGTGCACCTGTAGAAGTTTGTGAAAACAGTTGGAGACATGCAATCTTCCCTTAGGCATCTATAGTGGCATTAGTGAGACTTTTTAAAAGAAATGTGTTGTTCCCACTTCAATTTGTCAGTGATAGTCAATCCACGACATTTAAAACTGCTCACTCATTCAACAGCATCACCACAGATGTAGACGTTCGTGGACTCTGCTATATACTTTCTGAAGCCTTTGGTCAGCATCTAAGTTTTGCTGATATTAAAGGTAAGACTGTTATCCTAGCACCACTTTGTCAGCAGATAAACCCTGTCTTGTCATTGTTAGTGATAATGGCTTATGATGGTGGGTATTTTTCTTAAATGTTTTGAGACTAGCTCCTGGAAGTTGTTTCTTTTTATTCTTCTTTAAACTTACATTATTGTCAAAATTCATATTATTCATGAGAAATATGAATTTAATTTAATAATTGAAATTATTACAAATTGTTCCACCTAATTATCTTACTTTTCAAAAATGCACAACTGAAAAGCAAAATGAGGATGACCAGTGTGTGACCGTTTACTATAAATCAGTATTTATTTGTCTTCTTGCCATGGTGTGATGGCATTTTTTAAATATTCAAGCATCTACCCAATGTGAGGTTTTCAAATATGTGTATATTTGTAAGCAACATGAAACATACTATAAGCTATCTTTTGTTATTTTTTTCCCATTGTAACAATTTATAACAAAACGGTTCCACGCAAGTGAATGTATAATGTGCTCTTTAATTTAAGGAGGTAAAAGTTAATCCAGATTATAAAAAAACACTAAGCAACTTTAATTAGAAGCAACAGATAAAAAACTAAAAACAGGGCCATGACATTTTATAATTAAATGACCCACCAAAGTCACCACCATTGTGACATAAAACTGAGATTATAATCTTGAATCCAGGATAACAAAGCGTCAAGTGCTCAGTTTTAAATTCAACACTCAATTGTAATCAATAGCGCAGAGAACAGTTTCATTATTATTTGCATTTTATTCATGCACAGCACCTTACAGTACATGGATTACTGTCAAAATTTAACACAAGTACATTCACAAGCATAAAATACAAGTTTACTTCAAATTAACATTTCACATATTATTGAAAACAATTACACAGTTGCATTTATTTCACTGTACATGTATATTATGAGTATTATACATAACTTACCAATGTAGAAATGGAATAAAAAATAACTCCATGTAACACTTTGAACAGTGTATTAACTCTGCATTTATAAACAAAAAATACAGTATATTTACCCTTAGATAAAGCATGCCTTTTGTGTATTTAGGTTTGGATAGATTTTACGATAGTTCAAATAGTAAATAATTCCAGTTATAATGATTATTGTATTATATTTTAAAAAACACACACACAAAATACATTTTTATGTTTGTGTTTTCTTTGAGGCTAGAATAAATTCTAAAATCGGGACATGCACATTTTCATTTAAATAACTGAGGTACACATGATTTATTCTGTACATGAACATTTAAGAAATTCCCATCATCTGAAGATGCCAAATATATCATGGCTAACACACTGAGAACAATACTTTTCAGGAGACAGGTGTTTATTTTATTGTTCTTTTAAATCATTGCTTTTAACCCATTTCCTAAGTAAAGTGCAACACATCTAAGCTAAATGTAGTTTTCTGTGCAATAATTAAGCTGCTAGGATAGCATTAAATAAAAGTGCAGCCTAACAGCTAATATCATTTGATTGCTTCCTGAGGTAATGGTTAATTATCAGGGTGCTAAATATTATAGCAGGCTCAAGCATTTGCTACTGTCATAAAAACTGTTTAAATATGGACATAATTAGTATATTAGATTAACTATACATTTTAATTAGGTCATTCAATTTTTGGGGAAAAAGGCAAATCAGTGTGATAGCATGTACCTGCTGTATTAATCTCTTATGACAAAAGTGATTTTTTAAAGCATAATTAAATTGGATGAATTTAATATAAAGCAGGTTTTTGAAACATTGATCTTCACAGAGGTATATACTTTAAAATCTTCAAACCAATTTATGGTCAGAAGAAGCCAAAGATTAATTTGGTATCAAAAGGCAGCAATGCACTGTGGGCGCTATAGCTGATCTGAACACATATATATTTGTGATTTGACAAAAATTGAATATTACTGTAGCCAGATCATTTTTTAAACATTGTTTCAGTTATTTTGCATGAGATTTATCTTTTCGAAACAAAACAGCAACTGCCCTTTTCTCACACTATAGGAAAATTACCCCACTGCATTTGTAGTGTTCTTTGCACTGGCTGCATGGTTATACTGCAATTTCAGCCTCTAACATATTCATTTTGCTGTCAACCATTAGAGACTTTTAAATGTGGTAAACCCTTTCCTACATTTAACACAACAATGTGTAGTTTCACACTAAATACTAGTTTGAACTTCAGTATATTCAGTGCATTGTCAGTTTTCATAAAGGGAATGTTTTAGCTCTTCATAAATACTTCAAAATAGAACTCAGGTCTTCTCAATATTGAATTCATCTCCAAATAAAGTGTCTTTTCAGTTTACTGTCAAAAAGGTTAACATAAACCAAGTGTACTAAAAAAATTGTATAAATTTAACATTAAATGCCATGCTCTTTTAATACAAGGCAAGTAACAAAATAAAATTAGGGAAAAATAGCTTTAATTTTCATAAAATATTGTCTTTCAAAGTGAAGATGGAGTTCACTACATGCAAACAACATAACAATCTTGTACCCTGCAGTGATATTTATACTAAAAATTTACAAAATGTAATAAGTCTCAAATTTACTCTGTATCGTGTTCTCAGACCTACTGTATCTGACATCTGCTGCAAGTCATTACTGCTGAAGAGATCAGATGGTGGCATTAACTTCTCACTTCTCACAAACATCAGGCACAGTTTGCTTGCGTTCCGACATCCTTGCACATTTTGGGCAAGTGGTAGAGTTGTCATAGTAACAGTCTCTGGAAGCAAAAAACAACATTGTAAATCCTTTAAATAAAATATTTATAGTTAAAATGCATCCATTTATGAAACACAAAATTCAGATACAGCATGAAGAACTACTGTATTGCCACAATACAGGATAATCACACTGCCACCAATGGTACTGGCCCGATTTAGTTATTTACAAGGAAATAACTGCAACATGTTTTACAACATTTTGTTAAATTATGACAGGAGACCTATTTCAGGGTCTTTAAATTTAGGGACACGGATAGGTTTTGTAATATTTTCAGATAATTTTCCCAGTTTTTATGCTCACATAAAATTAAGGAAGAGAACACAAAAACTAGTATTATTATAAAAAATAATTTTGCATTTTAGTTAATTACATTTGTAAACACTAAAAAATCTGAAGTTAATATATACACAGAAATAAGTGCCAGAAATAAAAAGGAAAAATATTTGCACTTTATAGACAAATGAAACTTTACACCTCAATCTCTTGTGTATGTAACAATTTTTAATTTGTCTGTCCTTGTATAGAATTGTGGCTATGTTAAGGGACAGTAGAATATTGTACATATGTTATGTAAAAAATAATTTTGTAAAATTGAACAGCAAAGGAAAATGTTAAAATATGCTTCTCTACTGACCTGTGGAAGACTGCAGAACAGTCCTTGCACACTGATGTGTGGCTGTCAAAAGGAAATAAGATGTCTCCTTCCTTGCACAATTCACAAACAAACCCCTTGGCTTGACACTTCTAGAACAAGTAGATGACTTTTTGTTTACAGTTGTATGTTAGGTCTTAATAATATTTACATTACAAAACAACTCTCGTCTATTCAATACAGGTACTGTAATATATATATATATATATATATATATATATATATATATATATATATATATATATATATATATATATATATATATATATATATATATATATATATATATATATATATATATATATATATATATATATGTGTGTGTGTGTGTGTGTGCATGCAAGTCAAGATTAGCATGAGATTTGCTGTTGAACAGTGCCTAAAGTAGCCCTGAACGTAAATATACAAACAAAAAACACACAGTGCAACAGTCTCTTTCAGTATAGGTTCTGCAAGAAAAAAAACATTTTGATCCATACATTTTAGGAGAAATTAGTTAACTTTTCCTTACTGGACCACTCTACAGTGAGTAATTAAAATGAGAGTTTTTTGCAGATATGGATACTTGAGATGCAAGCTAAAAAAAACAGAAAAACAAAAGTATCTCATATCCATATTGTAATTGGGAATAGGGTTGTACATCTAATTAGATGCTGTAATATTTAGAGGAAAAGAGTTTAGGAAAATGTCACTGTGCAGTCTTACCTCACAGTCCAGTTTGATGTGCTTTGCAAATGTTGTGTGGATTTCTGTTAAAGAGCAACTTAGGCGGCCACTATAAATATCAATCAGATCCTGTAGAGAATACATTTCATCATTCTCCACAAAATGCTGGCGGTCCTGCAACTAAGAGAGAGTTATACTTTATTATGTATTTACAGTAATTGTTTGAATGCCTATAAACATTTAATTCTACAATAAAGCTAAAAAAATATTACTGTGATGTTTTTTCAAATCAAATTTGTTAAACCAACTGTAAATCTGATCTTGGAAGACACTGGTGTTCATGAGACCCAAATACTTAAATTGGTAAACTCCTGTTCTTTACTGCATCTCTGCCCTGCTCATCTTAACACTCGGTGTTTCAACTCACTTCATGGGTATGAATGTGGCTAAGAAATATTAAAATGCTAAACACTCTTATAAATGCTGTAGCATACCACTCCTTCTTAGGTATATCTTCAGTAGAGACATTGTGGAGCCTTATTTAATTTTAAAAATAGTGCTTTCCCACTTCACAAAAGCTAGATGCTGGGTAGGCTGAATTGAGACAGGCTGAAAATTGTTAGTCATACTGTTTAAAAAGCCCACTAAAAAAGAAAGAAATGAATGGTAACTGCATACAAACTGCTGCACTTGTAAACAAGCAGCCTTTTGATCATGTCAGATGAAAGATAATAACACCAAAGGCAGTTTCAAAACACAATTTAGGATAGGATTTGTCAAGCATTGAATCAATTACCTAATTTTATGTTATTTTTGCATTCTTAGACCTTAGTGTGAAAGTGACCATTGCTGATTTTTTTGATTTGAAATACTTAATTAATCCCCAAGGAGAAATGGTCTTTTCACATGACCTTTGGAGGTCAGAGCACAGGGTTAGCCATTGTACAGCTCCCCTGGAGCAATTTTCAGATATGCAGATCTATAAGCTGAAAACTGTCAAAGTGTACATGTATGTCAACTGAATGGCACATTTACATTAAAAATTGGTTTCCAAATTCACGCTACTGTATATACAATAGACCTTTGTTTTGATTTAAGCAATTATAAATAAAGTTATTATTTTTAAATATTAGCAGGCAGTGCACTATCACATGGGTTTCTTCTGTCCCTTGTTGTGCATGTTGTGTATTTGATTAAATGTTACAAAAAGTGTTGCTTACATTCTTTCGGTTTTATATAACATCATTATAAATCCCCTCACGATTGTTTCTACCAACATTAGATTACAATAATCAGCACGAAGGACTATAAACACCTGTGTCAGAAACTGCACATGGTAACTGACAATACTAAAAATCATAAGTATGGAATCATGGCATTGAAAAACATTCAGTTTTAGAAATTTAAAACAAATCATAATTCATGACACATTCCATTACACAACACTGTATATCTTTTTTTAAATGTTTAAAATCAAATATGCCTTAAATAAAGTGTCAATGACATTTTGCAAGAAATCACAGTAACTATCTTAAAAATATCAGGTGGAGATTAACTGGCTGGTTTTCCAAAACACATTCCTTCAGGTCTGCACAGAGCACATTAAGTCATGCATATGTGATATGTGTCTTCTCCCCCCCACCCAAAAACACAGTAGTGCCTGCGAAGAATGCTAGAAGAAATAAAGATTTTTCTATTAGATGAAGGAAATACTAATAAAATGACCACAAGGTGGAGATGTTAAGCAAGAAAAAAAAAATGCTTTCATTTAATACTATCATACCTGAAGCAACAGTCTGGCCTCCATAGCTTCTTTGCAAGTTATAAAATATGGCTTCATGAGAAGGATGTCTTGACGAAGTTTCTTTAAAAGAGGAAGTAAAACATCATAAGTGATTTAATAAATATTATACAGTATATTATATAAAATAACCAGAAGTAAACAAGAACAAAAGCAAAGGCAAGAGAATTAAGCCATCTGAAAGCTTAATTCTCTTCTCTCTAAAGCTGCAGTAATAGGTTATCCAAAACCCAGTGTCACTCCTGCATCTCAGGACCATTTTATTAAAAGTGCAGACACTCAAACTTTTGACACATCATCTTAGTCCTCCTCTTAAACACAGCTGAAATGCAGGTTTAGCAATCCTATTATTTATAGACTCATTTGTAAAATGAAATGAATAACTGGTAACTTATGGCTAGAGAAGTTATAATTTAATTTTTTCTGTGCTTTGAATGTGATGACTTAAATATACTGCTGCCACATACTGAGTTTTCTTCTTTGTAGTCACAGCTGCTGGGGCAGGCTCTGGCCCCATAATTCTGTTCATAAAACAGATGGGTGGCAGTCATGAACAGAAATAAATGCAGTGTGTAATGTATAGTTAAAGCCAAATGTAACCCATATAGTTGTTATGCTTTTTTTGCAAATAAGCATCACTTTGACCTTGTGTGCTTCTTTAACATTTTTTGTAAAGATGTAGCAGCCCAGATTTAAAAAAAAAAAGCTGTTTTATTTTGCTTAATTTTAAATATGCTTGGTATCTCTCAGTGATTTGTACATTTACAAAATAACTTGCATCATTTGAAATAATAATTATAATACTTATTATTACAGTATAAATAACTCTTCATCAATACATTGAACTGTAAGCAGGTTCGACACTTTCTTGAAAAAAGCTTGGATACAATTTTACATTTTCTAAACTTCCTTTACTATCCTGTAAAAAAATTATACTTTTTGTTATAACAAAGACATGGATATTATTTCAAACCTATATCAATATATAAGAATTTACTTCTAGATATTCTGATATTACTGGAAACAGGACAGTTGAACTAAATTTTCCTATAAAGAATTAAAGCCGGCCCTCGATGAAATACATTCTCCTTCAGTCTGTAAACAGCATGATCTAATACAGTGTTTCCCAATCTCGGTCCTGGGGGCTCACTGTGGCTGAAGGATTTTGTTCCAACCAGCTTCTGTTTTTAATTGGACTCCTGGGATAATTAAGTGATGTGTTATTTCCCAAGTTCTGTGTTTTGGGAACAATATAGAAATTAGAAAGTTAGGTAGAAGTTTCGTTTTAAAAAAACATGTATATTAAAATGTACCAAGCAGTTATATGGGAATAATGTGTTTTTTTCTTTTTAACGATATTGTCATCTTGATTTTCATTCTACTTTTCTAGGTGTTCTAATTTTTTAATTAAGCCATTATTTACTAATTAGTGGGTCTGATGCTAAAGTAGTTTCAGCCTTTGATTTTTCAGTGTTTGCCAGCGTGTCTGCTCTGCTCATTTTCAATTGTCATTAATAAGAAACAACAAAGGGGAAAAAACTGCACAGAGAAAGGGCAAAATATAATGAAATCAAGAGAATTAAGCATTTAACACTAGAATTACCAGAGCCTATGAAAAAACTTGTAAATCCGTCCCACCTTAAATCGCTTCTTAAAATCGTTCACAGCTCTCCACCAGCGTCTTTTGTCATCTAAATGTGCTGATAAAAATCAGGCTGCAAAGCAGTTGGCTATTCCATCCCCCCACCGACTTAGAACATGCACAAACTTCTCCCAGATCATGCCTTGATTGATTTTCTGGGAGTGAAATGGAGTTTTAGACTGGAAAAAATACACCGTTGTTTGGAACACACGCATTTCATGTCTATTCGGTTTCTACAGTAATCTGTGTAAACACATTGTTAAAACAGAAATGTGTTTTATATTCTACTAGTAGATGACAAAATGTAGGCATAAACTATATAATGTATGAAGCCTGAAGTATCACACAAATACTTTCACAAAAGCTACAAATCTAACACAGCAATTGCGCTTTTATTCAAAAATATAACTGCAGAAACGACATGCAACATTGACACCCGTTTATTATGACTGCCTCTGTAGCGCAATAGAATCAGCCGCAGACTGGGAATCAAAAGGTCGCAAGTTCGATCCTGCACCACTCCGTTTTGAGAAGTAAACTGCTCTTAATCTTACTATTTTAGACTAAAAACATACATTTGATTTCAGTCTGTAACAGCCGGTGTAATTTATGATGCTTGTGAAGGTTAGCTTTGTTTTTTTTTTTAGTCAGTTTTATTATCTCAGCCGTGTTCACAAGCCCAAACACACCCCACCCCCCATATCTGATACTGCTGTTTTCACATAGACGCGCTGTAACAGAGGTAAACTCAGCTCCCTTCTACAGCAAGAATGCACATACCATTGCTTGCATACTAAAGTGTCAGCAGGCACTTTTCGTGGCATTACACACAGTTTTGAGCATGCCCTCTGCACACTACTTGTGACTTTAGGTTTTAGGAAGTAAGTAAATAAATAAAGGTAAATCGTGTCATAAAATGATTTCTTCAAAACGTCGAATGTTATTTATTTGGCACGGACATGTCTGCATGCACTTTTTGTGGCATTACACATGTATTTTTTGAGCATGTCCGTGCCAAATAAATAACACTGTTCATTTTCAAATAATATTTCATTTCTCTCTATGCTGTGGTTTCTATTACACACCTGAAAGAAAGAGACAAAATGTGAAAACATCATCGCACAAATGCAATATTATTTGAAAACAAACGGCGTCCGATCAGCTGTAAAAGTATGGCATTTCTAAATGTTTGCTTTTTTTCCAGTCTGATTCTCGCAGTCAGACTGTATATTTGTCTCTTATTCAGTGCACGCAAGAACATGCAGGTAGCCAGATGCTGTATGCTACAACATGCTGGCGGTGATCAACGCACATTTTAAAAAAAGAAAGAGACAAATATATGTGATGTTTTGAAGAAATCATTTTATGACACGATTTACCTTTATTTACTTACTTACTTCCTAAAGCCTAAAGTCACAAGTAATGTGCAGAGGTCATGCTCAAAACTGTGTGTAATGCCACGAAAAGTGCCTGCTGACACTTTAGTATGCAAGCAATGGTATGTGCATTCTTGCTCCGATGTAGAAGGGAGCTGAGTTTACCTCTGTTACAGCACGTCTATGTGAAAACAGGAGTATCAGATGCGGGGGTGGGGTGTGTTTGGGCTAGTGAACGCAGCCAAGATAATAAAACTGACTTTAAAAAAAAAAAAAGCTAACCTTTACAAGTATCATAAATTACACTGGCTGTTACAGACTGAAATCAAATGTATGTTTTTATTCTAATAGTAAGACTAAGAGCAGTTTACTTCTCAAAACGGAGAGGTGCAGGATCGAACTCGCGGCCTTTTGATTCCCAGTTGGCGGCAGCTGAATCTATTGCGCCACGGAGGCAGTCATAATAAACAAGTGTCAATGTCGCATGTTAAAGGCGGCTTTTTGTTTCTGCAGTTATATTTTTGAATAAAATTTGTACCTTTGTTAGATTTGTACCTTCTGTGAAAATATTTCTTTTGATATTTGGACTTCAGGCTTCATACATTATATAGTTTATGCCTACATTTTGTCATCTACTACTAAAATATAAAAAACGTTTCTGTTTTAACAATGTGTTTACACAGATTACTGTATAAATGGAACAGACATGAAATGCGTGTGTTCCAAACAACGATCTATTATTTCCACTCTAAAACTCCACTTCACTCCCAGAAAATCAATCAAGGCATGAGCTGGGAGAAGTTTGTGCACGTTCTAAGTCGGTGGGGGGATGGAATAGCTGGCTACTTGCAGCTTTTCTTTTATCAGCACATTTAGATTAACAAAAGACGCTGGCGGAGAGGTGAGAATGGTTTTAAGAAGCGATTTAAGATTGGACGGATTTACGAATTTTTTCGTAGGCTCTGGTAATTCTAGTGTTAAATCTATAGCAAAAGCAGAAATATTTCTAAATGACTTATAAATGTAAAAAACATGCTGCTGTGCTTTTCTGAATGTAGAATAAGAGATAAATAACTGTACCAGCTAATTAAATGAGATGAGTGCTATCAGGTGTTGTCATTGATTAGGAATCTGATTGGAACAAAAACCTGCAGTTTCACGGGGGGCCACAGGACCGAGGTTGGGAAACACTGATCTAACAGAACTAAAAATTGTACAAACTGACATGCTTCTCTGTCAATTCAGACATTCCAAAACATATCTAGGTCAAAATCTCCCTTGTGACAGATTCCTTCAAGCACCTACAGGTATTTCTCTTTGTCACAAGATTTAGGAATGTCTCCAACAATCAAAAATATTTCCTCAGATCATCTTGGGATCAAAATAATCCATGTTTCTCTAAAAACCCTGAACGTGTTCCACTGCTTAATGAAAATCAGCTATTGCACCTTCCATTCTGCTGCTTCAAATGCATCTTATTCTTGCACAGCTGAAATAATCTGACCCCTTGGAATAACATAATGGAGAAATGATTTTCAATTATTTTCTTAAAATAACAAAAATAAATTTACTTTATGAGGAACAATTCATTTTTTTAGAATCCATCACACATTTACCAATGCTTTCCTCAACTAATTGAACATGCAGAACATTTCTAATGATTATGATATTTTAGTATCTTCGTGGTTACTATGGTGGTTATATGAAATCATTCACTCATCTGAATAAGATGTAGTGCTCTATGTCATAAAAACCTGTAATGTATGAACTGCAAAGGAACCATGAAATCAAAAACTTGTTAAATAAAAAGCCTTTACACAGCATCTATATTGCTTTTAAAACTTTTTAGGAATTAAAAATGCACAGTGATATTACATACTTTTTTCTATTTTGGCAACTGTCAGATTAATCAGTAAATATCTTCTAATTGTGATCACAACATGAATTATAGTGCTTTTTGGTGGGTATGATTTCCTGGTTAATTGAGGTAAATTACATAATAAGCAAAATTAAAGTTAAAAGAAAAAACTATTTACTACAGCAAAGTATTCCAAATTAAAACTAAAACTCTAAGCAACATCCATTCTGTTTTATACATGACAGAATCCATTATTTCTTATGAAATTTCCAAACATTCCAAGGCATTAAATGTGTACTTAAACTTTCTTAAATGTGATTGTTCAAAACCAGATATACAGGAATAAACTGGTGTGCACACAAAGCCAGTTTAATGAGCGTTTTAAAAAGCTGAACACTATCTTTGGCTTAGAATTACTGTAGCACATTAATATTAAACTGCAATCTGCTTTTGCTGATAACAACAGATAAGTGACATTTGACCAGTTTCTCATGTTTACTCAAAACTGTTAAAAAAAAAAAAAGATAACATTTAAACATAAAGGTTAAATATGTTTTGTAATACAAGTTAACAGAAGTGCTAAAGGAAGTTACAGATCCATTCTGATGCTTTATTTGGTATAAACAAAAAAGAAATGCATATTGTTATTCTACTTCTTTTCAAGATATGTCATATTATCAATTCATTACTTCTTTATAGGTTTCAGTTTGTTTAGGGTGGTCATATCCCATTCCCAGCAGCTTTGAGAATAAACAACGCTAGAGAGGGCACCAGTCCATCACAGGGTACACTCATGCATGACTAATGCTCAAAAGCTTTCCTTAACTTGGGAGTATCATATTGCAGCGTACCAGAATGAATATGTTAGATGACAGTTCACATGACAATTCATTTCTGAACCGAGTAAAAAAAAACATGAATTCTAATTGCTCATCCTTTATCGGTCATAGACTTTCGATTAAAAACTTTGTTATTTTTAAAAGTGGAAGGTGTTCTCTCTTTCTCTCTATCATAATGAGCTGGGAAACTTGCAGTTAAGTCATGAAAGTGCTAATAGAAAATATGTACATTCTTGTACTAGATCAATTCTGAACAAAAACACATTCTATACACTTCATTCAGATTGTTTAATTTCTGCTGCAAAGCTGCTATACCAACCCAAAAAATGTCTTATTTCAATGCTCCACTTTGAACAGATGGACAGCCAGATAAACACACACACACACATACACACACACACACAAATAGGCCTATTTGTCCCCAGGGAGAAAGTTTGCTTTTTTTTACAAAAGCTTATTAAATAAATAAAATATGCAAACAGATAAATAAACACACACGCACACACACACAAACACTATGGTCTGAACACAAACAAAAATATCTGAAAATGAAGAAAAAATTAAAAAGAAAGAAAACTTCTAAATTGGCAGTCACAGTGAAGCATTATACTATACATGCAGCAGTGGCCAGTACTGGCCCTTCAAAACTCCTACAGACTGGGTTGAAATTCCAGCCTGCTCAATGTTTGTGTTGAGTTTATAAAGTCCATCTAAATGCAAATGTGAGGCTTTCCCGGGTACTCCAGCCTTCCTGCTTAATCCTAAAGATTTGCAAATTAAGTACACTGTAAATTGGTCTCATATGAGTGACTCTGGGTATATGAATGAGTATCTTTTGTCATGAACTGGAGTCCTACTGAAAGCTTGATGCTCAAACAACCTCTAGTGCCCCATAACCCTGATATTGATTAAGCAGGAAACAGGAAATAAATAGATGTTTTAATCTGCCAGGTACTGTACACATTAATTTAGGAGAATGAAAATAAACACATACCCTAATCTCTACTAACTCTTCCACAAAGTTAAAGAGTAAAGGATTAATTTCTTTCAGCTTCAAGACTGGTCGTGACATCATCAGGTTAAGGTACCGTAGAGAAGAGCGACACACCTACAAGATAACCAAAAAGTAAAAATAAAATAAAAAAAGAGAGTACTTAGAATGTTCTATATTATTAAACTATATATCATATACATAATCAGAATAACAAAAAAAAAGAAAAATATTATCCAATAGCACTAAACAGGATTTCTGCAAAATCACACACATTTACCTCAAATACAATACAATATTTAAGAGCACTGGCTTTAAATTGTAATATTTTAGAAAATGGAGCAGGTTACTTAATCTAAAATAAATTATGACAGCAGACTCAACCTTTTTTGTATCAAATTCCCAGTTGTGAATTACACGGGCAGGAATGATAGCGGTATCGTTCCAGTGGCAGTTGCTGCAGTAATATTGTCCAGTGTAGTCACACTGCCTGGCTTCATTTGGAATACCCCCTAGATGCAAAAAGAACAAACAAGCATTGCATTTTTAGATACAAAACAAAAAATACTTTAAGCATTTGAAAATGAAAAATGTATAACTATAATGTAAAGCTGTCATAGTTTCAGATATTACATACTGTATCTATATAATATTTATATAAAAGATTTATTACATTCAGTTAGGTGAAATTAGTTCATACTCATATCCACAAGTGAATGTATGCTGCAATAATTCACTTCTCATTAGAAAGGTTTCAAAAACTATACTTTACAAATGTAATACATTTAAAATAGAACACAATCCAAAACACAATGTATACTACTATTTTTATATTATATTATATTATATTATATATATATATATATATATATATATATATATATATATTTTTTTTTTTTTTCTTCAATCTTTTGACTTCATTTTAATGGTAATATAAGTAGATGGTATTATAATGTAAAATAATTAGGATGATGCAAGATATGCTAATCTTAGAAAATTATCACCTGGCATACAGATAAAATAAATATATATGTATATACAGTATAAAATGCTTATGCAAATATAGCAGTAAAGGAAAGAATGATTCATCGATAAAAATAAAATTTCTTATCCTTAGGAAAAACTAGGACAGAGACACATGATAAAAAACACTTACTTAATGAGATCAGCGCTCGGCACTCAGCACAGCGATAATCCTGGCTGTCCAGACCAATTTCAGGGCAAATATTCAATTCATATTCAGACTGGTGGCTGACCTTTGACCTCACACAAGGTTTTGTTATCATGTTCAAACATTTGCTATGACAACGGTAGTAGCATCCTAAAAATCAAAATCGTAAAAATTATAATCAAAACCTTTGATTTGGATGAAATAAATAAGTTATCTAGAAAATTTTCTTTTAACCATAAATAATGAGGATGATTTTTTTCTGGGAGGATGAGTCATTAAAGGCACAGATAAAAAAAATGTCAAACTGTATATTTTGCAGCAAACACAGCAGTTCTGATAATTTAAATGATTCTTGAACTTATAAATTGGCACAAATGCCTACAATAGTTCAAGGAAAGGCAGGTTATTATATCTGTCATTAAATGCCACAGTAGCTCACAGAAAGACATATTATATTTGGAGCACAAGAACAACAATTGGTGTTATCCAGCGTATAAAGTGGAAATTACCCCTTTTTACTAGACTTTCTATGGCACACATGTGACTTATCAGAAATGTATAGTCAACTATACCTTCTTTCAGACAAAAAGATGCACAAACGGTAGTGATGGGCTACACATCATATTTTTGATTCAATATTTAAGAAAAAAATCATTATGTAAAAGCCAATATCACAATGTTCAGTTACTTCTGATTTTCAACATGTTCCTATGACAGTTAAATAAAACCCACACTGTCTTCAGTGCTCTTTCTAAGCGCAACTGTATCAACTTTGCCTATGTTACTTGGTGGAGGTGATGAGCGTGAGGGGAAAAAAAAAAATGGTACAAGGATCAGAAGAAGTGTTTAGGACAGGTAGGTCAGCTGTTTGGGTAAAAACAAACCATTTTTAAAGTAACAGTGCAAGCGGTACAAGATTTAAACATAAAACAGGTTATTGCATATGAAGAAGCCATCTAGGTGCTTGTGGCACCTGCAATGTGCCCATCTGTCGGTTGCAAAACAGGTCTCTGCTATGGAAGGTTCTGTAAAACATTCACTGTTCCACTGCATAGCATATACACCACTTTCACGTGGACTCCCCTCTGTTCTGAAATGTTACAAGTGGGAATAAAGATAGCAGCCTTCGTAGTTTTCATTTGTGTGAATTATTCAGTGTTCATGTATCAGTATTAAGTAAACTGCGTTACTGATCGCTTTATTTTTCTTTTGAGCTTGTATTTTTTTATATAGCAAGTAAACTAAGGTTTCTAATTACAATAGTTGTGGATGTTCAACACATGACATGTTGATTTTGTATTAACATTCATAAACATTTGTCCTGATGAGGATTACAAATTGGAGGAAGTCAAATAAACAACCATATTATTATTTTTTGAACAGGATAATGCAAGGTCAAATAATGAAAAAAAAAGTGATTTTACAATGGCAAATTGTAACAGCAAAATATTACTTCAGTGTTCACTGGGACTGAACATGAAAATGTCACTGATCATTTCAACGGCTCCTTTTCCAATGAAATACCATTGCCCTCCGCAGATTTTACCCTTGCGCTGTGGCCCTGTACCTACCTATACTGTGAAAAAAGAAAGATTCAAGAAGCTGTTGACAGAACTATATGCAAAATGCATGTTGCCCAGACACAAAGGTGGTTATTGTTATAAAATGTAATCAATGCCTACACACAATATACAGAATGATAGTTACAGAGATAAAACAAAAATCACACCTAGTATATGCAAATGCATAATTTGAAACAATTAAAATTGATGTAAATCATAGAACATCTGTATGATACACATATATACATGTATTATGATCTGTGCTTAGTGCAGTAAAGTTCTATCTTCTCTTATATAAAAAATTAAGAAGAGAGATAAAAAGCAATGTTTACTGAGGTGATAGTGACTGGTAGATACAGATATTGACAAAACAGGTAAGATGTTAACCAAATACATCCAATAAAAATTCAAAAATAAGTACAGAAAATATACACTAAAAATTGTGGGGAAAAAACTTTGTGCGGCCTCCTTGAGACACAGGATGAAACTGTTATGTTTTCAAAAAATAAACATGTTTCCTTCACTAATGTTTTATGATACTTTGATAAAATATATCAGGTTTAGGTCTTTGTATGGACACTGTTAATACACATGTCTATCTGTAAGGTATTTTGAGAACATACAGAGAAATATTGCATTACAAGTTAAATTTATTACATTATCAATTTATGTCCATATCGCCCAGCCCTACCAAAATCATTCAAATTTGTAAATGCCAGCTGAACTCTAATGAATGAAATAAGGCACCTATAAGCAGGCACTGGATCGAACACTGGATAGGACCTCCTTGATCCAAATCACCAGATGCTACACCCTCCTTTAAAACTACACACTTGCATCTCTTCTGTCTCTTTCAAGCTATAAGCTAACAAACCTCTTTTGGAGCAAGAAACCACAACTCTCCAGGGTGCAGAATACCTGGAAACTTTCACTGAACCTGAAAGCTATTCTCAATTAAGCGATGGAGCTGGACAGCATGAACTAACTATAAAGTATTCACTCTTCCAAGCCAAATTCTGTTTCAGTAACAAAGCCTAGCCCAAGAAGACCATGCCTATGAAGTTGTAGAGAACACTGCAAATAGCCTAACAGTGAGCTAAGGAAGACACCAAACAACACAGACAAAGGACCATATGACAAAGACCAAGGATGCACTCCATCACAAGCAAAATTCTTTGCTCAAACCCAGAGCAATGACAAGCAGTACCACACAGCTTCATCACCATCACAGGCCATTATTAATCATCCATTAAGGCTTAGCATTGTAAAACTGATCTGTTCAAGATAAATTACAATTCTAGGTAAGCTTATAAATCAGCCAACTAAAGATCTTTTTTCTGTTTGATTATTACTAGGTAACAAACTCATAAGTGTATTGGGTAAACTAGCTTATACAAGCTTAAATTAAATTGGAAACAAAAGCCATGAATTGTGGCATAGCTCTCTTACACCCAAATCTTTAACTAAAAAAAACACTGAACAGTGACATCACACTAAAATTACAAAAGTAAAAAGCTAAATGAAAACACTAAAAAAAGAAAACAAACTGACCAGTCTCTTCTGTGATGCATTTGTCTGACTCATCAATCCTAACTTTTACATCCAAGTATAAGCACTTATCGTGTTTACCAGTAAATTTAATTATTCTAATTCTTAAAACATGTGTCCTTTAGTTACCTTGAGTAAGTCTAACAGCCGGAAACCCCACCTAAAGGGAAGGGTAAAAAAAGCTAAAGTAGAAACCAAAGTCAATAAATTAATTAATGAATTCAGTAATATCATACCGTTTCCTAAATCCTGGTAAAATTTACAATATATTTTATTCTATGCAGGTCTTAAAAGGCTTCTGCACTTATTACCTCAAGTGAGTGGATGCTCATAAAGAACTTTTTCATAGGCCATGCAAACTTTAAACTTCCACAACAAAAATTATAAGGGACACAGATGAGAAACAAAATCCATACATGCATGTCAGGCATTTTTCTTTTTAACCAAAACTTAAATGTTTTTATTAACCGTGACCTATTTTGAATCAAACTAAATAGTTCACTGGTGGAAAGACAGAAGGGACTGAGCACTGATGGGAGGAAAGCAAAACATTACCATGCCATAGAATACAGGCATCAAAATTTGTTGTATTTTGAACTATTCTTATTTCTTCATTGTTAATTTAGTTGAATCCCTTCTCCAGAACACACATACATAAATTCTATCTACTGCGTGGATGGATGGATGGATGGATGGATGGATAGATAGATACTTTATTAATCCCAAGGGGAAATTCACATAATCCAGCAGCAGTATACTGATACAAAAAACAATATGTATATACTGGTATATTACATTATTTTAAACAAAGCATTTGTGCTCCACCTTCCCTTCAGCTACATATACACAAGTATCACTTGCCATGTATTTTTCAGATATCAACTGCTGAATTTATATGAGGAATTTTAGGATGCACTGTTATTTCACATAAGTTAAATTACTTAATAAGCGTTAAAAACGACAGCCTCCCTGGATGGGGCCAATTTGACATAAAATAGCTAGAAAGGGTATGTAGTGTGTCTAAATGTTATCTAAACCTCTCACTACTGAAACAGGAACCCTGCTAGATCACAGGAAATAGCACTGGTTTTAATTGACTGCAATGACACTAAGGTATTTTTTGCATATTGACTATTTTTAATCAAGGTATCATGAAACCGATTTTAAAATATAGTCAAGACATTACTAATGTTGCAAATGGCTATCACTGATTGAAATGACCGAGTTATTATTTATTATTCACATATAATTGCAAAGCCCCGTTTTCAGCAGCCTTTACACCAGTGCCCTAATGATAAGCCTTAATTAATTATGTATAAATAAAAATTAGTTACAACAGAAAACTTTGTAATTTTGTTAACACAGCTAAAGCCTGTTATTCTGTTCAATAAAGCAAGTGATTTTTTTTTCTTGGTTTAGGTGGTACTGGCATTCCTAAAGTTCAATTCCAGGTTCCACATTTGGCCAAAACAATTAAATACATCACTCTATTGTTGTTTTGTGAAATTAAGGATATTTCATACAACTGAATGCCAAGAAACAAAAGTTTTATACAAATGTGGCCAATACTGTCTTGAAAGAAGATGGCGAGCTGGATCTAACAAAGACAAAAAGAGAAGCAGAAGGCCCAAATGCCCAACTGGCAGCACATACATACAGTAAATTTTAAATTTATATAAAAAGGGATGGATTTAAGGTTATGTAAGTGGTTGGTATTATCTCAAGATACTGTCTGGTATTATATCAGAGCTCATCCCAATCTAATCATAACTGCAGCAGTTTAAATTTATAAATAAAACACACAATTTCTGAAGAATGCTAAAGTAATGTAACTTTGTACAATTCCACAAATTATTCCTTTAGTTTTTTTGCATTATTTTTTTTTTCAAAACCTGTGCAATGACAGCTCAATGTGAGATGCCTGCTCTTGTTTTTGTATCAGTATTGCCTAGCAACTGCTGACTCATATTTGAATAAAATAAGGATGCTTGATAAGCCAATAGGATGCAGTCTCTGTCTTTGGAAGCATTGTTACTAAGAGACAGCTTGACACAAAATAATCAAATCAGATCAGATAATCAAATCCTGGTACCTAGAAAAAATAAATAAATAAAAACTCAGTGATCCAATAGTTGATGTACACAAGAACACTAGGCAGATTTACCAAGGTTTGGTGCATAAACAACATTAGCAAGGAAATATCTGGAACTTTTCATTTCCTAAGAGATCTGCTGTCATCTTAGAAGTATGAAAATTACAGTAAACTGCCTTTAAAATATGCTAGAAAATATATAGACCAAGAGAGAAGTTTTTTCTTCTTCTATATATTCAACACTTTTCAGAAACCTTTCTCATTTTACAGAGTAAACCAGTGTACATGAAGAAAATTCATTCAGACAGAGACTGGTCTGGAAATTAACCCAGAGCCCAGGCTTAGTTGGCTATAACTCTGTGCCATTTGTCCGTCTCCTACAGTACATTTATAACATTACAAAACACACACACACAGAATACATGTTGTGCACCACTGTAACCCAGACAAATATAGGCAGGACACAAGTTGCAACACAGCACACCTTTATTTATTGGTGGGGAAGTGCTTTCTTCGCTCCTCACAAGAGCACAATGTCTACAAGACAAAAGCACCGTCCTTTTCTTTCTTTCTTTCCCTTTCTCTCTCAGCCAGCTTCATCCACATCTTCTTTACTCTGGCCCTTCGAAAAGAATGAGGCGGCTCCTTTTATTCAGCTCCTGGGAGTGCCACAGGTAGCTCATCAGTATTACTGGACTCACTCCCAGGTGTGGTGCCCCCACAGAACCCAACTGGACTGTATAAAAGTCCAAGTCCCAGCGTGCCCTGCAAGAATCTGTGGTGCCACAGCCACCCAGGAGGGCTAACCTCTAGTGTCCCGGGAAGGCAGTGCCTCGCAAATGCTCTCTCCCCTGGTCCTTCCATCCAGCTGGCTTCCCAGCCAGGTAATGGCCGAGGCTGCCCGTCACAATATACAGTATACATAATAATGCATTATTCTCCAAGTATTATCTCTAATATTCATGATAAAAGCGTTCTATGGTTAAGAGAATTTCCCCATTTATTCCTGCTTCTACTCTTAAACACAAATATATCACATTTGGCAAAAAAGACTTGGGAGGAGAAAATGTTGTTACACCAATCAGATTAGATGCCTAGAGCTATGGGTCAAAAGAATCATCCTTTAGCCTTTGAAACAATAACTTGTAACAAGAATTCAGCTGAAATAGATATCACTTAATGAATTTTCTTGAACCATCATTTGGATGAAAGCAAAAAATAACTACTAGTATGAAAATTAGGGGGTGCATGCACTGATACAGCACATTGTCGCACCCACAACACGACGAACCATCCAGATTGGGACCCGAGTGCGGCCGTACAACGGGTGATGCCTAAGCACCACGCAGGAATGCCAATCCTGCCACCAACTCCCATGTTTTCCCTATAAATTGGAGGACCTGCTTGGAGGGCTGGATGCAGATTAACGTTATACCCAAGACGACGCAATTGTAGGTATGGGCCTTGCTCAACAGCCCAACAGAGTAGAGTCAATTCTGGCATTTAAGGGTTTAAACCGCCAACCTTCTGATTGCCAGTGTAGATCCCTAACCTTCTAGCCACTGCTCCACCGCAAATTAAAAATGGTTCTATAAATCAAAAATACTATTAAACATGGTTCTATAAAAGCTACACCATCTTAAAAAACAGGAAATGTATTCATGATAAATTCAACTATAAAAATCATACAACCAATTAAAGGAAACAATAACTTGAATAGCATTTTTATATAGAAAATAATGCCAAATGTACAGTGTACTTGAAAATAAAGAAGCTAGAGTTTGACAATCCATAAGAAAGCACACAAAAAAATTGTTACGCAAGCAAAAATATATTCTATAGCATCTTGCTTCTGAAAAATAAAGCACATTCTGTTTAAATATATCATAAAATACAAAAGACATACTGTTATCTTTAGAAAACAGCACTGCAAATACTTTTAGAAATGATCAATTTAATTTAATGTGTACCAATCATTAGGCAGTTTATGTCTACATAAATCATTTCTAATATGATGTAAACCCCAAAGAGGTGATCAAAACATTTTGAGCCTGAAGCTACAATGGTTACTGCTGATTGTGTAAGTGAGCTTAAATTAGGTGCTACATTCTGAATTATATTAATTGTAAGTCTCTGGAATTTGTGGATTATAGTATGTGTTTCTTGTTTCAAAAAAACAAGTATATATGGATGCCAAAAAACAGCAAAATCATGTACTGAGTTGTCACAGAATTTGTAATGATAGAAAACAATACTCCTTAAGAGATCTATTATCACATAAACATGTACCTGGATCAGTTTCCTTTATCTCCCATTCTATCATATCTCCTCCACTATGGCAGCTCATCCCTGAAAGAAGACCACATTGCCAGGCTGGTCTTCAAGGACAATCTAAAGCTAATGAATTCATACTGAGAAATATTTCAGAAATGTTCACAACTGGTGATGAAACCTAATGGATACAATCTTATGACTAGTGACACCTTTCATGTTCCCAAAACAATCTTCATAAAGATGGACTGAATACTATATGTATATTTTTTAAAACTAAAAATCAGAGTTTTTTCCCACCTGAGCATGTATACCAAGTTTGTATTAGTCCCCAGATAATAGTGCTGCATTTGTCACAGGTCTGTTTCACACTTTTGCTCTTCTCCTTGTAAAACCGGTGTTCTAGAACAACCTGCAAACTTGGTTCATCTTCATTTGGATCCTTAAGAATGAAATGAAAATAAAACAAATTATTACTTTTACATACTAAGCAGACATTATGCAAGATTCAATGATGAATGAAAACAGAAAACTAGTTTTGGTTTGAGAAGAAAAACCAAGAGGCTGTTTAATTCACTCATGACTCTAATTAGTGTAAGCAGGTTTGAAAATGTTAAATTATGTCAGCTTAATTTGTAGAAAGCAGAAGATTTTTATTGTCCTAAATAATGTGAACTCTAGAATCTTTTTTTTTTTTTCCCTTTAGAAAGATCCTCAATTATATTCAATGATCTTTATACTGGATATACTTGTGGAAGGCTATGGTGTACCTTTTTTATTTATCCATGTGTGATATTAAAGGACACACATTCCTGGAATCCAAAAGCCATTAATTTTAAATTAAACCTATCATTTACTATTCTAAATGTTATACATGTAATGTTTTAAAATCATTAGTTACCTATAAAAGGAACTTTCTTTACAGTAGCCTAATGTCAATGACAACTAAAACATACTACAGAGACTGTGCCAAAAATACCAGCTAGCATCAAAAGAATGCAGAGTTTGTGCAAGTGGCTCAATTCCCACTTTAATACTCTTGACGGAAAGGGCCATCTTGCCAGAATGTTATGCAGAATGCTGACTGTTTCATATGTTTCAGCAAACTAGCCCAAGCAAAACACTGCATAAGCACCTGCAGATCTTGGAGTTTCAAGCGGAGATGAATCAGTCTTACTACAGCATCCTTTTGTCTCTCAGAATGCTCAGGTAATTCCAAAATAAGATGCTTGCATTCTTCAATTGCTTGCTTCAGCCTTTCAATATCAGATGCTATGAAGGAACCCTAAGAAAAGTACACATAAATTGCACACATACTGTTTGAAATACTCTTTAAAAATTAAATATTAGGCATAACAGTGAAAATGTAAATATAAAAGTTAGCAATTTCATTAAGAAATGACAATTATATTTTGGATTCAGTGTTGTATTAAGTAGGCTATGCCTGCATACTTCATTAGCTGGATAAACAAAAACAAGATCCCAGAAATATCTGTATAAAGCTTAGAAGAGAAATTCATATTTTGCAAGATCCTGAAACAAGGTATTCATTTATTAAGCTAATAATATACACAATACATTGCATTTATAAAATTAATTTATGTATGTGAATATTATTTGAAATCCATCTACCATCAAATTTCTCTTACTTATATAAGTAATACTGAGATATAGGAAACCTAATATTCTGTTTAAAATGCACATGATGTAGTTAACATTTTCATATCAATATTTGTAATAGCAAAAACTTTTTTCTAGAATCTCAGTTACATACAAAACAACAAAAATTATGAAATCTGATCCAGCAGAAAATACAACTGGAAAGTTATAGGTGTTACTTGAGAAACTATGAATGGCTGATTATCGTACAAGAATCAGAGCAGAAAATTAAAAGTGCTTTCCAACAGTGTCCACATATGTAGGACTTGTCTCTCTGTTATAAAAAAAAAAAAAAATCTTGGAAGGCTTGATAAGTGATTTTCTCAGAGACACTTTAACGTCCTGCGGGAGACGCTTTAACGTCCCGTGAGACAAGGCAGTGAGACAAAAGGACAGCTGCTGCACAGGCTTTTAAATGATCGAAACAAAGCACGGCTCGGCAGCAGCAGCAGAAAGACAGCAGCTGATCCAACCGCATCTCCTTAGTGTGTGTTCAGCCTCCCCTTCACAAGAGATGTGAAGTGGCTAGCGCGCGGCGCTCCCCGGTTGTGGGTGAGCAGAGTGAGCAGGGGGCACAGCCCCCTAGTACAATAAATGCTTGACATATGAATTTATTATGGTATGCTACTTGTAACAACTGGGTGAAAGTTCAGCATTAACTAGGTATACAGTTAAGGAAATAAAATGTTTCAACAAACAAAGTTGAAACATAAAACATTTTTGCTTTTTCAATTAGGACAATCATAGTGACTAAGAATTATGAATGTGTATTAGAAGAATACTATTGGCACAAAATAGCAACACAAATAACTAGGAACAATTACTGACAACAGTTTGAACTTTAATCTCAATATTATGCAAATCTTTAGATAGGAACAAAAAACCACTTTTCTTTTCAATTGTTTTAAAGTAGTCAAAACTATAATTACACTTTTTAGAAATCTTTCTTTAAAAATACGGTCACATTTGGTTTTGTATGTTGGTTTAGAGACCATAGCAACAAGAAAAAAAACTGTTTAAACCACATTGTCAAAATGTCTGGTAAAATGATTGGTTTTAAGAAGTTTTCATAAGTCTTCCCTTACTGTTAATGTGTCACAAACAATTTAGAAAAAAGGGAGATTTTTTTTTTTTAGTTTCTTTTGTTGCCATCGGCCTATAGATTTTGCTTCTCAAGGGTCAACAACAAATTTAAGAATTCTTGTATTCCCATAGCTATAAGGATTCTGAAGTGTTGGGGATCCTGCTAAATTCTGAATGTTTGAATTTTATTACAGTTCTGTAAAGTTAATTGTGTGTAGTGATTACAACAGTGTTTTTCTTAGCTTATTTCTTGTATTTATGTAACAATGTCTCATATTGTGTACTTTTCTTCTGCAAACACACTTACTTCCCTTTGGCAAATAAAAGTATGCCTAATCTAAATATTACCAAAATTGCCCCAATGTTGGAGCAAATAACAGCATAGACAAAACAGGTAAATATGACCGAGTTCACCTTTCAAAATATATTACACAGCATTTTGATTAATGACAAATCTTTGGTTAGAAATTAAGACGACCACTGGGTCACCAACAAAATGATCTATTAAAATTTTCAAAAATATTTTCTGCTGTGAGCCAAAGTACTTTTATTGCTAAAGAACACTGAAACAATAATTAAAAAAAGATAAATATTTGGTGCAATAACAGAAACATAAAAAAGATGTTTTTCCAATCTTCCAATAAAAACGTAAATAATCTCCAACTGTCACAAATGCTCCTCTGCTTAAAATCATAATGAAACAAAGCTCAGAAAGAACCAAGGAAATAACTCAGATGATTTTATATCTCATTGATTTTCTGAATTAACACTGTACAGTATTAGACTTAAATAATGAATAAAAAGTTATGCAATTTTAATAAAAAATATATATTCATAAATACCTATCAATTCTGTCTCATTAGTCTTTTACTGTATATTAACCTGGCTCAACTACCTGGGTATATAAGTTAATAAAGGTTTATGGATTTTAACCTTAAGACTTACAAGAACAAAAACAAAAACTAATAGAAGGTGCAGTTTAAACATTAACTTTACATTTAACAAAACAAATATCGCAAGCCAATATTTTAAATTAACTGATTAAGCAAAGCTAAACAAAACAAAAAACCTTTCAAGAGTTCTGCCAAGCACTCTCATATATATCAATACTGCGACTGACCACAGGGCGCGAGAAGTGATCTTCAGCCAGCCCTAAGTCCATTGTACGGTCAGCAGTCTGTAAATTAGTATCTGAAGGGTAGGCATCAGTCTTTAGTTCTGCAGTGATAAAAGAAAATTAAATATATAATTAGTATACATAAAATGATTACAGAAGATATTAGTAATAGGTAGTGAAAAGTAAAAATGAACTTTTACATATTTAGCTTTTTTATACTGATAGAAATATAAACACATGTACGTATATCACCTTCTTTGCAAAACAGTATTTATTAAAGAATTCAATAATGTTGACAAAACCGGTTAATAATCAACACACAGTCTGCATTTATTAACTTCAGAAATAACTTTCCAGACCTTCAAAACAGTACTAACCACAAAAGCCATTCTGAAGACATATCAAAATATACTTTTGCTTATTTATACCATTCAAACAACCAAAACACACACAAACTATCAAAAACATAGTAATAATAATACTAACTGCAATAATGAGTTAAATAGATAGTTTAAGAAATAGTATCGCTAAGAATGCCAATCCAGAAAGGAAAACCACAGACATAATAAGTCACATGCACTATAAACATGTACTTAATGCTTTCTGTCATGCAGTACATTCTTGTTATGTATACTGTGCATATACACTCACTGAATATTAGGAACACCTGTACACCCATTTATCCATGCAATGGTCTCTTTACCTAATCACGCTGCAGACATGAAAAGTATAAAATCAAACATGTACAGGTTAGAAACATCAGTTAATGTTCACATCAAACATCAGAATGGGGAAAAATGTGATCTCTGAGATTTCAACTGCGGCATGATTGCTGATGCCAGACTGGCTGTATTTTTGTAACTGCTGATCTTCTGGCATTTTCACACACAACATTCTCTAGAATTTATTCAGAATAGATTGACAATCTAAAACATCCAGCGAGCACCAGCTCTGCAAACACAATCAACTTGATGATAGAGGCTAGAGGAAAATGGCCAGACTGGTTTGAGCTGGCTGAAAGGTCATTGTAACTCAGATAAAAACTCTGTACAACTGTGACAGTAGAAAAGCATCTCAGAATGCACAACATGTTAATCCTGGAGGCTGGTGGTCTACAATAGCAGATCATGTTGGGTTCCACTCCTGTCATGCAAGAACAGAAAGTTAAGGCTGCAGTAGGAACAAGTTCATCAAAACTGGACATGTGAAGACTGGAAAAATGTAGCCTGGTCTGATGAATCTTAATTTCTGCTGCGGTACACACATGGTAGAGTGAGAATTTGGCACCAACAGCCATGAATCCATGTACCCATCCAGCCTTATGTCAGCAGTCCAGGCTGATGGTGGTGGTGTAATGATGTGGAGAATGTTTTCTTTGCACAATTTGGGCCTATTAATACCAATCAGTCATCGGCTGAATGCAATGTTATTGTTGCTAACCATGTGCATCCCTTCATGGCCATAATTTTCCCATCTTCTAAAAGGCTACTTCCAGCATGATAATGCACCATGATAAAAAACAAAAATCATCTCAAACTGGCCCCATGAAATTAAAGTGTTCTTCCAAGTCACTGGATCTGAATCCAATAAGACACCTTTGGGATGCTGTAGAATGGGAGAGTCACAGCATTAGTGTGCATCTGACAAATCTGTAGAAATTACAAAATGTAAACATGTCTACATGGACAAGAATCTTAAAGGAATGCTTCCAAGATCTTGTGGAATCCAAGCCATGGAGAAGTGAGGATGTTTTAGAGCAAAAGGATGTTCTACCCATTATTACTATAGTTTTCCTAATAGTTTGCTCAGAGAGTATACTTAATTATATACTGTACATGCCTTACGTATGTACAAAAGATGCTTCAAAACACACAAATACCATATATATGAAAAGCAAAATAATATGAGCTACTAGAACCTCTTCTTTCAACCATTACTCAACTTAACTGTTGTTAAATACAATAATAACTCAAGTATTTAAGGCACTGATAATCCCTCTAAATTAGCAAGACGTGTACAGTGCATGGAATCCTGTTTGTTTTGGTAGTGATTCTTTAGCTTTTACTCTGTCTTGTTAATTGTTTTCTACCTCTATTTATAATAACCTCCTCCAGGTTTATTGAGGTATCAACTTCAGTTTTATAATTTAATTAATGCCTATGTTGTGCTATTAAAATCCTTAACAAATCAACATATCAGTTTTTGGGTTTAATTCCTATACCTCTAAGGGGTTTTCTGTTTATTTTAAAGTACATCTTACTGTCAAACTGCATACATTTCCACAGCAGAACATATGGCAATCTACAGTTTCTCATGTTGATGGGTGCAAATTCATGAATACTATAAGTTTATGTTTCTCATAGATTATTCTCTTCTGTATTGGTTAATACTGTACATGTGTAAAGACATTTTGAAACAAGATAAGAATAAGCTGCAGCAATAAGAGTAGAAGGGAGCATTAGTACATGGAGTAAAGTTAAACGGCTTTTGGCTTTCTGATCTACAGATAGAAAATATTGCTATATAATTTTTTGTGTAATACTTTCAGGTATCAAAAGCAGAATACTTATTCTTTAAATGTATGTTGAGGCTTGCAACATTAGGCTCTGAAAATATATAGATAATGTTCTTAAGTAACTCAAGTGACGATCCGCTGTGGTCCATGCCTACCACATTGAGTGAATGTATAATGATAGGCAGCCACTAAGAAACCTAACTAAACACAATTGTTCTATTGAAAACTGTTGCAGACTTTGTTATACTGACCAGAGGCCTTGTGTATAAACGGTGCACATGTACAAAAATATTGTGTACACCATTTTCACGCACACTTTGAGAAGTATAAAAGCTAAACTTGGCGTAAAGCCACACACATTTTCCACAGCAGCCTCACACTGTGCAGCATATGCAAGTTTCTGCTCAGTTTTGCAAACTGGTGGCCCCCAGCATCAAAGCAGTGCAACCGTTTGTGTGGTCTTCCTTTTTTCAAATTTGCATCAATGACACAGGATTTATCAAATACACTGAAACTAACTGCATATCAATTACAAATTGAATTCATTTGATTGCAATCATTCTGTAATAATATGATGGTGCACTGAATGGTCAAACTATACCAACTACCATAGCTGCTTTAGCGTTGTTAGAAGGCATCACAAATGGAAGAATTAGAAGGGAGCGTGTATTTAGATATAATGATGACTGGTTTCTAAGTTGATTTCGATTGCCAAGTGCCATTTTATTGGAACTCTGTGCTGAACTGGTGGCAGCTTTACAATGGCAGACTCTGAGGGATTGTGCTCTACCTGCTTCTTTGCAAGTTCTGTCCACCCTCTGGTTTTTAGACACAGGAGCTTTTCAACGTGAACTTACTGATGATCATCTATTTCACAAACATCACTGAAGCACTCCATGCCAGCAGTATAGGATAGTATTATCAGCTTGTCATCCAGATACAAGATCTCCTTACACTATGGTTGAACTGGGAAACATCAAAGCACAATTCGTAGCAACATCCAGTTTTCCAAATACAATCAAAGCAGACAACTGCATGCATGTTGCTATTGCAACGGAGCTGGACAAATTACATCAGCCGGGGATGAATCACTAAAACTGGTGATAGCTGATATTATATCATATATAGCAGAAAAACCTATAAAAACAGCAACTTCACACAGTCGCAGGTGCTTTTTTCAACTTGTGTGGAAAAAGGCAAGCAGCGCTTTTAAGGCAGCAAGTCACCTCAAAGAGCAGAGAATTGATCTGTTGTGGCACTTTGTGCCGACGCTACGCTATAAAGGCGCCTTGAGATAATTAATTTGATTATGTAAATAGAAAGCATTTCCACTCTGTTGTGCTGCTCTATAGTCCAAAGAAAATGTGATGCATTGTGGAAGCATGTAATGTGCTGCATAATGTGGCACAAAATAGTGGCTTGCCCATACCTGAAGAAATGCGGTATGATGAACCTGACCTACCAAATTGGACAGCGTTACAACTTCATTTGAATATAATTAGCAGGATGTAAAAACAGGTAATAAGATGCAACATTTAATTATTAACCAATTCATTTAATTTGTGGTCAATATCACATAGTACAGCCCTTACATTCTTTAGTTCACTGGCCACATCTCATACTGCATCAACCATTGCATTTTGTGACTCCAGAACAGCATCCTTCAGCACATAGCCATATGGTCATCTGGCAGTTTCCAAGGCAGAGGCTGTGTGTGCAGCCAGAGCCCAAACATGTGCTGGGTACAGCAGACCATCATCTCGTCTTCAGCATGGGAGTCAGCTTTTGTAATATTGCCAGAAACAGAATAAACAGACTGTGGGCTGCGACTCGCCTTATTTTGAAGACTTTGACATCTGACCACTTCCTTTTTATTTTGGGCACTGTGCGACTTTCTGAACTTCAAATTTTTGAGTGTCTCTGCAATGCTGTATCACACCATAACTTCCTTTACTTGCTTATACCAATGCTTAAGCCAACTAAGAGTATGTTTTTCCTTGCCTCCACTTCGCATTCACTGAAATTATTCTTTTTTCCATGTGCTTTTGCCATTGTCTCTTAAATCACTATAGGGAAGAGGATTTTTATATTGATTTCCATATTCAAACATGCAAAATTCTGGGAGGAGTCGGGGTGGGGCTGTAGGCATGTGCATGTGTGTTAAATTTCACATTCATTGGGATTTATAAAGGGGAAGTGTGTGAAACACACAGTTTTATGCATCTGAATTTTTGTGCATACGCCATGTTTTAATGGGAATTCTACACACGCCATTATACATGAGGCTCCAGAGCTCTAAAGAATATTTGACGATTTAACAAACTTAAAATTAGAGAAAATTAAGTTTTTCTTTACCATTATTTATCACAGTTTCAAGAAGATACCTGTATTGGAAAAGCATATACAGTTTAATGAGTATAACAATACAGTAATCCCTTGCTATATCTTGCTTCGACTTTCGCGGATTTTATATGTAAGCATATCTAAATATATAACGCGGATTTTTCGCTGCTTCGCGGGTTCTGCGGACAATGGGTCTTTTTACTTCCGGTACATGCTTCCTCAGTTGGTTTGCCCAGTTGATTTTGTACAAGGGACACTATTGATGGATGGCCGAGAAGCTAACCAATCAGAGCACGCAGTTAAGTTCCTGTGTGCTGAATGGCTCAGCGACGGAGCACTGAATTCGATTCCGCGGCGTTAACCAGAAAGTCTTGTCTCGCTCATTCAGCATCAACGTGTTTCGCTGTGTAAAGAGTTAATTTTGTGCTCTTTTGTGTTTATTGTGTTTTTGTGCATAGTCAAGCCCTTCATTATGGTTCCAAAACGATCTGCTCCTGCTACTGCCTCAGGGGCCGTGCCCAAGCGCCAACGGAAGATGTTAACGATTGCCGAAAAGGTAAACGTTTTGGATATGTTGAAGGAAGGGAAAAGCTACACCGCTGTAGGACGCCATTACAGCATCAATGAGGCTACGATTCTTTTTATTTAAAAAGTAGGAAAGGAATATAAGATCTACGGCCACAGTGTCCTTTTAACCAGGGTGCAAAACGAGTTGTAAGTGGATGTAATAAGGCAGTAGTCTGGATGGAATCTGCTTTAGGGATTTGGATTGAAGAAGAACAACGGCGATGCTACACAGTCGCCTGAAGAGGCTCCTTTAGAAGAGCTGCAACGCTCTCCTTTGTTGTGCAGTAAAATTAAACTTATCATTATCGGACAAGTCATCGTGTCACTGTTGTTGAGTAACCATAATTTTCTACTTACAGTACTTAGTACATGTACGTACGTTTAGTGTCACTGTACATACATTTACTGTATATAATTTTTCTTGCATTGTACGTATTTATTGCTGGTGGCTTGTCTATCGTAATGGCTGTAACATATGTGATATCGGAGACACTCGATATCTTTAAAATAATATTTAGGTTTTACTGTATATAAAGAGTGTTTTTACAAACATAATTTCAATGAATCTTACCTAATATCTAAGAGAATACAAAGGGTTTATGCTGTATAACTGTGCGGGGAATATTTATAAACAGTGTGGGAGAGTTTATAAGGGCTTAAAATATATAAAAATAACCAAACATATGGTTTCTACTTCGCGGATTTTCACCTATCGCAGGGGGGTCTTGAACGCAACCTCCACGATCGAGGAGGGATTACTGTACAGCAATAATTCCCTCTGAAATGCATTGCCTGTGTCTGATATGCAATCACACTTAAAAAGTTGTCAAGACAGAAACACTTGCCATTGATGAGAAAATGTATTAATTGTATGCAAAATATTTAACCAAACAAACAAAAAAAGAAGCATTATTCAGTGTACTCCAAAAACACACAATATGTACTGTTAAATATTTAATACTTGTGAAAGTATAAGATTTTTTTTTTTTTTCACCTATACTGTATTTTCCATGTTTCCTTTTACTCATTTATTACTAAATATAAAGTATCTAAAATGATACAAAATACAGGTTGGCCCTTGAAATTCAGGGGTCTTAGTGGATTTGTTTTCAATTATTAAATGGAAATTATTTTGCGAGTTTTGCGAGTGGTTACTGAAAACCACAGGCAATGTTGTAGTTGCGCTACTGAAATTTGCTGTAAATCCCAGCAACCCCAGGAGTACTGCATCACAGGACAGCTTTGACCATTGCTGCACTAGCTTTAAAACTGAGTAATAAGAAGCAGGCAGGATTGCAATCAGCAATGTCTTTTTGTTTCAATGCTTCACTACGCAACTGGATTAACATTACATCCATCAGATTACAGTTTTCTCTGGATTTATGTTCTTGGTCCGTGCCTGCTTGCTTGCTTGCTTGTGTGATTTTGTCTGGGGAGTGTTCCCAACTTCTACAAATCTCCATTTACTTTGGCATCACAACATTACATAACTTTCAGGAGGCTGTTCACAGGGGATTTCATATCTACTTCACCATCATTACATCTGCAAAACTAGACTGAGAAGCAAGTGTTTATTGTTCTATTGGATTTCTTTTGTATCTGTAATATTAATCATTTTTGTCTTTTACAACAATAAATAGACACACAACTTTATCACAATAAGAAACTGTAAAACTTACAGTTTACTAAACAACTGCTGAACTACGAGCTTTGTCTCGACAGCGAGCCTCATACACGTGATTTACTTGAGCAGTGATCATTCTATCTCACTTTTCTCTCAACGTTTTGCATCTTATTTAGTGTAATGAACTATATAGAAAATATACATTAATCATGGGCCCAAAATGTATCTGTGAATTTTCGGATGTGTGGGTGTCCTGTGCCTCTAACCCCCTTAAATCGCAAGGGATAACTGTATTTTTGTTAAATATTTCTATTACCTCCATATATATAAAAAAAAAATCCTGGAAAGGACATTTCCAGGGCAACAAAACATGATCTTCTCGGAAATGTCTCAGAAGACATTTAAAAGACCCGTTCCATAAACGGCGTCTCGCGGTAACCATAAACATGAGACTTGGTGCCAAGAGATTGTCCCAGGGCCATCTCGCGGGGACGTGGAACATGAGATTCTTGCAAGACACGCCCTTCTTATCAAATAAGAGCACAGCCATGTGCTCTCGGAAAAGAAGAAAGAGCAGCACGGAGACAAGACACCCAGAAGCAGTTCATGCAAAGGAACGGCACGTAGCACACACAGATCCTGTGCTCTCAGCAAAGAAGAAAGAACAGCGTGGAGAAAACAGACCCAAAAGCATTGGAGAGAAAAAAAGGCAGATAAGAGATTATGAAAACAGTGGAATTCGAAAGGCTCAAACAAACGATGGCGCGATACACATGCAGAGAAAGGTACAGAATATGAAAGCAGTAAAATTCGAAAGTATTGTATTGTAGCGTCCCCGCCAAGTTAAGGCCTTTTTGGTTTTAAGTCACTGTTATGTCCGATTGAAGGAGGGTGGAGTACAGCACGGAAGACTGATTCATTGGGGGGGCGAGACACGGGAGAGGAGGGGTTGGAGAGGGTGCTAGAAAGTTGTGTTTGGGGTTACGAAGTTGCCGATTGTTCAAGTAGAACTTTTGTGACACTTTATTACGTCAGTTGCTACAGTATCAAAAACAAAGATAGTAAAGATCACATTAACACAAACAAAAGGCGATTCATCATCAGAACCAGGTGTAACTGAAAAAATAGCAGGACAAATCGAGATCAGAGATAAAAGGCAAAGAGTGGAAAAAACAAAGTATTTTCGCCTTCGCATCATTCAATGCACAAAATGTGGATTTACACAATAATGGACCATACACTATGAGAATCTGTGGTCCTGCACCAGTTAAAGCAACGATTCCAAAGAAAAAAACACGTTTTTAAAATTGTATATCCGATTAAACAAACACCGGGGTTGGCGAGCGGAGTTCCCTAGTATGTTAAATAATAAAGCTAAATTAATGTTGGACTTATTCTTTACTTCTTTCCAATCAGTATTTATCTTTATTAAAGTCACTCTTCCTAGAAATACAGGTAAACCCAATTAATCTTTTGAAAACGGACTATATAATTCACACATTTCAGTATCACATTATGGTGTGTATAAAATACTGTTATTTGCCCATATATTACAGCTTTCTTTTAACTTATTTCCAAATTAAATTTGTTGTAATAAACTTTCTTTTTTTTTTATTTTTTAACTGCACTGCCCCTATTTAAACTTGCTTTTAAAGTTTCCAGATCACAATGTGGTTCCAAATAACCACTGAAAAATATCTTTAATTTTACAAGTGTACCAGAATACATATTCATTTTAATGTAAGTATTTTTGGTATTCTGTTTTTGGTAAAAATGACATTTGTTCCTCAGAAGTTTGTAAGGTACATAAAATAACAATAATAAAAAAAAGTATAGATTATTCACAAAGAGTGCTTTTCCTGCAAGTAAAAGTAATCTGTATTTTTCAAACAATTGCAGAGAAGAGAACAGGGACAACATTACTATTAAATCACAAGATACAGTATATATTCACATAATAAATTTGAATAAGAAATTGCACTTATGTCCTAGTTCATTAAATAAGACAAAAATCAAAATGCTTCTATAGCTTAAATTTGTTTGACATGTCTCTGACGATCCGTTAAGGAATGTGAAAGGTTTTTTCTATTCAAATTCCTCTGGCGCCTCCTTAAAATGGAACATGAACTAAAATGTGTTTGTCTACAGTTTGAAAGGTTAAAAACATGACAAATGTAAGAATATTCTCTAGTGGCTTTTTTAAAACACCACAAGTTTACATTCTTAACCTGAAACACAGAGAGTATCTTTTAAGTCTTTACCAATTTAAATTTTCTTGAATATACAAGGCATACACTCCAAGTAATGTTATATCATAAAAATTAAATGTTGTACTCTCATCACCCTATATAAGGTAAATTGAGGGCATATTTTATCGTACTTTGGAATATGTCACAGCATAGCAGCTGTTCTACTCCTAAAATTGCATTCAGTTAAATATTAAGAATTAAGTAAACACACAAACATTAACTTAAAGATGGCACACATCTAACAAAAGAAAAAGGCACATGAATATTCCATCTACCTGCATAAACCTCACAGAACAGCATCTTGAACAGTCTTCGAGTACTTGCCACTGGAGACAACAGTTACAGCAACACCACCTGTCTGATCAAGTTCTGAACAGTTAACAAGCTAGGCAGTGCTTTTGTGACCTTACACCAAGGAAGAAAGCCCACACCATGAAAGTAGGAGAGAAACAAGTTACGAAACGTGGTTTGTATTAGATCACAAGCTTTGTAATATAGGAAATGTTCTTTAACCCCAAGAGAAGATCAGAGTATGTTTCTGTTCCTCATTGCAATCTCAATATCTCAATCCTGTTAGTCTAAATGCACAAAAGTTAAAAGCTAACAGAGGAAAAAAAAAAAAGTAAGAAAGAAAGCTGTATATTCAGACTTTCTCACAGTCTAACATTAACTAAAGAACCTTTTTGATTCAATTTAGGTAGCCTTTTACATACCAGTAATTTTAGTCATTAGTCATGTTAAAAAAAGAAAACTGTAAACTAAACTTTAAGCATACAGCATTCTAAATACCTACAAAAATGTTCCCTTATACATTTTAAGAGTCAAATAAATAAGCTCTCACCTTACTTCATAACTTAAATTTTACAACTGATTTGCTTAATCAAAAGAATATATCATTCAATAAATACTAATTTTTCCAAATACTATGTTAAATAAATTCGTTGAATACAAATGATTAACTACAGAAAATATGTAACAGTTAACAAGTCTGCTACAGTGTATAAACAAAAACACACATAACATAAAACTATAAACAAAATAACTGTACTACAATATAATAATTTTAAAAATATACTGCATATATTATAGTAAAATATATAAACATAAATGTGTACAGTATGATACAAAAAAAAATCTGGAAAAAACAAAAAAAAACAAAAACAAATTCCCACCTCTACCCAAGTCTTCAAGTGCTTATCAGCACAAAGAAAAAAACAAAAAATCAGAAAAGCAAACCTCTCAGTAAATGCAGACTAATTTTATAAGTTTCTAATAGAAAATGCATTCATGGATAAATACACACCATTCTTAAGCATGTCAGTGAACAGTCATGCAGCACAAAGTGGTTAAAATGAAAACTGGATAATTAAATAAGCTCTAAGGCTTTTACAGGTGAAGCTTGTGAGCATTTATTTGTACAACAAAAGCATCTGATTTATATTACTCTATGTACTATGCTATTTGGACTCCTTTACTTCAACAATGGCCATGCAATTAAAAATCAATTTTATCAATATACAGTATGCTAATTATTGAAGACAGATTTTAATTTTTCTTAAACAATCAATTTGATCAGTCTGTATACACTATTTTAAGCTGTGCAAGGCTGTTAAAATTTTCTAACATTTTGACACTACACACTGCATCTAAGTAGGCTACTTATTATTAAGAAATGTTTACCTGTGCACGCTCTAATACAATTCTCACACTAAATTTTTATCCCAGGTAGTAATATTTGCCCTTTTTATCCCAGATAATAAGCTGGACTTGTATTTAATTTCACAATACTTCCAAAAAAATCAAGATGATTGTTTTAATTAAAACTCTTGGTAGCCTACAAAGGCCATGAAGCCAGCAAAGGGTATCAATGACAAGCTTCAAAATAAACAGACTTTAAAATTAATACTTGCAAGGTGTTTTCCAGAAATTTTCAATAGGACTGTCAACACTAAAAAAGCTGATAGGAAATGTTATTTGATCAAATGAAAGTAAGCAAACCAATAAATTTATAATCAATTGTCTAGCTGTAAACAGAGGTTAAAAATTTACAATATGTATTGTTCTTGGATTAAAATTGTACACCTCATTTTTTCATGCCACTTATGCAAGTCAATCCATATAGGAAAGTTTAATTGATACATGTCATACCAAGGTAGGAATTTTCAACACACTATGCTGCAATCCAAGATGGCATTACAGTGCGAAATATTCTTAAAACATATTTCATTGTTTAGCCAGACAAACACATAGCTATGCTACTTATCTACTTACCAGTGCGTGAGCAATTGTTTTCTTCTAATTCTCTGTTGAAGGGGTTTAGGTGACCTTGTCGGAAGCGAGCGAGTCTCTCATCATATTCCATAGTATCAGCCACATCTAAATAAAAATACGAACGCACTTTAACCACAGATTCGGAAAACAGAATTACTTTTCTAAATTCTTTAGCAATATGACAAAAGAATGATTGACTTTGCAGTTAAATGATAGCACATTGAATCAAATTAATTACATCAAAATATGAATTATTGAGTGTGTGCATTTTTGTGTATGTGAAAACTGCAGTATGTTAATGTCATGTCATGCATCTGAAGATTGGCCGTCGATTTCAGAATGTGATAAGACATTTAGGTGGTTAAAGGTAGTTGTGCATTTGAAAACTAATTATTGAGAAGGTCACCAAGGAATATTTATTTATACAGCACAATAATGAGCAAAGGTTTCACCAGTTCACCTCCACAACATAATCTCAATAAATCACTGGTCACACATTGCCTTCATACCCGTTGCCACAGTTGCATCTTGTCAATCTAGTTAATGGCTGTACTACTTTTGTTACAAGGAATGCAAGTTTTAAACTGCCTCTAAAGGTCTCCTGAGTATATGGTTACCCATAATGGTCCAGGTTTCATATCCTAGTAGGTAAATAACATCACATTTTTAAAGAGAGGACCCCCTTGATGTTACCTGGCTGAAATGAGTTTTCGTTTCCTACATGTTGTTTGCATGATTACCTACTCTATAGCAACCATAGGGAATATCACAACCTTTCATCCAGGCCATCATTCACTTTTTTTTTTCCTCCCCCTAGTATCCCTAACTGTTAACCTACCAAGGTATCTAGAGCACATACAGTGTATAGCACCTTTCCCATAGTTCCTTTATTTCCACACCGGGAACAAGTAGAACCTCTTCTGCTGCCTTTGTGACTCACTCTCATCCTTGAAGTCCCTATATGAGGCTTTGTCTGTGCCAAACAGATGGCTCATTGCTAACTCTTGCCTATAGGGCACCCTCTCACAACTGATATACAGCCAAGTAGATTTGTATAAAAAAAAAACACAAGAGACTTGTGGTTGAAAGTCACTTTCAGAACATTTCTGAATTATACTTACAGTACTAAGAACACATAGAAACTGTTATCATGACCCTTTGTTTTTCTGAGACGTTTAACCATTAAACTTTAATGCACTGGTCTAAAGCAATTCTTTCATTATAAGATGCCTATCAGAATAATAAACCTACAGACAAAATAAAGTTGCATGATAATATGCTATAAATAATAGGAGGTACTCTAACAGCTTCTGTGATCCTGTAATAATGATACTGAAGCCAAAATATTAAAAAGGTGCATTTATTAGCTCAAAAGTACCACAAAAAGGTATTTCTTGTTATCTCTCTTTCTCTCCCCCTTTATGGCCTTTCTTCCTCGTGCCAGTCATATGCTTTCCTTTTCTTCCTCCCAGACATAACACTCAAGAAGTTATGAAGTTCTTTTTAAGCCTAGGGCAATTTCCAGAGCCATTTAAAGAAACACTTCTGGAATCAGGTATGGTTTCTGAAAGTGCTGTTGCTCTCTCATATCTCAAATCTCTCAGTGGCAGCACCCTTTTGCACTTCAGAACCACAATTTTCATTTAAAAGGGCAAATCAGTCTTGGTAGCTTATGATGTGCCTACCCTTCATGATATACACAAGGGGTGTTTTAATACACTGTACTAAACTACATTGCTTCCACCTACTTACCTGATGGACTTCTACAACTTATCCAACTAATTCAATGCCAACCGAGTAGTTAATTCTAATACACTCTCTTCATATTGTGGAAGGTGGCCGGGAACTAGACAGGCGGACACCGAAGGTTCAACCACAAATGCACGTTTATTATACATTATTTACAGTGCACACAACCTAGTATTCCCATTCCAATCACCCTTAGTCCAGGCCTCTCAACAATGCCTTTCTTCGTGACCGCCTCCACTCCTCTCCTCCGAGCTCTGTCCTCTTCCATCTGACTCCAGCTATCGAATGGAGGGAGGTGGCCCCTTTTATGTTCACCCGGACGTGCTCCAGGGTGCCTCCTGATGAGCTTCCGGCAGCACTTTGTGGTGTGGTGGAAGTGCCGACGTCCAGGGCTTTTCAGGCATCCAAGCACCCTCTGGCGGTGACCACAGGCCCCTATAGGTTTGAGCTCAATGTTCTGTTCCTGTGGTCCATATACCAACCAGGGCAGCTGCCCTCTCATGGTCCAGAGGAGGCGTAGTCCCTCTTCCGGTCTTTCTGGGCATCCCGGCTGGGTACCGCCTCAGCCTCTTGCCACAATATACTGTACAGTAGGTCATATTGTATCATTCTTCCACACTTCGGTAGGAAGCACGTGCTGATAATGCATTGCCACACCCACCACACGACGAACCACCTGGATTGGTACCGGAGTGCAGCCGGTGACACCTCAGCACCACACTGGGACGGTGTAAGATTATTTTTTTTATACACTGGCTGGAGTGCCAACCCTGCCACCAACCCCTAGATTTTCCCTGTAAGTTGGAAGACCTGCTTGCAGGGCTGGATGCAGATTAATGTCATATCCAGGACGAAGCAATTGCAGGGTAAGGGCCTTACTCAAGGGCCCAACAGAGTTTACTCACTATGGCATTTACAGGATTTGAACTGGCCACCTTCTGATTGCCGGTGCGGATGCCTAGCCTTAGAGCCACCACTCCACACCACACAAGCATGGTATACACCTTGCTCCTGCCTATGAGGGTCTCACTCAATTTTTCTAGGACTTTGTCTTCTACTGCAGGAAGAAAAGCAGAAATAGGACACCTTGCTGCCTGCTTCTTTTCCATAGTGTCTTCATTTTTTAAATACATAAGAAGCAAATCTGAAAAAATGCTTATTACAAGCAGGGTAATCATCATTTTTTTCATTAATGAACATATTTAGAACAATTTAGACAAGAGCATGCCACTCAGTCCAACAAAGCTCACCAGTTTTATCCACTTAATTGTTCCAAAATAACATTAAGTTTAGTTTTGAAGGTCTCTCAAGTTCAACTGTGTACCACTCTACTTGGTAACTTATTCCATGTGTCTTTGGTTCCCAGAGTGAAGAAAATGTCCTAAGGTTTGTGTGAAATTTACCCTTAACGAGTTTCCAACTGTATCCCCAAGTTCTTGCTGAACTCATTTTAAAGTAACTGTCTCAATCCACTGTACCACTTCCCTTCATAATTTTAAACACTTCAGTCATGTCTCCTCTTAATCACCTTTTGCCTAAACTGAAAAGGCTCAGCTCTTTTAATCTTTCTTCATAACTGATCCCCTGTAGCCCTGGAATCAGCCTAGTCACTCTTCTCTTGAATTTTTTCTAGAGCTGCATGTCTTTTTTGTAGCCTGGAGACCAAAACTGAACACAGTACTTAAAATGAGGTCTAACCAATATGTTATAAAGCTTAAGCACAGTCTCCTTTAACTTGTTCTCTACATATTGCCCATATACAGTAACTCAATATTCAGTTAAACTTCTTAATGGCTTCTGAACATTGTCTAGTAGTTGATAGTGACAAGTCCACAATGACTCCTAAATCCTTCTCATAAGGCATACTTTCAATTTTCATACCTCTCATTGTGTATTCATACCTACCATTTTTACTCCCTACATGTAATACTTTGCATGTACAGTACTTACATTAAATTTCATCTGCCACAAATCTGCCCAAGCTTATATGCTGTAAAAAGTCCCTCTGTAATGATTCAATGGATTCTAAGTTATCTGCCAATCCACCTAGCTTGGTATCATCTGCAACTTTAACTTTTTCTTATTTATATTCCTATCCAGTTCATTTATATATATATATATATATATATATATATATATATATATATATATTTATTACAAATAGCAGCAGCCCCAGCACTGACCCCCGTGTGACACCATTTCTAACATCACCCAATTCTGATAAGGTTACTTGCACCATTACTCTCTACTTCCTGTGTCTGAGCCAGTTTTGCACTCATCTACACACTTCATCCTGACCTCCAACATTTTTAGTTTGATGTGCAACCACTCAAAGAGACCTTATCAAATGCAGTTCAGTAAAACTCATGTTTTTGCAATATATTGTTCTATCTTTTTCTTAATAACTCCATTAAATTTACCAGCAATGCATGTTACCCTCACTTGCCTGTAGTTACTTGGATCTGCATGATCACCCTTTTACATAATGGGATAATATTTGACATTTTTCAGTCCTTCAGAATTTCCCTAGTGTGCAGTGACTTCATAAAAATATACAAGGATTTATTTATTTATACACTCACTAACCTGCTTAAGAACTTGAGGGTAAATATTATCTGGTACAGGTGATTTGTTTGATTTCACCCTATATAATCTAATCAGTACTTCTCCCTCTACAATTACCCAATTATTCAGCACCTCCTTAGTAGTCACTGTTAATCCTGGTAGGTTATCTACATACTCATGTGTGAAGACATCAGAAAAATGCAAGTTTACAGCAGCTACTGTTTTAGTGTCTGTATTTTTAATTCCCCTTTACTATTCCTGATACACTTCACTTCCTCTGTGCCTGTTCTTTTACTACTGAAATAAGTATGTTGTAAAGCAACTGAACACTGGATGAACAAAAAAAAAACACAAACAGGTTAGGGACAGCATTTTTGCAGTGATTCTAATACCAGTAGTTATGACTGGTCCATTAAAAATAAAAACATGCTTTTGAAATATTGTACATATGGACACTTAATTCTATGCTCTACACTATGGAAGTTAGTTTACAAATCATTTAGAATCACTTGAATAGCAAGTACTGTTACCCATGTTTCCAACTCTATTATTTCTTCATGTATTTTCTTTCCTCTGTTGCAAAGAAAACAGCCATTTCACTCTTTGACACTAAACAAATGGGAGTCTTGGCCTTGTACTAATTATGTTATTGATGTGATCTGAAACGTCATGGCCCCCAGACAAAGGTAGGACTTTATTTTTACTATGTCCAAACATCAATCAGATAGAATGAAACAAACAAATGATAAAATGTAAGCTATAACTCTGAATTACCATTTGAATTAACATCCAGCCATTAAAGTGTAAGAAAACATGGGGCAATCACAGACCTCCAAAGCAGAGCAAGTACTACACTAGCAAAAGTAGAGATTCAGCATGTACCTTTAAATTGGATACACCGTATAATATGTATCATCTGTATATTCTCCCAATGTGTGCATGGCTTAGTGTCTTTTCCACTCAAATGCCCAAAAAAGTGCAGATCAGACCAGTGACTCTAAATTCGCCACAGTGTTAGTGAATGAGTATTATACTGTATGGTCAATAACCAACTGTATGGAGTTCTTTAAGTAAAGAATTTAAGAAGAGTATTGATGAGAATATGTCATGCAGCCCAAACTAGTTTCTCAATCCTTATTCTGTCAGTTTTATTACCAATTCAAACATTTACTTTACTTAAGTACCTTACAACTACAGTATCTATTACATTAAAAATGTAACCACACTCTGCAGACCTCAATAATTATCAAGCATGCATAGACATTATATTACTACTTTTAAATCAAGTATTAATAAAATGCAAGACCTGCTCAGTGTGATATGAGGCAGTTTATGCATCTGCACACTAGCAAGACCAGTTTAGGTCTGGATAATGAGGAGGAAATGAAGGGATAGGTCTGAGATCCTAGTGCATGCTTTGGTGGCAGAATGGACATTCAGTGGTATATCAAAACTAGATGCTGTAAGGATTGCAGACAGGTACTGTAGTTGCATTGTATCACAAGTGGTCTCTGGAAACTGTAACGCTTGCAACTGTACCATCTCATGTGGATTTTTGAATATGTGAAGGGTTTATAATGTACTTGGCCTAAGTAAGATTCTGATGTTTATAGGTTGTAGGATACATGTCCGGAAGGTTGTAACAGGATTAATATTGTTGTATATTGGGATAATTTCTTTAACACGTGTGACTTGTAAGGTCAAAAGAAGTTACAACTGTTTAGAGAACATTTTTTATGCTTGGCGCACAGAAAGGCGGGTAAATGAAGACAGTAAAGCAGAAATTTTACCTGCAACCTTCTGGTTTCAGCACTTGCTACTACATCTTGCAGCCTGATGTTGCAGAGTGAAGTAAGGCTTTAGTGAGATGTTCTTTTTGAATGCTGCATACTACTTAATGTACCTTTACGTTTTTATTTATTCAGACTTTTACATTGAGGTTTTCTGCCCAAAACTTGTTAACTGTGCTGGCATCCTTCTGCTGCTCTTCTCCGAATCTTTTATCTTTGGTTAAACACAGTAAATATATTTTTGCTCAAGTAAATAACACATAGGTTGTCTTTTCAGTGCTTCAAGTCAGCAAGTCTTAAGAAATAGTACATTTTTAGTCATATATTTTGATGATGCTAATTTATTAGTCGAATTTCATGTTAAGAAAACTGACTAATAAAACATGATTCACATAAAATATTTGTTTTAAAAGATTATAATGTGCACTGAAAGAAGCCTATCACTGGAATACATCCTGAAATGCTGACCAACTGCAAGTTCAGCACAGACACGCACTATGGAATATCCTCAAACAATGTATTGCTAAGTGCCTAGTTTTTGGCATTTACATATAAAGAGAGCAAAATGTTATTCTGAAGTAGCAAAAATAAAATTGGCCAACTGTGTGACTTTAACATTTTGTCCACATTATCATGTGTGCATTATTATTTAAGTTCTTCTCAAACCTCACAAAGACATGTTGTTTAGGTTTATCAGCAACTTTAAAAACAGAATGAATGTGAGTATAAGTGTACCCTATGACAGATTGCCAAACAGTCCAGGGGTGGTTCATGTCTTGCACTAGACACAGCCAAGGCAGGCTCCTGCTCTGCATGACACAGAAATGAATTAGACAATTTCATTAAGGGATGGATGGACTTTTTCATGGAACAAAACATTGACAGAGAAATGTTGAATATAGATATATAAAGATAGACTGTTGCAGCAGTGAAGGAAGTTTGCAAAATAAATACTTGGTAAAAGCAGAGAAAAGCCAGAAGTTCCAAGTCTACCCTGTCTAAGACTGATTATATAAATGGGTAAACAAAGATCAAAACAAAAGTTAGCACTGTTAGAGTTGATGGACAAAGCCAGTTTCAGAGAAATCAAGAAACAACAGCAATAAAACTAAAATAAATTGTAAAAGAAAATGAGTGGATCTTTTTTTGCGATATGAACCTTATGGGACAATAGACTGACAATTGAGCTTTTACAGTTAAGCAAGGAGCCATAAATTTAAATAGATGATAAAGACTTGAGGAGCAGAACTCTGGCTACCAAGAAGGCTGGTGTGAGGTGAATCATTGGTCATTTGTAGACAGGTGGAAAATATATTCACTTTTACTGGACTGCACACTCTCTTACTGTATCTGCATATTTTTATGTACCTTGATAGGTTTTGCAGTAACGTTTAAAAAATGTTCACCCTCTCATTGTTCCTCTCGTTTCTTCTTCTATTTATTAATCTGACCACCATGCTACATTTTCTCTAATTTCTTCCATCTATTTATTAATCGATAAGATATAAGAAGAGGTTTCTGCTAAAGGGGATAATAACAGCTTCTGAGGCCAAGGGTGGAAGTATTTATTCCCCAGTAGAAAATTAAATTGATAATTTTGTTCAATAAATGATCAAAACAAAAAATTTTCCTTGCGTTTTTATTCAAGTACGATTTATCACCTTTATCTACACGCACTGCTTTCATGGAGATCTACTATTTGCCTGTTCAAATATGCTGAAAAAGGCAGCAATTTCCATAATTTTTCACTTGGCTATATGATATCTAATAGAGTGTACCTTGCATAAAAGTATTTATTTTTTAGATTGTATATAGTGGCTACAAGAAGCCTTGTAGAAATAAATTTAATGAATGTCCTGCCAGGCTCTACTGTAGAAGGTCAAGCTTTTAAGGTATTTGCCAAAAACTCTCGATTCACAATATAAAATCCTAAACCGCAAGCCCCGGATCAAGGAGACTTTTAAAGGTAATTGGGATATTAGCCGTGCTATCAGAAATCCGGTTATTTCACATATCCCAACGCACACATGAAAAGAAGGAATTGGACATCTGAGATTTCTGCAAATGCTGCACATTCGATGGAGTTTCGCCTCTCCCATTACACCGCTGTGCGTTTAGTGTAACACGTGATTTCGTGGGGCTGCAATTAAAAAACTCGAGAGCGTCTAAAGATCCCCAGGGTGACTCGTAATCCGCGAGCATTTAGAGAAAATGTACATCAAACCTGTCCAGCTAGCCTATTCCCTCATCAGCTATGCAAAAACACAAAAGGGAAACTTAAGATCAACACAAACGGCGGTGATTTAAGAGTTCTCGTGAAGTATGGGGAGGACTGGGTTTTTTTATTATTCTCACAAACAAGCGCGGCCACGAGCCTCTCGCGTGAACTCACCTCCACGCGACGCGACAGGCACCGCGCGCTGCTCATTTCAGACGACTCCTTATGTCATAACTTCTGTTTTCGTCAGCTGACATGACATTTTGCCTCTTTGTCAGCCGCTTTTCCTTTCCTTTTTAATTGTTTTGCCTGCACTCTGCCGGGTAACTTATCCGCCAACGATACCGGTTTTCTATGGTGGAGTCCACCCGAACACACAGATATCGAGACTCCTAAGTGCTGGCCTCTACTGACCGGCTGCTGCAACACAGTTCTTTGCAATTTGTCTTTGAGTTTTCACGGTGATTACAACATATGTAATTCAATTTTTAATATGTTATTTCTGGAGAAAATGGGTTAACGTTTGATTCTGCGTCTTTGCATTAGTGAAGGGTGATGCAAATATTGTGGGCAGAAGGTCCCAAGGTAGTTGAGGTTGATGCTGAATATTACTTCTCTTTTTTTATGCACTGTACTCTACATGAAATTAAAAATTATTTTCTAACTTTTTCAGGGTTGCGCAGAGCCAGGACCTATCTAGGTGGAACTGGATGCAATGTACAGTATGTATTAGACCTAGATTAGAGAAAAGGCCATAGCAAGATACATATCCTCATCTAAGAAACATTTACAAAAATGCTAGTCAAGTTAAAATGCATGTTTTATAGGGTCATTATTGTCACGTGTACAGGGTACAGTGAAGTTCTGTCTTGTCTCTAATACAAATGTAACTAACACTGGAGAACCGCAAGGATCAGTCCTGTCTGATCTTCTCTTCACACTGTAAACCTCAGACTATAAATATAACACCAGGTCATGTCACTGACAGAAATTTCCTTATGGCCTGTATTGATAAGGAGGATGAGGCAGAGTATTGGAGCCAAGTAGAGAACTTTGTTTCTTGGTGCAGAAAAAAATGTCTGCAACTTAGCATCAGCGAAACTGGGAATACAGTATGTCCGGGTTTCCCTGGAAATATCCTCTTTTTAGGCACCTACTCAGATATCTGGGTGGATTTTTCAAAACTCTCAGTTTATCTGGGTTTTTCACACTGTGGTCCAATGTTTCCAACCAGGTTAACTTTGTATCAATTCACATCTTTTTTAAAGTTTTATCTATCATACAATTCTTAACAAACATCTGATTCATTGCCACTGAGAAAAACTCCAAGGGGGACAGGGAAGGGGACCCCTCACCCCCGCAGTCTCCTTACCCCCGCAGTCTCCTTAAGCAAAACCAAGGAACTGGTTATCCACTTTCATTGCACCAAAGAGCCTCTATGGCTGGTCACCATTCTGAGAGTACATGTGGACGGTGGTGCACTCCTACAGGTACTTTGCAGTCCACATCCATGACGGGCTGAACTTGTCTCGAAACACAAAGGGACTATATAAGCCAGAGCTGTGGTTTTTTAATGTGGGCAGTGACATTCTTTATATACTGTATTCTACAACTCTGTGATGGCCAGTTCGATTTTCTACACTCTGGTTTGCTGGGCTAGTCACATCACTTCAGGGTAGGCCCACAGAATCATCAAGCTAATTAAAAAGTCAGGCTCAGCTGTGGGATGTGTTTTTGATCCCCTGGAGGTAGCAGCAAAACAGAGAATGATAACACAACTGGTAACAATTATGAACAATGCTGTACATCATCTCTCTAACACACTAACACTGCACTGTAAGTAGTTAATTCAACAGAACTTTGCCAGAAAACACTACTGGGACTCCTTTATATCAATAGCAATATATCTGCATAATGCCTCACTACAACTGTAACTGCTAAGTCGTAGATGTTTTCTGTCTTTTTACTTTTCTTTCTTTTTAATCATTCTGGTGTATATTTAAGACTAGTTTGTTGTTTATAATAATATAACAATGTTATTTATTATTTATTTATCATTCTGTAAAAAGCCAAATAGTCCTATGGGACAAATAAGGTTCTATCTATCTATCTATCTATCTATCTATCTATCTATCTATCTATCTATCTATCTATCTTGCAAAATATTGCCACTCTTTGATGCCTGGTAAGTGAGTGAAACTTCCTTACCTTAAGCTAAACCTTATTTTAAAACTGCTCTCTTCCACACTGTACTGTATATGAAAAATTATAAATGTGTTTTTCATCATTTAAGATGTATTAAGCTCAAATCCTTGCCATATTTATGAGATCATTCCTTAACTTTCATAGATGTATAGCCATTTTTCTGCTGAAGAAGTACATACTCAGATCCCAGTTACTATGAACACATTTGAATATTGTTTCTATTTATATTAAAGAAACAGTGTCATATAAAATATGCATACAATATAATATACCCAGCACCAGCCTGAACAGGTAATTCCTGACAGTGTATATCTATGGATGTCTAGTCGCCTGGGACCAGAATTCTTGAGACCTGACATTCAGTGAATTTATCTGCTCGTTATTAACCTTGGTGGATATGCACAGAAACCTGATTTCTAAAATGCTATGTAAACCCTTATTCTGGTTAGAGAAACAGGGTTATTTGTGTCTGAGAAACCAGGTTAACATAAATAACCTGGTTATTTGACCATTTAAACCCATAACCTGGTTACAAGTTATGACTTTTGTAGTCTGCACATGTGTTTGTTTCACACACTTTGAGTTGCCACAGGTGGAAGCAGCCACAAGATAAATTTCCTGAGGCAAATTCTCAGGTGATCACATGATTCCTGCTCTTTGTTGAAATAGTCCATATCCATATATATTTTAGAAGTCGCTAACTTTATGGCAATGAGCTAAAAGTACAGTGCTAAGCTCAGCAGCACTCTATCAGGAGCAGTGTTGGGGGTGACACGTTAAAAGTAATTTGCTTTATGTAGTCTTATTACTTTTTAAAGTAATAAGTAACCTGACACTATACTCGTTTATTGAAGTAAAAATACCGGTATTATTATTATCCAAGCAGCACTGAGTGTAAGTCAAGAAGCATGTATCTATATGCCGCTGCTTTGCAAGTTTCCGTCGCAGAGCCAAGCAGAAAAGAGTGCCGCATGCAATCCAATAGTAGAAACATATTGTACATAAAGTGTCTTCTTTAGTTTTAATCTAGTTATTTGCTTTAGATATGCTGAAATTGTTACAGGTTTCATGTTTGTTTTTAGATTTACAACGGTAGATGATGACATTTAACTCTATCTTCCACAGTTGAATGATGTTGGAGCGTACTTGCACATGTAAACAGAAGTTTTTAAGAAACCAGGTTTCTACTTTAACCAGGTTACTCATCTTCTCCCAGTTTTGTGTGTGCATGTAAATGCATTACATGTTTATTAAATGTTCCAATGAAGATTGACTTTATATCTTGTGGCTGAGAAGTTCATGTCATATTAGTAACTTTACTGTCAAGTTCACCGGTCCATTGAAAATCATTGGACATTAAGCATGAGCAAGATATAAAGCAGGAGATTTGCAATAGTAAAATGATACACTATTCAAAGTTTATGCCATCCCACTTTTGTCATATTTCAGATCATATCTACAACATACAGTTTACCTCCATAAAACCTCTCACTATAACTGGAAAGTGACTGCAATTACTGTATCTGGCAGTCACCTAGAGCCATGTTTCCTGTCTTGTTATATATTTAAGCAGCTCCCAAGCTTCACTTTTGTATTCAGTTTAAGTGCCTATTTCAGTTTTTTAATTCACAATTTTTTATATCTGTGTTGCATTTTCACCTCTGCTTTGCTTAATGACAAAACTGTACATTTTCTCCAGCAATACTTAAAAGACAGGTTATGTTTAAAACAGCCATTTGCTCTTTTAATTTCTCATTGTGTTGTTTTTTATTTTGCTAGAAGCTGGGTTCTCTTTTCAAAAAATATATGACTATATTGAATATGCCTTCTTACAAGGCTGAACAAAAGTAATAGGTTGTTTTTATTCAAACCAGAGACAACACAGCCCCTCCGGATTGGTGTATTGTTGTCCTGGAGCATATCCCCTCAACTGGAAGGAAATGTTCTAATTAAATGTAATAGAATCTGCCTTGACACAGGGATATCAGGACACACTTCTGGAGCTAGGCCTGGTAGAGGCATTCACTAGTGATCACTTGCTGGCAGAATTACCCATATAGCCCAGTCTGGTTCAATCTGAAAAAGTTTTGTAGAGCTGTCATGTGGGATCAGTACCACTCAGGTGACAAATATGGACCGATACAGGCATACTCAACCTTGGCGATGAAAATTGGTACTTGGGACATGGACTATTACTCCTCCCAAGGTGGAAGGAACTGAAATATGTGTTGGAAGTTGAAAAGTACTGGCCCAATACATTTTGACTCATCTCTTAAACACATCACTGACTCTGGAATCAAAGTTCTAAATCAAGGGTGTTCTTTCTCTTACTCTGGTAATTTCCCACATGAGAGGGTCTAGGTGAATATAATAATAATAATACATTTTATTTATATAACGCCTTTCCCATGCTCAAGGCACCTACAGAATATAAGAAAGAATGGCAGGGTATACAGTATATAGCATAGTACAAACCAAATAAATAAAGAAGATTAAGGCAGTAAATTCAGAGAAAGCCTAACATACAACATAATTGATGGTCTAGCACACACATACAGGTTACATGAGCATCTTGACAGAGAGGTAAACTGATAGAAGGGGAATGAAGTCAAGTAGAGCTAAAAGCCTTCCTGAACAGATGAGTTTTGAGTTGTTTTTTAAAAGAATTCATGGAGTCAGCTGATCTGATTAATTTTGGTAGGTCATTCCAGAGTCTGGGCACTATACAGCTGAACAGCTGAAGGCCCTGTCACCATGGAGTGTAGAATATTGTGGGGCCCAACAAGATTGCCAGAATCAGAGGACCTTAGTGGGCGGGCAGGTACATAGTGATGGAGAAGGTCACTGATGTAGTTTGGCACAAGGTTATTTAAGGCTTTGTAGGTAATTAGTTGGATTTTATATTCGATTCTGTAAGACACAGGGAGCCAGTGAAGATGAACCAGGATGAGTGTGATGTGCTCGCTGCTGCTGGTTTGAGTAAGGACTCTTGCAGCTGAGTTTTGAATAAGCTGGAGCTGTGATATAAGATTAGAAGGGGCACCTGCCAGCAGCGAGTTACAATAATCTATGCGGGATGTGATAAAAGCATGGACAAGTTTCTCAGCATTAGAAAAGGAGAGGAAGGAGCGAACACGGGATATGTTACAGAGGTGAAAGTAAGAAAGTTTCTTAATGTGATTTATGTGGGCAGAGTAAGAAAGGGAGGAATCAAAAAAGACACCAAGATTCTTTGCAGTAGAGGCAGGTCTGATGAGATCACCGCCAAGATTGACTGGGAAGGAGCTCATTTTATTAAGTTGCATTTTAGTCCCAATTTGCAGGAGTTCAGTTTTGTTGCAATTTAATTTTAAAGAGTTCTGCTCCATCCAGGTTTTAATTTCACTAAGGCAGGTTGTGAGCTGAGAAAGCTCTGATGAAGTTCCACTTTTAACATTGAAGTAGAGTTGAGTATCATCTGCATAAAAATGATAGTCCAGTCCATAGCTACGAATAATATGGCCAAGGGGAAGCATATAAATACAGAAGAGAAGAGGGCCGAGGACAGAGCCCTGAGGAACTCCTTGTGTGACTGGCGCCGAGCTGGATCTGCTGTTGCCAAAACTAACAAACTCTTGCCTATCAGTCAGATAGGACTTAAACCACTGGAGGGCAGTGCCAGAGATACCCAGCATGTTCTCCAGTCAGCACAGTAGAATGTCATGTCTGACAGTGTCAAATGCTGCGCTGAGGTCTAACAGAATTAATATGCTGGTTTGTCCAGAGTCTGCTGCCATAAGCAAATCATTGGTTACCCATAGCAGAGCAGTTTCAGAGCTGTGCTGCACTCTTAAACAAGACTGAAAGGGTTCCATCAAGTTATTAGTGGTTAAGTAATTGGTGAGCTGAGCTACAACACGTTCAAGAGCTTTTGACAGGAAAGGTAAGTGGGAAATAGGCCGGAAATTGTTAAGATTGTCAGCATCAAGACCAGACTTTTGTAACATTGGGGTTAAAGAAGCGATTTTAAAAGTGTGCAGCACAGAGCCAATATCAAGCGTCCACTGCCAGATGCCATACAGTTGAGGTTTGTTCTGGTGGGCAAGGACATTGTATCTAATGTGACTATGACTTAAAGAGAAGAAAAATTTGGCTGTTATTTGTGTGAATGCACTAAACAGTTACACAGGTTATTAAACCTTTTTAGAGACAGTAGACTCCATCGATCCATCCATCCATCCATCCATTATCAAACCTGTTACATCCTAACTACAGGGTCATGGGGTTCTGCTGGAGCCAATCCCAGCCAACACAGGGCACAAGGCAGGAAACAAACCCCAGGTAGGATTGCCTGCCCACCACAGACAGTAGGCTCTATGCTCGAAACAGTACTATCTACTAATTCTGTAGTCCTACTGAGAGACCTCAGTGCCAATGCCCTATTCTGAATTTGAGCTAATAATGTTTTTTCTGCATTTCTATGCTAAAACTGGATTGTCTATGACAACAACAAGCGTATGTATCATTGGACTTATGGTCAGTGATTCAGTTTGAACCAAAGCTATATGATCTGAACCATGGGGTAAAGCGGAATGCTGAGCATTCAACTGATCACTGTATGGAAAACCCAAACACTTAATGACATTTTGCTGGAATGACTAGTATTTGCTCTGTTCAGAACAGTGACAGCTGTTTTCGTATACTTGATATTAAATCATGATCTTCCAGATTGTAAATGGACTGCACCAAATGTGTGTCTTGTCTCCTCACCAAACACTTAGAGACATTTTGCTGGAATGACTAGTATTTGCTCTATTCATAACAGCGACAGCTGTTTTCGTATACTTGATATTAAATCATGATCTTCCAGTGTTGGAAATGGACTGCACCAAATGTGTGTCTTGTCTCCTCATATGTTCATGATATTAAGGTGCAGCTTTGGAGTTTATCCTGTTTAGAAAGCTAAGGGGTTCATCTCTGCTGTCAGAATCTGATCTCTGCCTTCATCAGATTGTGATTTCCAGTGAGCACTGTTAAAAGTGAGTGTGAAAACTAGTACCTTTGAATCTGTGGTTGTGGTTTTCTCCCTAAAAAAAAAATAAAAGCAGCATGTTCCCTGCAGGTAAAGGTTGAGCAGCTGGTCAACCCAGCTCAGTGTATTTCTACCATGACTCTTAGTTGTCAGTTCAGACATATTGACTATTTGCACTTCATTAATTGTCTGCATTTTAAATGTAATTGTCAGTAAGAAAGCATGAATTTCTTAATTCCTTATTGTGTGTTTGTGTGTAAGTGTTTTCTCCCTACAGTAAACTGGTGCCTGTCCAGGGATTTTTCCTGACTTGCACCTGATAGGTTCAAGCTTTTCCAAAACCCTGCTTAGGATAAGCAGGTTAGAAATGGATAGATGGATATATTGTGAAATTAAAATTACATATGATAGGCTTTGTTTTCAACAAAGATGTAGCTACATCATTACTTGATTTTCTTTTGTCAGTGTGAAATGTACAAGGAGCTCTCAGGCATTCTTTAGCCTTAGGGCCAAGGAGGAGAAAATTAGTTTGTTTTTCTTTAAGGAAAATCAGGGGGAATGTAAAGTGCAATAAAAAAAAAAATAACAAATACCTGGTTGCCACATTATGTACTTGCAAACAACAAATCCCAAGTACTGCGTGGGGTGACGGGTCTGCTTATCCAGTACAAATCTGTCACTCCCTGCTCACCTTCTACCAGTACTTTATCTCCATCTCACCTTGACTTCCTCCACCAATTTGAATCATTATTTAATTTTTACTAGCTATATAGACAGAAGGGGCTTTTATGCCCTAGCACTGAAATACTTCTGAGCGTCTCTTACAAATTACTTACAGGGATCTTGGTTAGAAGGCTGCAGACCTGAAAGACCCTGTAGTGGCCCCTGGTACTCCCGACTTTCATAGATAATTATTGTTAAGTTCAGGGTAGGCCTCGTTAGTGTCCCTGAGAAGCCTAAACATAGAATAATTCTCCATGGTGCCCTCTAGTGAGTAAGAGGTTCTCCATTGCTTTTATTTGAAATAGTTCAAGGTCTCTCTCTATCTTGAACTGTCTCCTTCCTTCCCTCTCTACAACATCCAACAACTCCACATGCATCTTGTAAAAAAAGTAGTTCTGTAGTCTGAAACATAAATGCATTCCATCCATTTTTTGGAGGAGGGCTGAATCTAATTTGTAACTGTGAGGATAATAATATGCTTCTCTGCTCTTGTGATTTTTCATTGTGGTTACACTTACTTCTAGACAGGGAGGACAGAGTTGAATTTATATCATAATTAGTCTCCATATATTTGTGAAATGTTGTTCCTCGAGCTTTTTCATGTTTAGCTCAGTAATGTTTTACGCAGCACATGACTGAAATAAAATCTGAGCACGAAACTGAGATATTTCCTGGGAATGTCAAAGGTTGCAAATGTTGCAAACTACCCTGTAGACTGCGGTTACTCATAATAGTTTTTGGAGAAATCAAAAATATAGCCTGATAGATAATACTGTGTCTAAAAAGTAAATGCAAAATCTGAGACAAAAGGTCAGTCAAAACACAAAGCCAAAGTCTTGACACTACCTTGTACTTCTTGCCCCTAACTTACTCTCAAATTATTTCAGTTTGTTTTCTTTTATTTGATAAGATCCAACACTAAAATAACAGAATATATCAGTCACCGTATTATGTAAGTGTATTGCAATCACCTGCATGTCACATAATCTGTATCAGTCTTTCTGATCCTTTTTGGTGCCCTCTCTAAACGTCTTCCCCATGAAGAAGATGCCGATACCACACATGTCAAAACCCATGTTTAAGAGTTTGACAAAGAAAGTATCTCTCTTGTAAAATTTAAAGAGGAACTGAAATGTGTGATTTGTTCACACTTTTTCAAAAATAACAAAGTCTGTAACATTTTGGAATCCCAGCAATCTAAAGAAATCACTGTCTGAGCATTAATTATGCATCTTCTTCATTCTACATCTGCGTGACAAAAGGCTGCTCAGCAGTTGGTAGTTGATTTTTTTCTTGCTTCAGGCCTCTTCAGTGGGTTTAACTTAAATCTATGAGGTGATGAACTAATGTAGGCAGATCATCTGTGCTAATGTCTCCTCTTCTGCAATTGTTCAAACATCTGCTCTCAATTTAGCCACAAATGACATGTCTGTCTGCCTGCCATCTCATTAAAAATGTGCGCTAAAAATTTATGTATTGTTTATGTATTTTTTATATAAAACACCTGCTTTGCTGCTTCTATAATGCGATGACTGCTGTAAGAAGAGAATTAAAGTTATTTTCAATGAGAATGTCGACTTTAGTTTAATGTAATGTGAAGCCCCATTCTGAGCTATAAATTCAATATTCTAAACTATGAAAGATTATCATTTTAAATAATGGGTTATGTGGGATATTTGTGCTGTAAGAATATGTGTTAACATAAATAGGTAGGAGAGATACTTTAGGTAAAGCAGCAGCTCAATAAAGTGAATATGAATTTTTGTCCTCCTATGAGGTGTTATGATGCATTGTATAGTGCTTACATTCTATGATTGATTCATCTTTAATAACAGAAAAGGGAAAACATTGTGTGAAATCTTGGTGTAAAATGCTGGTCCACCAAAACCTAAGCTACACTTTCTCTCATTTCCCATATCTGGTATTACTTCCTCTTTGCAGGTCTTATATCTACAGAAAGTGTAATCTATAACATTATACTTTCTGTTTTTTGAGGTGTTAATGTGATACTGATGGCATTCTGCACCATCACTGAATCTTTTTTAGCAAATCCATTTAAGTCATCTTGCACAAAAGAAAATCAACTCTACCTACCTCCTAATTATACTAGCAAGAATCCAATGTATACTTCTCCTTAATTTTTTTTCTGTTATACTCAGGAATAAATAGAAACTTTGATTCCTCTAGAGTTTTATCCTCCTCCAGACCTCCTAGTGAGACAGCAGTGAAAACTATACCTACTCCATTTTCTACCCATTTTTATATGTGGTCACATCAGCTTCACAATGGAGTTTTCCTTCACCAATGTGGCCCTTACTCTGGCTTTAATCATTTGGGTGTTAAAGTGTTATGTGTATTGCTAGTAGTGACATCAGAGGTTTATTTTATTTGTATTTTATTATAGAATACAAAGTGTGTATAGGTTGTTATACTTTTCCCCAACTGTGGCTTTTCATGTAAAGCATGCTAATCCCAACCCAATTTATTGTTGTGTAAATTATGTACTATATAATGTTCAGTCAGTTAAAATAATGAAGTTATTGGGTTTTTCTCTAACTCAGATACAGTATCTGTGGACTTCAACTATTCCCTTAATAGGAGGCTGCAGTGCTTTAAACCTTAAACATCCTGTTTTCTTTTCTTCCTTTGCTTTCCTAATTTTCAACAACCTTGAAAATCTTTTTAAATCTGTTTACCTCCATCCTTTATCTTTTTTTATAATCTTTATTTTTCTTTGTTTCTGGTGCATGTATGAGATCTGTGACTTAGAGACTGTTGCTACCATATATAACTTCAATATTCAAAGCATAAGCATGCTGGTTTGGCAATGCAGTTGCTACAGATAATATGGCCATGACAACTGTGGTGTTGGAAACATTTTAAGAAAATGTTAAAATAAATCAGAATACACAAGCAAATTACACAAGCATGTCAGAGCGCTCATACACTGAAAGTGCACCATAAAAGCCACAAAACACGAAAAAAAAGCCAAGCATTGCAACCTAGTAAAATTATCAACATGAATTCTGACAGATTCCCACTTCTAAGCAGAGATCTCCAGACGTGCCCATCAAGTTTGTTGAAATAACACCAGTAAAACTGATGCGAGAGATACAGTAAGGAGCATAGACATCATTAGCTGATACATACGAGTGGTCTGCTCACAATATGAATTAGTATTATAATGTCTGTGAGACAGGGCATGTATCTTCATTTTCTAATGACCATTTTTGTAAGAAAATAGAAAAACAAACTGCTAGAAGATCAATGCACATTTCACCTGACAAAGGATTGGGCAGCCCCTTCACACCAGTGCTGCCATTCCTCTAGTGCTAGCTTAATACTGAGGCGTTTTCTATTTTCAACATCATAATTCTGCTTGGCCATTAGCAGTTTCCTAGTGTCTTTAAGTTTGCCTTTTATATATTCTAAGTTTTATTGATTTTATCTTTGTTTCTTTTTATGTAATATGATTTGATTAATATTTTCTTTCTTGGTAATTTTGTGTTTCTGAATAATTATTATTTTGTAGGAGTGATGTTTTCCATCCATACATACATGAGCTGTAATGTTTTGTGCTGTTGCCAGAGCTTTATATGTTTCTCAGGTTCCAAAATCAGAAAATACATTTGCCAAACATACGATTCATTCACAGAGACTCTCTAAATAGCGGACAATTCCCCCTGGCCATATATTGATCATCACTAAAGAGGGAGCACATGAGCACTTTTAATTGCCTGTCTGAGTTGCCTCCACTTGTCCCTTCCTATCTCTCTGTCAGTTTGCTTACATGGTAGTAATGTTTATGCTTTTCAGCTGGTTTGCATGGCTTCAGCTGTATTTATTTATGGCCTCAATTACCCATTTTAAATAAAACAATGCATATCGAATAAAGCTCATAGATCTCAATGGCACACTTCAAACCTTTGGCTACAGTGGCTTTTGAATCAGGAGTGCTGAACCTTGGAGTATGAAGCTACTTGTACAAAAGCAGGGGCTTGGTAATTTCCTGTTAGGTCATTCATGTGAGAGTGTCTTATAATCAAAGACCTACAACTCTGAGAATCAAGGTCCATCACTGACAATTTGTCTAAGCTGCACCATAAGGTTTATTACAAAATCTGTATCCTTAATAAATAATTAAACATTCAGTATATAGAATTTTCTTTTTGTTTTGGGTCATGTTTTTTAATGGGGTCCCTATTTCAGTTTTTTTGGACATTTTTGGTACCTGAGCCATAAAAGGCTTTATCAATTTTTTGAGATTGTGCAGGTAGTAAGCCTGCTTTTGAGTTTGGTGCCAGGCTACCTGAGGTGGTGAGGCCTACTCTTTTGGAGTTAGCCTTCAGCGAAGTTCAGATCTGGCTTTTGTTTTATGAGGTCTGCATCATTTTTGAGCTTATTAAGTTGCATGCTCACAAACAATCATTTAAAACAAGTAATGGCATCCTACATGTCCAAACAAAACTTTACATTATTCTTTTTGATGAGTTTGGTTATATGGGCAATCTCAGTGCTCCATATACAGTATAGTAATTAAGAAGGATTACACGCTGCCCGGACCTATAGTTGGGTTTCAAAGTTTGTGGACCCTTTAAAATTTTCTATATTTCTGCATAAATGTGACCTAAAACATCATCAGATTTTCACTCAAGTCCTAAAAGTAGATAAAGAGAAACCAGTTAAACAAATGAGACAAAATTATTATACTTTGTCATTTATTTATTAAGGAAAATGATCGAATATTACATATTTGTGAGTGGCAAAAGTATGTAAACCTTTGCTTTCAGTATCTGGTGTGACCCCCCTTTGCCGCAATAACTGCAACTAAATGTTTCCGGTAACTTTGGATCATTCCTGCACACCAGCTTGGAGGAATTTTAGCCCATTCCTCCGTACAGAACAGCTTCAACTCTGGGATGTTGGTGGGTTTCCTCACATTAACTGCTCGCTTCAGGTCCTTCCACAACATTTCGATTGGATTAAGGTCAGGACTTTGACTTGGCCATTCCAAAACATTAACTTTATTCATCTTTAACCATTCTTTGGTAGAACGACTTGTGTGCTTAGGGTCGTTGTCTTGCTGCATGGCCCACCTTCTTTTGAGATTCAGTTCATGGACAGATGTCCTGACATTTTCCTTTAGAATTCTCTGATATAATTCAGAATTCATTGTTCCATCAATGAAGGCAAACCGTCCTGGCCCAGATGCAGCAAAACAGGCCCAAACCATGATACTGCCACCACCATGTTTCATAGATGGGATAAGGTTCTTATGCTGGAATGCAGTGTTTTCCTTTCTCCAAACAAAATGCTTTTCATTTAAATCAAAAAGTGCTATTTTGGTCTCATCCATCCACAAAACATTCTTCCAATAGCCTTCTGGTTTGTCCACGTGATCTTTAACTAACTGCAGACGAGCAGCAATGTTTTTTCTTTTTGGAGAGCGGTGGCTTTCTCCTTGCAACCCTGCCATGCACACCATTGTTGTTCAGTGTTCTCCTGATGGTGGACTCATGAACATGAACATGAGCCAATGTTAGAGAGTCCTTCAGTTACTTAGAAGTTACTTTGTGACCTCGCTGACTATTACATGCCTTGCTCTTGGAGTGATCTTTGTTGGTCGGACACTCCTGGGGAGGGTATCAATGGTCTTGAATTTCCTCCATTTGTACACAATCTATCTGACTGTGGATTGGTGGAGTCCAAACTCTTTATAAATGGTTTTGTAACCTTTTCCAGCCTGATGAGCATCAACAACTCTTTTTCTGAGGTCCTCAGAAATCTCCTTTGTTCGTGCCATGATACACTTCCACAAACATGTGTTGTGAAGAGCAGACTTTGATAGATCCCTGTTCTTTAAATAACACAGGGTGCCCACTCACGCCAGATTGTCATCCCCTTGATTGAAAACACCTGACTCTAATTTCACCTTCAAACTGCTAATCCTAGAGGTTCACATATTTTTGCCACTCACAAATATGTAATATTCGATCATTTTCCTCAATAAATAAATGACCAAGTATAATATTTTTGTCTCATTTGTTTAACTGGTTTCTTTTTATCTACTTTTAGGACTTGAGTGAAAATCTGATGAAGTTTTAGGTCATATTTATGCAGAAATATAGAAAATTCTAAAGGGTTCACAAACTTTCAAGCACAACTGTACTTAATTGAGTGAGGTCCCTAATAATCAGTATCTTTGAATTGTCCATTGATAACCCTGCACTTTATATCTGTTGCCTCACGAAGAGTATCACATCTTTATGTAGTTTTCATTTTTGGTTTTTTGCAAAAAGATAGTTCTTCCAAGGGGTGCAGTGGCACCACTGCTGCCTCATAGTTAGGAGACCTGGGTTCGCTTCCCGGGTCCTCCCTGCATGGAGATTCCATGTTCTCCCCGTGTCTGCGTGGGTTTCCTCCGGGTACTCCGGTTTCCTCCCACAGTCCAAAAACATGCAGGTTAGGTACATTGGCAATTCTGAATTGACCCTAGTGTGTGCTTGGTGTGTATGTGTGCCCTGCGGTGGGCTGGCGCCCTGCCTGGGTTTTGTTTCCTGCCTTGCGCCCTGCGTCGGCTGGGACTAGCTCCAGCAGACCCCCGTGACCCTGTAGTTAGAATATAGCGGGTTGGATAATGGATGGATGGATAGCTCTTCCACAAATGTGACAGTACTTCACGCGTATGTTGTGGATTATTTTTAAATGTTGCCTATTTAGACAAGCACATAAATACCCATAAAAAGACACATACTGTACGAAAAAAAAAAGCCCTGTCATTAACCAGTGTGGTGGACGGCCGGGGCCCTTGCCTGGACGGGACGCCTCTTCTGCATATGGTCCGGGGGAACAGGCATGGGCATACCTCCTCCGGGACACTAGATGGCATCCCCCCTGGATGGCAGTGGTACTTCGGATACCAACAGGGCCCAATGGGAAACTGAGTTCTCTTCAGCCCTGTTGGTGTCTGGGGGTGCCAGAAGGGGGTGCTGCAGTGGCTCCTGGGCCTGTGTTGGCGGTTCTTCCGCCACACCTGAAACTGCAACCAGAAACAAGCAATCAAGCACCTGAAACACTTCTGGGTGGCTTATAAAGGGAGCCAGCAGCCACTAATCCGGACGCCAGAGTTGGGAGGAGGGAGACGAAGCTTGCCAGGAGGAGTGCTGGAGGAGAAAGAAAGAGAAAGAGAGAGAAGAGAAGAGAAAGAATTGTGTTTTGGTGTTGGGATTATGTTGTTGTGCTTGTGGGAATGGGGAAGACGTTTCCACAATGGGGGAAAAAAGAAAATAAAAGCCCTGTGTGCTTTGAACCTGTGTCATACGTCTATCTTTGTCAGGGTTCGCCTTTACACCAGTCACTTCCCATTTTTGTATTTCTGTGGTGGCCTTTTGTTTTTCATGGGTGCCACCATTTTGTGGATTATTTGTTTAAGGTTTCTATCACCTTATATTCCTAGGATAACTGCAAGTCCACATTGAATGATGTTACCCAGTGATATTTAAGTTCTTATATTAATTGCAGTTTTAGTTTTTATTTTATTTTATAAAATTAATTAGAATTTTTATTTTGTTCTAGTTTTCAGTGGAGTCAACAATTTTTATTTTTATTTAGTTCTGTTTTTAAAATTTTAGTTTTTATTTTATTTAGTTCTGGCCTTTTATATAATATTAGTGCCATTATAGTTTTTTTCTGTTGCAAGACCACAAATGCTGGCCTACACATATTTCAATGCAAGTTATGTTTCAGTCAACAACCTCACAGGTCATAATGCCATTAAAAATAGCTTAACTATCAATGATCAAACAGATTGTGTGGCCTAATGAGTATAGTCAGCAAGATCAAATGTGTCAACCCAAGAAACCAGTCTGTGCAAGCACATTGCTGTTAAGCTTTAAACAATCATGCATTTTAAGAGATTTGTTCTTGTTGTAATAACGTGCATTGCACAGATAGCTGTACAGTGAAAATATTCGCTTGACGAACACCTGTGATGCAGGTGCGCAGACAAGGTCCTTGGCCACTGACGCCAGCAGACTGTATGTTGCTTACTGTCTCTCTTTCTGTCTCAGCTTTAATCTTGTTTTCCACATCTAATGCACTTAAAATCTTTCGAGGACGTCGAGCTAAATGAGCCCTTCACATTTGCAGTATTCTTCCTACTAACTAACTACAAACCGCACTTTCTTCTTCTTGCACACTACATTTGCTTTTATTATCACGTGCACTGTAATCAAAGTATTTCCAAACATTACTTCTCGCTTTCTATCTGCAAACATCTGTGCAGAACTCACCATTGTCAACCACATGTGCTTACTGCTTCAACCCAACGAACCAAATGTGCTCAACAAACAAACAACAGTCCTTTACAGAAGTTGCGCCACATGACTATAGTAGGCCCAAGTTACAAGATCATCACATAGTGAACAGTACAACATGAATGAATGCTCAGGGCAACTTACCCCTGTGTACAACTGAACCGGATTAAATGAAAATGCTATTGCTGTTTTTTTTGATTTTACTACATTTTATTCTTATTTTGCTTCGTTCACATGTCGCTAATTTTTATTTTCATTTAGTTTTAGTTTCTCTGTTTGCCTTAATTTCAGTTCTCATGCTTATAAAATGAAAAATAATATTTTTAGTTCTAGTTCTTGTTTTCGTTATGAAAATATCACTGGTTACCACTATGATGTAATATGGTCAGCATCGCATACTTCTGGGATGTGCAAAATTGGAGATACTTTGTAAAACTTTCTTTAGTACTTTTCAAATTTAGTTTACCAGTTTTGAACCTTACCTTTGACCTTTTTGACAACAATCTAGTTTAGTGTTTTGTCTCTGACGTTCTGGTTTATTGATCCCTCTGTTCTGACCGACCCTTCATCTATTTCTTTGACTTTCCCTCCATGAGTGTACTACCAATGTAAGGGAATTTAGCAGCCAAAACAAAAGATGGACTAGGAATTAACTGTATATCCAAAATGTTATTCAAAACCAGAAAGACTCAACATCTGTTGCCAAAACAGAAATACTAACTTATACATTGAAGTCAAAGTAGGAATCACTAACATTTAGGCTTCAAACTACACCAAAATCATTACAGAAATTACCCGCTGAAATCTACAATCCTAAAATTACTGTCAGGAGATGAACAATTCCAAATGAGCAATTCCAATGGGGATGGGATTTTGGGGCCCCTACCCACCATCTGTAGCAAAATTGTATATTTCATTGGATGGAGTTTTATTCTGAATTATTTCATTACGATGGAACTAATGGAAACATTTGACCACTCCAGAGATGACCATGATAGGTAAAAGTGGGAAAAATGTGAATAGAAACCAATAGAGAAAAACTGTCACTATACATAGGTTGAAAGCTACTGTTCACCCTTTGAAACCCAGTACTGCAAGAACTCTTCAGTTAGTCTCTCTGGTGCTTCAGTTAGTCGCTCTGGTGCTGCCTCTAAGCCACAGACCTTCAGTTCAACAGGAGATTTTCCATTCTCCGTAAGAATTTCAGGTGCCTTGGAATCAGAGGGAGCTTTTTGCATTTTCACTGTGGAACTAGATGACTCTTTTCACTTTTCTTCTTAGCCAGGTATTGAGTATTCCCAGATTGAATAGAAAAGTAATCACATTCTCTGTGGTGTCTCAAATGTAATAGTTACACATGTCATTCTTTAAATCTTCTGACAAGCCATTACAAAATTGAAAAACAAGGCAGCATATCTCCCCTTGTGTCAGATGTTTGGGTCTTGATTGTGTGCATGTAGTCACCAATTTATTGAAAACCCTGCCTTAACTTATGGAGCTTATGTGTGGCTACAGACCTTTTCTCCAGGGCATCAAAAATTATCCTGGATTCCTGGAGGAATTGCTCCATGTGCTGAGATGTAACACCACCAGTTAATATGAGCACTCCATTATACGAACATTGCGTGATACAGTAGATATTTGATGCCCACCATGTTCTCAATCCCATTGTTAAAATCACCATTATTTTAAGAAGTAATAATTCAAAAACGATTCATCAGACATCAGCCTTGTAGATATGTTGGTTCTTGTATAAAACATCAGTTCAAAGTAGGATCACCCATTAACATTTGCCCCCAGAATGATTTCTTAAAAAACATATTTTTACATATTAGTGTGTTTTACGTAATCAAATGAAAAACATAAAATATACTGTAGTTTTCTAGGAATGAAAGGCACTGCGGTTTTGGAGTGGCACAATTAAAGCCTGGAGACAAAGGAGCTTGCATTCAAGGTATCTCACCCCTTCTGTCAGCTATTTACAATTCATGTTTGCCAGATAGCACGCAAAACTGTCATTCAAGTGGTACAACTAGTGGGTTGCTTTTTCCATCACAATCACTGTGGAGAAAACAGCAGGAGTTTCATTTAGTGAACTCTTACAAAAAATAAGAAAAGGTTCACATGCATATTAAAACATTATTAGCTGTTAGATGTTGTGTCTCCTGTGTTTGAAGAGTTTGTGGATACATCTCCAACAAAGTTAGAGATGTCCGAATCAAGATATGCCCACCTAATTGCTGCTTTCAACATTCAATACTAGCATATGGATGGGTGCCACTTTTAGACTTTTTCAAGGGATTGTACACATGTTTTTAATTGCATTTCTTTATCAGAGATACAGTTTTCAGACTTATCGATTCACATAATATTTGCCTTTGTACATGCATGTTTTAACCAAGCAATATCACATATCAGCTTTGGAGCAGTTTTACATTATGTACAGTGAAGTATTTTATTTTGCTCACAAGTTTCATTGTTGTTTATAGATATTTGGATAGTACTGCTGTAGTTGCAGTTAGGCTGCTACACATAAGAAACACAACCTTCTTTAATGTACACCAGTAAGGTTGGCACCAGCTCATTAACAAGCAACCAAATAGAAACAAATGATCCACCTTCTGGCTGGAATCTTGCATCCAATTCTAGTGTGTGTAGAGATTTTTATTTTCACGTTGTTTCTGCATGAGTTTTTCTGCCACATCCCTAACGATATGCAGGTTAGGGTGATTGGAAACAGTGTAGGTATGAGAATGTGCAGGGATGGATCCTGTAATGGACAGAGGCCCTGACCAGGGCTGTCTTTTGTTTTGTGCCTGGTGCTGCTGGGATAGTCTTTAGCATCTCCAAAAATGGATTAATTGGATTGAAAAATGTTATGCAAATGGTCGATGCCCTTTTATTCACTTCACACTATTGCTGTCTGTTTACTCCCATCTATTGGTCTACTCATGAGAAATACAAAAGCAGGTTGCCACATCCCTAACAGTGGTTTCCAAGTTTAGTCCTGGGGACCCATGCAGACTGCATGTTTTTCTTCCCATCAGTTTCACAATCAGTGAGACATTTTAACTGTAACTAACCATATTATTTAATTAGCTCACATTTTTCTTCTCTTAATCTGCATTTAGAAAGCAGTAGTAGTGTGAGTTACATTCATAAGAAATTTAGTAATATTTCTATTTGAATCATAGATAGATAGATAGATAGATAGATAGATAGATAGATAGATAGATAGATAGATAGATAGATAGATAGATAGATAGATAGATAGATAGATAGATAGATAGATAGAGGTCTGGTTACTTTTGTCATTCCTTAAAAAATACAAAAACAACCTGAATGAGAAAACAGTCTTAAGTTCTGTTTTTTCAGTTTTTCTATTATTTCACCTTTTTCTTTTACATTTTCTTGCTAAATTGTATTCTTATAATGACAATTAAAAATATTCAGAGTAGGGCTGCGGTGGGCTTGTGCTCTAACTCGGATTTGTTCCTGCCTTGCGCCCTGTTTTGGCTGGGATTGGCTCCAGCAGACCCCCGTGACCCTGTGTTAGGATATAGCGGGTTGGATAATGGATGGATGGATAGACGACAAGGCAAATGAATCTCAACAATAAAACACTGCAGCTACTATACCGTCACACTTGCTATTAAGGACACCACAATTAAAAAAACAACATAAAACACTCTATTAACTCGCAAGAATGCTTGCAATATTCCAGTGGAATTTAGGAAACAAAGATTTGAAACTTCAGGTGTCAAGCCTTTTTATAATTAAAAAAACTGAAATTACATCAGATATGGCGATCTGTACAACACTTCTCATATTACTTCAAAATACTCTAGTATCAGTTTACAGTATAGCCACTGTTTTAAGGCCCTTTAATTTACATTTGGTATTCAAATACAAATGTTTTTCATGCACATTATTTAATTTATTTCTATTTATCATAAAAAGAATGATCCAATAAACATGTAATGGTACTTACTGTAGCTAAGCACAGCGAGAAGAAGGTTCAATTACACATAAATGAACTGCCAGTATAGCTGATGTAGCTGATGACAAATAATTTCAAATCAACTCAAAACAAATTACTCTTTTGGAAAATTTTGTAACACTGAACTTTACAGATTTATGGAATACTCCAAAAACCCACTAGCCATACATTTAACCAAATTCAGAATTGTATGGGAACATTTCAGAAATGAAGCCATCACAAGGCACATTAACTCATGCCTACATTCAAGAACGAATTGATATATTAAGGCCAATCAACCTAATACATATCTCTATAGGATGTGGGTAGAAAACCATAGTATCCAATAAAAATATATAGAAAAAAATATGCAAAGTCACTGGGAGTCTACACAATTAGTGTCCAGGAATTCAGATAGCATAATAAATCATAGCATTCAAGTTAAAGCACAGCATTTAAGTTTAACTTTGGTAGGACAAATTTTGAGCAGATGCGGCAGTGTGTAAGGAGGATAGACTGAGATAAGTGTGGAGACACTCGAGGAGCAGTGGAACAGGTTTAAAAACGTTTTACATGTAATGCAAGACAGGTACACAACCTAAGTTAGCAATTAGTAGGAAGTTTATAAAAACTTAATAAAGACTTAAAAAAGAAGCTGCAAAGTAAAAATGGGATAAATATTGCTCAGAACTAATAGGCTGAAATTAAACAACTCCCCAGGACCAAATAATATTTGCCCTTGATCCTTAAGGGGTTAGCAATTACATATGTAAACCCTTGACGCACATTTTTAGGATGTTACTGTGCAGTGGGGAAATTCCAAAGGCCTGGAGAGTGACAAATATGATCCCATTTTATAAAAAGGGAGACTTGGCAGATCCAAGCAACTATAGGCCAGTAAGCTTAACATGCATCATATGAAAATTAATGGAAGGAATTATTAAGGATAAGATTGTGCAGCACATGGCAAATATAAAAGTTTTTCTGAACAGTCAGCGTGGGTTCAGAAGATGGAGGTCATGTTTTTCTAAACATCTGGAATTCTATGAGGAAGCAACAAAAGCATGTGATCAAAGTGTAGCACGTGATATTATTTATCTTGACTTTCAGAACGCATTTAATAAGGTATCACATGAGAGGTTGGCCATCAAAGTAAAAGAAGTGGGAGTCCAGGGTGACGTTTGTAGATGGGTGCAGAATTGGTTCAGACACAGAAAGCAGAAGGTAATGGTGTGAGGAGCCCTATTAGAATTGGCTGATGTCAAGAGTGGTGTTCCACAGGGGTTAGTATAAGGGCTGCTGCTATTTGTAATATATATATATATATATACAGAGAGAGAGAGAGAGAGAGAGAGAGAGAGAGAGATTGAGAGATTTGCATAGGAATTTAAGTAACAAGCTGGTTAAGTTGGCAGATGATACAACGATAGGTGGATTGGTAGATTATCTACAATCCATTAAATCATTACAGAAGGACCTGGACAGCAGGCTTGGGCGTATTTGTGGCAGATGAAATTTGATTTCAGTAAATGTAAGGTATTACATGTACGAAGTAAAAAAAATAGGTCTGAATACACAATGGGAGGTTTGAAAATTGAGAGTACACCTTTTGTGAGAAGAATTTAGGAGTCATAGTGGACTCCGTGCTATCAAATACCAGATAGTGTTCCGAAGCCATTAAGAAGGCTAAGAGAATGTTAGGTTATACTGCACGATGTGTAGAGTGCAAGTCCAAGAAAGTTATGCTCAAGCTTTATAATGCACTGATGGGGCCTCATCTGGAGTACTGCGAGAAGTTTTGGTCTCCAAGCTGCAAAAAGGATAAAGCAGAACTAGAAAACGTCCAGAGAAAAGCAACTGGGATGATTCCAGTGCTACAGGGTGAGAATTATGATGAACAGCCTTTTCAGTTTTAGCAAGAGAATATTAAGAGGTGACATGATGGAAGTGTTTAAAATTATGAATGGAATTAGTACAGTGGATTGTTTTTTAAAATGAGTTCACCAAGAACACAGGGACACAGTTGGAAGCTTCTTAAGGGCAAATTTCTCATAAACTTTAGGAAGTTTCTCTTTCACACAGAAACTTAGACAAATGGTTGCCAAGTAGTGTGGTAGACAGTAACACTTTAGAGACTTTCAAAACTTGACAATGTTTTTTTAGAAGAATTAAGAGGATATGATGGCTGAATGGCCTGTTCTAATCTAGATTGAACTAATGTTCTAATATTTTATTCTTAAACTAGGGTTGTAACATGCCTGGGCCTATCATGGCCCATTGCATGTATGGTGAGAAGTAGCCCTACTCTATCATTGGTCCTACTCACATATTTTACAAACACAGACTCACAAAGAAGCCAATCTGGAAAAACAAATTTGCTTAACCTGCACTTCTTTGGGGATGTTGAAGGAAAATCCATCATGAAACAAGAAGAAAGTACAAACCCCACACAATTACAGTTCGGGGCACTGAGTTGATAAGACAGTAGTACATCCCACTGTGCCATCATATCTTTTAAGGATGTTATACAAAATTATACAGTAATTTTGGCTTAAGTAACAAACTTCCATAATTCAATCTTATAAACAGAGTTAGTGGCCTGAAAGAAGCATTCAGTTACCTCAGTTAATGAAAGGCTAGACTAAGTGTAATAATAGATGGACAAAGACCCTCCCCTTTTGTAATAATAAATAATACTACAAAACAGTGCTCTTTATAAAATTCACAACAACAAACAACAAAAGAGCTCCTTTGACAGCAATAATTTTATTAAATATTGAAAAAAAATTGCAAACCAGTACAAAATAAAAATGAGGACCTTTACATTATCAAAATAAATGTGCTAAGAAGAGCTGCTAAATTTCTAAATTTGTCTGACCTGTTTGAAAACACTTGGATTTCCTTGGGGGTTATTTCTCTTACCAGCTTATGAAACTATATGAAGCCACATTAGTGCCAGTGATCTAGAACCAGCGCTACCAATTAGCAAATAAAGAGCAGGATAAGAACATAAAGAAGACATGAAAAAGCTTGACACTCATAGGGTTTGAAGAGATCATTAGAATGCTTGACCATTTTTTTTGTTGTGTCTGCTGCTGAAATGCTCACTTTTGCCCCTGGGCTTCAGATTCTTCATCGTCATCTTCATACATTTCCCCTTCTTCTTCAGCTGTGGCATCCTGGTACTGTTGGTATTCTGATACCAGATCATTCATATTGCTCTCCGCTTCAGTGAACTCCATCTCATCCATGCCTTCTCCAGTGTACCAATGAAGGAAAGCCTTGCGTCTGAACATGGCAGTAAACTGCTCTGAGATACGCTTGAATAACTCTTGAATAGCCGTGCTATTGCCAATGAAAGTAGAGGACATCTTAAGACCACGGGGTGGGATATCACAAACTGCCACTTTAACATTATTTGGGATCCATTCAACAAAATAACTGCTGTTCTTACTCTGAATGGCTAGCATCTGTTCATCTACTTCCTTCATTGACATGCGGCCTCTGAAAACAGTGGCCACTGTTAAGTAACGGCCGTGTCGGGGATCACAGGCTGCCATCATGTTCTTGGCATCAAACATCTGCTGAGTGAGCTCTGGAACAGTAAGGGCACGATACTGCTGGCTTCCTCGGGCGGTCAGTGGAGCAAAGCCAGGCATGAAGAAATGAAGGCGAGGGAATGGCACCATATTGACAGCAAGTTTTCGGAGATCAGCATTCAGTTGTCCAGGAAACCTAAGGGAAGTTGTTACCCCACTCATTGTTGCTGATACAAGGTGGTTCAAGTCTCCATATGTGGGTGTTGCCAGTTTAAGGGTTCTAAAGCAGATGTCATACAGAGCTTCATTGTCTATGCAGTAGGTCTCATCGGTGTTCTCCACAAGCTGATGGATAGACAGGGTGGCATTGTATGGCTCAACCACTGTATCAGACACCTTGGGTGAAGGCACTACACTGAAAGTGTTCATAATTCTGTCAGGATACTCTTCACGCACTTTACTAATCAAAAGAGTACCCATTCCTGAGCCAGTGCCCCCTCCCAAAGAGTGAGTCAGTTGGAATCCTTGCAGACAGTCACAGTTCTCACACTCTTTCCTCACCACATCCAAGACAGAGTCCACAAGCTCGGCACCCTCTGTGTAGTGGCCTTTGGCCCAGTTGTTACCAGCTCCACTTTGGCCTGTTAATCATAAACAAATATAAATCTATTAAAATGCATGACAATATTAAATTTTATATCAATTTAAAGTTGAAGGGCATCTCCTCTTACATTTACAGTAATACCTCTGTTAACAAGTCCTAGGAGAATGAAGCTCCTTTATAATGAAGTCATCATAAAATGTGCTATGACATTTGCACTTGTTCAGATTCTAGCCCGCTAGAGTACTGGGGTAGTGGTAGCTTCCTTACACAGAAAAGTCATCTTGTTAATAATGTGTGCACTGTAGAATGTAAAGTTGTCATATTCAAGTGCTTATATTGATTTTTTTTAAAAAGTAATGTCACAAAAATCAAAGCAATATCTTTTGAAATTAAAATGTATATTATAAAGAAGGTTCAAGCTAGATAAAAAGAAATGCCACACAGCAGAATCACTGAGATAAGCTGCTGCAATTCATTGAAAAGGAGTCATGAATAGAGAGTATTTCCTTGAAAGTCAGAGATGCTTCTCTCCTGAGACAAGGCAGATGAGAGCATGTGGAGTTAGCTATAGAAAATCTTTATGGCGGTAGGGCAGCCAAAAAAGGAGACAGCAGATGGCATGAGCTGAGCCCCACAACACCAGTCCAAAACTCATAAAACATGACCAACACATACCCATATTTCTCTAAGTTAAATCTATCACTGATAATTAAATTTCTGATTACAAACTAAAACCCTGAACTGAAGTGTCACTGTACTTGTGTGTGTATACAAATGTTTCTACTTTTACCATACACCATACCCTGCTATCCCCCTTCAAAGATGGTGGCTGCAACCATTTTTAGCATTTGGAAGCATTTGCAAGATGTCAAATATCATCTGAACCAATAAAGATATTTAAATAATTCAAAAATGTTTTTCTCAGCAAAAACTATGAAACCGATCACATTCTATTCTTTTAAGCCTGTTAGAAATTGATGACCAAATATTGTTTTTCACTAACTTTGAGATTTTTTTAAGCAACACACAAAGTTCTTATTTATATTGTAAAGACTCTGTTAGATGAAAAGCATAAAAAATTTAAATCCAGATAATGGTTCCCCCTTCATGGATTCCCATTCCTGAAAAATCAAATTTACCTAATTTTTGAGGTCCCATATCTCTAGTGGAGTAATGGAGCTCATGGAAGATGGCGTCTCACTTTAGAAAAGCAGACCCGTGTGTTGGGACTTCTAGATATACTCGCGTTCAAAAAAACTGAATCGATTGAAAAGCCAAGTAGGCTAAGAAGGCAATTGGTAGGCCTCTTTTCTGTTTCACCACTATCTGATTCTTTTTGTTCAGTTTTTTGGACCTTAACAGTAAATGAAGTGGCTTGGTTGCCACCCTAACATTTCTTTAAAACTCCATTGCCTCCTCTTTCTTTTATAATGTGTATATATATATATATATATATATATATATATATATATATATATATATATATATATATATATATATATATATATATATATATATATACACTGCTTACAAAAATTAAAGGAACACTTTAAAGAAACACATTAGATACATCAGATCTCAATATGAAGTTGGATATCTATACAAATAACGACAGGGCAATGTCTTAGGAACAAAAGGATGCCAAGTCTTTTAATGGAAATAAAAGTTTTCTGCCTACAGAGGGCTCAATTGTGTAGACACCCTAAAATCAGAGTGAAATGAAGATGTGGCAGGCTAGTCCATTTTTCAAAAACTTAATTTCTGCTACTCAAAATGCTTTTCAGTATCTTGTGTGGCCCCACGAGCTTGTATGCATGCTTGACAACGTCGGGCATGCTCCTAATGAGACGACGGATGGTGTCTTGTGGCATTTCCTCCCAGATCTGTATGAGGGCATCCCTGAGCTGTTGTACAGTCTGAGGAGCAACCTGGCGGCGCCTAATGGACCGAAACATAATGTCCCACAGATGTTCTATTGGGTTTAAGTCAGGGGATCGTGAAGGCCATTCAATTGTTTCAATTCCTTCATCCTCCAGGTACTGCCTGCATACTCTTGCCACATGAGGCCGGGCATTGTCGTGCATTGAGGAAACCAGGACCTACTGCACCAGCGTAGGGTCTGACAATGGGTCCAAGGATTTCATCCTGATACCTAATGGCAGTCAAGATGCCGTTGTCTAGCCTGTAGAGGTCTGTGAGTCGCTCCATGGATATGCCTCCAAGATCATCACTGACCCACCACCAAACCAGTCATGCTAAACGATGTTACAGGCAGCATAATATTCTCCACGGCTTCTCCTGACCCTTTCACGTCTTTCACATATACTCAGGGTGAACCTGCTCTCATCTGTGAAAAGCACAGGACGCCAGTGGTGGACCTGCCAATTCTGGTATTCTATGGCAAATACCAATTGAGCTCCCCGGTGCTGTGCAGTGAGCACAGGGCGCAGTAGACATTTGGGCCCTCAGGCAACCCTCATGAAGTCTGTTTCTGATTGTTTGGTCAGAGACATTCACACCAGTGGCCTGCTGGAGGTCATTTTGTAGGGCTCTGGCAGTGCTCATCCTGTTCCTCCTTGCCCAAAGGAGCAGATACTGGTCCTGCTGATGGGTTATGGACCTTCTATGGCCCTCTCCAGCTCTCCTAGAGTAACTGCTTGTCTCCTAGAATCTCCTCCATGCCCTTGAGACTGTGCAGGGAGACACAGCAAACCTTCTGGCAATGACACATTTTGATGTGCCATCCTGGAGAAGTTGGACTACTTGTGCAACCTCTGTAGGGTCCAGGTATCACCTCGTGCTACCAGTAGTGACACTGACTGTAGCCAAATGCAAAACTAGTGAAGAAACAGTCAGAAAAGATGAGGAGGGAAAAATGTCAGTGGCCTCCACCTGTTAAACCATTCCTGTTTTGGGGGTCATCTCATTGTTGCCCCTCTAGTGCATCTGTTGTTAATTTCATTAACACCACAGCAGCTGAAACTGATTAACAACCCCCTCTGCTACTTAACTGACCAGATCAATAGCCCAGAAGTTTCATTGACTTGATGCTATACTCGGATTAAAAAGTGTTCTTTTAATTCTTTTGAGCAGTATATATATATATACTTACATTCAAAAGTTTGGAATCAGCAACACATTTTATTATTTTTGATAGAAATTAATACTTTTTGTGTGTTGAAATGTTGCAAATGGCTATTACTTTTTTAATTGACAGTTTTATAATTTATTATTCACTTATGTAAGTAGTAATCACTTAATATGCTCAATTGGATCTCAAAGGATTTGACATATTAGAAAGCTTAAGATGTTTAGGTTGAAAGTAGCACAGCCAATGAAAAATGAATGAGAAAAGAATATGTAGAGACTTTAAAGCATTTGATGCATTTAATTATTAAAGGGTTTCACATAACACAGTTCAAGTATAGGGTCAGCTTTTACTCAGAATGAAAGACATTTTTAGAAATTCTCATAGGACACATTGACCCAAATGGATTTTGAAAAGAATGAAGAACAAAAAGATGATACATAAAAATTGTCTTTACCAAAGATGAAGTTATCAGGTCTGAAGAGGTGTCCGAAAGCTCCTGAGCGAACACTGTCCATGGTTCCAGGTTCAAGATCCACGAGGATAGCTCTAGGCACATATTTGTGTGCTGTAAAGAGATATACATGTAGATATTTATTTTTAACACCAAAAATCTGTTCTTTGTTAGAAATACAACTGTAATTTTTACTGGTTAAATTAACTATCATCAGATCATTTCTTGTAAAAGGTAAATCTTTTTTTTTTTTACTTTCAAAAAATGTGTGTTCCTTGCTTTAGGGTATGTGTGGGTATCACAAACAAAACCGTCATGACTGACTATTTCCACTGCTAAAAAAAGATTAGAGTCATACATACTTTATAGCTGCTCATTTAAATATCCCTTACCAGCTACTGTATGCATTTTGATATTGCTGAATTAAAAATAGTTACTTACTATACTGCATGGTAACTAATTTGTGTTTCTATTAACAACAAAATATTTATACTGATGTTCATCAGCAAAATTTAAGCAGGGAAAGGGATGAACAGGGCTGGTGTAGTGGGTAAGGAGTCCCCCACTAACTTGGTGTTTGACCATAAGCAACTCTTCCATGACTGTGCACTGCATTTGACATTACACTTTATGTAACAGATAACATGGACCATATATGATACTACAGAAAATAAAATTACTCAAATAAAGGTAGAATCTTTAGACATTTTATTTCTTTTTTCACTAAATGGCTCAAGATGGTTTAAATAAGGGGAACCTTCAGTGAGTTTTATCAAAAAGTCTTCAAAATCTACATAAATAAAATGATACAATAAAAAATTAAAAGAGAATAAAGAAGGTATGCACAAAAACACCCAACATACATGATGCTTCATTATAATAGACACTGATTCTCTCCAACTGGAGGTCTGAGTCACCCACGTAGTTTCCGCTGGGGTCAATTCCATGTTCATCACTGATCACCTCCCAGAACTGTAATGACAAGAATTTCAACCAATTCACTTCCTTACAGGTAAAACACAACTTTATTGACAGGATAGAGAGATTATCTTTCTAAAAATGTAATGGGGGCATAAAAAAAATGTACTGCGGCTAATAAATTGAATTTTCTTGCATTTTTGTTACCTTTAAAAATGACAAAGACTATAGAGTGAATGCTTTAAAAGCAGGTATTTCAAAGTAAACACCTACAAAGTGAAGTGTATGCTGGAGTCTTTAGTAGCAAATCTTATGCTTTAATGTTGATTCATTGATGCATTTGATTCATTGATGTTGATTCATTTTTAGAATCCACTTACCCAGTACAGGGAAACAGAGGGCTCCCTTGTGAAGATAGAAACCACTAGTGGTAAGGATGGTAGTTCACTGTGGATTTCATGTAGAACCCACTTTTAGAATTTTTCATCCACCCATTTTCATACCTGCTTAATCAAATCTAATGGTGGTGCTGCTTCAGATGGTTGAGGGGGTGCTGAAGCTTATCCAAACAGCACTGCACACAAGTCAAAAATAAACAATGGACAGCCCCACACATTGGTATAGAAAAGTCCTTTTTGTTAACCTAATCTGCACGTCTTAACCACACTACCCATAGAGAAACTCAAATGTACACCCCATACGTACACAGCAAACAGGCAAGAATTAAAAAAAAGTTGTAAGGCAGCTTTACTAACTTAAGAATGCCGTGATACTGCTCTTTAATCTTGTCAATCAACTCAATTTAATGTCTTTGGACAGCAGGAAAACATGTCCACTTCATAGAGATCATATACAAGGAGGGTACACGGGCTTCTGTACCACATATAAAAATGAACCGATAAGTTACAATGAAAATAATTGATCACTTTATTTACAGCATAGTGAGAAAGTACTAAATTTCACCAAACACACTTTCTGCAATATTAAACTGCATCTTAACACTTCTGAATAGCTAAAGCCCCGCTTGTCAATCAGTAACACTAGACTGCTGTGTTCTTTCAATCTGACTGCCTTTTACACGTCCACCACTAGATGCATGGAAAAAGAAATCCATATAGTAGAATACTGCCTGAATGTATCAATGATATACATACAGTCTATTAGGATGTTTTGTTTGCATTTTTGCATTTTTGTGGCATCCTGTATATGTCTAAGAAACAATGTGGCATTGGTAATGTTTGTGAAAGCTGGCATTAAAAACCACTGCATTTTATTAGTACATGATTAGCAAGCTCTAATCCAACAAATCTCATACTATAAATGTTTGCACTGCTGCAGAGATTCCTACACCAAATGCTTTGTCAACATTCAGTCAAGCATTAGGGTTTCAATGTTAAAGTGAAGAAAAAATTTAATATGAAATGTGAGTTTTATAAACATTGCCATGTTAATATTAAATACTTCAGTTTACGACCATCTCTCCAGCTATAGCTGTTTGCAGCATTTGAAGCCTCATTTAAACTGAATTTAAAATTCACAAACAAGCAAGATATCTCAGCTGAAACCAGGGCCGGCTCTACCATATAGGCAAACTAGGCAATTGGTTAGGGTGGCAAAGTTTTTTGGGGGGTGGCATTTAGTTAACTGTAATCAGGGTAGATCTGCCATAAGGGTGTTTTGGGTATGTGCCCAGGGGCTCGTGATGTCAACCCCTACACCCCCTAGTAGATAAAAGTAGTAGACCAAAACTACCAATGGCACCCATTCACTGAATCTTTTCGTGTTCGCATGGTGAAATCACCCTTTTGGACCTGTCCCCACTGATTTTCCATCTGACATCCATGCACAACTTGTGCAAAAACTCAAAGCGATCTACAACTATGTGTATAGCAATTGCTTTCAAGAGCTCTGTGGTTTGGGTGCAACATTTCCACTTTTACTTAGAACAGCAAAGCAAGAACTGGTCCTGGCTGAAAGTCCTCACATGCTCCTCCTGATGCTTTGTTTGCTCCTACCCTCATTGACATTTCTGGCAATAGGGATATAATTTTTGATTTGATTTGATAGTGCTTTCAGCTAAATAAGAATGAAAATAAATAGCATTATACTTCAGAATCAATCCTTACTATATTGCAAAACATAAAAAAATCACAATATTATCATACTGGGATAATGCCATATTGTAAGATCCCTGTCTACTCCCACCCCTTCCTGCCACTGAGAATTAGTCTTGCCAAGTGAATTCACACTTTGTCTCGCTCCTAAACAAAGGCCCTTTTATGTGCTGGTCCTGCCTGGCAGTAACAGAGTAGGATTTGTTGAACACACCAGTTCACAAAGGCTGCATGCTCCTGTTCCAGAAAGGGAATTTAATTCTAAAACTGGGTGATCCAATTCACATATTTCCAATTTTAAATGAAAATAAGGCCAATGCTAAGAATTATCATTGCATGTGCTTCCAATACTATTCTCTTCCTAAATCTCTTTTGGATTTGTCCCCTTTTTAAAATAAAAATGACTGGTGCTGATTTTATAAGGATTAGTTTTGAGATTATCACAATAATTGCTCCTATATCATTATTTTTAATTTAATATTGCTTTGTGGCAAATAACATTAAGATAGTACTTGTTGATATTAAAGTACAGAAAATAAAATGTACTTTATTTCAGTGCTTGGCATAACAGGTTATTTATCTGTTAGTGAGCAGCTATCTCCATTATTAAAACCACAAAACCCAGTTCATGGTTACAGGGAAAATTAAAGTTACATTTAAATGCATAAATTGTTTTCTAAAATAATTATAAAAATCTTAGTGTATGGCTCCATGTAACATTAAATTTTATTCCTAATTAATTCAAATCAACTTATTAATATAAAGGCAACAGCCCTTTAAAGCTCAACATGCTATATGCTATCTAAAGGAGAATGCAGATGGACAGGCATTCCAACCCCAAGATACAAGTGGTACCTTTCCTGGCTGGGAAGCCGTCATAGTTTAAGTACAGTGGGGGACTGCCTCCTGGGACCTTGTGTTCCCCAAGTACCCTGGGAGGGCAACATCCCTCTGGTATGGCTCCCATTTGGACTTCCCCAGAGCTGCATGGGAGTTGTAGTTATGAAAAGCAGCTCTGTTGGGGTCCTTGGATGCATGCTACTAGTTTCTAACGGGGGTTAAATTTACCCTAGGGAATAAATTTTGCCTACTCAGGGGGTAAATTTACTTAAAAAGCTGAAGTTGTGAAGATCTTGATTAGTTTACAAAGATGGCATGGGACTTGCTCTTTCAACAACGGTTCCAAGAATATCCAAAATCATAGGTGAAAAGCAAGAACAAGCATCTGTAACACAGGTTACAGCTGGTCCAAAATGCTGACGCTCGCTTTCTGGTTTGGGCAAGAAAGTATAACTCTGTTTCTCCTATTTTAGCTTCTTTACACTGGCTGCCTGTCAGTTTTCGAATTGATTTTAAAATCTTGCTGATAGTTTTTAAATGTTTACATGGGCTTGCTCCTGCCTATTTATCTGAATTGTGTGTTTTACACCAGCCATCCAGAGTGCTTAGATCTTCTGGTCAGTTGTCTCTTGTTGTCCCTCGTACCAAGTGTAAAACTAAGGGGGACAGGGCCTTTGCAGCTGCTGCTCCTTGCCTGTGGAACTCTTTACCTCATTACATAAAGGAGTCGTATACAATTGAACTGTTCAAAACAAGAGACTCATTTCTATTTCACTTGCTTTCCGTGACCTTCAGTAATACTGATGGTTTCCTCTTTGTGATTATATAACATTATTTCTATTTATTATGTATCTTATTTTATGTTCATATATTTTATTTCTAGTTATGTTTTATTGGTTTTGTTTTTCTTTTATTCTATTACTGTTAAGCACTTTGTGTTAAATGTGCTATATAAATAAACTGACATTGACATTGACAAGCATCTCACTGATTAATGTGTTCTTATTGACACAGTGTGTTTCATTTTGGTATACCGGTATATGCTCATCATTAATTTTTAAATAAGTGAAACAGCACTATTATGTGCTATTATTATTGTTATTGTTATTTGAACTTAAAATAAAAATGTTAAAGCAGTATCTTAAAAATTCCCCTTTGTCGATTGCTTTATTATGGCAGAAGATTTACTTTTGAAACATTACCACAGAGCTAGAGGGAGCTAATGGGGTCAGAAGTTCCACCTGACCCGGAAGCACTTCCTGGTTATAGTGCTGATATGCTGAAAGTACTCCCGGATCCAGGTTAAAAAGGAGCACTTTACCTTCCCCAGGGCAGTCAGAGTTGGGTGTGGGGTTGGGCAAAGCTCATCTGGGAGAATTAGAGGAGAAAGAGGAAGAAGAGGAATACAAAGACAACATAGAATTAACAAGGAAGGAAAATTGCTGTGAAGTGCCCGTGAATATGTATTTTGTGAAAATGAAAATACTTTATTTGAACTCGGGACTGGTATAGTTGTGACTGAGGAATGGGACTCTGTGTCGCAGTCCAGAGCAATTATGATCTAAGATATAAAATAAAACAAAATAAAGGATAAGCAAAAATATAGAACATATTAATGTTTTAATGAGAAATCTGTTTTTAATTAAACTACATTCTTAAGCAAAAAATGCAGTATCTGCTTTCAGTTTTTCATCAGACAGTTGGACAAGTCCTGCACATACCAGAGTGGCTACACATGGATTTCCAGGAATTGGTATGCCTTATATGCGTATGATCCATGCTGAGCAGGAGCAACAGGAATGGGTACCAGAACGACAGTGAGATAGTTGTGTCCAGACTGGTACATGCAATATTCTTCCCAGACATTAAAGGGTAATTAAATCATCCATTCTGAAACACTGTGAATCACAAAAAGCAAACAAATCACAGCCCAAACAACTCTCCAACACCAATTCCACCTAAACTAATTGCTTAGTATACTGTCTATCTATCCATCCATTACCAAATCCACTTAATCCAGCTCATTGTTGTAGGGTGCTTAGCCTATCCCAGTGGAATTGGGCACAAGGCAGGAACCACATGTATAAGCACTTATTGTAGTATTTACACATTTGTATATGTGTATTTATGAGTTATTTTGGGTTTAATTCTGCCATTTGTTTAGTGTTTTGAGCTAATTTTTATTACTGTCCTTATTTTTGTTATTAGCACAACAAATCTCATGGATCATGTGACTGTTATCAGTCATTCCTCTCTTGTATCGGTTGAAATTATGTGCATTTTATGTTTTATTGTTTTTTGTTAATTTAAAATGATTACTTCTCACATCTATATTCTTTTTTTATTTACAGTAATATGTGATGTAATAACAGTGTACTGTATCTTCAAAAGGGAGTTCTGTTCCATGTTCTTTGTGGGTAGAGCACCAAGAAGTGGGACCACCCTGATGTCACCACTTCTTTGGCTATATAAGTAAGTTAAGAAGGCCTACAAGTGGGAATCATTTGTTTTTGATGGAGTTATAGTAAGTAATCTGCTTTTTCTGATTTTCATTTGCTCTGTTTAAAGGATTTTGATTTTTCACTAATATACTGGCACTTTTTTTTGCTTAGTACTGACTTTTATGCTTCTTTTTGGCTCTTTTGAGCTTTTCTTTATATTTTGATATAACTACGTTATAAGCATTCTTCATTTGCCCAGTTAATATAAGCCTAGCATGTAGGGTTATCCTTCCACTTGTGGGGATTTGTGCTGTATTCCCTGACATTTGAATTGTTTAATTCACTTGAGGTCCTAAATCTAAATAAGATGTTTCATTACAGAATCACAAGTGAATGAGAATTGTTCAACTCACTATGATTTGTTTACAAATGAAATGATCGAGAGTCATTAGACTGGTTCTCGAGTAGTGACTTGTTCATGAATCAAATGAGTGAGAATCGTTAGACTGATTCTCGGGTAGTGATTTGTTCGCGTATCAAATGAGTGAGAAATGGTGCATTAATTCTGAGGTAGTGATTCATTCATGAATCAAATGAATCGAGACTCATGATTTAGGCAGTTCTTGCACATGCGCTTTAAACATTTATCATAAAGTGAAACACACTGACGACATCACACAGGATGGACACGCATGCAATTTAACTCTCTCATTTAGCTCCACTGAAACAATTTATTCATGTTCACTAATGAGTTCATATGATTCACTAAAAAGAGTTGTTTAAAAAGAATAAATTGTTCATGAACCTCTCATTACTATTGTTAAATAAGAATTATCATTGGTAATTATTACAACTTTTTTGAGTTACTGACTATGACTAATAAGCCCCTAAAGCCCCTTATTATAACGAGACAGATGCAAAAATTATAGCACTGGACTGTAGTTAGTTCAACTTAAAGCTTGTCTTTCCCTCTCTCTTTCTCTCTGTAAGCAAAGAAATGACTTTCAAATAAATGGCATTAACATTAACAATGGCTAGTGGGATAATTCACAAACAAAGCAGGTCTGTTTGAAGAAAATCAAAGTCATACTTATTAAAATGAATAGTGAACACCTAGCAGAAAATGCTGCACAAGAGGCAAGCCTCCCTGGCTGTTTGTGCAGCTTCCTTGTGTTTAATCAACTAATGGATATCTAATTGCTGAACCTGCTTAACCTAATTATATCTTGACATCACCCTCAGCTCTGCATGGTCCTGAAGATCATCACATACTGTACAAACTTCTACAGTGGGTTATTTCAGAGCCACTTATTAAGCTAAAACACATTTTTCAGATATGGGATAAACAACAGTACCCAGAAAAAAGCTCACACAGATACTGGGAAAAAATGGTTTACCTCTGCACAGACTGAGGCTGGGCTGAGCTTTGAACCCACTTCCATGTACCTGTAAGTTAGCTGCCTTAATAAGTGACCACTCTCTTCTGTTTTGAATTAAAAAACTAACAGTATCATAGTTAATTATTAAATCTTGCATCCTTAAACTACGATATTCCCATTTTCATCTATTCAGTGTCCCTTTCAATATATTGTCTTCTATGGCTTTACTGTTACTTGCCTTTTTAACTCCATTTCTTTGTATATTTACTGCTTTATTTTAATAATTTTGTTCAATAGGATTAATGACTTTGTTTCATTATTTGAGGAAGTGATAAAATCAGACTTTATTTACGCTTTGCAAACTTATATAGCTCATTAAAGAAATTATTTGACTACATTTAAACTGCATTATTCAATGATTAAGTCATTTCAATTTAATTAATTTCATCCAGGTCCACTTGATAGTAAATACTATTTGATAAAAAATTCTATTTTTCAGCATGCCTAATTCAGTTTAGTATCAGTAATTAGATCATGGTAAGAGTTAACCCCCTAAAAGCAAGGCCATATTAAGACTCCCACAGGCCCCTGGGTGTCTTAGCTCTCTGATCATACTTTTAACATTGCATCATGCAGACAATGGGTCATTAATGCAGTGCAGCATTTCTCACTCTTGATTTTGGTGCATGGATACTCCATGTTCATTGAGCCAGTTGAGACATTGTTACAAAGGCCCCTTGTAGTCACAGGCCCCTGGATGTGCACCCAGAATGCCCTTCCAGTCTGTGTGGTATAGTAGGCAGGATGTTGGCCTTTAAAATACAAGATTTATAGTCCTGGTCCTTCTGACTGTCATGATTTCTGCCACTTTCATAATGGGATGCACACCTCAAACAACAAAAGCCAGACCTGCCTTATGTATTAATATGCGTTTACATTTTATTGTTATTTTTGTTGCTTCTGAATTATTATTTTTTATATTTATATGTATTTTGTGTGATATTTGCAATAATGGAAAATTTATTTAAATGATGTGATATACCCTGTGTATGGCTGGAGCACCAGGAGATGCCACCCTCACGTCACCACTACTGAGCCCCCTCTCTGGGTTTTTAACCAGACCAGAAAAGGCTCAAGAGTAAAAGAACAATATTTTTGAAGGAGTTGTGAGTATTGCAACTTTTTTTGGGTTTTCTGGTTTTCTTGATTCATTTTGTTTCTGTCTCTGTTTTTTATTTCTGGAATGTGAATCTGGATCTTTTTGCTTAGGAGTACCTTTTAGGCACCTGTTTTTTTGTTTTGCCTATTTGTACTGCTTTGAGTGTTTTGCTTGTATTTTTCTATTGTGTTCTAATAAATACTTCATTTATAAAGATTCTTTAGTTGTCATTTTGTACACAAGTTGTGAGTTTATGGTCACACTTCTGCTTGTGGGGCTTTTGCTATATTTTGTGGCATTCCTATTATTTTGCCAGCACAACTTGTTTGGGGTCTGCTAGGGTAGCTAAATTTGGGGTGAGTCTCCTTGGGCAGGCTGGTTAGGTTATGTCCATGCCTTTATAGTATTTTCAGAGGCCTCACACTTACTTTGATATGTTTAATCAGAATCCTGTCCAGTTTACTAGACCTTAACTCAAATGTCAGGGATTAAGCCTGCACAGGCCCAAAACTGGAGCAAAGGATTTTAAAATTCAAAGTTCTCAAAAGAAGAGGAAGAGCATTGGAAACTTCTGTTTCAGGACAAACAGTATTATGTTTGTTTATTCTTAAAGAATTTAATGAAAAATTCCAAAGTAAAGTAATGTAGGGAAAAAGGAGCAAAAAAGGACTTGTCTTTTAAGCAAACCAATCTAACAAATCATAAACCAAAAAGAGTACCTTGAAAGAATGCAGGGGTCAAAAGGCAAAAAAAAAATAAAAATAAAAATAAATCAAGAATTACAATAAAGAAATAAGGCAATCAAAAAACAAAGCAAACTCAATGCTGCCATGTCAGCTTCAGCTTCCCGGTTTATACTGCTGGGAGCAGTTGCCCAACATATCATCAAGTGGCCATGCCTCCTTAGGGTCTACATAAAAGAACAGGGCAGAAAACAAAGGATACTAATGCATATAATATTAGCATCAAATTAAAATGCTAAATGATTTATAAACAACACAGTATTAAATAAATCACATATAAAATGAACACAACCTAAACCAAAATTAACAGCATAGCATACAAAATAATATTTGAAAACCAACACTGAATAAACAAAAAACATACTTGCACCAGGGATGTAACATAGCAGTAACTTAGTGGCTCTGAGTGAGATACTTTGTCTGCCAGAACTCTAATTTTAATAAATATGTGGAAACATCTGTAAGCTACCGAAGATGAAGATGACTGTCAACTGTCAGGACAACAATGGGGTTCCATTCTTAACTTGTCTTGTTCCTTTCTTCTTTTTTGCTATTTTATGTTTGTATTTAAAGTAACTTTTAACATTTTATTTTTTTTCTTTTCCTTAATTACTTTATAATAGTTTTCTCCATATGTTATATTTGTTGTTTCATATTTGAATCACCTGATTGGGAGCTCAAAGGACATTAACCCTTAATCATGCAGTCTGCCTTATTTAAAGCCTCTTTGAATCCGAGTTTAATGGCTGGGGCATTAACTTCTGTTTTCATTGTCTTTAGCTGTCCACAGATTCAGTTTGTCTTACTAGCAGTGTGTGTGAAAGTTATAATTAGTTATATCTTAGTTTTCTCTATTTAATACACTTTAAGGTTTTTGAGGAGTTTGGATTTTGCTTCTCATGATGGGCTATCTGGTCTCTTTTGTAAGAATTTTAAGCAGAATTTGTTAAAGATTTATTGCTTAGTTTAAGGTCTTGGATTTTGTGTTTTGGGGGTCTTCCCCCTAAGTTTGAAACAGTATTTTGACCTTTAGAATTTTCTGAAGTTGCTTTAACTTTGGATTTCAACCCTTTGTGCAATTAGTTTTTATTGCTAACCCTATCACTGACCCAGGCAAGAATTCAGATTTGACGCAGCAACAGCTACAGTACAACACCATGAATGGCAAAACCCATTAGTCTAAAGTTGGAAAAAGTCTACGCTATAATTGGCTGTTGGTTGTTGTTCTTTAATACTGCATTCCCTTCATCAAGATTGATCTGCCTGTGTCACAATTAGCATTAATAAACTAAAGGGTTATTTACGTGTTCCATGTTCTTAAAAAACACATTATATATAAAGCATTGTAGTAATATTTCTCATGATATATATAAAAAGGTGTACACAAAGTGGTACATATCTCACAATACAGTGTAATCCTGTAACATTACAGGTCATCACTCACAAGCTCTGTTGCCAAACAGGTCATAGTTGTTCTGGAACTGGCATGTTCTTCTTGTGCCCATGTCAGTTTTCTTTGGGTATCACAGTCTTCTCCCTTAATTGTCTTGCATAATTGTACCTTGTGATGGAGTGGTATCCCACCCCCCTTTCCCTTCTGCTTTGCTGTTAGTAATTCTGTAATGGAAAGACGGCTTTAACAAGTGTGGGTGCCCAGGAAGATGGACAGGCATCCTTGCCGAGATAATGGAAGGTTTCATACCTATCCAGGAGGCCATAATGGAAGGACTGGGAGAATGGACTTGCCAGGAGCAGGTCATTCCCACACACAGCAGGTGGCAGTGTTCCTCGGGGCTAAACCCAATTAGGACACCCACCATATTTAATGGGAAATGGAGTGCGGAAATGCAACCCTGTTGGTGTCTTTGGGGTCAGCCAGAAGGTACTATTGTGGGGGACTGCCTTGATTTCCACACAACCCGGAAGAGCTCCAGATGACTGGGACAAGAGACAGGAAGAAATACCTAAGTCAGGCTTAAAAGAAAGCCTGCTGCTTCCTTTGAATAGAGTCAGAGTTCTATTTGAATTGAAAGTGTTTCTGCGGCATTATTGTGTCTGTCTGGCACCCCCTTGTGATTAGACAAGTTAACACTTCAGTTAACAGGTCTGTATGTGGCTTTGTACTAGGAGCAATGTGTCTTATGAGAGTACAAACTGTGTATTAACATACATGGGCAAAGTTATCCATCATTAAATTGCCAATAACAAACCTCTGTACATTAAAGTAGACTCAGTAGACACTGATAATGTCTGTTCAACAGAATAACAACAAAACTAAATAGTGGTAGTGGTGACCAGTTGACTTTTCTTTTAAAAAAAAAGCATATGCAAGTAAAAGGGTAAAGTTTAAATGAAGATAATGGCACACTTTCATCCATCATGCTATGTCTCCTTTCCAACTGTAAAGATCGGGTAACCATTAGAAATGTTTTATAGACATCAAGTCAGATAACAAATTACAACCCTCATTCTAAAAAGGAAGAAAATAAATAATATGGCAGAATTTACCTCAAAAAGCAAAAAAAAGAACAAAATTAAAATGATTCTATATGGCCACAAATTAACAGAATATTGCAAAGAAATTACTGTACAGCACATTTTTCACTGTAATCATTATTTTATATTGTTTAGTAGTGTTTTGTCTGAAATACTGAGGCCTTCATGTCTTAACAAGGTAAGAGCTTAGCAATGTGTCAACCTGCTTATCCACAAGAAACAAAGACAGCACATCACCAGCCCAGTCTATGTACTGATCAGCATGTCGCAAGCAGTAAAGAAAATGACGTGAAACTGTATGAAAAATAAGACAAAATGAATAAACTGAGTGTTTCTAAGGCGCCTTGCTCCTAAGTGGCACAGTCCTGATGATTAGTGTTGAACACTTCACTTTTCATTGTAATTTGCAATTATTAATATATTGTGGGCTTTTATTGTCATTTTTTCTTGAGGTGGTACAGCGCTGCCTTACAGCTCCATGCTCTGAGGTTCAAATTCCTAGCCCAGTCACGCGCTATACATGATTTGCATGTTTTCCCATCATCTGCATGTTTTCTTCTTTGGGTACAGAAATTTAACTCCTACCTTCAAAAACATATGCATGTTCGTTCATTTGATGACTACAAACTGAGAGAAATAAGAAATGTAATGATTTAGAAGTGCATCAGAAGTATTTAGAAGGTAGAAGTACATAATAAATAATAACAGTTGTAAAATATTTGAAATATTAAAAGGTATGCTTCAGTTTAAATATTTCAAGTCCAAATATTCTTGATTATATTAGATGTTTGTCATTTTTCACCCTCTGATAGAGGATCATCGAGAACTAGATCCCTAGTAAAGGATCAGAAATCAATAACAACATCAAATTAATAATCACTGAGCTTGAAATAGTCTAAAATTTTTTAACCTTCTGGCAGTGGCTCTTATGGGGTAAGGACCACGGGTAAAGAATCATTTAACAAAAAAAAAGATCAAATTCATGATCAGCAACCATAAAATAGCATAAATCAATACTCCCCATTTTTTGAAAATTTTGTAAAAAGAAAGTAAATTTGACCCTTGTATCTCATTACAGATTGAACTGCTGGGGTCGTTTGATATGGCATATATAACTTTAAGTCCTTCTGATCATTTTTGTAGAAGACACTTATTGGTTTACTCTTTATCATAAGGGTGTAATTTCCTGTATACAATATGGTCCAAAAGGCCAAAAATTGAGGGGTTTTCAGGTCAAGGGGGGCAAAAGGAGGTGTAACCCTAAAAAGCTCGAGATCCTGTATAACTTAACATCAAGACAAGTCAAATGGTATATCATACTTGGGGGTTTTCTCATACCGGTGAGTCAGGAAAAACAAGTGGTTTCAAATTATTCATAAGTAATTTAAAGGAAGTTCAAAATTCTTGCTTCTGCTATGCTTTGTGTACGTGTGTGTGTGTGTGTGTGTGTAAAGGCCTCAAGACTTTGTAATCTTCTTTTCAGACTTTATGTTCAGAAAATATAAAATCCATTTTAACCTGGCAAGGACTGATAAGCTACAACATCACTTTCAGCCATGAGCTGAGCAGTCCTGTGTCTGAGTAGTAGGTAAACTACTATTGTCATATGTACGGAGTACAGTAAAATTCTTATTTGCAAGTATGACCAAAATGCAATACGTCATCATTGGTGGAACCCCAAAACACTCAATATCTTGTATAACCAAGCATCAAGAGGAGTCAAATAGAATATAATATGTTGTGGTTTTCTTGTACTGGTGAGTCGGGGAGGCACGGGACAATAAAACTGAAGTGTTCATAAGTAGTTCCTCTGAACACAATACCTCTGTCATCTGAACTAAATTCTGATTTTAATAAGACTCACATATTGTCAATGTCTACTCCAAATCACCACCTTTCTAGTAATATTTTCAAGTACAGTATATAGTATGTGACACTACTACTACCACCACCTAAGCTCAAAACGTAAACATGTTAAAAAGAATGTTACAACTAAGGCTAAATTAAATGAGCATATGATAGTTGTCTATGAGTCTACTCAGATCATATGCAAGAAAAACATCAGAATGCAGCATAGAATGCAAGTGTGACCACTTTCTACAGTCCAAAGTTTTGACATAGTCTTCATAAAGCTTAAGATACCAGCTACATTATATAATTCGGCCAAGTTGTAGAACTAACAGTATATTCTGGACCAACTTATTTCAAGCAGTAGTGGGAGTCACGTAGTAATCTGCACTAGATGGGATAACAGTCCATCATGGGGTAACTCAAAACACCCACACACACTCATTGAAAGCCATTTTGAGGTGGCCTAACATGCACTTCTTTGAGAAGTAGAATATAAACAGAGAGAACATTCAAACGTCCAGACCAAAAAGTGAACTCAAGTGCCTGAAGCTACAAACAATAAACGTTGTTCACCATGATGTCCAATCAAATACATGTGTGAAACCTAATTACACATTACCATTACAACAGCATTAACACAGAAGGATCAAAAGGAAGAAAACCAAAACTAATCAAGACACTTGTGTTAATTTAAACCTGCCAACCAAGGTAAGATGCTTGTCATCGGGACAACAGAGAAAACTCATGTGGGCTTGGGCAAACGGCGCACAAAAGAGGAGGCAAGCTGGAGTACAACCCTGATCTGTAGAGATAAGAGGCAGAAGCGCTAACTGATAGGCCACAATGCCATCCATCTGGAAATATAATGCTGCAGGTTAATGAAATGAGTAGCATGGTGGTTGCCCCAGAGCTTCCGAAGACTGGGTCTGAATCCTGGCCTAGATGTTGTCTTTGTTGATTTTGCACAATTTTGTTATTTCTGTGCAGACTTTTACTCTGTAAGCTGCACGAGTCAATGTGGTTGTGCATGAGGGTGATTGCTGCCTTGTCCATTGTTAATCCCTGAGTTTGTTCGTGATGCTGCTGCCTTGTGAGTACAGTAGATACAAGAAATAGATGGATGTGGGTGTTACTCTCCTTGTTCAGTTCAGCTAAACTACATGTTTCACCAAGGCAGAGAACAAAATAAAAATAAAAGTATACAAGTTCCTACTGCAAAACAGGTGTCTTAAGCATTTTAAGCATATTTATAGCAGGAATCAAGCTTAAATTACAGTGAGGCAGTGAAGATGTGCTACCCCCATATAATTATAACCAGTCATTTTCACTTATCCAATTAAAGTGGGTTGTCATTTAAGAGCAAAATGAAAAATTGAAAAGGGAATAAGACGAGGCCCTGCCTGCCTATCCCTGGGCTCAGCTGTGGTCCCTTTGCTCTCGCCTCGCTCTCATTGGCTGCTGACTGAACGCAGCTGCCTCTTCACCACTCCCTCCTTCCCCCACCTCCATGTCCTTTTTCTGCATGTAACCCCTGAATGCTAATGGCTTGCTTTTTTTTTTTTTGCTTCCTCCCCTGCACATATGCCTGCCAGACATCGACATTCCTAATTAGCTGCTTTCTCCTAAATCCCGTCTTTTAACTGGAGCAGGTGCCATCTCTTTAAAGCTAGTGATTTGCAGTGGGGGATGGGCAGGCTCCATGCAAAACCCATCAGCTTTACAGAGGGTGTTGTTCATTTAAAATGCCAATTTCTAGCTGAGATTTATTGTTAAAGGAAAATAAAGGCCTTCAATCATTTTTTTTTTTCTTTTCCACAGAGAGAAGAAATCAGGTGGTAAATTACTGATAGGACAGATGCATTATATTACAAATACTTTTAAGGACTGTCAGACAGAATGACTTCATTGCATTACTGAGTCCGTGGGGAGAATAAGGTCATTTCAGGTGCTTGCTTATCGTTTTACAGCTGCTCTGCTTTTATCCACTGTTTTTTAAAATAATAATAATGTCACAGCACTCTGCATAGACGGATGGATATACAAGAATGTACTGTACATCGAATGAGCTATGAGACTAAACACAAGTCAATATCTTAGTACTGGAAAGAAATTAATCTGAGACATTCTGTTTTTATTTGAAATGTTACTATACCAGACCAGCTGGTGGACCTCTTTTGAAAACTAATTTGTGCACACTTCCAATGTCACTAAGCAGAATGTTTACATATTGATGACAGGTCTAAAATGGAGTCCATTCTTTAAGTCAAAAGATGAAACACGTGTGCATACATCATAAACTAACACAACTTTCATATATCCGATTAATTGAATTTAAGGTCATAGGTGGCTTCAGCAAATTTGGGCGGCATTAAGCACAAGGCAGGAACCAACCCGAGAAATGTTGCAAGTCCATCATAGAACCACCAATTCATACTGATATGGCTAATTAATGATATTACAAATATATATATATACACACACATAAACATATATACATAATATATATAAATATATATATATAAAATAAAGTCTGTAGTTTTAATAATTAATATTTGAAAATGCTGTTGTCATTCTATTATCTACTAAGTGCACATAACTACCCACAGAGAGTCATACAAGTCTGAGTGATCATTTAACCCAACCTGTAACTCTTTTAAGATGTGGGAAGCAAACCAGAGGATCCAAAAATAAAAACCAATGGAGACATGGGGAAAAACTCCCCACAGGCACTGACCCAGGCAAGAATTCAGATTTGACGCAGCAACAGCTACAGTACAACACCATGAATGGCAAAACCCATTAGTCTAAAGTTGGAAAAAGTCTACGCTATAATTGGCTGTTGGTTGTTGTTCTTTAATACTGCATTCCCTTCATCAAGATTGATCTGCCTGTGTCACAATGATTGAACAAAGGAAACAAAGCAACAAATACACAGTATGGCTAAAAACAGACTTCTTTTTCCTGCAGATGAACATGCAGCTTATAAAGAATGGTGTGCTCCATCACCACCACCCAGGAGACATTATGATCTACTTAGGGATGGCTCATTGTTCTCAGTCATTTTTTTGAAACAGCTGTTTTATTTTTTGATCAAAGGTTCTAACTTAGGAACATCCATACTTTTGTGGTAATAGACATCAACACAGTTTTTGCAATGTTTGGTTTATATTGCTTTTTAGGATTGATGGCTCTAGTCTAAATTTAATAAAAATTTCATAACAAATAAAAGAATGCTTTAGAATTTGCAACTACGTCACATATTCTTTGGGATCATTCTGTCACACAGTAATGTAATAAAATCACACTTCTAGCACACTATTTTTAGTATACAGTAGAGATATTTTAGACTGGCATCTTCCTATTATCCATTAATGTAATGCAATACTGGCTTACTATTTTTAAAATATAAATTTGAGGAAATATAGTTTTAGTGTTGACAGTTCATCTGGCACTGCACATTATTTGCTTGTTGTTTCTTCACTATAAGTGACAGGAAGATGGGACAAGATTGTCAAATAATCTGCCTCTGGCATGCTGATACATTTGGCTTTCTGACAGACTGCAGGAAGAAGAGATTAGGACGTGCCAGGCAGCAATGGAAAGGAAATGTCTTTTAACCACGTCCATAAATGAAATGTTTAAAAATGAGCTTATTAACCCTTTGTGAATTTTCATTGTAATCCTGTAAAGTGAAAATAAAACTGTGTGCAAAAGTGCATATGGCTCACCAAACAGGATTATTCCGGATTCTTCAGTTTACCTCTCACACTCCCAGATGTCCGTGAAACTAAAATTACATCTTTACATTTAGTTTGGGGGTGTGCCTGAGTGGGCCCTGTGATGGACTGTCACCCTGCCTTTTATCCCATAGACTCTGAACTGGATTAGTATTTGGAAATAGTATGGTATGTTATATTTAAGGCTATTGAGGCTATCCCGTAAAATGAAAAAAAGCAATCGGGCCCAAAATGCTTAATTAGTGTCTAAAATTGGTATAGATGTGCCCATGAAAGTCCAGGGTTTAAATCTGCACCCGATTTTGCGTGAATAAAGTAATGTATGGAATATATTAAATCTAAACACACAGCGTAACTTGCAACACCTCCCGTCCTTGTGAAGGAGCTTTATCTGACACAGGGTGTACAAATCATTCTGTATGACTTGGCACCCCAAATGTCATATGCCGTGAGTGACCTCAAATTAAGAATATCGTGCATTTTGACTCTCATGCTGCAGAATCGATGCTCCACTTCTTTGAATTCTACGCTTGGAGGGTGTGGCAGTTTGAAAGCCACCACTGCAGCAGTGGGGTGTTTGGTTTAAATTCATATCATTGCGTTTTTTGATCATCTGACGTACTGAACAAATGAGTTGCATTCGCCTATTGTGATAATGATAGCATTTGTTCACAATTCACGTTAACGTTTTGCTCTATGCGACACTGTGAATAAGGCCAACGCCGTTATTCTGCTACCAATAAATGAATTCATAAAGCACCGTGGTGTGGTCTGATCATTTCAGTCAAGGGGACTTCGCATTGTAGGCAGCGAAGACCTGTAAAGACAGTTAGTTACATTTGTTGCAGTCACGCCCAGTCAATGTTACAAGTTTTTTTTTTTGTTTTTTTTTCATCTTTTTTAAAATTCAAAATATATATGCTACTTTCATGCATTTTACAAAGGTGTGAAACTACACGAGATTATGCCAAAATCAATAAATTGCACAATGAATTCGCAGCAATAATCAACGCGCAATAATCCTTTTTTTTCGATATTACCTTGGCTCCAATCTGATTGCCACATTGGCCAGCCTGAATGTGAACAATCTCTCTCATTCTTCCCCCTGTTGTGTGACTGAGTCCTGCAAGAACGCGGAGAGTGGGGTGCGGCGCTCTGATCCAAGCAGGCAGGAGAAGGCTGTCCAGCTGCCGTCTCGGGGTTTTTATATTGCTCCTTATGCAGCACTGCCTCACAAAAGAGAGATGCTAATTTTCAACCAGCCGCTGACGTCATTTCCCCGGGAGAGAGACTGGGCGCTGCCCAATGAGAAATGATAGAGAACAAAAAAAAAAAAAAGAACGAAACGCCGCAGCATCCCTGCGGCTGAGCGCCGCGTCGGACCAGCCAGAGAGCAGCATCAGCACCGAAACACCGACAAGATGCAGACATCAAATGATAACATCGCAAATGCAAACATGTCGTGCTCTAAGACGAAGCAACATATAGGCTTTTTATTACTGTAAAGCCTGCTGACTCCGAGCCGTTAAAGTCAGCCGATCAATTCTAACTAATTTACACTGGAATGGCGTTGAGGATCCAGACGGGTGTGTTGCAGCACTAGCGGATCGCAAACTCATTTCATTTACTTTTTCTGGTCACAATGCTCCGTCTACACCCCTGCGCATCATCATACCAGCGGTAGTGACTTTTATACTGCTAACGCAGTACGCGTCTGTACTCTTTATTATTAAACACATGGTATTATCTAACAATAAATAAATAAATATTGCATACCATACTATTCTAAACAATGATAAATAGGAAGGAGGGGAGTGACCTGTCTCTTGTTCAGGGGAGGCTGATTCAGCAGAAATCAGTTGACACCTGATCCGGCATCTACAGCATTTTTACAAATTATTTGCCATCAGATGGTGAATGTTTTCCACTTATCACAGAAATATTATTTTGTGTCTTTGAAATAAAAGAGTTGTCATCTCAAGTCGATTTGAGAGTACTCATGTGGGATTTTGAGCTATAGAGCACTGTCATGTCTCTGGTGGACAGAACAAAAGAGGCTGTTAGTGTTCTTAGTTTGGCTGGGGAGGGGTGAGAGTGTCTTTAAGTCAGACAATCATCACATCATATTGCATTGTAATCCAAGTTAAGGAATCAACTTACCTTATTTTCTTGTAATTTATTGCAGTTATGGTCCTTCTCTAGTTTAGTGAGGCCCCCTTTAACATATGGGCCGTGGTGGTTGCCTGATAAACTCCACATTTCCATTTCTTTATTCTTCCACTTTCTGTTCCCATATAACAGACAAAATAATTGTTCATTTTTGATTCTTCATCAAGAGATGTAAGAAGAAAAAGTGTTTATATGATAAATTACTCTGCACAGTAAAAAAAAATTTAAATTAACATTTGTAAAACTGAGTGGTGCTTTGCTCCTTGCAGGACATGTCAGTCCCACCTTCATTTTCCAATGTTCCCTCACTCCTAGAATGATTGAGTTGTTTTTTAGGGGTGTTATATGTGTGCATCAGTTTGTATCAGAGAGTAAGTCAGACTCTAATTCAATGGCTTCTACCTCAGTCCTCAAGCTTGATTACTCACACCCAGTAATGTCACCCCTGGCCACCCCCCCTGACCTGCCAGATGCGTCAACAGCAATTATTCAGCTGCTCTCTGAATCCCATGTTAATGGTGATTATCCTTGTATTTAAACAGGCTGCTTTCAAACAGCCAACACTCAATTGTGAGGCAGCCCCATAGTTTCTAAATTTATTAGACATTGCCCATTTTTTCCACTTTCAGAAACATTTTTTTGTGAATTTCCAGACCACATTTTTTGACACGCCTTCTTGCATGTATTTTTTGTCAGTTTGTGCTCTAAAACATTGAAATTTTGGGTATCCTTTGGTTCATGTATGTGCCCGATTGAATTATTGACTCTTGTGTCCTCCTGCCTCCCATTTCATTTATTCAAATTTGCATTTAAGCTAATGCCAGTGTGTTTATACATCCTGACACCTCATTCCCAATTAATACGTTTATCATGCAGTGCTTACCACACAAGGGGGTCTTACTGGGGGATGTAGAAACATTTGCACTTATCTGTCACCCTTTGATTTACTATGCTTGAGTAAAGTAGGAACACTGCTCAGAAGTTTACCATCCTTTTTAATTATTCTGAACAAGACTGTATAAAAAATTAGATGTTAACTACTAGAACAAAGCAAGTGCCATTTTCAACAAATGACAATAGTGTTTCTTTTAGAATAATAACAGTACATGAAAGCCAGGGACAGAAAATGCCTTTCTAGCGAATAAAGCAGTATGTTTGCTCATAAATATAGAACAGGAGACCTGCAGCAAAACTAAAAATCTAGCCATTTCAAAGTGAAGGAATAAAGATTACATGATGAACATGCAGTTAAGCTATGAAATTTCCAAGTTAGTGAGAGCACAGAATGCCTAAACTAATGCCATCAAATGAACTGTTTGATTTAGTGAGGTCATAGCATTTCTATACTGAAAAAACTGATTTTCTGTATTATCAATACACAGTTAGGAGAGCTGCAGTCCTTTTCACACTATCTGTGAAATTCCAGACATGTTTATGTTTCTTGGCCTTACGTGCAGGCTTTCACCATTAAGTGTTAGCAAATAATGACCACACTTAAAATCTGAATCACAAATGTAATGTAAAGTATGTTGAAACATCATATAGTTGCCTTTACTTGGTGTTATTGATCATACCCGGAAGAGTACATTGTCAGGTACGAGTGACAGGCAATGTCTAAAGAAAAGTTGGACAGCCAACCCAGTCACCCTGTTTAATAACAAAGCAATAAAAAAAACAACTTTTGGCAGTAAAATCAACAGGAGCTCAATGGCACAGGCACAGAAAATAAAGCATGCAATTTGCAGGCTCTGATGGCTCTCTGCTAAGGGTCTGAGTATGGAGTTCTGTCCTGCAGTAAGCTCAAGTAAAGAGTGAGATGCTTCCTTCCAGAAATGGCTGCCTTTATATGTTTCGGACCGGAAGGGATGTAACGTTCAGGAGCGATGAGGGTGGGGTTACTCGCTCTTCTTAGAGCTGCAGAGGGAAAGAGACAAGACTGTTAGCAACAGCACCCCCTCGCATTCCGGAGTGGTATTGCACATCTGATCAGCGCCGATAAGGTGATCCATAGATGTGCACCATATAACTTGTCCATTTTTCTTTGATTCACTGTAGAATACTGCAGAGGTAAGAGTCACGTGCTATTGCAGTTAGCAGTAGAACTCATGCAATTCCCATTGCACATCTGTGTCCTTCATCTTTTACCTTAATTAAATTTACTTTAAAATCCACTTTGCTTTGCTAGTCTACTGTGTTTCAGTACACTGAGCCAAATCCAATCAGAGACTGAAATCATCAACTTAGAATGGCACATCACTCATGCAGACATTTTGTGCTATGTATAACTGGTGTAAAGAACACACAAAGGATTGAAAAGGAAGTCTCAAGAGGGAGAGACTGGTATACTACAGGGTCAGAACGGGCAGTCAAAAAGGGCAGAACAGATAAGAAAATTAAAGCTAAAGGTTAAACGAACTAAGGGTCGATACCAAATCGACAAATAAATATATGCATAAGCCACAACAAGTTAAAAAAAAAAAGTCAACAATTCAAATCTAAGAGTTTGTTACTGGAAAATCAAACAAAGTGCTAACGAAAGGTTTTTGAGAGCATGCATAAATTTAGACAAAGAAGGATTTATGACGCTAGTTTAAAAGTCATTGTGATGATGACATCACATGGCATGACTTCTGGAAATGCAGAATAATGAGCAAAAATAAAAAAACAACAACAACTACGACCTAATCCACTACGACCCGTGGATTTTTTTTTTTTCCTTTTTTATACCCAGGATCAACCACCTATGCAAATGTTTAAGAGCAAAGTGTTACTGGGTGTCGAGCAATGTATTATTATAACTGATATTTTGCTAAATCTTACTATCCATGTTTCTTTGTTGATGAGCCCCGTTGAAGAATTTTTTGGTAACAGAACAGTAAACGCCAAAACGACTGAAAATACAACTGACGACTGGATTTTTTTTATATCATTTTAACAAAGTTTACTGTCCGCCCTCAATCACAGAGCACCCTGGTAAAACATCGCGTTTAATACAGTATACCTGCAGCCTTAGAACGCAGACATCAGGACATTGCTGCGCGTGCATGTTTATATAGATATGACAGCATTTTGCAAGGAGCATGAGATAAAGCAAAAGACAAGCGGCGCGCAAAGGTACGCGAACAAGAGGATTTCCACAGCAATCACAACTCAATACACATAACAGAATGGACACTGAATTCTACGAGGCACAGATATTTTAGAGCATCTGTTCAAATATTTATTGATTGATTAAGATCAGCGATTTTCAACGGTTCACAGGTGTGCTGTAGGATTTTTTTTCAAGCAAACTAATTAAAGACTTCTTTGAAGAAATATGACACAAAATAAGTCAACCCTTTTTTTTTGTTCATTATTACCCTAACAGCATAAGCCATGTCACTTTATTTTATTTTACTTTGGCATTAAGTCACTTTAGTATCTGTCACTTTGACTTTGATATTATGTGCCACCTGTCACTTTGGTAGTAGTATTATCTGCACAATTCTCACTTCACTAGCATCATTGCATGTATTATCTAGTATAGATTGTATTATTTGTACAGTATTTGTTATTTGTGGAGTATGTGTACTTAAATGTTTGTATTTAACTTGGTATAATTAATTCTTGGGTAGTGGTACTTGAATTTCCCTTGGGATTAATAAATTATCTATCTATCTATCTATCTATCTATCTATCTATCTATCTATCTATCTATCTATCTATCTATCTTGTATACTGTAGTACCTTCATTATCTATATATCTATCTGTCTATCTATGTCATCGCTCTCGTGACTTCACACAATGACATGCTTAAATAAAGCAGTGATTGTGTGTTCAGGTTATTTCTCAGTGGATGCAGTTAACACTCTCGTTATTAGTGGTAGGTAGCTTTAGAACACGTAGGTCCTAGTGTCAGCTTTTATCTTCTGGTTTTGAACTCTTTACTCCTCAACTTTCAAACTTTGTTTTGCCCCAGATTCTTTGGTTGCTAGGTGTCATTTACCTCTATGATATTTTTTGACCCTCACCTGCCATTTTTGACTACAATTCTTGTGTTCATGTCCCAATCTGGTGATTTTGTCCACAATAATTCTCGAAACCCTTGCGTCTCATAACATCATCACAGACAGCTGTTGAATGTGATGGTCATTCTTTTAAAGGTTTCAGAGGTGGAATTGATGGTGTCATCACAGATGATCTTCTTCTGCCTTGTCAGCTGCAAAGAAAGCAGGCATGTGCACCATCTAATCTCTTCTAAAACCGTTCCCTACAGTATACTTGGAAAAGTCTTCGTAAACTCATGTGGATAATCCCTCTCATCGACACCATACATTGACAGAAATACATTTAACATTAGCTCCATACTGTGCAGTTTTACTTTGTGTAAAGCTATTGGAAGCTACAAAATCCCAATTAATACTCTGTTGAATAATATGATTGTGCACAAGCACACTGACACTGGTGACACCTAAACAGTGGTGCTGAAAGAATGATATGGCTTCTATCCTGGTCTAGAGACATCTGTGCTGTTGGAACGTTAAGCTCTTTCCCTGGCTACTCCCCTCTATTCACCATGGGATTTTCTGCATTTTCTCCAGTTTCCTGCAATACTTTTCCTGCATATTTAGTTAATGGGTATTTCCAGATTCACACATTGCAGATGTATAAATGAACTGGAATCCCCATCCAAGGATGATTCCTGTTTTACAGCCCATGATGCCCCAATAAGCTCAACAATCATGTATTAGTCTAAAAATGTTACAAAAATTGACGGATGGATTGATATTCTAAAGTGTTAGTTTGCATTTAGGATAACATGGTTGCATCAGGAGTGGGCAGAAGGAGGAGTATAGGAACCTAATCAAGGACTTTGTTAAATGGTGCGACTCAAACCACCTACAACTGAACACCAGCAAAACCAAGGAGCTGGTGGTGGATTTTAGGAGGCCCAGGCCCCTCGTGCACCCCGTGGATTTCAGAGGTCACTGTGTGCAGAGAGTGCAGACCTATACATACCTGAGAGTGCAGCTGGATGATAAATTGGACTGGACTGCCAATACTGATGCTTGGTACAAGAGAGGACAGAGCCAACTATACTTCCTTAGAAGGCTGGCGTCCTTCAACATCTGCAATAAGATGCTGCAGATGTTCTATCAGACGGTTGTGGCGAGCACCCTCTTCAACGTGGTGGTGTGCTGGGGAGGCAGCATAAAGAAGGCTGTATTGTAGGCACGGAGCTGGACAGTTTGACATCTGTGGCAGAGTGACGGGCGCTGAGCAGGCTTCTGTCAATAATTGAAAATCCACTGCATCCACTGAACAGGATCATCTCCAGACAGAGGAGCAACTTCAGCGACAGACTGCTGTCACGGTCCTGCTCCACTGACAGACTGAGGAGATCATTCCTCCGCCACACTATGCGACTCTTCAATTCCACCCGGAGGGTAAACGTTAACATTATACAAGATTATAGTCTGTTATACCTGCCTCGCACTGTCCACCTTGCATTTTTTAACTTACACTGTTTTTTTTATTGCTCTTTAATTTAATATTGTTTTTATCAGTATGCTGTTGCTGGAGTATGTGGATTTCCCCTTGGGGATTAATAAAGTATCTATCTATCTATCTATCTATCTATCTATCTATCTATCTATCTATCTATCTATCTATCTATCTATCTAACGTTGTATTCAGTTGTATTCTCTGAATCAGAAGGATAACATGGGTCATAGGGGTCTGCTGGAGCAAATCCCAGCCAACACAGGGTGCAAGGCAGGAAACAAACCCTGGGCAGGGCGCCAGCCCACCGCAGATGAGGTAAGCATAGTAAATAAAATCAGTGTTGATGCTTTATGATTCATTTTAAATTGTATACAGTATATCTGAGTGAGTTTTGTTCCGGACGAACCAATTTCACCCAAAAGAAGTGAATGTTACATTGAATGATGACACTGAATTGATCAAATATGAGCAAGCAGGGGTGTTCCAGTTTGCACCCAGTGCTGTCTGCAATGCTGCAATAGTATAAGCGGAGTCCAAAAAATAAGTAAATGGATGACAGGCTGAAAGGATATTTTAAGCTATAAAAGCTATGACAAGAAATTGATCTAATATGAGGGAGTAAGGGACTTAGGGGTTCCTGCTTTGCACTTTGCAATCCTACAGTAGTATAAGCGGATTCCAAAAAATATGTAAATGGACAGAAGACTGAATGGCTATTTTAATTTATTTCAGACTGCATTCTATATCAACCCCCTATTAGAATATGCAGTTGATCAATTTATGTGTAAAGACTTGCTTCCATCCCCAGAAAACAGTTATATCTTATAGTTTTTTAAGCTATTATATCATTGATTTTTACAATTGTTTTATGCTTGCAGTTCCAGAGACACCAGCACCCAGAAGGATAAAGTGATTAGGACCACACCCTAATGGCATTGTCCCAGAAGCAGCAGCATGGCTGACACATCCATCTTAGAAGGGGGAGGGTGGGAACAATAACTAAAAGAAGTGACTCGCACCTCCTCAGCCTGATCACTGTATTGGTTTATACTGCCACTGCCTCACAGAGCTGTTTTTGGCTATTTGAATGTGAACCAGTTCTGTTGTCTGGCAGTATTATACAGCAATCTTTGTTGTCAGTTATAGGATGATGAAAGGCAGCATTACACGCAGGCTTCTGCCAGTAAAATCTAATCAGCTAACTCCTCGGGGGGCCCTCCAGTCCTTCAGACGTGAAGAATGGTATAGCTGAAGCAAGTTTCTATTGTCTAGCTTTTGTCTTCCAATATTCCATATCAAGAATAAACCCAAATATGAAAGATGAAAATACTCAAGATTTTTTTCTTATTAAAAATCATCCATACGCTTAAATGATATGATTTTCACCAAGGTGGACAATAATTTGGCAGTAATTAAGGAAAAACTGCCATAGAAACAATGAGCACTTCGTGAGAAAGAAACATTACATGTGCACAGCATGAGTTAAAGTACAAAGCAGTAGGAGGATTATTTGTACAATATACTTCAACATTAAATGGCTAAGTTAAAATCATAAGTCTTATTGAAAGCCTGCATCTAAAACAACGTTGTAGTGCTTTACAAGTATAGTGTTAGGCAAATATAGTATCACTATAAAGAAGAATTTAAAGTAAATCACACAACCAGAGCAGCTAACTGGACGCACAGCATTTTTATTTTTATAATTATCATTGCTGTTAAAACAGGCAGGAGTGGTTGCTGCTGGGTTTAAATTCTATGACTGGGTCAATTATGTAAAGGCTCCCCATCCGTGTCGAATCTACATTTTTGTGGCCCTGTATCTTAACCTGTTATTGGGTCCCCTTCACAACAAACATTGAAGTCTGGGTAGCCACTGTTATGTTCTTCAATGTGGTTGTTCCATGACAATTTAACCACTATATCTCAGTTTTAGATTAAAAATGCTGTACTGGATTATCTCACATGTTATCTCACAAGTTATGATGGGATGCAAATTAAAGTCACTTCTGAGGCCCCTGTGGGATTTGGGACCTTGTAGCTTAAGCTTCAATGGTTTCATAGTAAACTCGTCCCTGCTTCCCATATCTGCATAGGATCATCTCCCACATCTCAAAGACATTCACTCCAAACTAGCCAAGTGTGAGTGGAGGCGCTAGTGGGATCTGTGACGGACTGGTGCCATCTCCAGGGTTGTCTGTTTCCCAGACATGCTGTTAGGATGGGTCCTGGAGGTTCGAGAATGTGGCAGTTATATTAATTACTGTCAGATGTACAGAGTGCAATGAAATTGTTCCTTGTATGTCTGACCAACATGCAACAAATCACCACTCTCCAATAAACAAGACAGTATTGAAAAACATACAGTAACTTCATTTTAATTAATAGAAAACACAAATCAGCCTACCTGATGTACTTCATATTTTAGGCTCTTGTTACCTAAAGTCTTGTAGATAAAAGCGATAAGCTCCTCAGGATGAAGAGCTTGCATAGAGAATGAGGGGGAAATATTTATAATTACACCCTGTTCTAATACGTCACATAATATAAAGGAGCGTCTAGTTTTGAAGGATACTCAGAGACATTTAGTTTGTATTTTTTCTTTCCCAGGTGAATAAAAGACTTTAACTGAACCACTTGCAAGTCTAAATAGCTACCTTTGAATTTTAATAAATACATTATAGAAGGCTTTCTGACAAATGTTAACATGTAGTAGAAGAGACATAACCACAAATGGCAGAATGACCGTTCCCTGGGGTACACATGCACTCAGCAAATCATAGACATGTTCTTAAAGTCAACTGCAGCAGACTAAATTAAAGAACTCACAAAGATAGATAGATAGATAGATAGATAGATAGATAGATAGATAGATAGATAGATAGATAGATAGATAGATATAACTTTATTTGTGCCCAGGGGGAAAGTTGGCTTTTTACAGAAGCTCTTTAAATAAATAAATACATTCATAAATCGGGAAATAAATAGATATACACATGTAGTAATGTTATTGTTGAAAAACCTATTTGATTTCTTTAATTCGTTTTTTAAAGACACAAAATAAGTGGATCCAGAAGGTATTTAGAGATTTCAGTTTTTGATTTTTTATTTCCAACATTATTGAGTGTAAACTAAAACTGAAATAAATCTACAACTCAAACAAGTGTGTAGAAAGTGAAGGAGTCTAAATTCTTTCTGAATCATCTGCATATTTCATGGAGCATTAAGAATTAGCAGCCTGGTCATAACTAACTTCACTTTGTTCATAGCCTATTTTACATTTTTCATATAAACTGTCAGTATTCAATAGGGCAGTTGGAAGGACTGTCAACACTGTGTGGAGGATGAGGAGGCTGCAAATGACATCCTCATCTGACAGATGGTATCCCAGAAACATTTTCAGTACTTACAAGTCAACTCCCTGGTGCATAGGATCAATTTCCAAGTCTAGTTTTGAATTATACTAAGAGACATTATTTTGTGTTTTTTCTTTCTGCTTTTTTTTAACTGAACCACTTACAATACATCTAAGTAGCTACCTTTGAAATTAGCATAAATGAGATTATAAAAGGCTGCTGTTTCATCTACAGAAGCAAAGAATGCAAGAAAAGAAGTTTTTACTGACAGAAAATGGAAGCGGAAAGTTTCACAGAATATTTCAATTCCATATCTGCTGTCATTAGTGCACCAAAACAGGTCACATAAGAAATAAAGCAGACATCTCATATCAGATAAAGGCAGAAACTCCTGCACTGCACATGGACTGAGGTGCACTATAGAGGGAAGCAGAACTACAGTATAATGAAAAGGGAGCTTAAAACTGCTTCACACAAGGCCTTAAATGGTACTTCAGGAAGAGGAGATGGAGATATTATTGAAATGGTAAATAGGAAATGGCTTATTCAGGATGCAGTGACAGCTGGGGCACAACTATTACAACCTAATTCATGACATTTATGGTAACTCTTCAACCTAGACATTTGACCCCAGGGATGTGCATTAAAATCCACCTATGCATTAAGAGTTGTGAGGCAGCAGCAATAGCACCCTGGCAGGTTCAGGAATAGCCCAAGGAGAAGACAAAATGAAATTGCTAAATATTTAATTTCATCACAGTTGTTTTAAAATAGATTCATGCTTTTGCAATGTTTTCCGTGTTTATTGACATGGCCATGAAATATTACTAGACACAATTAACCAATTATAATTACTATTTATGTATCTGAAAGCAGAATTTATACAGTTTTGCACATGTTTTGTATTTTTAGATCATATAAAACAGTGCTGAGTATCATCAGTAACACAGAGCCACAGTGGCTAAATGTTATCATTTTAACCATTTTCTTAATTAGCAACCAGTTTTTGCTGGTAATTAGCTTCATTTAATTAATTTAGTTTTTTAAGTCTCAGACTCTTTAAATCAGACGTGAGCGGTCCTGCAGGGCCGCAGGTTTTTTACTTATATGGCTGATGCCTTTATCTAAGTCGACTATATTTATGACATAATTGGTTACATTTCTTTTGGTTTTGTAATTGGAGCACAGGCAGGTCAAGTGACTTCTCCATGGTCACACAGTGTTAGTGGCAGAATCTGAACCCACAACTTTGTTCTAACTCAATTGCTTCAGGAGAAGTCATGTATTGCTGATGAAGCACTTATTGCTCAAGTGACATTTTTCTGCTTCATTATACTGTAGTGGGGGCGGCACAGCGGTGCAGTGAGTAGCGCTGCTGCCTCACAGTTAGGAGACCTAGGTTCACTTCCCGGGTCCACCCTGCGTGGAGTTTGCATGTTCTCCCTGTGTCTGCATGGGTTTCCTCCAGGTCCTCCGGTTTCCTCCCACAGTTCAAAGACATGCAGGTTAGGTGCATTGTCTCTAGTGTGTACTTGGTGTGTGTGTGCCCCCTACGGTAAGCTGGCGCCCTGCCTGGGGTTCGTTTCCTGCCTTACGCCCTGTGTTGGCTGAGATTGGCTCCAACAGACCCCCTTGACCCTGTAGTTAGGATATAGCAGGTTGGATAATGGATGGATGGATTATACTGTAGTTGTTAAAATTCTGAAACCTTAATTTCTTATTTTAGTCTTAAACAGCTACATTCATGGTTTTGAATTGCTCCTCATTGGCAATAAGATGCAAATAACAAAGGAACAAGCAGATCTCCATCTAGCTTGTTTCCATTTATACCTGTGTGTAGTCATCGTGCAGCAGCTGGTTTAGTAAAATACAAGGAAGAAAAGTGAAAGACTGTTTCAGGCTTCAAATCATTTGGATGATATTCTTAGAATGGAAAAAACTCTATGAGAATGACCTGACATTACAAAGTTAAAACCCTAACAAGCCATGAAATTAAAGTATTGGCAAGGAGTGTTTTTTGATTTAACTGGGTTGGAGCAAAAACCTACAGCCACTGTTGCCTCAGTTCAGGATGGTGGGGAGCAGCAGCAGCCGCAAGCCTGAATTAACTCTGATGAGCAGAAGTCCATTGCAGAGCCCAGAGACACACATGGAGACACTTTTTCAGTTATCAGTTAGCTTAACATCATGTCTCTGGGTTGCGGAAAACTCAGAGAAAGCTCCATTTAGAACATGCAGTCTCCACACAAACCAGGCATAGGATTCCAGCCCCGGGACACTGGATCTGTGAGGCAGCAGCACTAACCACTGCGTCAGTCTTTCATTTTCAAAAAGAAATTTTTTGGGCATTCATGATATTTACAACAGTGAAGTAACTTTTTAAGAACAAGTCTTCAAAAGTACTGAGTCATAAAAAAAAAAGCTTGTCCACTACTACCATGGGTTTGGCAGAAGCAGGATACATTTGATTCCTGTCTGGAGGGTCATGTAACCAACTCCACAATTTTTATGGTTCAGTTAATCCTTAATTTGTATGAAGAATTGGTGCTGAGCAGATGACACATTCACTAGGCCATGATCATGGTCACTAATTGATTTCAGCTCTTGTCATCATGTAAATGAGAAGCTTGCACTTGAAGCTTTATTGTTTGTTGCACCATTTTAAAAAATCACTTTAATTTAATGTGCTTTGCTTTTTATGGAAAACAGAATAATGTGTAGTGAACCACAGACAAAGTGCAAACATTTATGAAAAGTGTTTGGCATGACCTAAAATTTTCAATATATAACAAAGAGCTGAAATGGGAATGCTGCACTGTGTAAAACAGAATAAATGAAGCCTCAAACAAGACGATAAAAGCCATCAAGAAGAGCAATGTGGACAAGTATGCAAATACTCATCTTTTATATTTGCTGTAATTAAGATCCAAATGACACCTTCTTCAGAATTCTTGCATTTAAAAACAAATGATAAAACAATGAGAAGCTTGCAAAACATATAATGCATGGTCACTTTATTCATAACCAAGGATTTATTATGGACCATTGGTAGAAATCTGGGGATTTCAAAAAGCAAATTCAATAAGGCTGGATGCATATTTTAATAATTTTCCCATAAATACTTCTAGTAATGTGTTTATGATGTGGATTATGCATTGTTCTTGTTCCAAAGAAGGCAGGCACCACTTCATCTAAGGACTACAGACCAGTGAGAGACTGGTCCTGGATTATATGAGTCCTCTTGTAGTAGGCCACCTGGACCCACTGAAGTCTACCTATCGGACAAAGTCTGGCGAGAAGGATGCAGCTATTTATCTGCTCCACAATGCTTATTATAACCAGGACAAAGCTGGCAGCATTGGGAGAATTCCGTTTCTTGATTTCTCCATTGCCTTTAGTACCATCAGGCCATCCATGTTAAATGGTAGGCTCAGATACATATGGGAGATATGACACTATGGTGTACTGGATAATGAACTGTCTGTAGGTCAGACCACAGTTTGTGAGGCTCAAGGACTGTGTCTTTGATATGGATGTGAGCAACACTAAAGCTCCACAAGTAACAGTCCTATCTCCTTAGCTGCTCACTGTGTACACTTCAGACTATAGATATAACATCAGATCATGTCACTTAAAGAAATTCTCAGATGACTCTGTACTTATGGGGTGTTTCAATAAGGGGGGATGAGACAGAGTATAGGAGTCAGATGGAAAACTTTGTTTTTTGGTGTAGAAAGAATTGTCTGTATCTTAACATCAGCAAAACCAAGGATGTGGTTATTGACTTTCACCACACCAAAGAGCCTCAATATCCAGTCACTATTTAAGGAGCGAATGTAGAGGTGGTCCACTCCTACAAGTACTCGGGGGTCCACATCAATTACAAGTTGGACTGGTCTCGTAACACAGTGGACTGCACAGCAGCCCCTTTTTTCTTTCTCATAGGCATAGTATAGAGAAAGTAAAGGATTCGTGAAAAAATTCAACCTCGAGATTTTGTTGAATCTTGACGTTTTAGACCTTCATGAGTACAAAAATACAATTTTTAAAGTTATGTCTGTCTGTGTGTAAACATGATAACTCGAGAACGCTTTGACGTAGGTCAATGAGATTTTGTACACCTGCTTTATGTCAAAAATAACGAACACAATGGTGATGTAGCAGCTTATTGTTTCCATTACATCTTTATATTTACATGGCATGTTCAATGTTTACATGTTATTGTTAAACTGATGATGTATAAATAAAAATAAAATTAATAATAGTTATTGAAAAAATATGTGTTATATTGAATACAGTTTTTAATATTGTGTACACATTTATATTTCCATGATACAAAAAATTCAGATGGTTGTTTAAATAAAATACTACTTCCGGCTGAGTAATTTTTCTCAAATTTCATATCTGTTTGTTTTTTTATCATTATATATATCTATACAAAATTTGAATCACATATCTTTATTTATAGCCATAGTTTACTTCATAAAATCTGAAATGTGTTCATGTAAAGTACCACTTCTGGTCGCTGGAAGTGGCCCAGAAGTATGCTTGATACTTTTGACATGTGGCACAACTGGATACTTTTTCCATCACATCATCATTAATTCTGGGCCAATACTGTACATCATATGCTCTCTTTTTCTTTCATTTCCCAATACCTAGATATCCTTCATGAATCTTTTTCAACATTTCTTTTCTCAAGCTCTATATTTTACTTCCTTTGAAGACTATAACATCAGCTAGAGTTAATTCAGCTCTGTAGCTCCAATTCTCTGTTATGTCTGGTGAACAGTTTTGTTTCTCATATCGCCATCCATTCAGTATTATTTATTTCAATTTGTTTAAAGTTACATCTCTATCCATCTCAGCGGTTTAATGTCCATCTTTGCATCTGAAACTGGTAATGATTCTGTTATCATATTTCTATATGCTTTAACATCTTGTTTTGTTTTAGAGTTCGCAGGTACCTTTGGATCACCTGCTCTGTTGTGTACATCATTTTTCTGGTGTATATGTCACCTTCAGAGTATAATGTTGTAGCTTAATCATCATTCTTTGTATTCCTAGAGGGCAGTCATTGAGTGGCTGTTGGAATAATACAATTAAAGGTTTATGGTCTGCCTCTACAGCAATTTTCTGTCCTGACACAACCTGATGAAATCTGTCACAAGCATAGTATATGGTGAGCAACTCTTTTTTCAATTTTGTGCATAATGCCTTTCAGGGTCATGGATCTAGATGCTGTGACGATGCGGGTTCTGCTCCACGCTCCCATTGCTGTTCAGAAGTCCTTGAACCCAACACCGTCGATGGATATAACCGAGGTGAGCTAGACAGTGAGACAACATTTGAGCAAGGGGATGGTTCAAAAAGTGCAAAGTGCTTTTATTTAAAAGACAATCAAATCAAAAACAGTGTTCAAATGAATAGTGCAGTTCATTCAAAAAAGTTCTATAAATAATCCGATAAAACGTGGAGGTTAAAACAATAGAAAAAACAATCATTTAAAATCAGAGGTTAAAATGTTCAACAGGAAGCAGTCTTTAAAAACAACAACAACAAGCCCGGTGCTTCTTCTATGCTAGCATCTCACCTGCTTCTCCCAGTTGGGCCTTGCATCAAGCGAGATGCTCTCTGCAGCTGCCCCTTTTTCTATCACGTCCACACGAGACTGGAGACCTCCCGATCCCTGGCTTTGGTCTGGCACTCATCCCAGTCCCAAGACTTGGTTCCCACCAATGGCCAGGTCGCTCACGTTGGGGACTCCACCACCAAGCCTCCCGACTCCCACTGCCTTTCCGGCCTTCCGCGGCCAGTCGCCTTTCCCTGGTCACTCCCGCTACCTGTTCGCTCAGCGGGAGCGACGTCAACTACGACTCCTGGGCGTCGGCCTAACACCCAGCTTCCTCGCAGCTGCCCACGAGCACTCGTTCGCTCAACCACACGTTTCTTGTGTGTCTCTCTCTCTCACCGACTTGCTTCCTTGCTCCCTGTAACCTCCGTCCTTTTCTTTCTATCTTTTATATTGCGAGGGGCCATAGCAGCTGCAGCACATTAGCCACGGGAACAATCATGGATGTGGGCAGTCCCTCACCTGTGCACTAGGTGAGAAACGCCCACACCGCAGATCGCCCCGTGGCTTGCTATGGCCCAACGCCCCTTCACTAAGCCACGAGCGCGGTGATTATTTATTTAAAAACGGCCTTTGCTCAGCGAGCTGTGGACCCATAATTCCACAGAAGCATATACTACAAGTTGTCAGTCATTGCCTTGTTTTTGCAAAAGAACTGCCCCAAGTCCACTCTGTGATGCATCTGACGAGATCTTAATCTGACTTGAGGGATCATAAAACTAAAAGTACTGGTTCTTCTCTTGGCTGCTTTTTCAGTTGATTCCGTGCATTCTCATGTTCATGGTTCGATTCACATTCTGTGTTCCTTTCTGTTAACCTTTGGTTTGGGATTATCTTCACTGACAGGTCAGGTATGAACTTGCTCATGTAATTTACCATTCCATTAAACCTCTGAACATCTTTCTTACTCTGTGGCAAGGGCCTGGCCCTGAAATCTTTCTTGGGTCAGGTTTAAAGCCTTCGCTACTAATGATTTCTCAAACAAATGTAAATTCTCTTTGTTTATTTTCAATTTCTTTTTGATTCTAATACCTTTCTCAGTCTGCAGTCATGTTCTTCCTCAGATTATACCCATACAGTTATATCATCCATGAATGTGTCTGTACCATCCAGGTGCTCATAAATCATGTGTATTGCATTATTCTACACTTCAGGTGCTGAGGCGACGCCAAATGGTAATCTGAGGAATCTGTATTTGTCCTAGGGGGTGTTAAATGTACACTGTTTTGAACTTGGTTCAGCCAATTTGAACTGCCAGAATGCAGAGGATGCATCCAGCTCTCTGAAATATTTAGCATTTGTGAACTGTGATAATTATTTCTTCTTATGTTGGTAACTTGAAGTGCTCTCTCTTTACTTCATGATTCAAGTCTCTCGGGTCTAAGCACATCCTCAGGTTTCCATTCTTTTTGTCCACAATAACTAAAGATTTCACCCACTCAGTTGGTTCATCTATCTCCTTTATTACATTCAGTTTTTCGATTCTTTCCAACTCTGCTTTTAGTTGATTCTGGAGTGCAAATGGCACTTTTCTACATGGCTGAACAACTTATAGTATGCTTTTATCAGTCTGTATTGTGTGTTCTCCTGGCAAACAACATAGTCCTTGGAACAAGTCACTATATTCTTGCATCAGCTCTTTTATAGTCTATTACTTCCTGGTCTTCTATGGTAAGGACACACTTTACTAGGTTTAGTCATTCACATGCTGACAAGCCTAAAACGGTCTTCAAATCTTTTTGCACCACCATAAAGGATAGAGTGTGTTCCCTGTTTTTGTATGACACTTTAGCATTGCACTTTCCTTTCACTGGTCTGTCTGTAACTCTATATACTGTCACTTTCACTTTTGTTAGAAGCCGCTTTGGTCTGGGTTGCAAACTTTTGAAATCAGACTCAGAAATAATATTTATCTATGTACCTGTACAGTATCTCATTTAAATTTAACATATTTCTCATTGACTTTCAGTGGGAGCATCCATTCATTTTCATGTTCTTATTTCTGTGATAGTGCATCTACAGTACACACAATTCTTTCTCTTTGTTTTCTTGGACAGCATCTACTTTTCTGTGTGAATTACATGGATTCTTACAGCATCTTCCAAAATGATTGCTTTAGTTGCATTTATTGCAAGTTTTTTCCAAATACTGTGCATTTTTCTGGAAGATGCTACATACAACATTGTCTGCATAATTGCTTCTGATCACTTTCTGATTCATTTTTATTCTTAATTGCCTTCTTGCCTTTTTCACGTTATGTGGTCTTTTTCTTTGACTTTTTTAATACATCCACGGAGCACGTACCATCATATTTAATTCTTTAGCTTGTGTTTTAACCGTCTCCACAACCCTAAACAATATGGGAGATATTTTCTGCAAATAAGGAAATGAAAATGAAAATCATAAAATAAACTGCAATCTCTCTTTTGCAATTTATTTTTAAAGTCTACATGCAAGTATGCTGCAAAAATAAAAAATAAAAATGAATTAAGAGCATTTGCAATTTCATTTTCAGCCTGAACAGCAATGAAGCCTCAAAAATGCGAAGTAAAACACAAATTAGCACTGGTGCCACCTGCTGCTCATTGAATTTTCATTTTCCACTTTGCATTTTCATTTTCACGTTCTCAACATGCAAAAAGTCACCCAGGTCAATGGGTGGGGCTTTGCATCTCGATTTCCCCCAATTCATTGTCCTTTGTAACTGTAGCCATCAATTGATCGAATACTTCTTAATTCAACCATGTTTAAGTCACGTTTATCTTTTCACCTCTGTATTGCGTGCTTCACAATGAAACCATCTCATAAAATCTGAAGACTATGCATAATTGTAGTTATAAAATAATAAATATGCTATTTAATCACAATATTAACATGACAAACAATTAGCATTTATGTCATAATTTATATTTATTTACACCTGTGAACACTAGAGGGCACTGTTGCTCCTCAAATCCAACAACCAGACACTGAAGACACATGTTGAAAGCACCAAGAATTTCTTTTTATTTCTTTTTTTTCTTTCTCTGCTCTCTTCACAGCTTTCCACCACCACAGCCACAAACAAATGCACAAATAGATTTTCTTTCTTTCTTTCTTTCTTTCTTTCTTTCTTTCTTTCTTTCTTTCTTTCTTTCTTTCTTCTCCTCACCTCCCAGCAAGCATTGTCCCCTTCCACCCAACTCTGGCTCCTCAAGTAGTACACTGCTGGCTCCTTTTATAAGGCACCCGGAAGTGCTCCAGGTGCTTGATGACCTAGTTTCCGGCAGAACTTCCAGGTATAGCAGAAGAACACCCCCTGGCTGTGCCTGTGGACTCCAATAGGGCTGCACCAAACTACAACTCCCATGAAGCCCTGTGGCAGTCCGAGGCACTGCTGCAACCCAATAACGCTCTGGCCACGCTTGCTCCCCCGGTCCTTCCAGTGTGGAGGCATCCCGGCTGGGCAAGGACCCTGGCCACATGCTACAGACCAAAGTGGAAGTGAGACATTTTTGATTTTTGATTTTTGTAGTAACTAGGGGGCTCCGCACCCTGCTCACTTCGCTCAACAAACAATATACATTTTAAAGAGATTCTTTTTTTCTTGGCAATTGTTACATATGCATTATGTTCACTTTTACTTTAAAACTTCAGTAAAAGCAATATTTGGAATTAACTTTTCTTCAAGATCACATTGAATTTTGATTTCTTCTTTGGTCTTACATCGTGATAATGCCATGTATAAATGGTCGTAAGAGAATATCGTTTCTTTCTCTCTTATAAATAAACCAACTTTTTTCGAATGTTTATCCTTGTGATTTGTTAATTGTCATTGCAAAAGCTATTCTCACAGGAAACTGTAAATGTTTTAATACGAATGGCATATCAAGATCTCCTTTTGTGTCTAATGTAATTTGCAGAATATGTACTACATTACCTTTCTTGTTGAGTTTTTCTAATCCACTTGTTCCTGGCTGATTATTACTTTCCTTATTTTCTGAATTTGCACATAGATTCTTATTGTTCTTTTTTGCATTTTGTTTCTCTCCAACGCTTTTGTGTCTCTTTTGCCCCACAGCTCTTTCTTCTTTGCTTAGTCATTTATGAAGTTGTAAGTTTTCTATTACTCTTTGTCTTTTATTTCTGACCCCGTTTGCTCTTTCTTTTTCGCTTATTCGTTTTTCTAGTTCTACTTTGTCTTTTTCTGTCTTTTATTTCTGACCCGGACTCCTCTTTCGTCTTTGCTTAGTCGTTTATGAAGTTCAACTTTCTCTTTTAATAATTGTCTTTTATTTGTGATCCCGTTTGGACCTACTTTTTCAAATTTACCTGGTCCAGACTGATCATTACTTTCCTTATTTTCTGAATTTGCACATAGATTATTAATTTTCTTTATTGCCTTTTTTTGTGCATTTTTGTTCTCTCCATTGCTTTTTGGTGTCTTTTTGACGCTCACATCTTTCTTCTTTGCTAAGTCTTTGCTTACATTCTTTTTCTTCAGAATTTGCATTCTTTTCTCTCCATCGCTTTGGTGTTTCTTTTCGTCTCACCACTCTTTCTGCTTCACTTAGTCGTGGAAGTTAGTCTTTAACTTATCATTTTTTTTAAAGCTGCTCTTTGTTCTACGCTTATTCGTGTCACGAGACGTAAAAGTGTCTCACTTCAAATTTCTCTCTGTCTCTCTTCAATGTCTCTTCAAATCTGTCTGACTTGGGTGTCAGTATGACGTGACTTGACAGTGTTGCGGAATGTGAAAGTGTCTCTCTGGTTTGTCTCTCTGTCTCTCTTCAAAAGATCACATCTCATCGCCTAAAAGTCTTGTCTAATCCCAAGTTTTTTTATAATAGAGAGATATGATAAATGTACCGCTCTATAGTTTTCATCTCCTCCTCCGTCCCATTCCCTGGTAGCTGATCAGCAACTCGATCGGACACTTTATTGTTACATTTTTTTAAATAAGGTGATACAGTAGTATTTTTTTTACTGGAGCTTTACTTTAAACTTTAATTTTAAAGACATTCCACACTCTTCATTCTTGTCTCACTCTTCTAAACAATCAAGTCACGAAAACAACTGAAGATTCCATCAAGAAACATGACTGTAATAATTTAATCATTTTGACACATAAAAGAAGTCAAATGACTGTAATCATTATACACAAAAAGTAGGACTTCTAAAACAATTCTGCTATAACTGCTATACTGTGTACTGTGTATCATATTATTAATAACAATAATAATAATTAAAAATGATGAGCTGTTAACATTAAAGGGGATTCCAGTCATGAGGAAGATAATTTCATAGAAACAAATATCTGATCACATGCACATACAAATATAAAGATATATTATTGTAGCATTATTAAGCCTGGGGGGAGAGTGACTGTTAGGTCAATGGAGGGAGGAAGGAGAATGGCGTGGAGGACTAACATATGTAGGTATATGATTGATGGTAAAGGGAGGAAAAGGGGTGGCACCCTGAAAGGAGGGGGACAGAGGCAGGATTTTTTTTCAGGATGGTTCAAGAGAGAGGGCTGGAGGACATGAAGGGAGTGATGCAGCAGAAATCAGCGGTTTTGTTTTTTATGGTTGATTAACAGCATCTCCCAGAGCCATAACAATGAGAGTTTTATAGACAGTTGTAAATAGTTCAAGTCCAAAGTCATTCATTTTCCTTTTACAATCATATAATTTTTATTTGATTCCTCCAGTAAACTGTTCTGCCATCCCTTTTTTGTCCTGTCTGTGTTTGTTCCTTTTTCAAACCTAACACGTTGTGGTCGCTCCAGTATGAAACAATCAGGTCAGGTCTTATTGGGGACCATGCACGGGGACAGCATGTTGCTGCACCCACCACATGACAAAACAGCTTGGGATCCTGGTTGGTAACCCCCAACCTGCAGAAATGACCATCTCTCTGCCGGAGCCAGGTGTTACATAGGTGTCCCCTTGGCCTGGTCCAGCCACTCTGGTGCTCAACAATGAGGATCCTGTGAATCGGATCACCCTCGGGTAACCACGCCACATGGCTGTAGTGTTGTAACTGATGCTCTCTCACAATGCAGGTAATGTGCCTCCATCGGGAGTCCATGAGCATCCACTCATTTGACACAAAGTTAAACCAACAGTACCCAAGGATTCTCCAAAGAGACACAGTACTGAAGGAGTCCAGTCTTGGTCTCAGGTCACTGGAAAGCGTCCATGTCTCGCAACCATATAGCAAGACAGGAAGTACCAGGACTATAAAGACTTGGATATCAGGAGCGCCACACATCCCTTTCCAGCGACTTCATGACCCCCCATACTCTCCCAATCTGTCTACTGAATTCATAGGAAGAGTCACCAGAGACACAAAAGCATCGTGAGCAAAGTCAAGATCAGTGCATCGCCAACAGATGCCCCACAGCCGCTGGACCCCACGACCTTGCCCAACACCCAGTCAAAACAAGCATTGAATAGAGTAGGAGCAAGAACATGCCCCTGACAAACACCAGAATCAGGATGTCTCACACCGAGACCTTACTTTACAAAAATCGACAAATGCTGCAAAGGAACTCTGCTGATATTCGTGTTTGCGCTGTATGAGAAACCTCAGTGCCAGGATGCGGTCAATGGTAGACTTCTTAGGCATAAAACCGAACTGCTCCAGTCGCTGGTAGGTGAGCAGGTAATCACAGATCCTATTGAGGACAACCCTAGCAAGGACCTTACAATGATGCAATGAAACAATGATATAAAAATAATGCAATTCAAATGCAATTCAAACATATTTTTGCACCTATTCAAGCATATTTTAGAATTATATTTTTAGAATGACTTATTCAATACTGTCTAGAATGGTTAGAAAATTGATTCCGGTTTGTTAAAATTTCATTCTTTTTCTTTATAGATATGAATTTAATTAATAGATAATACAGTTCATATTTGTTTATATTTCTTAATGAATTAGATTTAAAAAATGATAAATGATGGAAAAAGAAGCATGAATTAAACAAAAATATCAGATCGTGGAAGGCCTTCATAGTGAATAAAATAATCACTATCTTATTTTGAAAGTTATAACAGTAAAGAATCTGATAGAGTTGTCGATCAACTACAGGGGTATGGGATGGAGGAGGAGGTGTAGAGGGGTAAATTTATTATTATACTACAAAAAACAAAAAAATTCCATTGCATATTGGTCTATTGTCTTAATGCTTTTCTGGAAGCATGTAAAAAACTTGTGCATCCCAAACGTCTCATTGCACATTGGATTGCAACACACTTCAAAATTTTCTGTTATTTTGTTCAATTCCATATTGTCTCCATCCTCCTCAAACTGAAAATAGTTATACACATCTAGCACTTCTTCACCGATTACATGTAGAAGAACAGACATTCATTTTATCACTTTTCCTATGCACTTCAATCGCAGCAAGATACAATTTGACTCTGTTTAAATCTTTTCCTATTTTCAACTACATTTCCCATTAGCTGAAATTTTGGTGGAGGCTGTATCCCCCCTATTTATGTGCTCTACACTATTTTAGCGAGTACTCTGCGGGTTACTCACAGACTTGAGACTTGTTCAACAGCTGATTCTTTTCCTCACATTCCTCTTCCAATCCGCCACTTCTGCCACCATGTGGTGATATTATTAAGTTCGTAGTTGAGTTATTGCACATCATTAAAAGAGATTATAACATTTTTATTGACAGTGCTTGGAGGCATTACCTTTAATACAAGCTCTTTACTCAAACGCTACTACCTAGACATTACTGATCATACTGTAAGTGTTTGTTAAAATACGTTACTAATAAACTATTATTACAATGGTCAGTGAGATTTTCTATGCTATAGTCTGCTGAACTGATAACATTACTTCAAGAAAGGCACACCAAATCAACACGCTCAAACTCAGTTATGGTACACACTCTGGACCCCCGGAGGTCGTAGCAAAGAAGAAAATTAAAACAAAAATGAGTTCTATTATGAAAAATGCTCCACATCCTCTCTCTGACACACTACCATTGAGGACTTTCAGCCAATGAATTATTCAGCAGAAGTGCGTCAAGAAACACTACTGGGCTCCTTTATACCAACAGTAATATGTCTGCATAAAGGCCTCACTGTGAATGTGACAGCCAAGTCAGAAGTTTTCTTTCTCTTGAATTTTCTTCCTTTTTGGTCATTCTAAAGTGTGCATGTGTATTTATTTACTTAAACATCTTCTGTAAAAAGCCAAATTTGTCCCTAAGGACAAATAAAAAGAAGTGATAATTGGCCTGTTGTATCTTTGATTTCAGGAAATTGTCCCTCCTTCAGAAGCACTTTAAATACTCCTGACTTCTGTAAAACAGTTCCTTTAATGGCATCAACATATTATTTATTGTTCATTTTTGAATTTAAAAAGGAACCCAAATCTGTACACTGCTAGATTTGTATTTTTTTCTCTTATTTTATCGAAATGTTTATCTGTTGGAGAATTAAAGGTTGCTGGAATTTTTCTCAAAGTTATTTCCTCCCAATGTTTTCGGTAATGGGAGCATAGAAAGAGAAGTAAGGAGTATATTAGATAAGTTGATTTTCTACTAATTAAAAAGAAGTTATGTATTTAAAAAAAATATTGTTTATTTTGGAACTAGAGGGTGGTGATGTGTTGCAATGTAGACTGGAAATTCAGGTAAGACTTTTACTGCACTTTATGCCTGTGACAATAACACTATAAATCCTTTAATAAAAAAGGTAAAAAATGCCATTTGAGTTAATTTTAAATAATTAAATAATTATTTCATTCTTCTATATATTGATATAATAGGCTGTAGAAATGGTGTTTTTAAAGAACATTTTCAGAGAGACCCATGCCAAAAAGTATCATCTTCTTTGTGCCTTCTTCAACCTGACGGTTTGCAACCACAGCTTTCCACTTTCTCTGATATTCTGCCTTTCTTTTTGCTGCTCCACATTCTTTCAGTGCTGACCATTGTTTTATATCATCACCCCACATTCTTCTTTGTCTTCCGTTGTCTTTTGTTCTGTCTCTTCTTCCTTCTGTAACCAATTGATCCCTTCAACATATGTCCCACAAATCTCATCTTTCTTCTCATCATTTCCTTCACCATTCTCTTCTCTATATCCATCCTCTTCATCACGTCTTCATTTGTCACATTCTGTGTCCAGCTAATTTTCATTATTCTTCTGTGGCCACAAATCAGTTAATAAACAAGAATTTTATGAGTTCTCTCACTTGATTTAAGTAGACAAACAGCATAAGATGAAAATACTGAATGTCAGAAGGAAAATAATAAAGTTAAAGTTTGCTGGATGAAAATGTAAGAGTGAAATAGGGAACTCTAAAGCAGTGTAAACAAAAAACGATTGCACACAAAACATTGAAGTGTTGGAGTACAGTTTGTCTTAAATTTAAATCTAGGATAAAGTCATTGTGAAACATGCACCCATATCTCATGTGGACCACATTTTCTTGGCTGGGATGCCATTTTTGAAGAGTAGGGGCCTTAAATACTTACCATAGTGCATCTATTAGTCACTTACTGCCTAGTATATAGCACAAGTGAAGCCTTTGTAAGATTTTGTTACATTGTGACTGATAGATATGCTACAGGTATCCCATCCTTCTTGATGGATTAGTTTGGTACTTTTCAAGTCAAAGTTATTTCTTCACAGTCATGGCTTATAATAGCTTGTTTAAAGGCGATGTAGGAATAAGCATTGCTGAGCTACAGTGGGGGGCAGCACGGTGGTGCAGTGGTAGTGCTGCTGCCTCGCAGTTAGGAGACCCGGGTTCGCTTCCCGGGTCCTCCCTGCGTGGAGCTTGCATGTTCTCCCCGTGTCTGCGTGGGTTTCCTCCCACAATCCAAAGACATGCCGGTTAGGTGGATTGGCGATTCTAAATTGGCCCTAGTTTATGTGTGTCCTGCGGTGGGTTGGCACCCTGCCCGGGATTGGTTCCTGCCTTGTGCCCTGTGTTGGCTGGGATTAGCTCCAGCAGACCCCCATGACCCTGTGTTCGGATTCAGCGGGTTGGAAAATGGATGGATGGATAGTTAACCTAACACTCACATCATAGAGAATATGAAACGAAAAGCAGAGTACTTGGATTGAAACCCACATAGACATCCACAGATCCTAAAAACTCCAATTTGAAAACAACCATGAACAGGATTTAAACCAAGAATGCCAAAGCATTTTTTCACTTAAGAAACATAGCTAAAGTTAGACCTCTTATATCATTGAAAGATGCGGAGAAATTAATTCACGCTTTTGTTTTCAGTAGACTAGATTACTGTAACGCACTCCTCTCAGGACTACCCAAAAAAGACATAAATCACTTGCAACGAGTGCAGAATGCAGCTGCTAGAATCCTAACTAGGAAAAGAAAATCCGAACACATTTCTCCAGTTTTGATGTCACTACACTGGTTGCCTGTGTCATTCAGGATTGACTTTAAAATTCTGCTTATGGTTTATAAAGCCTTAAATAATCTCACTCCATCTTATATATCGGAATGCCTGACACGTTATATTCCAAATCGTAACCTTAGATCTTCAAATGAGTGTCTCCTTATAATTCCAAAAGCTAAACTTAAAAGAAGTGGTGAGGCGGCCTTCTGCTGTTATGCACCCAAAATCTGGAATAGCCTGCCAATAGGAATTCGCCAGGCAAATACAGTAGAGCACTTTAAAACACTGCTGAAAACACATTACTTTAACATGGCCTTTTTATAACTTCACTTTAACTTAATCCTGATACTCTGTATGTTCAATTCTTCATAATAACTATTCATGGTGGCTCTAAAATCCGTACTGACCCCAACTCTCTCTTCTGTTTCTTTTTCCGGTTTCTTTGTGGGATTGGCTCCAGCAGACCCCTATGTTCAGAAAATGGATGGAGCTACAGTGGGAGCAGTTGTTTTTGTTTCTTGATGGTTTTGCAAATATTTTTTTGTACATATTTATACCTGTGTGATAATTTTGGTGGAGGTGTATGTACATATTTGTTTTGGGATAATTTTCTTTTAGGGTTGATGCAATTGCTTTTCCTTTTCTATATACTGTATACACAGGGTCATCTTAACATATGGGCACAATGGGCACTGACCTAGGGCCCCAGGAATATAGGAGTCCATGATGTTTCTAATGCCTATGTCTGTTTCTATTTTGCCCTCAAAACTGGGACCACAGCACATTACTTTGCCCATGGGCCTATGATGCTGTTAAAATGACCCGGCGTACACTTGATTTTTATTGTAAATATATTTCTTTATTTTTCCCATTGAAGAAATTCCCAAGCCAGTTTCAACAAAGGAAGCCTAACTTTATTTTTAAGTGTGTGTGTAGTGTTTGTATGGAGGACTATTGCACTGCATCGTACCTACTGTAAATACACCCTAATCTTTTTTCTTTTGTCCTTTTTCTTATTTTTTACTTTTCTCGGTGTGTCAGTGCTGAAGGACTGTCAATCAAAGTCCACCTGACACTACTTGTTTTTGTTGGACAGTGCTCTTGTAATAAATTTGCACCTTTAATCCTTCAGCTTTGGTCTGTGTCCCTTCTTTGCTCTGATACTGTTCAGTTTGTGATCTATCAGATGTCCAGAGTGCAGGTTGGGGACACGTTCTCACTACATAGGATATAACATGGCCCAGATGTAAATTGCTGTCTCTGTTCTGTAGACAACTAGATAATAATAACTGAAAAAAGCCACACAATCGCTTATATTCTTTTACTATATGGAAGCTTTATTACATATATTTAATGCACACATGTTCTTTAGTGAGATAAAATGCTAAGTTTGTGCCCAGGAAGCAATAAAGTGAGAAGAACTGAACAGATGTTACAGGCACCCATCCATCCATCCATCCATCCACCTTCTTAATCCTCTTCTCCAGAGGAAGGTCGAAGGACAGATAGAGAAAATCCCAGGACAGGGTGCCAGTCCATCGCAGAGCAAATACACACACACATCCACACCAGGGCCAATTTAGTGATGCCAATATACCTACAGTAAGTTTAATAAGGTTGAAGTTTAGTAAGTTTAGTCCAGAAATTTTAACATAGGCAGAGTGGTAGCGCAGAGTTACATTGAGTTTTGCATGTTCTACCTGTACATTTATTAGTAAGTGTTAGTAGGTTTTGATTCAAAAACATTGTCCTTAGTTCTTTTATTATGATATCTTCAGTGAAAATGATTCACCAGGCATTAAAAAATTGATAAATGGTTTGTGACACTTCAATCTGCTCTATCGCACACTCTGCCTTTTACCTTTTCTTTTGATTGTGTGTGCACACAGATCATAGGAATGAGTAAGAAAAAAGTACCAAAATAATGTAATGAACTGTTTTATTTTCAGTTTTCTTTTGTTGTCACAAGCATTCCCCAGAAATGTGGAAGGCACATTTTCATAAATCGAAACCTTTGCTACTACAAAGTGTACATATTTGGATAGAGTGGAGCAGCTTAATCATTAGTGTATGGCAATGCTGGCACATGACATGCTTGGCTGCAGCTTGCCAATGCCAATGGCCCTCTCTGTTTTGCTTTTAGTGACTTTTGAGACATTAAAGAAGGCACAGAATACTAACCTAGTGTGCTTTTTGTCCCATTGTGTCCTAAGCTTTGGGTTCGGGCCTTTGAAAAGCTGATCAGACACTGTTCTGTGTGGACCGTGTTTCAGTATTGTGCACCTAATGGGTTGAAGCTGCATTGCTGCTCAGAAGGCTAAAACAAATTGACAACTTTCTTGTCAAAATACTCAAGTTATAACTAAAATGTTCTAATTCCAAAAAAGTTTAATTTCCATTGTTCATCAGTATGTAAACATGTGTTTGGCAAGCTGATGGAAAGGTTTATTAAAGATTCTTGGTTTTGAATCCCGCATTCTGTCTCTGAGGGGTTTGCACATTCTCTCAATGTCTGCATGTTGTTGTGACTTTTGAGAGTCCCAAAGCACAAATATTGCAAAAAAATATTCGAAATGCCCACTCAAGGGGGGGAAATATCATTGTCAAAAACTAGGAGTCCCAAACCACATAAATCCCAATAAGTTCCAAGAGCTCTTCCAAAAATGACCAGTAGAGGGAGATGGAACTGTTGAACCCCAACTAGCAATAAGGACAAGCACTGAATAAAATAAAATAACAGATTTGTTATTTCAGTCACTATGAGGCTCCAAGAGCACAAAGGCAAAATGGCACAAACACAAAGCAATCCAAAGCAAACAAGTCCCAATACAGAAAATCAAAGAACTGTCAAAAAAAAAAGAGCAAAAAATTGAAAAATATATAAATCCAAGTAATCACACAAAATAAGCACAAATATACTCTCCAACTCTATGACCCATTCAAAATGAACCACTAGGAACTGTAGAATACCTACTGGATTTATAGGGTGGAGGGCAATTTATAGGGGTGATTAGCAGTTGGCCCTGCCTCTTGGGGAGACCACCCACAAAACATAACACAGGCAGCTTAAAGTCAAGATCAGAAACATAGAATAATGCACATAATCAGCAAAAGCAACATTAACAAAAATAAATGGTGCAAAAATTAACAAAAAAAGACATGGCACAAGACTTTGAACCCCAGACAGGGTAGAAACATGACATCCATTAAAAACTCAAAAATATAACATCAAAAAGGGCAACATAGAACTGTGTTAATAAAAGTTTTATTTTCAGTTAAAAGCACTATTAAGCAGTAAAGCTACGAAGAGTACAAAAGGCACAGCAGTAAACACCTGAAAAGGCAAAGGCAGTGCCAAGCAAACAAGTTTCAAACACAAAGCCAGTAAACACAGGTCAAAATGCAGAAATTCACATAACTAACCAAATAGCAAGTTCAATGAACCACAAGGGACTGGGGGCATTGATGATCAGGTGGCACTGCCTTTTGGGGGACTGCACAACACACACAAAACGCAACTCAGTGCACATGGACATAAAGAAGCTAAATAATCAATACTATTAACAAATACGAACACAACATAAAAAAAGGGTTTCAATCCCAGGCAGGAGTAACCCTGGCTGAAGCACAACACCTGGGATTTTCTTTGGGTATTCTGAGTGCATGTGAGGTAACTGGCGATTCTAAACTGGCCCCGTGTGTGTCCATGTGTAAGAGTGTGAGTGGGCCCTGAAATTGACTGGCATCATGTCCATGGCTGGTTCCTGCCTTGTGCCCAATGGTTCTGAGATAGATTCCAGCTCACCTATCTCTATTGGATTAAGTGGGCTTGAGAATCAATAATATTATGTTATGAAAATATGCCATTTGGGCATAATCAAAAATAGAAGACAAAGCAATGCCATGTCTTCCATATGGGGCCTCACTAAATGGCCTAATGATAAAGAGTGGTATCTTATAATCCACCCAAAATATGAAGTGCCTTTAGCGCTTTAGAGACCAGTCCAATCTGTCAATCATGTGGACCCCCACGTAGTTGCAAGAGTGCAACACCCGTACATCCACTCCTTGAACAGTAATCGGTCATAGGGGCTCTTTAGCGTGGTGAAAGTCAATAACCAGTTCCTTAACTTTGTTGATGTTGAGTTGTAGACAATTCTCATTGCAGCAAGAAACAAAGTTCTCCACTTGACTCCTAAACTCTGTCTCATCCCACTTATCAATACAATCCATAAGTGCAGAATCATCTGAGAATTTCTGCAAGTGACATGACCTGGTGTTAAATTTATAGTCTGAGGTGTACAGAGTGAAGAGAAAAGGAGAACAGGACTCTTCCTTGTTTTGCTCCAGTGTTGCTCACATCTGTATCTGAAACACAGTCCTTGGTTGGGTGGTCACCTACCAGGTAAGGCTTGTGGTTGGTCGGCCAGTCTGCACAACCCCTCAGTTGAGAGAAGCAGATCATAGGCGTGTTATAGAGCACCTGTCAAATGATGCAAAGAGTACACTGCACTTGTTTCACCCTAATTGGGGCTCCTTAGGTGTACGCACCTTTTCTTCCCCTTGCAGGGAACCTCAAACCTCAGACGTAACTCGGAATAAGCTGGTTCGCCTATTCGACAGGGTTTAGACTGGGGTATTATATACATAGGTCTGAAGTGCAACCTGATTATTTGAGTGGTCATCTACCAGGTGACACAGTAGGGGAAGCAAAGGTGCATACACCTGATGAGCCCCAGTTAGCTGGGTTCATCTCCAAGGTTATTGAAGTTCTCAGTCCTAAAATAGTTGTTGTGGGGATGTATCTTTTTTAACTGCTTTTCTAATTTTCTCAGTACACAAGGCATTAAAGTTTAGGCAGGGTTCAAGTTTTTAGTCTGTGGGTTTTGAAGCAATAACATTTTATTGTTTGATGTTTTAGCTGGAAAATTGCAAAGTAGAGAAGTAGTACTAGGGTATTGTACCGTGTTACCCATTATGAATGTGGTGAGAAGTCAAGCAAAATGACTTTTTAGTTAACTAATAAATGGTGTCATTTTGCTGTGACTTCTCACTAAAGCAGGGAAGCAAAACACTGATTTTTTTATTCAGCCATTAGAGGGAGACATTGACCAGTCTCTAATTTTAAAACACTTACCAAGATGACTATTCATGCTCTGTAAAGTCACTTGTCCTCTTTATTATATTTTAAGAAGGATTTAAACAAGGGAATTCATAAATATAAAAAATCTATATCAGGGAAGGGTTTCAGGGGGTCTGTGATAAAAATTAACATCTATATTCACTATACAGCCTATAGTGTATACAGTATATAATTTATACTATATATATGAATTCAACTGGAGGAGTCTTGGAGAATTCTGATGTGCATTGACACAAGCCCACCTTCATCTGGTAAAGCGAGCAAAGAGTGCTCTGATTCCCTTTACTACTATATACATTTGTGAATCAGGGTTTTCGGCATTTGTTTCTATCAAAACGAAAAGTCAAAATAGATTAGATGTCAAAGATGATATGCGTGCCATCTTGTCGAAAACCACTCCACTGTTTCATATTCTTATTCAAAGCAAACAAGAACAACCTTCTCATTGAAATAAAGTAGATAACAAGAGAGTAGATGTAGTAGTAGTAGTAGTAGTGATAGTAGAAAACGTAGTAGTAGTAGATCTGTTTTAATTTGCACAAGAGGATTGTATTTCAGGATTATAATGAGTGGCCATTTTAAGGAATGTTTTTTGTAGATTGTTTACTTTAAAGTTTAATAATACTTTGTGTATGTCAAATATGTGTGCGACAATCAAATCTTCATAAATAAAGTACATTATGTTCATTGCATACAAAGTTGTGTTTATGTGAATATTTCTTGAGAAGGGGGTCCATAATTTTCATCAGATTCTTAAAGGGGTCTGTGACTCAAAAATGGTTAAGAATTACTGATCTATATAATGCATAGTTGTTATTTCAATAACTCAGAGATTTAGTGAGCATTCAAGATAAACTTGATTGGTGGCATTAACTTAGGGCATGGCAACTTTAATACCCAAGACAGAAAAAACAAAATGGTTGGTTGTATTATTTGCATATAAGAACTACAGGATGTCACTTAGTATCATTTCTATAGCTCTTTACCAAATGCTGTTGTCAAAAATATTCCAGCAACCCAAAGCACAAACTGTATAGCCAGGCACACACACCAAGCAGCACTGCCCTACCAACATCTGGAAAACCTACCAACACAGTAGCCGAGACTGTATTACTGCTTTAATTACATTTTATTAGGGGTCACCGTTGCACCATGCATTGTACCCCATCTGTCTCCCTATGAAATTAAGCCACACAAGCACATTAGAAAACAGAAATACATAAATTGGCCAATGATCTTATAAATAGCATTCTCAAGTCTACTTAATTTGATTCAAAAGGGTGATAGTGCTCATTCCATCAGCACTCAGTGAAAAACACTCATACAGGGCCAATAAGGAATTGACAATTAACCTGGGGAAAAAAATCCCATGCATACACAATGAAAATGTACAGGCTCCAAATGGGCAAGCATAAGCTAGCAACATATATACGTGAATCAACAAACGCACTAAACATACATATTCATCATTAAAGACAATAGGAGATGGTTTACTAAATATACAATACAATATAATTTATTTTTGTATAACCCAAAATCACACAAGAAGTGCTGCAATAGGCTTTATCAGGACCTGCCTTTTGACAGCCCCCCAGCCTTGACTCTCTAATCACTTCTATACTGTTTCAGCCATCTTTGAAAGAGTATGTAGGGAGTGTCATTTGAGTCTGTTGAAGCAGAGTTGGGTGTTATTAGGAATTGAAATTTGCTCACCCCCACAAGGGTATACTGCTTAAATTCAGAGGAATGATCAGCTCTGCAAAAGTAAATTATTTCCACATCACTGTCTTAATACACGTACATTATCCAGATAGTAGTGTACCGCAATCCAAGTTATATTTATTCTGAAAATGCAAATAAACTTTTGAATATAAACGGTTATCTCTGTGATCTAAAAAAGAGAGATGTTTCAATGGAAAACAGTTTCCCTAAAGTAAAAACTGTAGAGGGTGTGCATACAGTCTTTATTACAGCATAGAAGGTGGGGAAAGCATGTCAGAGTCTGGAGTTTGGTAATTGAAACAATAGAAGGGAAACAACTTTGCTCCCCAATGTTATGTAAACTTCGTTACAGTTATATCATTTTCAACTGTCATTGATGCAGGGTTGAATTGTTTCAGACTTCTAAAATCTCATTTCAACCCAACAGTTCTATTGAACCCCTTGATAGATGGATGGCCACAAAAATGATCAAAGCACTTTCAACATCCTTTTATTAATCTAAATAAATTTTAACCATGTGTTTCTTCAGGGCTTGTGCCTGTCCAGTTCTTCTCTATTTTAGGGTTTCTTTCCACCCTCCTTGTCAATTTAAATCATGCATCTATTAATAGATTACCAAAATATCATTATTGCATTATCCACATAGCCCGAGGAAGGTGACACTGCTCCACAGTAGAGATGGCACTTTGAGATTACACACATCATCCTGTGCTCAGAATCAAGAGATGTTATTGTCTTTGCTTGCAAATTTTACTCTCCCTTAAAAGAACAGAATCTTCTCTAAATTTAGTGAGAAATATTATCACTTCTATACTGCATCAGTTTATTTTGAAAGAGTATGTAGGGAGTATCATGTGGGTCTATTGAAACAGAGTTGGGTGTTATTAGGAATTGAAATTTGCTCTCACCCACAAGGATATACTGCTTTAATTCAGAGGAATTATCAGAGCTACAAAAGGAAACTCCACATCACTTTCTCAATTCACATACGTTTCAGCTCCCCATTATCAGTCAGTCAGTCAATTTTCCAACCCACTATATCCTAACACAGGGTCACGGGGGTCTACTGGAGCCAATCCCAGTCAACACAGGGCGCAAGACAGAAATAAACCCCGGGCATGGCGCCAGCCCGCTGCAGGGCACACACACACACAACAATCATAATTTAGGATCGCCAATGCACCTAACCTGCATGTCTTTGGAGTACCCAGAGAAAACCCACGCAGACACATGTAGATTTGGATTTTTTTTCTCCCTAAATAATAAAAAACCATCATTTAAAAACTGCATTTTGTGTTTTACTTTTTATATTTGACTAATGGTTAAATGTGTTTGATGATCAGAATCATTTTGTGTGACAAACATGCAAAAGAATAAGAAATCGGGAAGGGGGCAAATAGTTTTTCACACCACTGTACATTGATACACAGTCATGTCAGATTTGAATTGTTTGCAAAATTAATTTCAAAGTCACAATAAAATTCTGTTACTTTACTGCAATCTGAATGTAACCTTAATAGCTTATAGTAACACAATGGCTGAAATGCAGCCAAAATGGACTTTTTTTTTTAACTCATTTTTACCATTTTTACCATTGCAACTTTTCATTAGAATTTCCTCTTTCAACAACACAGATGGTGCCTATGCATAGAGAAGTTCTTGAGACCCCTGGTGGTCGAGGGACCCTATACAATACTTGCTGTATATACTTCAAATTTGTGTCCCTGCTTTTTAGGTGTCTATAATCATAGAATTCAAGCCACAATTAATTTTCTAACAGCTTGACAAAGCTTTATTCCAGTTCACTTTGATGATCATAACAGCCTCAATTTCATTTTGGAGAGAAATGATTACGATTAATTAAATGAAACAAGTTCAAAATGTGTTTAGAATGTACAATTTTAATAGTTTTTATTACTGGAAAACTGGGGTGACTATCTCAAAAACAATAAATCTTAGAGATTAATAATCAACTTTGTACATAATGCAAGTACTGCTTGATAAAGTTTTTGCAAGAATTCTTATTAATGAGGTATTTTGCAAGAGAGTATAAACGTATTGCTAGCCCCACCCTGAAGTTGATTAGCAAATCACATTACAAGTTTTAAATAATCGCCATCCTTGATTTGTAAGAGCATTTTAGAGTTATATATTTAAAGAGAAAAAAGAGAAGACCTTCAAAGCCAAAGCCCCTTAGAAAGGTGTCCAGCGAGAAAGCAGTTTTTTTTCAGATGTTACTGTCATGGCTGTATAGGAGCCAAGACCCAGATTCTTCTTACCGTGACAGACAAAGATAAAGCCAATATTTAGAAATTAATAAAATGTTCTGTCTTATTGGATTTACAAATCTGTGAAATCAATAAGACATACAATAATGTGTCATAGGTCTATACACAGATGTTCATCTTGGTGGAAGAAAATTGCAAGATGGCCTTATCTCAAACTTTTAATTTACCATATGTGACAGGTGTCTAAAATACTAAGTTTAGTTATTTAGAGCGTCACCAAATCCTGATAACATTCATTATGTTATATGTTTTCCTGTTGTATTCCTGTTATATTTCCCTACTCCGTTTATTGTGTTAATGTTACGTCATCAGTGTGAGCCTCTCCCGGTGTTCATTTTGTTACTGTGAAAGAAGGTAAGCATGCTATTATTCCTCATATAGTAGAGTTAATTAAACTATTTTAAATTGCTTGAGTTAAATTGTTTTGTATGTGACGGTAACAGTAATGTGATCATCGTAGTGTACTGTTGTTGTTTTCAACTGTTTTGAATGTTTTCTGTTCATTTTTGTTATGTGTTAATAGCCTTTCCTCATGTTTTCTTTTCATTAATAGGAGGAATTGCAGTTCTTTAATGGTCATTTCTTTTTATGTTCTCTGTTTTAACATTTCCAGTTTGTTATTTTCTTTTTTGTTGTATTTGTATACTGAGCGGTGCATGAATATTTATGTTAAAACCTGGATGGAGCAAAACTCTTTAAATTTAAATTGCAACAAAACTAAGCTCCTGCAAATTGGGGCTAAAGTGCAATTTAATAAAATGAGCTCCTTCCCAAGTCAGTCTTGGCGGTGATCTCATTAGACCTGCCTCTACTGCAAAGAATCTTGGTGTCATTTTTGATTCCTCCCTTTCTTACTCCGCCCACATAAATCACATTAAGAAACTTTCTTACTTTCACCTCCGTAACATATCCCGTGTTCGCTCCTTCCTCTCCTTTTCTAATGCTGTCCATGCTTTTATCACATCCCGCATCGATTATTGTAACTCGCTGCTGGCAGGTGCCCCTTCTAATCTTATATCACAGCTCCAGCTTATTCAAAGCTCGTCTGCAAGAGTCCTTACTCAAACCAGCAGCAGCGAGCACATCACACTCATCCTGGTTCATCTTCACTGGCTCCCTGTGTCTTACAGAATTGAAAATAAAATCCTACTAATTACCTACAAAGCCTTAAATAACCTTGTGCCAAACTACATCAGTGACCTTCTCCATCACTATGTACCTGCCCACCCACTAAGGTCCTCTGATTCTGCCAATCTTATTATGCCCCACAATAATCTAGACTCCATGGGTGACAGGGCCTTCAGCTGTATAGCGCCCAGACTCTGGGATGACCTACTGAAATTAATTAGATCAGCTAACTCCTTGAATTCTTTTAAAAAACAACTCAAAACTCATCTGTTCAGAAAGGCTCTTAGCTCTACCTGACTTTTTTACCCTTCTTTCAGTTTACCTCTCTGTCAAGATGCTCATATAACCTGTGTGCGTGTGCTAGACCATCAATTATGTTGTCTGTTAGGCTTTTGTCTCTGAATTTACTACCTTATTCTTCTTTATTTATTTATCTGGTTTAGTACAATGCTATATACTTTATACCCTGCCATTCTTTCTTAAACTCTTTGAAGTGCCTTGAGCATGGGAAAGGTGCTATATAACTAAAATGTATTATTGTTATTATTGTTATAATTTAGGATTGCACCCAGTGTTCATTGTGTTACTGTGGGGGGAGGAGGAATTGCAGCACTTTAATGGTTATTTCTTTTTATGTTCTCTGTTTTAACATTTGAGTTAAGCCTGCTAATAAAAGTAAAAATCATCAATAAACAAAGAAATCCATTGTGGCTGTATTACTCCTTCGTAATGGTTTGAATGGCACATTACAAATCAGAATGCAGAAGCTTTGAGTGTTAACTGGTATCAAGGCCAGGGCGCAGCAGTATGGTGCATGCAGTGGAGACCGGTTGCACATACAGTATATAGAAACAGAGGTGTATATTTTAATAGGTAAGTACATCTATAAAGCAATGGAGTCATGGCAAGTCATACACTGAGAGGTAAAGACCCTTCTGCTGTGAAAACCGTCTTCAGATTTCTAATCAATGGCCTTTTAAACACTGATTACCCATCCATTAAACATAGCAAGTTTTTGAGGGGCAGCATTTTGTCAGCTATAAAAGAAGTTAACATTGGTGTTGGGAGGATTCTTCCTGCATCTCCCCCATCTTTCCCCTGCTATTCGAAGAATGCATGTATGACTCACATGAAACCGAGAGAAAACTCCCCCCCGCCCATAAACCTGACATCCATGCACAACTAACATTGATCTGCAAGGGGGACTCCCCCACTCTTTAATCTGACATTCATATATGACTCAATTGAAAATCCTTGGGGAACCCTATGGCTATTTTATCAAACATCTATGTGAGAGTTGCGCAAATCCTGAAGGACTCTCCTAGCTCTTTGTTGCCATCCAGATTCTGTGGTCTGGGCACAACATTTTCACTTTTGTGTATGGCTGCAAAAAAGCTGGAGCCATCATTGCTTTTTAAGGGCAGAGAGGATTCTGAGACAGACAGGGGAAAGCAGCAGAAGCATAGAGTTAATCCACAACCAGTAATAGATATTTTAGGATTGTTACATTGGCAGTATAATGTAGATATTCCTGATATGAAGAGAAAGAAGAAACGTTACACAGTGTGCAAATCTGATACACCTTTACTGCATATGAGAGATAAGACATTTAGAATTCTGAACAATTGTTATGTTGCACAATTGTACACAACTGGCCTCAATAGGAAACTTAAGAAGAATCCAGGCCTCCAAGAAGACTACAAAACCTTCATGAAAGGTAGAGTAGCAAAGGTCCATGCCTACAATGTCCCCAAAGAAGAGTTGAAGCGCGGTAAACACTATATTCCTATATATTCAGCACAAATTATAAAACAAAGATTTGGGTGATTTTTAGTCACCCCTCCAATGACTTTTTTCAATGAAAATTGCTTAAAAAACCTAACCTAACCAACATGCTCACTGGCATATTTTCAAGATTTAGAAGAGCACAGTGTACTAATGAGAAATATTTAATCTATGTTTTGTCAAATAAAGGCCTCCAATTAAAACACTTATCTTTGTCATTTTTGTCGTGGCTAGAAGGCAACCTGAATGAAGAATGGGAACAATTTCAAATAACAGCACATCTTATTGGTGCTACATCATTACCAGTGGTACTGCTTATGCTTTACAAAGAACACCCAAAGATACGATAGAAACAGTCTCTTTAAGGGTAGTCAATACTGTGCTTCACAATATCTATGTAGATGACTGTTTAAAGTCATTGACAACAGAAGAAGAAAGAACACATTCGAGAAGTGACAACCAAGTTTTGTGTTCCAGAGATTTCCACCTGACCGAGTGGGTTAGCAACAGGAGCACAGTCTTGTAGATGTGCTGATATATACATATCTATTGAGCAAAAGGACTTAGACTTAAGCCACAAATTGCACCCAACAGAGAACTGGTCAAAGACAAACACAGATGAGTTGAAGAAGAGAAAGAAATGTAACTCCGAATGTACATGCAGGTAATGATGAAAGCAAAAGCATTAAACATGCAGGATACGGACACATTATTCACAGGGGTCAGTACTAGGGCAACTGTTATTTTAATATTTACTGTACATTTGCTGATGATACCAAGCTAGGTGGATAATCTAGAATCCATTGAATCATAACAGAGGGACTTGGACAGCATGCAGGCTTAAGCAGGTTTGTGATAGATGAAATTTAATGTAAGAAAATGTAAAGTATTACACATAGGAAGTAAAAATGTTAGGTCTCAATTCAGAATAGGAGGTATAAAAATCGAGAGTATACCTTATGAGAAGGATTTTGGAGTCATAGTGGACTCGACACTGTCAACTACCTGTGTTCAGAAGCCATTAAGAGGGATAACAGAATGTTAGGTTATGCAGCATGATGTGTGACGTACAAGTCCAAGGAGGTTCTGCTCAAGCTTTATAACGCACTGGTGAGACCTCATCTGGTGTACTGTGTACAGTTTTGGTCTCAAGGCTACAAAAAGGACATAGCAGCACTGGAAAAAGTCCAAAGAAGAGTGACTAGGCTCATTCCAGGGCTACAGGTAATGAACTATGAAGAAAGATTAAAAGAACTGAGCCATTTCAGTTTAAGCAAAAAAAAATGAAGAGGAGACATGATTGAAGTGTTTAAATTTTAAAGGGAACTAGTACAGTGGATCAAGGTAGTTACTTTAAAATGAGTTCATTGAGAACACAGTTGGAAACTTAAGAGTAAATTTCACAAAAACATTAGGAAGTTTTTCTTGAAACAGAGAACCATAGATGCATGGAGTAATTTACCAAGTGGTGTGATTGACAGTAGGATTTTAGGGACTTTCAAAATTTGATTTGATGCTATTTTGGAGGAATTAAGCAAGTAGGACTGGCAAGCTTTGTTGGACTGAATGGCCTGATCTTGTCTAGATTGTTCTAATGTTCTAAAAATGAGCAGATGCCAGTGAAGATAGATATGGTACTGTTACCTATGTTCTATTGATTAACAAAGAAAGCAAATGGCATTGTTCTTTCTTAATGGGGAAGTGAAGAGAGCCACCACTAAAATATGTCACCATACCATAATTGGCTTTGGTTGCTGCAAATGTTTCTTCAACAGTCAATTTTTTTATACTTATTGTGCCATAATGCTAAGATACATTTCCAATAAAAGTACTTGTGTTTCTTCAGTATTAAGAGAGCTTTCACAGCCTTCACAATGCAGGTACAGTATGTCATGCCTGTATTGTAATCATCAAGGGGATTTAGGGCTTCATCCAAAGGAAGTCATGAACACAAGGCCTAGTTTTCCTTATTAAATCAGAGTATGAGTGGCCAAAGAGATCTGATCAGATGAATTCACTTATTGAATATAATCCAGGAACTGAAAACGGCATAGTTAGTTGGACACATGTGGAAGAGACAGCGAAACCCATAAATGAGCTTATAACCCACCACTCAGAATAATTGTATTTGAAAAAAGCAGTAGCAGAGATTTTCAGACTAAATGAAGAACTGCTAAACTTGAAACATAACGGAAATGCATTTCAACTTAAGATCAGGCAATCTGCAAGTCATCCAGAAAGACAAGAGGTGCTCTCACACAGAAAATGAAGACTTTATAAGTACACAATAAAGTCAAAGCAGCTTTAGATATAGCTAAAGCTAAAGAGAGATTACTTGTGTCAATCGTTTAAATGCATAATTGGAACAAATACAAGCTTTATAGAAAAATGTTCATGTGAATGAAAAACAGTCAAATCTTCAAAGGAGATCCATTTGTACAAGATGGGATATTGAGATTTGGAGACAGGTTCACTGAAGTTGCTATGCTAGAAGATACTAAACCACCTGCAATATTCTCTGGGCTTTGTAGGCACAATTAAACAGTGGTGGCAAGAGTAGTGAAAATTTGTACAGATTTTTTGTACAAAGTACAGATACTATTACATTGCTGAAATAATACTCAATTACAAGTAAACGTACTAGTGTTAAAAAAGTACTTAAGTATAAGTACTCAGACTACTAGTTACTTTTTAGCCGTTGATATTTAATGAATTATCAATAACCACTGAGTCAAATCGGAGAACCATGTAGAAAACAGCTACTTCAGACATTTCTACATTACTGATGAAGTATATGAATGGATCAAATTCAGGAAATTTGTCTTCTAAACAAATAAACATTAAACAGGAGTTTTGCCTGTAGTATGAACTTTTACCAGAGCATGGCAAACTAACAGCTGGGCAAAGGCCTTTAAGCCCTGGACATAACAAGCATTTCTTGGACAGTTCACATTCTGAACCTTTTGTTAAGTTTCAGAAAAAGCTGATTTTCAAAGTCTGCTTCATCCTCATCTACCTCTGCATCATTCTGTACCCAATCAGATTGAAAGCTTTGATGAAGTTGGATCCACCATCAGTTGTTGTCCTTACAACTTTGTCTCAAATCTGGCAATGGACATCATCAAGAGCACTAGCAATCATGTCAAATGTGTGAGACCCTCTCAATCTTTTGCACACTAGTGCTGCAGGTCTTTTTTCCAATGACTCTTCCTCTACCCAGTGGCAAGTGACACCAAGGTAACTTTTCTGCTGACCTGACCATCAATCAGTGGTGGTTGCAACAAATTTGGCTTTACCTAATTCTGCAATTATAGCTGTCTTCATGTCATCAGCAGTGTCACAGATTGTGGTACAAACAGTGGATCTGGAGATGACCTTAGCGTGAGGTTGCGATGTGGTAATTAATTATTTGAAAGCTGGCTATTCAACCATTGCAAATGGCTGTAGACCTTCACATATAAAATTGATGATAAGCTTGTCAACAGTTGCTTGAGGGTCACGTTTGCTTGCAGTTGCCAACATCACATCTGGTAACTTGGCTTGCTTACTGCTGAGAGCTTGCTTGGTGTGGCTATGGTCTTCTGTTGACGACTAGTTGATGTCACAACGATGTCATAGTACTACTGATCAATATTTGATGGATGTTTTCTCTTTAAAGATCACAGACGAATTATACAAAGGAAAATATAAATTATATCATCCAAACTATATATCAGTCAGACTCTAAACATCACTTCCTCACATCACTACTTTTAACACCAAAGAAAAAACATTAAAAAAAAAAAATTTGTTTAATCATTAGTAACCAAACATACGCCCATATTTATATTTTATGGAAGGGGGAAAAATTTTATTTCTCCAGTCAAACCCACTTATGCAATTCCAATACTGTGTATTGGGCCCCAGTGTGCAGAAATGTTCAAAAATAAGAGGCAAATTTTGCGTAAATACTGCATGCAAAAAATGTGTGGGTTTGTTTTTTTGCCCCAAATTGCATGGGATTAGCATTATGTGGGCATGTCTTTAAGGGGGAGACTTGGGTAGCGCCACAAACCATTTTCATTCTGATACCTTAATGCCTGATTTTAAGGGACCCACATTTGACCACCTTTATTTTCCCATCACTAAAATTTAGCCCTAATTATCATGGGTGCATAGTTAATATCTACTGACACCTTTTTCCTTATGGTTTTATGTGATACAAGGATCTTTTCTTTAGCTTTAAAACCGAGCCTGCTACAGCCTCTTTAAGTGGCTGATGTTTAAGTGTGTTGCTGCCCCAGCGACTCTATGAGGGTTAAGTGACTGATGTTACTGATATAACTTAAGGTAATGAAAGTGGTTCCCCTAATATTTTGTGATATTATTTCTTTATATAAATGATGCATGTGTGCGAGTGTGAATGCAGGTTAGCTACCTCAGTGATACTTAAATTGCAGGCTAACGGATGACATTTGTTGGCTTTAAGTAGACCTAGCCAAGCTAGTTACCTTAGACATATTAAAAAATTAAAAAAATATTACAAAAATATCGCTGTAAGTTTTCTCAATGTTTTTTGAGATTAGAGGCTGAAGTCTTTTATGTTGAAATCACTAAAGATGACAAACAAAGTTTGCATTGCATTAGCACGCAGTGTTCTTTCCTCCCTCTGTACGTGAACAACTCCTGCAGGTGTGGCTAGAGGCACTCATCCTCCAGTATTACTTGGTCATTTTCACTGTTTTGAATGTTGCTGTCCTCCATGAAGTTTGTTTCTCCAAACCTTCAGTCCTTAAATTTCTCCGAGCTCCTTCACTGTGCCATTATGATCAAAACCTGCTGCAGTGTTTTTTTCCAACCCAAATTCCATCGGTTTGCCATCGGATACCTTTATTGGCTACCAGAAAGTCAGACAAAAGCTTGAATATTAATTCAAATTGTTGGCGTACTCAGGAATGAATTGTGACTTTAAAAATAGTGAAGTAGATTCCTTACTTTAATTTGTACTTAAATGCAAGTAAAATTACAGACTTAAAAATATACTTGTAAAAGTACAAGTACTCGAAAAAACTACTTAATTACAGTAACGTGAGTAGTTGTAATTCATTACTTCTACCATTGCAATTAAACATTTGATAACCTCAAAAACATTGAATTCCACAAGCTAAATCAGCTATCAGAAAAACCATAATGCTAAAGTATGTGAGACAAAATGGCAGGCACCGGTGTTGGAGTTCATTTATTTTGGGCCCTTCTAAGTTAAAAGAGGGCAAAATTTAATCAAGTATGAAATACTTTACACCCGTTTAACAATAAGAGCCATCCACATTGCAACTGCTGGATGTGATTAGACAATGAAATCAGTAACCAACAGACTTCTTTATAACTTATTTTGAATTGACTTGCTTTTTAAGATTCAGAGTCCTTAATTGTTTCGTTTCTCATTAATAAGCAGCCAAGCAATAATGAAATGGGAAGCCAGCCAACAGGTGACCAGCTAAATTGATTCCATTTGCACTTGTGTGTCCATCCTACAATATCTGTTTAAAAACATTTTAAAATGGGAAAATGAAGTTTTGAGTCATATTTATTTACTTTGACCCGCAAAATAGTTGGATGGTGCTCACATGGAAAGAAAATCGTCAGTTGCAGTAATGACTGTTGCAGGGTTGGGGTCAATTCAGCAATGGGCTCAATAATTCCAATTAAAACAAAGAAATGGAATTTGAATTCGAATTCAACTACATCTACACGAAATTGAATTGGAATTTCAGGAAGTTGAATTCAATTCAATCAACATCTATTGCTGTTTCTTGAGTACTTATTTGGGATTACATTTAGGCACTGTAGGAAGAGATTGACGGACAGCCCATGTAAAAGAAGAGATATCGCTGGGAAGTTTTTATTCCCCCAGCACACTAGATGGCAGCAGTCCCGGATATCCATGCCCAGTGGGAAGCCAACAGGGCAGGCTGGCAAATGTAGTTCAGTAGGGAGGCTCTGCTGGGGTCACTGGGTGCCACAACATAGTGCTTCAGGGAGACAAGCTTTCTATTATTTTAGACTTCCGTGTGCTTCCATCAGGCAATCGCCCTGGCACTGGAAATACTCCTGGGTCTGTAATAAAAGGGACCACACTCCCTTATCAAAACTGGAAGGTAGCTGAGCAAAGCTTGAGTGGAGTAGGGAAGTGCGATAGCGAGAAGGAAAGAAAGCATTGTGGAGAGAAAAGACCTGTGTTTGTGTACAGTATTTGTTTTTGTTTATATCATTTTTTTGGAAGTAAATATAAAATCTTCCAGTATTTGAACCCAGGACTGTGCTTCTATGTTTGTGTCGGGGTTTGGGCTTGCTGATGCCCGGGTTTCCTTCACAGGACATACATGTGAACTTTATTTATGATGCCTTACAAATGCCAATTAATTATGAAAAATAGTTGATGAAATGTAAGTAAATAAAACTAAGAACTGTACATTAACAATTGATAAACAATGAGTGACACTAGCCACAAGTATGTAAATATACTCTTAATGGCAGAATATGATTATTACCAGTTAAATGTAATAAATGCTACCATATGATAGGTCTCAAACCACAAAATAATGAGTCAATCATTTCCTGAAATTTTGCATCACCAGCAATACTGAAAACACATTCCACAGGAGCAAATGAGGCAAGAATAGTTAGATACTAAAATGCAATTTGAGCCAAATATGGGAAAACAGTTCTGGTTGTCCTTCCAATATAGGAGAGGATCAGACTTCTCTGTATGGCACAGTAGGCTTAAATAACTTGGTACCTCCTCTGATGCTCATAACTCTGTAGATGTGAATAGGTGTCCATAAATGTAAAAGCTTTGTTCTCTTTTTTGGTGGTGAAGAGCAATCCTTTGCAGTTGCTACTTTTGGTAAAGAGAGTGAAAGGACATTCTTTGTTAGAATCTCTTTCATGTTTTGTCTTTCTCTACTCATGCAATCCAGAGTTCATACACAGATCAGATCCTCAAAACAATCCCAGATCATACACAAAAAGCAATCCAAAATCAATCACAATCTTTCCAATCACACTCACAAAAAATGTCCAATCTCACACCTTCAACATGGGTCCTAATTGGCTTTCATTTATAACCATAGGGGAACCTTTAGCTTGCATGGAATTCTAGGAAAGTTTTAATCTAATGTAAGAAAATGCTGTAAGGGACATTAATGTATAGAGTGACACATGCAAGACTTTATCAGATTTCATAATTAACAATAAAAATAACATGCATAATGTATAAAACATACTTTACTTTTCTTTTATATGTTTGTGATTTATGTGATTAATAATATTTAATGTGCTGTAGACTATTTAGCAAATCAAGTCAAATTATGGAATTTCAAGTGGAATTTCAAGGAATTTAGTTGAATGCAGTTCTGTTTCCTGACATTGCAATTCAATTCCAATTCGATTTCCCTTCAGCTGCATGCAATTCTTATTCCAATTCCAGGAAATGAATTGGAATTTATCATGCATTCTCAATCCAGTGCATGAATGACCCCAACCCTGGTCTGATGTGGCAGAATGGAAATTTTAATAAGTAATAGAAATAACTTGTTTCATTAACAGCAATAGTAAGGTGTTGTCCACATATACATATATAGGTCAGATGCATCAGCGCATCTGCCCTATTGCGAGTGGCAAAAGTGCCATTTAAACTAATACAGGTAGATGTGGAAACCGGGTTTTCTGATGAAAAAACAATAACGTTTAAAACAGTATCGTTTACATACAACAGATTTTGGCAAATCGTTTAAATGCAAGTAGTTATATCCATTTATACAGTAATAATGGCAATTATTAAATAATATTATTATTATATTATTCTTAAATAATTCCTCCCATATAAGTAACATTTCTCAGACTGCCTTCTTCCATCTCCAGAACATTTCTAGACTTTGTCCTGTTCTTACAAAACACAGTACTGAAGTATCGGTTAATGCCCGAGTCACCTCGCGTATAGATCACTGTAATGCTATTCTATCTGGCATCCCACAAAAACTTATCCATCGCTTACAACTTATTCAAAATTCTGCTGCCAGGATAATTAACTTGCTGTTCTAAATCCAATGAACATGTTACACCTATTCTCTCTCAACTTCACTGGCTCCCTGTTAACTACAGAATACAATACTAAATACCGCTCTTAACGTGTAAAGCTCTCCACAACGTCACTGATCTCTGTTACAGACTTGCACTCATCTCGCTCACTCAGATCCTCATCTGCAGCTGTACTTTCTGTACCACATGTCAGAATCTGTTCTATGGGAGCTCGAGCGTCACTCATGGTGCTCCTCAACCCTGGAATTCTCTTCCCTCTCATATACTTCAGCTTGATTCAATAACACATTTTAAAACTACCCTTAAAACTTATATTTTCAAACTGGCATACCAATTGTGGATTTTGCTCTGTTACTGCCAGTTATCTTTGTTTGTTTGCTAATTATTGCTTTTTAATTTTTAACTCTCTTGTTTTAATTTTACTAATGTTGTTTAATTTTATTGTAAGGTGAACTTGAGTGCTAAGAAAGGTGCCTATTAAATAAAATGTATTATTATTATTATTATTATCATTATTATTGAGACGAAAACTTGACCAATGTCTGAAAGTCCAAATAGTAAGACTGCAACTGGCAGTCTGGTCTTTCTGCTAATAGTGAAATGATACACTCAATGACAAAAATAATCAATTTTATTGTATACAAATTGGCCTAATAATTTCTGAAAACATTTCACTCATTCCTCTCTCAATCTCTCTCTCTCTCACACACACACACACAATGTTGTTACTTAAATAAATACAGGATAGGATCTAAAATCCTTGAAACAGAACTGTCTTATATAGCTTTTTCTGTGTGTTGCCACTCTGTAATTTGAGAGTGTTCTGTCTGGTAATATGGTGCAGCCTTAGTTTGTGGAAGACAGACACAACTAAAGACATGTGCATATAATGATGGTTGTCAGTTTCAAACTGTGTTTCTTCAATGTGCTCCTTGAGAAAAAACACATCATCTGATGCAATCTCAGCCCGAACAAACTGATTGATCAAAGATACACTGACAGCTTGCCCTAATGTCGACTGTCGGATAACACAGTCAGCTACTTTGACCACCTTGACTGTACCCTCAGAAGGAATCATCAAACCTCCTTTGTTTTTTAATGTGAGCAAGTGGTAGCTTTGATCATATGATGCAGGTAGAGCATCTGTTACCAAACTAGCACGGCACACATCACAGGACAGCTTTCTCAAAATCCCTACGTCCCACTGCTTCCTGAGGTGGATTTCTTTGGGAAACCTTCAAAGTTTAAGAAATGTTAACAGCTAACAACAATCTATAAAGTTAGTGACTAAATACGTTTAGCGAAAACATTGTTTGGAGGCTCACATGAGCACATAAATGCATAGCTTTGCTAGCTTAGTCTGGCGTAGCTAAAGTTAAGATTATAAAACAGGATTATCTAATGGGCAGATATAACCAAAACAATTCTTCAGCCTTACCTATGAAATGTAATCCTCTGAGATCCGGTTTGGAGCGTACATTGGTTTGTACAATCCCAAGCAGCACATGCAGGAGGCATCTTTATCCATTACTTCACTCCATAGCAGTGCCACTCGCAATATGGTGGCGACATTGACGTACGATGCTGCTGGTCATGTGGCGTCTAGTAAATCTATGTCTATGGTTGTCCATGTTATCCATTAAGGATGCAATGAGAAGTGAAGCAAAATGACACCTTTGATTGGCTTAATCAACAGATTGCAATATGTAAGCTTACAAGACAGCTTAGGACCCTTCTTCAGGCACGTTGTAGTATGGGAGTCTTTAGAAGTTTTTGATGAGATTTTCTTACAATGTGGATCAGTAATCAGATCGTTGGGGACAGTTAGAGAGAAGTAAACAGTCCTCATCTGGTCATAAAACTCTTGTCTCTATTTTAGCATACATTAAACTTCCCATTACTTTTTCTCCTGCTGTGTTTTTAAATGAATTTGGTTATTTAGTTAATGAGCAGTGGCAGACCTCAATATTTGAGGTCCTGAAGTTTGAATTGTTATGGGGACCCCTTTGCAACTAGCAACCACTGTTATCTTCTTCAATGGGGTTGTTCCAGGACAGAACACCACAAATTGTTTTAAATAAATTATCAATTACATCTTCGATTTTGATTAACATTAATGTTCTTGTGTGAATAGAAATTTCCTATGGCTTATAGTTTTCAAGGTATTGGGGAATGAAAAATAAAGTTGCTTCTGGGGCCCCTCCAGGATTAGGGGCCCTGGAGCTTAAATTCATTAGTTTCATAGTAGATCACTAATGAGTCTAACACTGTAAAGGCTGGAGTTATTTAAATATAAATAATCAATTTGTTTGTTTTCTGAATTCCCCTTTTTCCATTCCAGGGTCTGGGAGGATTGACCCTGTACTAGCAACTTTAAGAGCAAGGCAGGAGTCAACCAGCACCATGGCGCCAAACTGTGAAGGTTCCATTTTTGGTTCCCAAAAGAACCATTCACATGAAGGTTCCAGAAAGTCACTTCACTTAGTTCCGTAAATAGCTATGAACAGATGATAAAAGGTTTGTGAAATATGATTTTTGACAGACTCTTGTTGCATAAAATAATGGGCTAAGTTCAAGTTTTCTTGATTTGTCAGTATCCAGATTTCTCTTTTGTCCACGTATTAGGAGTCTTTTTAAAGACAAAGAACTAATTTCATATGCAAAGCAACCGTCACAGAATGAAATGGTTCATTGTCAAGCAGTGGTTCTATGAGGAGCCACACAACCCAGTGTTATTTTAGAATGTCAATGTCAATTTATTTATATAGCACATTTAAAACAACTTAGGAATGTAGTGGACAAAGTGCTTTACAATAAAAGAAGAAAAAAAACATACAATTAACATAAAAAACATCCATCCATCCATTATCCAACCCGCTATATCCTAACTACAGGGTCAAAGGGGTCTGCTGGAGCCAGTCCTGGCCAACACAGAGAGCAAGGCAGGAAACAAACCCTGGGCAGGGTGCCAGCACACCCACATACCAAGCACACACTAGGGACAATTTAGAATCACCAGTGCACCTAACCTGCTTGTCTTTGGACTGTGGGAGGAAACCGGAGCACCAGGAGGAACCCCACGCAGACATGGGGAGAACATGCAAACTCCACACAGGGAGGACCCCGGAAGCTAACTCGGGTCTCCTAACTGTGAGGTAGCAGCGCTACCCACTGCTCCACCATAAAAAACATAAATAGGAATAAAATAAATGAACATAAATAATAAATAGAAGTAAGATTACATAATCACAATAAGGAAACCATCAGTATTACTGAAGGTCATGGAAAGCAAGTGAATAGAAATGAGTCTTTAATCTTGTTTTGAACAGTTCAATTGTATACGACTCCTTTATGTAATGAGGTAAAGAGTTCCACGGGCGAGGAGCGGCAGCTGCAAAAGCCCTGTCCCCCTTAGTTTTTTAAGACTGTGGATGGCATGAGTTGTAGACCATAATAATGTAATGTAATACACATCTTTGGGATTTGAGAAAAATCCAATATGGACATAAAGAGAACATACACATTGACAGAAAACAATGGCTAGGTTGGAATTTGAACCCATGTCAGTGGAGCTATGAGATTCTGGCAATGTCACTCCACATGCTGCACTTAAATAAATTAACTGATATAGCTGTATATTGTATTATAATGAGCTCTAGTAATCAGTTTTAAGACCATAAAAGTGAGGGCTATTTAATTAATCGTACTGTTGTCCTTTCCAGCAAACAGCACAGACTCTCTTCTCTCACTAAATAAGGTCACATTTTCTAGTGTTTCTCTCGGGCTTGCATGTCAAGAACTAATTTATGGCAACCTTGTGAGTGCCATAATTGCATGGCATCTTCAGAAATCAGAATTTTCCAGCTAGTAAAAATAAAGAAGCTTCTAAGCAAAACAAGCAGCAACATCAAAAGTTATTTGCATAGCTTATTTCCATACAAAATAAAGCTCAAAGAAAATTATAATTACAAAAACAGACAAAAGGTTTAAATACCCTTCTGGTACCCATTACAAGGCACACAACAAGCAACTTAAAAAGTAAAAAAAAAACACACACACACACTTTAAAGTCCAACAATATATACATTTACTTAAATTTTAATGTTTTGGTGAGCCAAAGCATATCCTGGTAGTATTAGGCACAAAGCAGGCACCAATCTAGGATAAGAAATCAGTCCATCAAAGGACACATTCGTTCAAATTAATTTAATTTACAGATAATAAGAACACTTACACCAGGTCTTTGGAAAACTGGAGGAAACTGGGGTAACTGAACCAAATGGCACACATATACTGGGAGAAGCAGCCATTATATTAATGCTGTCTCCTAGTGCTGAGAAGGAGTAGAGCCCCAGATACAACAGCATCTTTAGTAAATTACAGCATTCGTCTGTTGTGGAGTTCTTGAGTTTTCAGCAGTGTCCAGAGAGTTCAGATTGGAGGTAAAGTCATCTAAAAGATGAACGACTCCACAGATTTTATAAAGACAGCCTTTGATTATTAACCATTGTGAATAATAGACAGAGAGCAACAGAATGTGTTAGCTGCTATTTCGATCATCTTATTCAAATATCATTTACAAGAATTAGCATGATTAACACTAAAATATCCTGTATACCCTAACTCCCTACAACCCAAAACATCAGAGGTTAAACTGACACCCAAGATGGTCAGAGCTCCCAATTTTTTCTTGGTTCCTGATTAGCCTAACACCTTCAGTGTTGAGCCATTTATTTGCTGGCTGTCTTTTCTTTTTGCTATATTAAAAGGGGTTACCCAGCACATACCCCAATCATTTTTGGCTGTCAACCCTGGTCACACACACACGTTTCCCAGCCATGTTACAACAGTTTATCTGCAAACAGTTTGAAACATAAACCTCATCGATGCACTAATTATAATAGTGCACCCTCACAAGTGCAGAGTACAGTGCAATTCTTACTTGTGTGTCCAGCACACGTGCATTGATTATATTAGCTGCACACTGTTTTGTTTTGTTTAGAAAAAATGAAATTATGTCAATATGTAGGGTCTGTGTGTTATATGTTATTTGTACAAAACATATAGCATGAACTGCAGCCACATTACTATTTATATATATATATATATATATATATATATATATATATATATATATATATATATATACATACACACACACACACATATTCTCACACATGTGCGTCCGGGAAACAACCTTGGGCTCATTTAATAACTGTTAATAAAATTCTGAGCTAGAGGGTGGTGACGTTGTCAAATGCCTTTTCTCTTTCCCCCTCTGCAGAATAGATGATTAATAGTTCTTCAACCTCTGATGTCACATCCAGTTTCCAGCCTCCTGACCCCACCTCTTCAGGCCTGAAGATGGTATTACTGACATTAGTGCCACCTTGTAGCAGTCTGAAGAAGTGTCTCATCTCAACAAGACAACTATAATTATTACAATCTTTTTCTGTTTTCACTATTACAATATACGGGATCACTATGGTGCCCCAACTCTTTTTATGTGTTCTTTTGTCTTCTTACACTATATATATATATATATATATATATATATATATATATATATATATATATATATATATATATATATATATATATACAGTGGAACCTCGGTTCACAAACGTCTTGGTACACATACAACTCGGTTTACGACCAAAAAGTTTGCCAAACTTTTGTCTCGGTTCACGACCACACACTCGGTATACGAACAAGCCAGTTTCCCTTTAGGTTTGTACATGTTCAGTCTCTCCCTGTGCATTTCCTGTGCAGCAAGCGAGCAAGAGAGAGAGAGAGCGCTACACACACACACAGGCACACGCGCGAGAGACACACACACACACAGAGGCATGGCAGACAGAGGCACACACACACACACACAGGCGCGTGAGACAGAGACACACACACACAGGCGCTCCAGGTTCGCGAAAGAGACACACGCACACACGAAAGAGAGAGAGCGAGCGAGCAAGCGAGAGAGGGAAGGCTGAACACATAAGGTAGAAAAGGCCTGTTTTTGTTTTCAGTTCTGTTTACAGCGATCATTTCATAGCGTGCATTATGGCAATGTTACTTTTCTTGGTGGTTTATTAAATTACGGATTTTTCAAATGTTAATTTTTTCCCTGTGCTTAAAACTCATTAAAAAAAAGTGTTTTTAGCGAGCGGTTCCTAGCACTATAGTGCGAACTATTGCAGTGTTAGTTTTCTCTATTGTTCAAGGTTTTCTCAGTGTTATTCAATGTTTTTACATTTAGTTTACTATTACGCTGTGCATTCTATGGTATTATTAACTATATTTGTGCTTAAAAACTAAAAAAAATCTATATTTACATACAGTTCGTACGGTCTGGAGCAGATTAATTGTATTTACATACAATCCTATGGTAGAAATTGCTTCGGTTCACGACCAAATCGGTTTACAACCAGAGTTTTGGAACGAATTATGGTCATTCAGACTACATGGCATTCGTAGTCTGAATCACAATCTGATTGTATGGGTGGTTACCTACCAAATTTGACAGTAAAACTACTTTAACCATTCTATGATCTGCTTCTCGCAACTGAAAGAGGGCACCGTGGCGGATGTTAGCTGACTTGCTGACCAACCACAAGTGTTACCTGGTAGGTAACCACCCAAACAATCAGATTGTGATTCAGACTACGAATGCCATGAATGTAATTACCCCGATCTACATGCTGTTAAATGAACAAACTACACTCTCTGACGCAACGTTAGAGGCTTTGCCTTTGGTGTTGACGTCCGAGATTCGGTTCCCCGAGAGGGAGTGCAGTGAGTGTGTACGCCTCATGAACCCAGAATTAGGGCGAAACACATGTCGCGTACTCTTTGCATTATTTGACAGTAAAACTATTTCAACCATATATATATATATATATATATATATATATATATATATATATATATATATATATATATATATATATATATATATATATATATATATATATATATATATATATATATATACAGTATATACACTAGGGGGCGCTTCGCTCGCCAACCCCTAGATCTGGTTCTTCGGATAAACAATTTAAAGAGACTGTTATTTTAATTTCATTCATTTATTATTTCTTGATATTTGCCAGTAATAAAGCTGTAGTGAATGAGTTATCTCCCCCCCTCCCCCAGGGCTGCTAGTGCCGTGCTGCATGATCTGCATGTCGCGCTGTGTGTCTATCATTTAAAAGCCTGTACAGCAGCTGCTGCTGCCTGTAATGTGCTGCGTGACCTGCATGTTGCGCTGCGCAAACGATCATTTAAAAGCATGTACAGCAACTGTCCTTTTATCTCACTTCTTTGTCTCGCGGGAGGTTAAAGTGTCTCCGAGAATTTGTTTGTAAGTAAGGTGCGTCATGCACGTAGTCTCGCAGGACTTCAAAGTGTCTTCCAAGAAGATCACGTCTCCCTTGCCTCCCTCCCAAGATTTTTTTTTATAACAGAGAGATAGTGAGGGACGTCCAGGAGCCTTGTTCTGCCAGAACGCCCTTATTGTGGAAGGTCAGGGGGAGACAGAATGCGCGCTGGACACAGTCTCCCTGGAATGCTAGATGGCAGCCTCATTGGGTTGCAGCAGCGCTATGGATTCCCACAGGTTATCATGGAAACTGTAGTTCTTGGGCTCAACCTTATTGGGTTCCGTGGGTGCTGCTGGGGGGTGCAGTGGGGACTAACGAGTCCTACTTCATTGGTCTCCCACCTTTATTTGTACTTGTGTTTGTGGTAGGAAACAATTCAGTAAAGAGTTTCCCACGAATAAGACCTTTGTTTTTGCTGGACTTGTGTCCGAACCTGTCTGTGTTGGGTGTTCGGAGAGCTGAAGCAGCCCCTACAGGCCACAATATATACTGTATGTACAGTATATATAATGCAAAGTCACTCACTCATCAACAAAAACACTATTCCATGCTTAGTTAAAAAGATGAAATTTGGTTGTACACCTAGTGCAGTAGGCATATACAAAGAAAAGACATTTCAATATATCCATCCATATATAGGAGTAAACCCCCCCTTATAATAGAAAACTAAATACACCAAAATCTCAAAAATGCCTTAACTGCTTTGATTGAAACTTGCAGACATTACAGAAAAAAGAAAATGAGCTGACTCAGTTTTTTTATTAGTGGATATATTTTATCTTTGTCAATATTTATTAATATTATGTTAAAGTACATGCTCTGTGTTGCGCTGACTGCATGCTTTATGCAAACAAAGGATGAAGCAGAAGTCATTGACAGGCAGCCAACAGCACCCTTAACCAATAAGCAATAGCCATAACCAATAATATGTGTCCTGGAGAAGAAAATAATCGATATCACATTTGGCGTGTACAGTGAGTTGTGAAATAGAAGGAAAAAGTTTGGAAAAGCTCAATGAAGATGCAACGCACAATGGCTTGCAAGCATTATAAAACTCCAGTGAGCTTAGATGTTGCTTTACTAAATGCAAAAAGGGAGGGAGAGAATTAGAGAGAGAAATCCTGTCCTCTGATTAAAGACCATCCTGGACAAATGACGACAGTATAAAATTAACAGGTCCATCACAAGCTACTCCATTCTAATATACATTTGCATCTACGGACTTTGAAAGGGGACCCCCCAGCCTGCTCTCTGAAATCATTTACATTTACATGAGCGTCTGCTTGGCTTGAATGGGGATGCCCTACTCCCTCCCCTTTCAGCTCTGAAAAATTCTTTACATATAAATTTGTATTTGTGGATTTCAAATGGGTATCACTTGCAACTGACGAAACAGACAAAATACTTGAGTGACTGACGTAAAGAAATGAAAACTGGGAACATCTTATATTTATATTTAGAGTTTCATTTGAATTTTTTCCAGGTTTTTCTGAGGCTACAAAAATCTTGTTTGTGTCATTTCTGGGATTTATACACTCATGGAATTTAAATCGGTAATTATAGGAGCCTTAACAGGACAAAAACAGCATTTGTTTAGAAATTGACTTTAAATATAATGTAAGAAAGAAAAAGATGAAAAACAGAAGGGCAAGAGAAAGACATAGAGAAAGATATGGAGCCCCGAAGAGTCAGAGGCAGACTTAGAGAAAGGCTTCATGAAGAAAATGTAGAATACAATTAAAGCCTCTAATTATAATTTATCTATATGATGTCAGGAAACATGACGACTAAGTAAATACAATTGTTGTCTCATTGCCTTTGTCGTAGGATTTGTTTGGAATGGGGTCTTTCTGCCCTCCCCTTGTTCACACGGATTTACTCCAAGCGATCTTGTTTTCTCTTTCTCCTAAAGACATTGTTGAGCTAAATCGTACTTAGAAGTTGACCGTGGTGTTTGTGGTTATGTTCATTTGGAGCTGACAGTGGCCTGATGCTCCACTTGGAGTGAGTTCTTAGGTTATGTCGACCTCATTGTCCAAACTAGGCTACAGTAGCCATTCAAATTAAATGCATGATTCACTGATAGCCTAATCATCAATTTGTGTTATTCATCTAACTTGTTACAAATAACCATTTTGTATTGTTTTTTCCTTTAGTTAAACAGTTGGAGCTGCCAGACCCAGAACTGATTAGCAGTGTAAGGTCATAAAATCTAGCTTTCTTTAGCACCCTACATAGGCATAAATCTTTATTCATATCAGTCCAAAACAAATAAGAAAACGCTTGTGTTACAAAGCGGGATGAATCCAAAAGAAAGGCATGATTATCTCACTCAGTAAAATTTCAAGGGGCTGAGAACAAACACTGTTTTCCAACTTCAAAGGCTTTCATTGTGGATAAAAATGCCTCCAGTTTCAGAAAACATCCTCTTTCTTCAAATGTCCTTCTCACCCTGGAGGGAAGTATTCATTCCATGTGAAAAGATGTTTAGAAAAGTTGTGAAGACACCATACACTGTTTCATTGTTTCATTGCAGCAATGCAAGTTGGAGTTTTCCACAAGTTTAGAATTTTTGTTTTCCAATTTAATCGCAGTTTCAAAGAGTATGTTTAAATTATTAATGTGATCTGTTCCAGCATATTTACATCAAATATAATGCATAAATAAACAAACTAACACCTCTCACAGTCAACACTATGACCCAGAATATACTTTACAGCACAAGAGAAAAGTATTGTTTGCCTGAACATATAATATCAAACATGATGAAGCCTAAGAGAAAAATAAAGCGTCACAGACTGAATATATGAGAGTCAGCTTTGATTTGACCATTATGGTCAATGGAGCCTCACGGACAGACGAAAGTAGAGAGTTCCAGAGTGCAATACACCATTAGGCTAAATGAGAGCTCACTACAAGTTACGCAGAAGGTCTTAAGATTCACCTGGTGTATACAGTATACATATGCATTTGCATATCATATCAGGCAGGCAAGGCTGCCAAACAAGTCGATGAATCTATGGACTTCAGATGAGGATGTTAGCTTTTAGATCTGCTTTTTGCTCTTACAAGAGATAAGAGGATAAGAGAGAGAGAGAAGGAGCAAAACACTAAATGAGTCAGTGGCATAGCTAGAGTTAGTGCCACTCGGGACGGGGTGGTGCTTCAATTTGCTGCCCTCCAACATATCTGAATAGGTAACCTATTTAAATAGAAAATTAAAATGACGTATAGAGAAAAATGAAGTAAAATTTTGCAAAGATTTATTCATATATATAGAAACAGCAATAATTTTTTAAATATAATTATTTATAAGCATCAACTAGGCAAAAATATAATATAGATGCACTGATAAGCTGTGTTCAAATTACTAGTTTAATATAATTACGCTGTGCAAACCAGAACCAGTGTAGTGTACAGGTGATAGGTGGGGATGTTTTCTGTGCAGAGCAAGAACGCATTCGGATTGATAATTAAACAAAATTCTAAATTGTAAATTAGTTGTTTATCTTCCTAGAAATTATTATTGGTGTAAAGTTCATGTTCATTTTTGTTATTGCCTCATAAATTTCAACTGCTGTGTCCAATGCCATCACATGAGGATAGTCTGAAAGTTATTTTTAGAGCATTTATGGATGATAATCAGAGAATTTTACTTTTTTCATTCATAAGTGATACTTTTCAAGACCCTGCTGCTTACACACGAATTGTACTGAGCCTTTTGGCGAATAATGTTGCCCCCAAAAATGTGCCACCCGGGGCGGACCTCCACTGGAGTAAGTGTGTGAGCACATTGGAACAGAAGGGATTGTTCACTATAAAAATTAAATGTGCCTGCAGCTCCAGAACACTGAATTTAAACACATACCTTGTATTAGTCCCATAATTCTTAGTGACTTTATGAGTAGAGAGTTGAACCAGTTTATAGTTTAGAGGATCTCAATGACTCAGTTACAGTCCTTGACATCCATATTGGTGGCTGTGGCTTTTGTTTCCTACCAGTTTCGTAATCAGAAGCCAGGCCAAACAGATAATGACACCTGGTGTTTAATCATATGGCTTAATTTTGCTTTCATTCTTCCAAGACAAAAATTGTATGTTTTTTTTTTGTTTTCTGATAAATTTAACCATATGTTTTGTCCCAGACAGAAAATGAGTAATTGGCCCAATGCTGGCCTATGCTTACCACTTTTCATTTAAACCACTTATCGACACGGAATGAAGGTAATGAATTTGTCCATAACTAGATTCCACAACAGATCCACAAATCAACCCTTATGAAACCATACCTCAGTCCAGCCACAACTGAGCCTTCTAAAGACAATGTTTGGAGCACAACTGGGCTGGAGTATAGCTATATTTTAATCATAATAAGATCATACATGAAGCGGGATATGGACCAAAGCACAAACACAACTCAACATTTATTATACCTCATTTGAAGCATGATTTAGGCCAGAGTAAAGCCCAAACAAAACTTCTAGAACAATCACTGTACTAAATTTTCAAAAAGAACAGCAAGGACTAGATGTAACTATCCATTAAACAACTGTATGTATCTTAACTTTGAAAACATATACAATGGCAAAATATCAATGGTGCTCATCCTGTACCAAGGAGGGTTCCAAGCACATATTTAGTAGACAGCTAAAGCTTCTATCGGTGTGCTTTCCAAGCTCTTCTGCAGAACCACAATCGGGAAAGGCAGATGACAAGCTGTCAGCCACATGGTGTAGCAGATGATCAATACAGCCCTTTGAAATCAGAAGATGTCCAGTACTGCTATCAGCTTGGGACCTGCAAAAACTATTTGACCTTGTTAAATCCATATACAGTTTGGGGAAGTCATATTGGAAGTGGTCTTAACTGTAAGAGCTGTGACCAAAAAGTATTCTTCCAAGTTGCCAACAATGGTTAGTGACTCACCTCCACAAATAAGGACTTGGGGTGCAGAAACCTGACAGCCATGCACCTAGAGTGATGTATCAAATATGAAACAGTCAGACTTCAACAAAGGACATGTGTTTATTAAAGGGCTGAGAAGCACTGGATGGTTCAGTGCCTGCAGGTCCCCTCTAGGTTGGTGTTTTGTCTTGATAGAGTAATATATTACTGTACTTTCCCCTTTTGTATTATTAATGTGTAGCATTCTTTGTCAGAATTCTTCAAATCTAACAGACTTACCACTTTTTATAAAGTATTGTACCATATACCTTCTCCCAACCTACAGTTATAACCTCAGGCAATTAGGTGTAGTAAAAGACAAGAAGGAGTTAAGTTTCAACTTAAATAATGTATTATTGATAATATTCATAAATAATAACAATAAGCAAAGTACAAGTGAATATTGGCAACCATACAACCTGATAAATGCTGATGTGTAGTTTCAAGCGGCACCAAGAATTGTAGTTAATTTAAATGTCTGAAGTTAAGGCATCATTTCTGGTCCGTTTTCTTTGGTACAGGCCGCATGCCTGTCTCAATATGGCTGCCGAGTTGTGCTCCTCATGGTAATGGTGTAACAGAGAGATACTTCTTCATTGTGATGTTTCTAAGATAGATAGGAATGGGTAAAGCAACCAAATTAATGCATTCTTTGTCCAAACCCTTACACCAATAGGGTGTTGTGCTACAGAATGGCCTCTGATTCAGGCCAATTCCAAAAATCCAAAATTCCGACCAATGGGGCACACAGTACCTGCCCCCTAAAACCATTTGCTCAACTGATTCTTGCAAGCTCTGTAAATTGGCTTTCCTGTGGGGGTTGATTGCCAAACTGGTTTCAGGCACTTCCCCCCAACCCTGTCATAACATTACAAAGTCCTAAAAGGGGGGAGGGGTTCTTACCCATCAAACCATTGCTGTGTTTTTCAATGATAAACAATGATGTTATAAGTTACAAATAAAGACATACAAAATATTTTTCAACTTATATGCAAAATTTCACACCACAACATTTGGGTTTACTTTTCTGCAAATGGATTTGGTGAAGTGGCTCGCTGACTTCTGAAATGTATTTTCATCTAAATCAAGACAAAGGAATTGTGCAGCATATGGTAAGGCCCCCAATAAATCCATGATGTCAACATTATCAGGCCATGCAATCTGAGATAACATGCAGAAGCAGAGACACCAAAATTCTCCAGAAGAACTAGGGCAAGTTCTCCAAGGTGCTTGGAACAGCATATCAAATGATTACTTTCAAAAGCTTCACACAAGTGTCCCCAAGAGAATTGGAGCTTTGTGGTCACAGTAAATTTTGATTGTATGTAGTTTTTTTTTGTTTACTGCTCATTCAAGAAAGTACATTGATTAATAAAAACTCTTCATGTCATTATTTTTGGGGCATTATCGCTTAACAGCATTTAATCACAAGTACCGTGCAGTACTGTTAGACATTGACATTAAAGTTAAAATGTCCCTGCTAAATAGAACTGTCACAGATACATTTGGCCAGTTAGTGCTGGCCCAGTGTTGGCTCAAAAGAGAAATGACACCCAAGTGGCATTTGACCCAGAACAGTATTCTATCTGGGGTGGTCCTTCCCTTCTCTCTCATTTATTTCAAAACATTGCATTTACACAGATACCTCATGATGCATTTACACAGCTTTAATTGGGAGCATGTTAGCTGGAAAGCTGGTGGTTCCTTTGTCATTTTCATCTCCTTATTAACTGATGACTAGTTTAGAAAACAGGCAATAATGAAAACCTAAATGGAGTAGTTTAAAACTAAAATAGGCCGTTAAGAATTCTGAATCGTAACAAACAAATTTACTAAAATTAAGCCTAAAAATATTGCTTTATTAGTAAAATAGGTTACAATTAAGGAAGTGGTTAAAGTGAAAATCTGCAGCAACTGTGGACCAAGACAAAAGCTGAGTACGCCATTAACTTGAAAGTGGCAGACGGAAGAAGATGAAGAGTTAGGAAACATGCAAGGTGAAGAAGATCAGAACAGATTAAGCTACCTATTTCTCTGTTTTTTCTCTTTCATGTACTTAGTGTTGTGAACTATTGCCGGCTGTTCATCCCGGCCAATACCCCCACGCCACTAGATGGAGCCATTCCAGCAGCATGGACGTGCCCCGAATTCCAGCAGGGCATCATGGATATTGGAGTTTTCCTTCACAGCCCTGCTGGATACCATGGGGGCCATAAGGGGACGCTGCAGGGAGGCTCAGAGACTTGTATTTGCCCTATAACCCGCAGGTATGTCCTGGTCACAGGGACAGAGTGAATGACGTACTTCCGGAAAGAAGAGCTTTTGATCTGATCCGGAAGTGCTCGGAAATCACATGAACTGAGGGTTCAGCAGCACTTACGGGTCGAGGACTATAAAGGACTCTGGTATATCCCAGACAAACGAGCTGAGCTGGGTGGCAACACGTCTGGGAGAGTGGAGGAATTGTATTATTGATTATTGTGGTGATTTATATGAGAATTGTGGAGAGGAGGGTGCTTTCTGCACGGTATTGTTCAAATAAATTCATAATTTGGACTTTTATCTGGCTTCTGATCTGAGGGTTCAAGGGGATGACAGCGCCCCCTATCTGTCACCGTGTATACAAGGAAAACGGAAGTGCCAAGGTAAGATTTGCTATGTTCTAATCATGGCACCCGAGAATGGCAATATATACAAATAAACATTTCACAGTACTCTGTACATGTAAAAGTAATGACCCTATAAACCTTTAAACTTATAAATAAAATGATGATGTGGAAAATCTATAATACCAATGATGTAAATGAAATGAATAGCATTTTAAATGTAAAAAATCACAACATAACTTCAAGAAAATATTCAAATATAACATCTGCCAAAAACAGACTGATCAAACTTCAATTCAGAAATATTCCTTTGTCACCACAAATATGACAGAATTCCTTTACACTTCTTTATGCCACCAAAATTCTCTTTTATGACAGTAACCTCTCATTGCTTTCTGCCTTTCACCTTTTTTTAACAACTATGGTAATCAAACTGATCAAGAATTCCCTTACTCTTAATGCATGCAGCAATTTGCATCTGTTTGTGCACTTCAATGATCTATTTTTGTCTTTTCAAAGAGAGAAGCATAATCTTAGCATTATTCTCAAACAGAAAGCTGATGCACTGGTATGTGACATAATGAAACATTAGACTTTTTTTTTTACAATATACTGTACATCAAATTGTTGACAATCTGATTATTTTGCATCCTAGGCCAGGCTTATTAATGCACCAACAGACTGTTCGGTAGCTAACCCGTGTGGCTGGGTTTCCCTCCCCTTATGATCTGCACCCTAGGCAAATGCCTAATTCGCCTTAATGGTGGCGCCGACCCTTTTGACAATGTGGTACAGTAGGCACATGCTTAGAATTAGAAAAGGATTCATTGATATGTGGTATTTTTAACAGATCAACACATGTCATTTTTACTTTACACTTTTTCCTAAGAAAAGCATGAAGGATCAATAAAGACTATTGTAGTCTGGAACTACGATTGACATTGGTTTCTACCAGGCATTTAAAAACTGTGATGTTTTTTGTATTCTCTGCTCTGTGCTCTATTTAGTATTAGCATCTGTTTACCAGCAGTCCTGTCATGCACAAGTTACTTAAAATATGGAACCAGTAAAGGGCACATTTCAACTTAGAGAAGCTCTTTTCTCTTGAATCTATAAATGAAAATAACTGTTAGGTCTTCAAAGCCTGAGATTGTGGATTCAAATCCTGCTACTGACATTGTGTAACCATTAGCAAGTAGCTTCACAAAAGAAATGTGACCAATTATATCTCAAAGTTGCCTTAGATAAAGGCATCAGTCAATAATAATACTTTCAGATCACTGGAGTTGTTTACTGTTAAACATGCTATACACTATTGTCCATGAATAAAACATTCCTGTATTAGATCAATTCCTGCCTTTTCCTAGTTATTATGTTTTTGTTTTCTCTCTTTGTAAAACACAATTTTACTGAAAAGTGTATTCTTTTGAAATGAAATGGATAATCATCTATGCTCCCAATAAGCTGCAGCTATGGAACTTTTTTCTTGGTGCCTCCCAGCACTTTTGAACTGCTGTGCAGCTGTTATCACACCATTCACTCCCAATCTCATGCAGCTGTTACCTCAGCTTTCAACCCTTGGTAATGTACCCTCTACTTGCTAAACTCCATGGGTCAACCAAACTCCGCCAGTTGGTTATTATTAATGTGTTGATGATTGGAGGCACTCAATGAATCCCTAAATTGTTCATGTACTTCACAGTGCTTCAAGAGAATCCACTCACTCGCCATTCATTTGAAAGAGTGTGTTGCAGTGCTTGATACTTCATGCCAGGAGGTCAACATATAAACTTAGATGAGAGCTAGTTTGAATGTAAGAGTGCTGGTAGTCAACTGCAAAATATAGCACTTGCTAATCACTGACCTTTGCATCTTCATTGAGTTTCTTTCTTTTTTCCATTTCATAATGTGATAATGTCTCATGTTTCCTGTCCAGGACCCCATCTTCAGCTGTCCACCCTATTGGATACTGGTGGTATTTACTTGTTTTTTTAATCACATAAAGCACACTCTTAGCACAGCAGTGAGCATGTAAGTTAGTATGATAATAATAAATATCGGCAAATAACATTTTTCTATACCATCATGAAATTTCAATCAAATCTGTGAAGGCACTTTTGAGATTAAAATTTTTCTATTGGTGGTTTTGTACTCCTAAATATTGTTATATCAAAATGTCCTTTCTTAGCTGATATCTACTGATGTACCATCCTGCCAAATTTCAATTACTTGAGTTGACCTGGCACAGGCTTGACACGGGAGGCACGTATAAAATAAAAAGACTTTTATTTTTGTTCAGCTGGATGGCACGTCTTCCCCGTGAACCCCAGCCACAACACAGTCCCAAGCACTAAACACTAAATCACCACACTCCTCTTCCATTCACGACCACTCCTCCACACCTTTGTCCTCCTTCCACCCGACTCTGGCCATTGAGTGGTGGTTGCTGGCTCCTTTTATGGCCCACCCGGAAGTGCTCAAGGTGCTTGATCACCTGTTTCCAGTTGCACTCCCGGGTGGGGCTGAAGATTAGTCCAGCTGGGCTCAGGGACCCATGCCGTATCCCTTGGTGGCCACCCCAGACCCCAACAGGGCTGCGGAGAACTCCATCTCCCATGAAGCCCTGCGAGAGACTGAGGCACTGCTCCAACCCAGGGGGACAGCCATCCTGCGTCCAGGGGGAGGTACTGCACCGTCCAGGGCCACTCCCCCTGAATACACATCAAAGGGGCGTCTGCCACAATAGATAGATAGATAGATAGATAGATAGATAGATAGATAGATAGTGTCGAGGATGCCAGGGGCGACGACCCAGCCGGGACGCCTTGAAGGACCGGAAGTGGGCGTGCGCCCATCTGGGATCATGTGGGGGCCGCCTTCCTGGTTGCTTTGGGGGCCACGGATTTAGGGCATGGAAGCCCCACCCTGTAGGGGCCCGTGGTCACCGCCAGGAGGTGCCCCAATGCCTTGGGGACTTGTGACCTCAGCACTTCCGGCACACCAGGAAGTGCTGGGGGGAAGATTTAAGAGGACACCCGGAGAGCTGCCGGGAGAACAGCTGGCACTTCCACCACGCTGGGGCGTGGCCAACGAAGGAGTGTCGGGAATCACCTGGAGCTCATCCGGGATAATATAAAAGGGGCCGTCACCCTTCATTTAGGGCTGGAGCCATGTGGAAGCAGGACGAGGCAGAAGAGAGTGTGGAGGTGGCCCGAAGGAAAGGCATTTGTGCGGCCAGGACTGAGTGTTGGGGTATTTGTGTGGCTAGGACTGAGTGTTGGGGTATTTGTGCACAAGACTGAGTCTGAGTGACCTTTAAATATTGTAAATAATTGTAAATAAATATGTGTGGTGGTGATTTACAACATGTCTGCCAGTCTGTGTCCGGGTCGGCTCCATAATAGATAGATAGATGGGTTTAGCTCAAAATTCACATTTCAAGATAAACATTTTTTATCCTATGTACAAATTAGAAATATTGTTAAAAGAAACCCACCCAACATCTTACATCTCATACCCATATCTATCTCAGAGGACATACTGGCTAGTCTTGGTAAAGATTCAGACAGCATTTCAACAATATATATAAATATTTCAAAGATTTCACATTGGAAAGATCCTAGGGAATGACAAGGTAATAATGACATTTTAATTGGCATCTCAGAAAAGGAAATTAACTCAGCCATATGCAGTGTCACAAAAAACAGATGCAAGAGTCATAAAAAGGTTTGGGGCAGCTACCTATATAATATTTCCAGGCAGCAAAAGGATAAATTGTTCACACTGATGTGCTCAGTATGGAGTCCAAAACAAAACTGATCAGGCCTGCCAGGGAAGTAAGGTAATTCAGGGCAGAAGTGGAAGGGTCATCTCTCATAGGCTCAAACCCACACGTGACATCATCAAAAGGGCCAGAACCAAAAGGCTCTTCATCCATAGGTTCCACACCGGAAGTGACGTCCTCAAAAGGTCTGGAACCGGACATGATGTCATCAGGACCAGGTGAATGGTCTGCAGGAAAGTAAGAAAAAAGGTCAGAGCAGACCTCCACCCCCTAGTCTCACATAGAATTACTCTCATTTAGAACAGCAGATTAGACTCTGTTTCTATATGCATCAAGCATTCCATAACTCAGCTAAAGGTCTTTTATCGGTTACATTTATCTCATTTAAAATTTACCAAAATATATCCATCTAGCTCCAGCATCTCTAGGCCATATGTCTTGGGTGTGGACTATGAACTAAATTTACATTATGTTGGACATAAATCTTTACATGATTCTCAGACAACCTTTGTGCCACAATCACTCCACATCCTTTAATGGCAATATTTGGCATATTTCTGGACAGGAATAAAGTCCATAGAAATAAATCGATTGTAATAGCCTACACAGCACTACCAGCACATAGACTTATCCTGCTAAACTGGAAGTACTTTAGCTCATCTTCTGTAATTCAATGGGTGAGTAATATTCTATCACATTATCACATATTAGAAAAAAAATCTAATTCTCTTTTACAGGCTATGTCCAAAAGTTTTTTTAAAATATGGGCAAAATTCATTAACATTATTTTAGATAAACATGCTGGACCTGTGATTGCCTCTCTAGTGCTGTTAATTGTTCAATTATTTTTATATTATATTATACAATATTTATCTTGAATAAGAGTTGAATCTTGTTGTTTTACCTTTTTTCCCCCTATTTTGCCTTTGTTTTCTCTGTATTGATTTTGAAGTAAATGGGTGTAGGTTATGCTAATATTATTTGTTTGATTGAATAGCATGACTTTGCAATAAAAATAAAATATGTAAATAAATAAATACTGTGATATTTCAATAAACATGATTCTTGGCAGGCAGCACGGTGGCTCAGTGGGTAGCGCTGCTGCCTTGCAGTTAGGAGACCCGGGTTTGCTTCCCAGGTCCACCCTGCGTGGAGTTTGCATGTTCTCCCAGTGTCTGCGTGGGTTTCCTCTGGGTACTCCAGTTTCCTCCCACAGTCCAAACACATGCAGGTTAGGTGCATTGGTGATTTGAAACTGTGCTTGGTGTGTGTGTGTGCCCTGCGGTGGGCTGGCGCCCTGTCCGAAGTTTGTTTCCTGCCCTGCACCCTGGGATTGGCTCCAGCAGACCCCCATGACCCTGTAGTTAGGATATAGTGGGTTGGATAATGGATGGATGATTCCTGGAATTCAGGACTGCTTTGTGCCCTATAGCCCAATACCTTCTAATTCTGTCAGACAGATTTTGGAAATTAATGAATGTTTTCTGTGCTACTGTAGAAAGACTCATGTAAAAGTATGGGAAGGCATCTTATCTGTACTTGCAGTTAGAAGCCAAATACTTCTATTGAGATTTTCAAGCCCCTAAGTGTGTCCCATGTCCATTCCTGAGTGGGTCTCATGAAAGATCAAGACATGAACAGGGAAAAGGGTTATCGGTAGTAGCCATCTACTTTATCTCTCTGTTTTTCTGTGGTGGTGCACTGGAGCCTATCAGTTTTGGACATGTGTGCTCTAAATACCCTCTCTTAGGCGGCAATTGAATTTAAATGCCACATAGGAGGCAAACCTTTGTACAATAATAGATGACAAAAGATCATAAAGATTTGGGGCATCCCAGTGATCCCCGTATATTTCAATGTTGTAAAAAAAAGTTATGGACAGAGATAAGTCTTTTTCAGACAGTCATTAGTCTGACTGCTACAAAGTTACAGTTTTAAGGTAACGCAGAGGAAGAGATGGGTTCGGTAGACCAGAGACCAGAAGCATCATCGAAGGTTAGTCAGTGATTCTTTTAGTAGTGAGACGCATAAGAGAGGCATTAAATGACAGCATCAACCCCTGGTTTGGAGGGTAACTACTATCAAATAAGCTCTGAAATTGTTTCCCAATCACTTCTGTGTGGCAGCATCTAAAAGATTTTTATTGTATATCTTTACTTCATAGGTAGGATTCTTCCAAATTCTCAAGAGAATTTCAAATTCTAGACTGTGTCACCAAACAGTATGTGCACTGTGATGGATGGATGGATGTCCAGTCTAAGGTTATTTCCTTTATTGCTCCCATTGCTGCCAGGATCGGCATTGCGATCTATACTACGTGGGTTTGGTAACAGTTGGAGACACTATAATGCTGTACTTTGTAAAGCCCCTTTGAATAGGGTTGTGGTGAAGCATGTTAGAGTTCTGTGACAGTGCAAGGACTTTAAATTAAAAATAGTGCATCTCATGTTTGATGAGTGTGGGTGCATGCCGTTGTAAAGTTACGTGGCCCCAGAGTGTTTTATGGGGAAAATGGCTTATTGCTAATTAACGTGCAAATGCGATTAGCTCAGCTGGTTTTCTCTTTGACACTCAGAAAGTCTATACCCACAAGGCACAAAATACAAAAAACCTCAGAAGGGGATCCAGTGTAGGCTGAAAGTGGTGAAGCAGTCAGGGGAATCCCTGAAGAGAAGCATGGTGAGAGATGTTCCAGGGGTGTTCAGTTCACTCCTGTTGAAATGTTGTGAGCAGGAGCAGTTAAGTGCTCTAGGGATCCTGAAGACACTGAGGGATGGTAGTGGGATTAGGGAGTCAGACTTAGCACATCCCAGCAAACACAGGTGGCTGGGATAGGAGTCATGTGTGGACCTTGTTCGCTGATGTCTCAGCCCTGCTGAGCATATCTGGTAACAGGTTAGGATTAGGGCTAGGGTGAGATAAGAGGGAGAAGTATTGGGGAACAAATTAAAAGACTACTTTGACTCAGAATTCATTCTTGGTTTTACTAGTATTTGCACTAAACTTTTTGCACATTGCTTCATTTTGTTTGAAGAAATAAAAAGCACAAAGTACTCACACCAATCTTGTTTGTTGCGTGTCCTCATTTGAGAAATCTATCCCTGTCATTACTATCATCGTTCCAGGAACAAGTGATTCCAAAGCTGTCGGCACCCAAGCATTCCAAGTGCTTATAATCAAAACATGTACAAAATGCATATTTGATCCTAATTAAATTCAATTATAATCATTTATAGACTATTTGGATAAAAGGCAAGTCATCCTGTTTTAATATCTTCACAATTTCACTTATTTGTTAGTTTTGCAAATATTCTAGGGGTACAAGAATAACCTGTACTTCTGTTTAATGAATACGTTCAGTTCTTTTTAGTTTATTCTTATTAAGCACTCTTCCACTTATTAGTCCAGTGTCGTATATAATAATTACAATTATTATATTAAAAAAGAAATTAACATAAGCACAAAATATTTTCAAATATTAGACAGATACACCTAATTCGCTAAAATTAAGATCACATTTCCAAACCTGCTTAATCCAATTCAGGCTCATTGAATTTTGACTTTGTTGTTTAATCGACTTCCTTCCTGAATCAAATGAATTCTAATTTCAATGTTGAGCCTAAGTTGAAACATAATGCATGCATGTAAATGGGGCAAACAAAGACATATGAGAGAGCTGGTGGAAAAATTTTCTTATCTATTTTAGGGAAGTTTAAAATATCAAAAGATTTTTTAAAAGTACGTCATCAGTACACTAATCTGTCCTCTGGCATGTCACTCCACCTAATAATGACTACTTTCTGTTGTACTCTTCTTTTTTTGTCATAGCAAATGAAGAGGTGGGATTGGAAGTGGTGATAACATGACATCATTGGTTATGTTTGTGGCAGAAATTTACTCAACGTAAATAATCACCCTGAAGAACCAGGCAAGAGGAAGCTTGTCATTTGTCTTAATTTCTTTTCACGAAAAGGGACGTCCCTGCAGCTAACGGAAAAACAGGAGGGATGATATCCAGAGCAGAAGTACAGAGTCTTACTGATGCCCATAAAGGTCACATAACAGAATATCTCAGTTAGCCTATAATATAAAAAAATACATCATATTGGCTACAAAAATAAGACACCTTGATCTTTGTTAAACCACAAATCTCATGCACTGTCCATGTGCTGGATGCCTCACATTTCTTACTCTAATTAGTTAAAGCCTCATTCTCCCACCGACACTCATATTCCTGTATACATGAAGTTTGTTAACTAAATATTCATTCTTCTTTGTCTTTTACAACACAGCCTAAACAGTCGGCTTCCTTCAGGCAGCCTAGAGCTTGTCATTTAATCGCAAGTGATTGCCAAAATGTTAGAACATACCAAGTTTGTGTTTTCTTTCACATTTTCTGATGCATTGTCCTCCATTCTAAAGGCAGAAGCAGAAACCTGGTTAAAAGCTGTGCAACACTATCTTTCTTCCCCCATAAACCTTAAAGCACTCTCAGTAATACAATTACCATGCTCACATGTTTGGCACATGAGATAAGGTGTTCTGTCAGAACCAGATTTCAAAATCATTATATGAATTTAGGGTGGCAGTGTGGTGTAGTGGCTAAGGCTTTGGCCTACACTCCCTGACATTGTGGGTTTGAATCCCACTAATGACACTGTATGACCATGAGCAAGTCACTTAACCTGCCTTTGCTCCAACTGGAACAACATCTTGGATGTTGCAAGTCACCCCGGGCAAAAATGATGGCCTTGACACCTCTCCAAGCACAGCTAGTAATGTTAGTGATAAAAAGCATTGTAATATTAATGATTATTGTAAAAACATACAAGAATAACAGGCTTTGTCCCTCTGTCCATACATACATTTTGAAACTTGCTTTTCTTACAACAAATTGTAATTACATAGCATCATGAGGTAAAATATTTATTTTAACCCATATATTAATATGTTAAAAATGACTTGTAATTTCAATATAACTATTTAATATATTTAGAAAACCTCTATGCTAAAGTGATATACAATTAAATTCAATAAGTTGGAAAATAGTGTGTTAATTGGTGAAATTCCCCAAGGTGATATTCACAGTGAATATGCTGTGCATACTGATGGAAATCCACCTTGCAGCCAGCTTAGGCGTACATTTTATTCCAAGTGCTCCATGATGCTTTGCAAGGCCAGCATGACATCACACCAGGTTTCCATCCAAGGAATTTTTGCGAAAAAATATGTAGCGCTTCAAATTTTAGCTGATGGAAATGCTAATTATCGATAAAATGTTGTACATGTCGACATAATATTTTTCCGTTTAACTTTAGCGCATAAATTCCGTATTGTTACTTCAGATGTCGCAAAAACTACATTGGAAACACTTTTTGTCGGAAAAAGGGCTTTAACGCAAATAAATGTGTCACATGATACATTTTCATCACGTGCAATCAAAACGAGAATAGCGGAGCGGTTCGCATGGTCTGATGAAGAGCCTCGTTATTTCTCGTGATGAGCCAATGCAGTAGCGGATAGGCTGGGTCTCCTGCTACTAAAAGGGGTACCTGAACTCCCTCCACATCAACTGTAGCCTGGGGTGTCTCTCAGGATGTCTAAATAATACAAAAACCGCAAAGGTAATTTACTGTGCCAGTCAAAATATTTAATAAACCATGTGTTTCATTATCTAAACATTTTTTTCTTATTATTAAATGGCAGATGTTTTTGCATATATTGAGAAATTCTCTCATTAATATTAACTTTAGTTTTTTTGATTAAACGTCGTTATTTTGTATTAATTCAAATTTCAGTTTTAATTAAAACCTTAAGGGAAGCAGGTTACAGTACTAATTCAGTTGTTATCGCACTGAGAAGGGATGTTGAAAGGTAGGCTCACCTGTACAGATCCGATGCTGCAAACACAGCTGCATCATGGGCACTTCCAGGAGTGCCAACGCAAATGTCTCGTTTCATGCACCTGTCATCAACAAGGGCCTGGAGAACAATAGATGGCCACCCTTTGCGATTAATGTAATCGCGGTAGCCTTCCGTCGGGGGAAGAATAGGCACATGCGTGTCATCCAGCGCACCGCAAATCTGTGGCACAAGATGCACCAAGGAATTACGGTATGCAATTTCATTGGCCTCCGCTACAGTCGGAAGTCTGATATAACGCCGCATTAATTTTTCTTTTAATAGCGGTGCACACAGCATATACACATCGATGGACGGTAGTTTTACTAACCCAGAAAGTTTCTCCAACTACTCTATACTCGGCGCAGGTTGCCAGCTTGTAAAGGGCGATGGCAATCCGCTTTGGGGTTGGAACCGGTGGTCGGTGACAACCTGTGATGGGCGCAACATCAGGACTGATGAATCCACACAACATCTCAAACATCGGCCGTGTCATTCTAAAATGTTGCAGCCAGAGATTTTCTGTGTAGTGTCTCCCACCACCTCCTCCCAGAAGGTCTTATTCCGTCGTCTCTCCCATACCCGTGGGTTTCGTCGCACTGGGGTACTTTCTTCGAGCTCTAGGGCTATCAGACAAGCAACTGCTTCATTCTGCTGTCGTCTTCGGATATTATGTACAATTCCAATTATTTGTGAAACTGAAATAACAGTAAGCTGGCAAATTTCAAAAAACTGTCTGAATAATCTCTCCATTTCTTTGTTTCTTTGTTTAGTGGAGGGGGTGTAACGTGGAAAACAAAAGGTAGATAATTTACGACATACACACAATTATGTATGGAAACGGCTCAAGGGCAGATTTCTTTTCGCGATACAACAAAATTCATGAGACAGTTCGTTTTGGAGGGGATGACGTCATCACGCACACCATTTTATCGATAAAAAGCCAGTTGGATGGAAACAGGCTGGAGACAGCAAATTTCGCACATTTTTTTTACGTATATTCTGTTTGTCGATAACAAAACGTCGCAAAAAACTGGATGGAAACTTGGGATTGTGACCCGACATTTGCGCGATAGACATATGCGCGCCGACAAAATAGCACCGATTAAAACGCGCTGTCAAAATCGCGCCGACAAAATCGCGAAAGTTTCATTAAATATGAATTACTAGTTTAAAGCATATATAATAATGTTTATTTTAGAAGTCAATATTATGAGACGCGGCATGCCATCAGCACGGCACGCAGATAAGATCACGCCCTGCGTATGTAGGAAGAATTGCAGCAAGGGCGGCCGCGTCCCACTCTCTTGGCCTCTCTCGCGATTTTGTCGGCGCGCATTTGTCGAAAACCGGTAACTGGCCAGTTAGCGGGTTTGTCGGCGCTCATTTGTCGGTCGTAGTTTTGTCGGGGCGCATATGTCTATAGCGATTTTGTCAGTGAACCCATCACAGAGCCATAGCAGCCATGTGCTCAACTTTCACACATGCCGAAAGTAAGAACGTTGCCATCTTGACAATCACTGGCATTGTAAGCACACAAGGAAAAAAAAATACCGCTTCATCTGCTAAGATGCATTGAAACCATCCACCAAAGCACTTGACAGTGCTGTGCGATATATTCACCCCTACTCTAACAAACTCGTTTCTTAAACTTGCAGTTCTTTCAACCCCCAGGGTTTTTTGATTGCTGTATGGGTGTTGTCAGTGAACTTAAAAAAGGTAAAAATGGCTCCCGGAGCCAGAAATGTTGACAAAACACTGCCAGGTTTCCCTTCTAAAGACATAAAAATAACAAACAAAAAACATGCAATATTATGAGTACTGCCACCGGATATATAATACTGGTCCTTATGCACTGAGAGTGCAATTATGTATGCAAATAATTCATGTGCCCAGCAACACTCTCAAAACAAGCCTTAAAGGAACCCTCCTTTTCCCTCCCCTTATCAGAAAACAAAGGACATACTGTGAAATGTCTGTGGTATTCGTTCCATCTGTGTCATTCGTTGTTTGAGGCATGGTGGCACAGTAGTTGGCACTGCCGCCTCACAGTTCAAATCACATATTTGGTCACAATAATTGGTCCAGCATAGTTGACAGACTTCATCTTTAATCTCAGGGATCTTAAAAGACTATTGAGCCATTATCATCTACTCAAAACTTGTTCAGGTCCTCCTTTCCCATGGACTTCAATACATTTCACAGAGTTTGGCAACGTTCTCAAATATGTCTGTGATTTTGCCAAACTCCAGGCAAAGCAAATTCAGCGGGGTTCGCTCATCATTATTAGCAAATTATAATCAAGTGTTTTGACAAGCACAAGCTTCTGGGCTTGTGGAATCCCGAGTAAGTGAGGTAACAGCAGCGTTATGCTTGGCTGAAGAGGTGGCGGTCTGTGCCACAATAGTGCCTTCAGAAAGTATTCACATCCTTTCACATTTTACACATTTTGTGGTGCTACAGCCTTCTGCTAAAATCATTATTTTTCCCCCCATCAAGCAACACTCAATACCCCTGAATGACAAAGTGAAAATACAATTTTAGAAATTTTTGCAAATTTATTCAATATAAAAAACTAAAAGATCACATTGACACAGACCCTTAGTTGAAGCAGCTATTGGGAGCTATTCCAGCCTGGTGTCTTCTTAGGTATGATGCAACAAGCTTTGCACACCTGGATTTGAGGATTTTCTGCTATTCTTCTCTGCAGATTCTCTAAAAATTCTATCAGACTGGATGGAGACCATCAGTGGACAGGCATTTTCAGGTCTCTCCAGAGATGTTCGGTTGGGTTCAAGTCCAGGCTCTGAATAGGCCACTCAAGAACATTCCCTAGGTCCCTCCTGAATAGTCTTTGCTTCTTGCTAAGGGTCATAGTCCTATTATAAGGTGAACCTTCAGCCAAGTCTGAGGTCAGAGAGCTCTAGAGTAGGTTTTCATTAAGTATATCCCTATACTTTATTCCATTCAGCTTTCCCTCAACTGTCACTAGTCACTCAGTCTCAGTCTGAAAAACTCCCCCAAAGCTGCCACCACCTTGCTTTACTGTTGGAACTATATTGCTCAGGTGATGAGAGGTGTCTGGTTTCCTTCAGAGATGAGGCTTAGAACTGAGGCCAAACAGTTCATACTTTGTTTCTCATACTCTGAGAGTCATTTAGGTTCCCTTATGCAAATTCAAAGCAGGCTTTCACATGTCACCTGTCCATTCTACTATAAAGCCCAGATTATTAGTGGTGGTTCTTCTTCTGGAAGTTTCTCTCATCTCCACACAAGTTCTCTGGAGTACAGCCATATAGTGACTATAGTGCACTTGGTCACTTCTCTTTCCACGGCCCTTCTCCACTGACTGATCAGTTTTGTGGGTAGGTAGCAACTATAATGAGGTGTGGTTGTTCCAGACTCAATCAATTTAAGAATTATGGAGGCCACTGTACTCTTGGGAACCTTCAAGGCCCCAGAAATGTTTTTTGTAGTCTTCCCTAGATTTGTGCCTCAACAAAATCCTCTTGGTTTATATTTGAAATGGCACAGTGATAATGTAAGTCATATAATTTTTTTGAGGAAGTGCTGATTAGACATTGACTGTTACTGGATATTTTCTCCTTTTAAGGTACTGAAAGGACATTTGGGTGTTATTGCTGAACTTTCCTAATGGCACATATTTGTATGAGTGTAGAGAGTAACAGAAAAGTAAAATTATTACTGTTGCCGTTGAGTGGTTGGGAGCATGCACTGATACACAATGAACCACCTCAGGATCTCAAATTAGGACCAGAGTGTAGCCATGTGAAATGTGAAGCAATGGGATTACATTTTCCATTGTGCAGTGAGTAAAGTAATCCCTTTACAATACAGTGAGAAGCAATTTTTTATGGGAGAGCCTGTTGTTTTCCTTACACTGCGATTTTGTATTGTTTGATTTTTACCTGGTAGCTGTCCCTTCTGGATGCTATTGCTGTTCAACTACCCACCTCCTTCTTATAAGGAGCGCAATTTAAAAATCACTTTCAGAATTCTGGTTTTCCATCCATCCATCGGTTTTCTGAAACTATTTCATCCTCTTTAATTTACCAGAAGCTGGAGTTTATCAGAATACATTTTGAATTTGAAGCTACATTTTTAAATTAATTTTATATGTTACCTAATGTTTCTCTTTAAGTAATGGTCTTAAAATTTAAAAGAAACATGAACAAAATATATAAATTTTTCTGACATTCCTTTCTGTTTTTTCTCTACACCTGAACACAAATTAAAAAGTAATGTAGTAATGTAGTTGAAGCAAACCCTTACACATGTTTCTTCATATTTAGGGAAAGTAAATCCAGTTTAGACTTTGTTATGAACTAAAGAGTTCCCAAGCATAAAAGGTCTGAAAATGCCATAAATGTCCAATAGAGGGGGAAATACCATCAGACCCTGGCTAGAAAAAGAAGAGAGCAACAAAGAATCTTTATAAATAAAAATTTTTACTTACACAAAAATGCTCCTTGGCACAAAAATAAGCTCCCAGGTGCACAAGGCAAAAGTTACACAAGGCATTGCCTTCAAAGTAGGCAATTCCAAGAGCAAACAAAGACCCAATTCACAAAACCCAAAGAATGGTCAAAAGACAGAGCAGATAGTCACCAAAACCCAGTATACCACAAAAATATCAAAAAAGCAAAACCATAAGAGAATTCACCACCACCACGAGCACATTCACATTGAACCGCAAGGAGCTGTGGGTTTTACTCAGCTTTTATAGGACTGAGGACAGTCTCTTGATGGTGATGACCAGGTGGACCCACCTCTTGGGTAACCATACACAAGACACACAAAACATAAAAGAATATATGTAGGTACTGTCCCAGATGACTGGGGACCCTACCCAGCCTGGACGCTTGGATGGTCTCCGAGATGGACGATACCACCCCTGGGCCACGAGAGGGCAGCCTCCCGGGTCTACTTGGGGGCCACGGGAACGGAGCTGGGACGCTCACCCCTACGGGAGGACATGGTCACCGCCAGTGGGCGCCTGGATAGTTAGGGAATCCTGGATGGCAGCACTTCTGCCACACCAGGAAGTGCTGCCGGAAGCAATCCCAGGGGCACCCAGAGTGCTTCCAGGTGCTCTCCTGACAATTCCACCACACCAGGAAGTGTCGTCAGGTGGAGGGGCTCATCCGGGTCATGATAAAAGGGACCGCCTCCCTCCAGTAGACAAGCCGGAGTTGGGAGGAAGGAGACGGAGCTTGTGAGGAGGGGAGTGGAGGTTAGAAGAAGGAAAAAGAGAAATAAAAAGGAAGAGAGTTTTTGGATTAGCATTGTGGTGCTTAGGAGAAATAAAGAAGTGTTTTGGACATTCTGCTGTCTGTCTCTTTGTGTAGGGGATATGCTTTCCACAGTACATAGATTCTAAATGACCCATAACATTAACATTAAAAGAGAATCAGAAATTACCAAGAAAGATGTAAAAATGGTGTTTGAACCCAGTCAGGGAAGGAACTCTAGTTGAAATATAGCAGGCATGAATTTGCTCAAACTCCACAAGACACAGAAGCATGAAGCAGCTCAAAGTTCTCCTGCCCATCTCATTGCATTGTAAACAATGCAGAGCACTGACTCAGATGTCAGAATTCATGGGCATCAATAATTAAATTTGAATATGGATTAAAAAGCTGTGGAGGCTGACATCTAAACTACTTGTAATGCTAGTCGTGCTGTGTTCTAATAAAGTAAATGAAAGAAGAAATGTCAAGTGTGATGCTCCAGTTATATAAGCAGTGAGAATAAAAGCCGGAGATTGTTGGAAACCCAAATAACTAAAAGTCATATGACAGTAAATATGATAAAATGCGTAGGCTGCAAAATTGTGTTAAGAACACTGTTCACAATAATAAAAACACAGCAAAGTGTCCAATGTTCCAGAGGTCTGTGTTTCTAGTAGGAGCATTCCACAGACTCCCAGAAGCTTTGTAGTCACATCCGATGCTAGCTAAGCTGTTAGTTAACTCTGCTAACAAAGGAAAATATGGAAAAATACAAAAAACACAATCAGAAGCATTTGTTTTTTTCTGAATATATATTTTTGAATGCAGCATTTTTCATTAATAACCATCTATTTGACCATGCCTATTTATATGTCCAGGACAATGTGAGTCATGGTAGTGAAGAGGCAAGCGGTGTTATCTTACAGGTCCAAGGACCTGCCTGCGTGGAGTTTGTACATTCTACCCATGGTCATGTTTTCCTTCTGGTTCTTCAGTTTCTTCTTATAACACCATGAATGTATGGATCATTGGCCTGGTAGGAGCAGAAGTGAGCTTTGTGATTGTCTGAAATTATGTTCAGGAGTGCTTCCTAACAACTATAGCAACTATGTCCCAATTGATAAATCCAAAATAAGAGTTGAAGGAACAGGGCAAATGATCAGTTCACAGGCAAAGCAATAGATACTAGAACTCACCAATATCATAAGTGCATTCAATGAACCACAAAGGACTATGGCTTTTCCACAGCCTTTAGAGAGCCGAGGGCAGTTCCTTGATAGTGATGGGCAGCTTGTGCTGCATCTAGAGGGATCACCCACAAAACACATGACACATAGACAACGATACATAGACACATAGAATTTAAATAATAAGAAACATATAGTAATGCAAATAAATATAAAATAGTAATTATTTGCATAGAGTATATGCTTACTTAGACAATGGTATATTCTTTCATGCCCATGTAATAGAACTTTCTCAGCTATATATGTTATAACAGCAATTAATGAGTTGTCACTTTACCTTAGATTTGCAACTGAGCACCTCGTTCCCTAAAATTCTATTTTTCATATCCTGGTAAAGAAAGGCAGAGATTGAGTACACAATATTTAGTATACATGCTTATTACAGAGAAATTGAGGCCTGTCCTCATTATATAAATACTGAGAAAATGCAGGGTAATCAACACAAAGAAATGTTTTCTGTTCCAGTATTCCACCCTAATTCCCAATCAAACAGTAACGTAGCAAATCTAAAAGCCAGTACTTGCTCTTTAAATATTTTTTTCCACAGAATGTAAAACCACAAAGCTTCTTAGAATACGTAAATTACGAAACAGATTGTTATGCAAGAATCAATTCAATGACTTTAATGGACTGTAACAGAATGAACAGGACTATGTGTTTAGTCAGTCAGTCATTATCCAACCCGCTGTATCCTAACTACAGGGTCATGGGGGTCAGCTGGAGCCAATCCCAGCCAACACTGGGCATTAGGGAGGAACAAATCCTGGGAAGGGAGCCAGCCTACCGCAGGGCACGCACACCCACTCACCAAGCACACACTAGGGACAATTTAGGATCGCCAATGCACCTAACCTGCATGTTTTTGGTCTGTGGGAGATTACCGGAGCACCCAGAGGAAACCATGGCAGACACGGGGAGAACATGCAAACTCCACGCAGGGAGGACCCGGGAAGCAAACTCAGGTTTCCTTACTGCGAGGCAGCAGCACTACCACTGTGCCACCGTGCCGCCACTATGTTTTTATTTTTCCAAAATTTATTCTATGCACATAAGTCACAACAGTCACTTTATAATCTGTACTTGACTCTACAAACTTTATCTTTCTGTGTGCCATGAATTTTCACAAACTGGCCAAATGTATGCTATCACTGAAGTAGACCATGCCAAGTACATCAGTAGTCTTACGTTACACGTAAATACACTTTATTAAATACTAGCAGAATACCCGCGCTTCGCAGCGGAGAAGTAGTGTGTTAAAGAAGTTATGAAAAAGAAAAGCAAACATTTTAAAATAACGTAAGATGATTGTTAATGTAATTGTTTTGTCATTGATATGAGTGTTGTTGTCATATCTATCTATTTATATTATATATATATATATATATAGCAAAATACCTGCGATTGGCAGCTGAGAAGTAAAAAGAAAAGGAAACATTTTAATAATAACGTAACATGATTGACAATGTAATTGTTTTGTCATTGTCATGAATGTTGCTGGCATATATATATATATATATACATACACACACAGACACATATATAAACATATATATACATATAAACATATATATAAATATATATATATATACATCTATACACATATATATACAGTTATATATATACATATACACACATATATACTGTATATACACATATATATATATACAAATCTACATATAAATATATTAGGGGTGGGACTCGATTAAAAAAATTAATCCAATTAATTAGAGGCTGTGTAAGAATTAATCTTGATTAATCGTATGTAATCGCACACGTAAATTTGCCCCAAATCGCAAATGGTTTTTTTTTTATTTAAAACGGTTTTAGTGGGCGACAGAATCAAATAATAGACATGACATGAATATTGTAAACTGAAGCTGTTTTAATTTCTGAAAAAAAAGCTTTTAAACTGCATTTGAATTCAAAACAGAAACAAAAATATCATCCCTGGTTAAAATTGGGCAGACTTAAAAATAAAGTGGTAGTTTAAGTACTTTAAGTACATTTTCAGAATAGTATTGTCTTTAAATAATAATAACCAAAATTTCAACATAAAGTGCAGTTTTCTTCTTAAAAAAATAAGTCAGAAACATAAAAGGTAATTTGACCAGCTTCCTCTTTAAACTCTGAGTAACATTAGCCAAAATTATTTTGTACATTAGGCTAAAACAGTGCGATCATTGAACATTTTGTAATTAGATGTATTTAGAATTACTAACGGTCACGGAAGTCCAATGATCCCCAGTAAGAGCCACAAAGTCCGCTTTCTGTAATGCATCTAATTTTGCTTGCTTTTCAGTGTGCACAAAACCATGCTTTTATCAAGGCTTCGCTCGGGTAGTCGAAATGATCAGTCGTAGGAGCGCTTTATTCCGACTCTAACATTTTTGTAGCTGTGATGTGTGCATCAGTGTAATGGATGTACCAGGAAATCATGCATTGACAAAAGTTCCCGTTTGCTTGGAATTGAAAGTGTGATTAAATGCGTTATTTTTTAACGCGTTATGGAGTACATGCATCGAAGCTTCTCAGCTGTGCTTGTGCTAAGAAAGGGAAAATTTTAAAAATAATGTAACATGTTTCTGCGTTAACCTAATATTTTTTCATACGTCCCAAACCAAGGAGATGCGAAGGTAAAATGAATCAGGTAGCGCTACACATAGTCAGTACACCCCCTCTCGGGAATCGAACCTCGAATGTCGGCGTTAGAGGCGAAGACTACAATTGCGCCACAGCGTGTGGCTTGTCTATGCTAAAGTATGTATTGTAGATTGGGGTATATATATACATTTATATATATATACCCGTGTACCGCAGTGGAGAAGTAGCAGTTATGAAAAAGAAAAGGGAACATTTTAAAAATAACGTAACATGATTGTCAATATACAGTAATTGTTTTGTGAGTGTTATTGAATGTTGCTGTCATCAAGGATTTGATTATCATTATTTCTTTCAATCAGGCTCGTATTTGTAGGATGTGTTCAAGTTACATTCCGTGTTTGTCAATCGTTGTAAAGATAAGAGGTTTCATTCATCAATTAAACTTACATTTTTCTGAGGTGTTTACAAGTGAGCAAGTGGATAACCTGCCAGAGGTAAACACAACTACTAAGGAGGTACTGAGGGATTTGGAAATTGTAGAGGGAGAAGTGCTGCTCAGATTAAATAAGATGAAATCAAACAAATCACCAGGCCCAGATAATATTTATCCTCGTGTTCTTAAGGAGGCTAGTGAGTACATATATAAACCCTTGACACGTATTTTTAGGAAGTCACTGTGCACTGGAGAGATTCCAAAGAACTGGAAAATGGCAAATATCATCCCATTATATAAAAAGGGTGACAGGGCAGATCCAAGCAACTATAGGCCAGTAAGCAACAAGCATCACAGGAAAATTAATGGAAGGAATTATTAAGGATAAGATTGAGCAACACATGACAAGGACAGGAGTTATTCTGAACAGTCAGCATGGATTCAGAAGGGGGAGGTCGTGTTTTACTAACATGTTGGAATTCTATGAGGAGGCAACAAAAGGATACGATCAAAGTGGAGCTTATGATATTATTTATCTGGACTTTCAGAAAGCATTTGATAAGGTGCCACATGAGAGGTTGGGCATCAAGTTAAAAGAAGTGGGAATTCAGGGTGATGTTTTTAGATGGGTGCAGAATTGGCTCAGACACAGGAAGCAGAGGGTGATGGTGCGAGGAACCTCATCAGAACTGGCTGATGTTAAGAGTGGTGTTCCACAGGGGTCAGTGCTAGGGCCGCTGCTATTTTTAATATATATAAATGATTTAGATAGGAATATAAGTAACAAGCTGGTTAAGTTTGCAGATGATACCAAGATAGGTGGATTAGCAGATAATTTGGAATCCGTTATATCATTACAGAAGGACTTGGATAGCATACAGGCTTGGGCAGATTTGTGGCAGATGAAATTTAATGTCAGTAAATGTAAAGTATTACACATAGGAAGTAAAAATATTAGGTTTGAATACACAATGGGCGGTCGAAAAATCGAGAGTACACCTTATGAGAAGGATTTAGGAGTCATAGTGGACTCCAAGCTATCAACTTCAAACAGTGTTCAGAAGCCATTAAGAAGGCTAACAGAATGTTAGGTTATATAGCACGATCTGTGGAGTACAAGTCCAAGGAGGTTCTGCTCAACCTTTATAATGCACTGGTGAGGCCTCATCTTGAGTACTGTGTGCAGTTTTGGTCTCCAGGCTACAAAAGGACATAGCAGCACTAGAAAAGGTCCAGAGAAGAGCGACTAGGCTGATTCCAGGTCTACAGGGGTTGAATTATGAGGAAAGATTAAAAGAGCTGGGCCTTTACAGTTTAAGCAAAAGAAGATTAAGAGGTGACATGATTGAAGTGTTTAAAATTATGAAGGGAATTAGTACAGTGGATCGAGACTTGTATTTTAAAATGAGCTCATCAAGAACACGGGGACACAGTTGGAAACTTGTTAAGGGTAAATTTCGCACAAACATTAGGAAGTTTTTCTTTACACAAAGAACGATAGACACTTGGAATAAGCTACCAAGTAGTGTGGTAGACAGTAAGACGTTAGGGACTTTCAAAACTCGACTTGATGTTTTCTTGGAGGAAGCAAGTGAATAGGACTGGCGAGCTTTGTTGGGCTGAATGGCCTGTTCTCGTCTAGATTGTTCTAATTATCATAATTAGTTCCTTACTGCATCAATAAACAGCTTGTCTTCCTTTTTATCTGTGATGTGACAAACTGCATGCACGGGTTTCTTTTTTTTACACTGTCTTCCTTTAGCAGGACATTCACTTTTTCCACCGTGTGCTTTGTTTCCGCAGTAGCTGCACTTATGAATATGATTGTATGTATAAGACGCTTCATATTTTTTTGCTGCCTTCTCAATTGTGTAATTCGGTTTTTGTTCAGCACTCTTTGGAACTGTTGCTTTTTGTCTGTGCATTGCGTCAGTTCACGTGAGCCGCTTGGTGTTCTTGCATCGAAGGTTCCCAGCTGTACTGGTGCCATCTCGTGTAATGTCAGCTAAGACCCGGCACTTAAAAGTTTCTCTCGCAGTTTCAATGAGTTTGTGCCAAACACCACCCTGACCATCTCATCTTCCTCTGCATAAGCACAGTCCTTCACCCGTGAACATTTACCGGCAGTGTTTGTATTGGATTGCCGCTGATGGACTTTTCATGCTGATCGGGATTTATGGAGCGGAAGAACGTGGAAGTTGGAGTACACATAGATTCCTGCATCTGGAATTTTCTATGTGTAAGCACATTTTGGCTTTTGTGCTTATGTCATGTTATAGTGTGAATTCTACGCACGGCGTTATGCATGAGGCCCCTGGTCTTTCCAGGCGACCCAGCTGGGCTGAATTCCCAGCCGTCCGCCACAATATACAGGCACCCCAGAGCAGCTGCCTACCCACATTGCCATCTAATAAAGTACCCATTATCCCTGGTCCATCTCCTGTCAAACCTCTGCCTCCAATGCTTTCTAATCCTGAAACAGTTTAGCTTTGGTCATGATCTTGGGGTTTCTAAGCACAATAAGTTCAAAAATGACTCAAAACTGTCTAATAAGAAAAGAACAAACATAGAATTTTTATAAATAAAAATATTCACTGTGAGCAGTGAAGCTCCGAACAGGGTCGGATTAAGGTGGGTGCGATTGATGCTGCAGCATTAGGCCCATTCCTGAAATAGGCCCAGATGAAAACAGACAAGAATTTTTCAGAAGCTGAACAGTTTTCCTTTGCTATATTAACCTCAAAATAATTCTTAGAATGAAATTTGGAGTCAGACTTTCAGACGCCTAGACAGCATTATTTATTATACAGTTACTATTGTTCTTTGCGCTGTGACATAACTATAATGTTGTTGTGTTTATTGTTAACCAAAGATTTCAAGTTAATGCTATCAATTTTACGTTAAAAAGTTTACTTAGTAATTTTGCTGTGTTTTTTGCAATATCTTAGGGATTCTTGCCACTTTATTATTGTTCAGGAAGTGCCACATAGTTGATTTTTCACCTTGAAAGTTAGTTGTACGTTAAAAATCGATGGCTATTTAAATGGTTATCTGTAAAGGTAAAACTAAAAGCCGGCCTGCGGGCCCGGCATGGATGTTTAGAATTTTTAAAATCCTCGACAGGATTCTGGTCTATTATGAAATTTAAATCATGGACAAATTTTTACCTTCAAGATCCTGAACTGAGTCACTTTGACCCAATGTCTCTGCAAATTCATTTTTTCTTACTCTGTTTCGTAAGAGAATTGCGAAATATTGTGTATTTCATTGTTAGGTTTTCTGCATTAAGCGCACTTTTCAGACAATTGCTATTGAATGTTGATGTTAATCTCGAGCTGTTACGATGCTACGTCGTTATTATTATTCATGTTCAATAAAGGCTGGCTGGTTGCGTCGCAAGCAATTAAGGCTCCTTGGTCAGTCTGAATGCGCATGTACGGTGAGTGTCGAATGCAAATGCACCAATGCCGAGAAAAAATAGGCCTTTTTTGCGCTGGAGCATCAGGCCCAATTTTGTCTTAATCTGGCCCTGGCTCCAAACACCACAAAAGCCACAGCAGGGTTTGTCTAAATAGGCAAAGGCAATCATAGAGAAATAATATCCCAATACACAAATCCAATTGTTGAAAAACAAAGCAAAAGGTCAAAAATTCAAAACACACATAAAAAGCACAAAAATACAACCAAAATTCACCAACACAAGCGCATTCAATGAACCACAAGGGACTATGTTTTTTTTTTAGCATTTATAGGACCGAGGATAGCCCCTTGACCATGCTAGGTAGGTGGCTCCATCTCTTGGTGGACCACCCACAAAACATATGGCACAGGGAAAAAGATATATAGTGTCAGAGGTAGCTGGGGTTGCGACCCGGCTGGGATGCCCAGGAGGACCAGAGGAGGGCTTGCGCCTCCCCCAGACCATCTGGGGGCGACCGCCCTGGTACCTTTCGGGGCCACTGGTACAGAGATTTGAAGCTCCACCTTGCTGGAGGAGGCAAGCAGGAGGCCTGAAGAAGAGAAAGTAAGGCATTGTGTGGCCAGGACTTTGGGGACTTTCGGGGTTTTGTGGTGCACTTGTGACTGATACTATTGTAAATAAACATGTTTGTGGGTGAAATGAACGTGTCCACCTGTCTGTGTCTGGGCCAGCCTCCACAATAGATATAAAGAATCTTAATAATCAACATTTTTAACATAAAAAATTAACAAAACAGACAGAAAAGAGACATTTGAACATCAGCCATAGAGGAAACCTTGGCTGAAATATACTGTAACAGCCACACAGACCCATTGTTACAAAATATAAATATAAACATTGCGACAGATAGGGGTGTTGTTGTCCCCTTGAACCCTCAGACCAGATGCCAGACACCAAATAAAAGTCCAAATTCTTGACCTTTTATTATAATCAAGTGCACAAAGCACCCTCCACTCCACAATACTCATACATAATACACAATACACTATAATCACAATTCTCCACTCCCAGACGTATTGTCACCCTTCCTCCCAACTCAGCTCAACGCTCTGGGGTTTCCCACAATCCTTTATAGTCCTTGACCCGGAAGTGCTTCTGATCCCTCAGTCCATGTGATTACCCAGCACTTCCAGGTCATGTAAAAACTAATACTTTATTTCTTCCGTCCTCGTGACAGGGAAGTTCTTCCGGGCTATACGGAGAATACAAGTCCTTGATGCTCCCTGCAGTGTCCTCTGGTGGCCCCCATGGTATCCAGCAGTCCATGATGCCCTGCTGGAATTCGGGGCATCTCCACACTGCAGGAAGGGCTCCACCTGGCGGCTTGGGGGTATTGGCCGGGATAAGATGCCAGCCATAGTCCACAACATAAATATGTAAAAATAACTCCCATGACAACATACCACCATCTTCCACTATAAAGATGTAAAAGGCAATCATACCACACTTTCTAATACACATGCTGTTTAGCTTTCCACCAAGAAAAGCACAAAGGGAGAATCGGCACAGAAGAAGCCATTATTGGGCTTTCTAAATTTGTTTCTTTCCATTTCATGGTTATGGCACAATCAGAAAGAACTTGGGAATCAAAAGGCATCCTGTGACTTGGAACTGTGGGAAAAATCCAGAGCACATAGAAAAACCCAAACAGAAAATGGGAAGCATACAAACTCCACAAAGACTGACACATGCAGAATGTGAGGTTGTGTTAAGCACTCTGGCACTGTTTTACCCAGTGTTTGAGTGCAATTAGACAAAATAAGTAGTAACTGTCTGCCCTACTGGTCTTTACTTAAGGGGATTCTAATAAACAGCTATTATCAGGGACAGAATCAAATAGGATTTTAAGTTCCAAAAGTAGGCAGTGGGCAGATTGCTTCAACCTCATAAAGCTACTGGACAGACTAGCCAGTCATACCCTTACCAGGTTATTTCTATGGTAAGACAAAAGTGCAAGAACACCTAGTGCCACTAGAGTTCAGCCTATATACATCGGACTTCCAATACAACTCAGAGTCCTGCAATGTGCAAAAGTTTACAGACGACACTGCTATCGTGGGCTGCATCAGGAGTGGGCAGGAGGAGGAGTATAGGAACCTAATCAAGGACTTTGTTAAATGGTGCGACTCAAACCATCTACAACTGAACACCAGTAAAACCAAGGAGCTGGTGGTGGATTTTAGGAGGACCAGGCCCCTCATGGACCCCGTGATCATCAGAGGTGACTGTGTGCAGAGGGTGCAGACCTATAAATACCTGGGAGTGCAACTAGTTGATAAATTTGACTGGACTGCCAATACTGATGATCTGTGCAAGAAATGACAGAGCCGACTGTACATTAGAAGGCTGGCGTCCTTCAACATCTGCAATAAGATGCTGTAGATGTTCTATCAGATGGTTGTGGCGAGCGCCCTATTCTACGCGGTGGTGTGCTGTGGAGGCAGCATAAAGAAGAGGGACGCCTCACGCCTGGACAAACTGGTGAGGAAGGCAGGCTCTAATGTAGGCACGGAGCTAGACAGTTTGACATCTGTGGCAGAGCGACGGGCGCTGAGCAGGCTCCTGTCAATAATGGAGAATCCACTGCATCCACTGAACAGGATCATCTCCAGACAGAGGAGCAGCTTCAGCGACAGACTGCTGTCACGGTTCTGCTCCACTGACAGACTGAGGAGATCGTTCCTCCCCCACACTATGCAACTCTTCAATTCCACCCAGGGGGTAAACGTTAATACTATTCAATGTTATTGACTGTTATACCTGCCTTGCACTATCCACCTTGCATTTTTTAACTTGCACTGCTTTTTTTAATTAATATTGTTTTCATCAATATGCTGCTGCTGGAGTATGTGTATTTCCCCTTCGGGATTAATAAAGTGTCTATCTATCTCTATCTATCTATCTAACGTGAAGTCTGCTTTACAGTTGTATTCTCTGAATCAGAAGGATAACATGCAATGAGGTAAGCATCCATCCATCTGTAAACTGTATACAAATATGTCAATGTTCAATACCAGATTTATGCAAGTTTGAGTCAAGAGAGCTGAAGCCTGCCTTAGCTGCAACAACTACAACTTTTTTTCTTTTAAGGAATGGATGACAGTAATGTACAAAGAGGGTAGAACAGAAAATAACTTTTTAGTGTTGTGTCAATCGTCTAACCATCGCCTTCGGAGAAAGAATCACTATCACATGCTGGCTTATGCTTTTTAGGCCAAAAACAAATAATGAAACCAAGGGATATGCCTGAGGTGGACAAGTCTGACCCATGCTGTAATTGTAAAGTAAGAGTCTTTGCACGCAGAGAGAATCTAAATATTTCAAAGGAACAACTGTAAAAAGCACTGAAAGAAGGAAGCTTTTCATTCCTCTACATGGGTGACTGTTGACAGACCAATATATCTAAAGAACATGAGACATATGGAGAAATCTGAGAAAACACAAGTTATTGTGCCTTTCCCCTATAATTATTTCTTCGGGCAGCCTGTTCTCACTTAACTGCAGTGGTGGGATTACTGCAGCACACGTTTAGGCCAGAACTGCTGAATGTTATTTAACATCCTAAATCCGAAACTACTCTAAGTCCTCAGACAGCCATAAATAAGCAGCATATCCACAAAAGCAAATGGTGGACTCCTATACGGAGGGTCTGTGACATCACAACACACCTCTTGTTGATTCCTTCCTCTCAAGTTAACATTTTCAGTATGCTAAGGTCTCTACGTTTTGATTGTCTTGACAGTATCCTTCATCTTTGATCATAAGCTATGATAGATAAGTTGCACAAGACCTTTCTACATAGGACTCTATTAAGAGTGTCACCAACAAAAAGATGAGTGAAGAGTAAATGATGCTTCGGGAAGAAACACAAAATGAAACTGAGAGAGCTGAGCAAAATAGAATTTTTTACAAGTCAATACACTACAGGTGGGTTTATAGGTTGTATTTGTGCTTTCATTTTTGATGTTTATTAATGCCTTATTTCCACAGTATGTGGGCTGTAGTCATATGTTCTACATTCATCACATCTCTCAATTTTCAAATCCTAGTAATTCAAATTCAAGGTCGTGTGGATGGCAGTCTATCTCAGCACTACTATATGCAAGGCAAGAACCAATCTCAGACAGAGTGTTAGTGCAATCATCCACATACTCAACCCTCACTAAAATCCACCCAATTTAGAATTACTGAATAACTCCACACCTCTTTCTGATGTAGTTGGAAACATGGGGCAGCAGGAGGGAACCCCATGAGAACATGGGAAGAACATGCAGGAGCCCAACAGAGAGTGACGTACATCCAGTCATTTTAGTGTACAAAATATAAGGAAATTACAAAATAATGCCTGTGTGCATTTATTTTCAAAATGAACGTCATGCAGAGTGAACATCCTCATTACAGCTGTTGCTTTACACATTTTCATGTAGCTCAAAGTGCTTTACAAGATGTCAAACAAAAGTTACAATAAAAGAAAAACAAATTAGAAAGAGATAAAAATAAGAAGGAATAAATACCAAAAATAATAGACAAGAATAAAGCAAGTGGTAGAGAAAGTAGATTCATTTCTAAGTCTTTAAAGATAAGTTGATTAGTATGACTAAATTGTTAGGGAGGACAGAAAAAAAATAAAAACTCAGGGGCAAGAAGTTAAAGTAAAAACAAAATCTGAAGGGGTTCCAAGGTCAGAAAAAGACGGCCCTGCCCCACTAGGCATTCTACTTAACATAAATGTACTTAAGTAGCTCCTTATTTCTTTTCAGACTTTGTCCTAATTTGATGCAGTGGGGCTTGTAGACAGTTGAAGCATTTGCTTTCACACGTGCATCACAGGCGACTGCACAGTACTTTGATCAGGGTTTGGAGTCACAAAACCCCATGTGGTATAGCGGATCCGCAGCTCAGGAAAAAGTGTCCGGTTTTAAATAATTAATGGATATGCTCGTGCTGGGGAGTGGAGCAAGTGCGAGCGATCTGCTGCGACGACTGCTTGTCTCCAGGATGGTGTGAGGCAGTCGGCCAAATGTGCATTGCCTTACTGGCACGTACGGGGCAGTCTGATTGTCTCATTATCAGCTCGGGGCTGCAATCAGGCAATCACACCTACAACCACTTCCCCAGCCTATAAAAGGCAGAAGGAGCTGGTGCAAGCGAGCTCAAGAGTAGGAGCAGAGGCAGAAAGCTCTGTGAAGAGCCCCTGGAGAGGAACAGGTGGCCAACGTCCAGGGGGCAGCTGTAGTGGATCGTTTCAACTGAGCAATTTGAGGAAGCGGGAATGACCAGGTGGCCGCTAAAGCCCAGAATGGCAGCAGGAGTCAAAGGCTTGGAATGAAAGCCCCTTTGTGAGCACCATGGCCTTTTGGGACCCGGGCCTAGGTCCGGGGTTGGGCGCCTTACTGTAGGTAGGGTGATTCCTCTGCTGCAAGGCTTGCATGGGATAAGCCAGGTAAAAGAACAATGCACATGGCTTTTAGAAAGGATATTTTCCTGCCAGCTGGTTTTAACCTCATTTTAATGGATTTATTTATTCTAATTTTAACCTTCACAAATTAACCTTTATAATTGGATTATTTATTTATTTAGGAACTTCATGCTGCACTTTTTGAACACTTTTTTTTTTTAATTGCTTTAATAAAAGCGCTGAGCATTTTGCACCCTTCCCTTGCTTTGTGTAGTGTCCTCATTTGCCAAGCTCATCCCTCGGAAACATTACCATTGGTGGCGGGTTGAAGAGGCTCCTGGTGGGATCCAGTAGCGTGGAGCCGACCTGCTCTGTCATACCCCAGCTCAGAAAAAAATGGAGAAGATGACTTTTAAATGATCAATACTGTCACCCTGGTGTGTCTCAATTAGCAAACATTTCAGATTTTTGGTGTATACCAGCAAAAGATCACCTCACCATTTCTTTTGTGCTCTTGGAATAATAAGCAGACCAATATTAGAAGATCTAAGAATTCAAATGGGAATGTACAGGGACAGGCACTCCAAAATATAGGAAGGCACGAAATTTAGAGCTTTGTGTATTATTAATATTATTTTAAAATCAATTCTAAAGGATGTGAGTAACCAATGTAACGATGTTAAAATGAGTGAGATGAGCTCAGATTTTCTTTTTAGGGTTAAAATGCTTGCTGCTGCATTCTCAATCAACTGCAACAAATTAATGTCTTTCTTAGGAAGTCTTGTTAAGAGTGCATTACACTAATCTAGTTGAATAAAAACAAAAGAATTACTTAATTTCTCAGCACCATGCAAGGTTATAATTGGTCAAAATTTTGTGACTTTCCTTAAGTGAAAAAATACAGTTCAAATTCTATGTTTAATGTGTGATTTAAAATATAGGTCGGAGTCCATGATTACACCTAAATTCTTTATTTCTGCCTTGACTTTTAATGTTAAGGGATCAAGTTTATTTCTCAGACCCTCGCTATTTCCATTTTTGCCAATAACGAAGATTTCTGTTTTTCCTTTATTGAGGAAATTGCTACTACTCATCCATTCAGAAATACAAGTAAGACATTGGATCAGAGGACCCATAGCATCAGGGTCATCCGATGTTATGGATAAGTAAAGATGTCATCTGCATAACTGCGGTAGTTCACCTTGTATTTTGAGATAATCTGGCCAAATGGGAGCATGTAAATTGAAAATAACAGTGAGCTCAGAATAGATCTTTGCAGTGCACTATATGCAATGTCCTCAAATTACAATCACCACAACTAACAAAGAATTTTATATCTGTTAAATAAGGTTTAAACCAATCCATGATCCTGCCGGAGAGACCCATATAATGCCTGGGCTGCCACAGGTAGCATTACCTCATTGAACCCAGGGCATCAATAGATGTAAGCCAATGATGGATTGGGCAATGAGGGCACGTAACAGCTATAGGTAGGTACAAAACAGAACTGTGTGCTTTTAATTAAAAAAAAGTCTTCAAAAAACATAAATAAAGTATAGTTCAGTTTTCTTAATAAATAAGCCATAATAATACAGTGTTTGTGGAGGTTAACATGCAAATAAGTAAATAAATCTAAAAACAGAAGAAAATCAAAGGTTTTCATGATCTGTCAATTTAAAAACCACTCTGTGCCTTTTTTCAAAACTGATGTTTCCTCTGCTCAACAGTGATGGTCTGCTCAGTGAGAGGGGACGTCCACTGGCAAGCACAGTCAACCTTTATATGGTTTGTATCCCCGTTGCCATCTCTCCTCATCTGTGAGGACCACACAAGCCTTGCTCCTTTCACCCACCAAATTGTCTAAATTTAATTTAGACATAAACCGGCTGTGTTATATGGGTTGGAGACGGTGCACTGACAAAAAGACAGGAGACAGAGCTGGAGGTTCTGTGAGATATCTTAGAACAGTTGGTTGCTCCAGCTCCCTGGGTCACATCTCTGAATGCTTACCTCCACTGCACAACATTGGGTCCTCCTCAATCCTGATGCTCCTGATCCTTTCTCTTTTTCTTAACCTTCAGATGGTTTCTTCAGCTTTCTTTTCCCATTATTCTGTCTATCCTGCTCAGGCTCCTTTTATCACTTGTGAACATAGGTGCCTTGAATACAATTCCAAGAATGGTAATGAGGAACATAGCTGGGCTGACCACATCTGGATGTTAATGTGCAACCAGCCAATTTCCTCATCAACACCCTTGGGCTGCTTGGCCAAGCTACCGTGCCTACACCTACACCCCATCCACCCTGAACACACTAAAACCTGGACACTGCCACAGATCCCTAAATATATTTTACCACAACCCACCCATTGTTTAAAGTGATTTATAAGAATACTGTGGTCTATGGTGTCAAATACTGCCCTCAAGTCTAAGAGAACAAAAACAGAAATGAAGTCTGTTTCAGCATTAACCCACAAGGCATTTACTACTTTAACCAATGCAGGTTCTGTATTATGATTTGTTTAGTTTGACCAAAACATATCAAGAACAGAATGTTTACTAGTTTGCTATTGTTTATGCAGTTTCACTGAAGTCATATTGTCTCTATTATTCTTTTATTTGATGTTGGAAAATTTGCTAAATGGAGACCAGCAGTATAGCATTTTTTAATTTCATTGCTTATGTTAAACTATGTTTCATCCCTAATTCAGATAAGTTTTTGTTTTATGTAACAACATTTATTGCAACAAACTGTTCAGCTCCTTACCCAGTAGCTAATCAATTCTAAAGATTTTCTAATCGTAAGCTAAAGATATGAAGAGCATCAGATACTGTACACTATGTATATTTGTGTTTATTTCTTTCATATAACTAAGTCAGAAAAGATTTAAATTATGTAAAAATCAAGTGGATTTAAACAGTGACTCTCTTTTTGTTCTAACATACCACTCACTAAACTGGCAAAAAGTTGCTCTATGCAAAATGTCATCTAAAATGTCATGTGGAACATCTCTTAATGAAAGACGACATAGTCACTTCTTCTTTTGCTCTAGGCTCCTGTCTTATATAAAAGTTTAAAGAGAAAAGATGTTTTTCCAGTCATTCTTATTCCTCTAATGAGGGTAGTGTGCTAATAATACAGATAAAATAGGCTTTTTGTGTTAAGGTGTTCCCTGATATAAGTGATTTTATATAATTAAAGACAACTGGAAAAATCCAGTAAGAGTAACCAAAATTTACATTTAAATCTAATGTCATACAAACATTATCGTTCTTATTCAGTACACATAAAATATTTCCACAAAAGAGGAAAATAAATACAGTATCTTTCCCTTGAAATCTGAATAGGTGAAAATAATTATTTGCCTTTTTAATCTTTTATTTATCCATCCATCCATCCATTTACTAAGCCACTGTAATAGCCATAACAGATGGAATGACATCCCGAATGGGATGGTGGGTGGTCTCTTATCCAGCTGAGAGACCATTATGGAAGGACAGTACAGATGGATGCATGTCCAAGCCAGGATGGGTCCTTTTTCCTCTCCCAGTTGAGGTGAAAAAAATAATGTATGGGTTGGGGAAAGCTGCCCACCAAGAACAGTTCATTTCCCAGTATCATATATGGCAGTAACCTTCTGGCATGGGCCCAGTTTGGACACCCACAGGGTTGCATGGGATTCGTAGGTCAGGAAGACAACCCTGTTGGGGTCCTTGGGTGCCACCACAGGGCACTGCCAGGAAAAGACCTCCCTGTGCACTCACTCAGTTTTGCAGACCAGCAAATATATACTGGTCCATCATCTGAAGTCTAAGAAACATTACTCTAGGGCAGCTTGTGTTCCTGCTTTACTAGCAGGCTTCGGCCTACTATAGGCCAAGTGGGCTTTGACTTCAAGAGTTCAAAAATATATAAGTTATATTCACAAAGTATAGCCCAAGCCCGACCAGGATGACTGTAAACACTTGGCTTATGGATGCAAATGAAGAATCTTTAAATAAATGTAATCACAAAAATCAGAAAAAATAACAAAATGATCAAAAGAGAAAGAAGCAAAAGGAGTTGTGAACAAGGCAGTTCAAAAGCAAACCAGTCCAAATTAAAAATTACTAATTCAAAATCCTTGGACAGAAGAAAAATGTTTTGAAAAATCAGAAAATCCAATGACACACTGGCAATAGAAATACCTGGAAATACAACCAACACTCAACCAAATATCATTCAAACAACTGTAAGACACTCCACTTCCCAGCCTCCTGTTGATAAAAAACAATTCATATCAGGCAGCATTTGTTCATACATAGACACAATAATAAATAAATAAAACAGAATTTAGACATAAACCAACTGTGTTATATGGGCTGGAGACAGTGCCCTAACATAAACACAGGAGACAGAGCTGGAGGTGGCAGAGTTAAATATGTTAAAATTTGCATTGGGTGTGACAAGGATGGAACGGATTAGAAAAGAGGACATTAGAGGGTCAGACAAAGTCAGAGAGGCGAGATTGCATTGATTTGGACATGTGCAGAGGAGAGATGCTGAGTATATTGAGAGAAGGATGCTAAGGATAGAGCTGCCAGGTAAGAGGAAAAAGAGGAAGGCCTAAGCGAAGGTTTATGGATGTGGTGACATGCAGGTGGTGGGTGTGACAAAACAACATGCACAGGACAGGAAGATATGGAAAAAGATGATCTGTTATGGCAATCCCAAACAGGAGCAGCCAAAAGAAGAAGAAAGCTCCTACTTCAAATAGTGTATTTTTTATTCCACACACCCTAAGCTGTGTCTCATTATGTCCCTATATGGACATCTACATATCGTTGGAGACATCACAGTCGTTGCATCCAATGGTATAAATTTTGTAAGTGTGTGACTTATTGAGCCAGAGCCAATGACCCGTTTCCAAAGGTTTCCTTGTGACTCCTCTTATTTAGAGAATACCTCATGATTAATGCATCATACAATGATGTGCTTGGACTTGTTTTGATCAGGAGAATCTACTGTAGGTAATGAGGTGTCACTATTTGCTTTTGTTTTGTGAAGTAATTTTCAAGAGCACATGAAAAATCAGAAGAGCGGTGTAATTCTGTTTCTGGTTTTCAGCCTATAGCTCTCATTTGCTCAGTCAGTGGAAGGGTTCATCACATTGGTTGAAATCTACTGGTTGGAACTTTTTGACTTAAGCATAAACATTGGGTATTCCTTATACAGAATAATTAGTACAATTTTTTTATTATTTTTTGTGACAATTTATGAAACACCACACATATGATTTCATACCAAAATAACAGTTAATCATAAATATTGTAATAATTTGATTACTAGAAGGGTGAAGTCAACACACATCACTTGTAAATGAGGTTTTGATTGGGTCGGTGAGTGGCATAGTTCAAGTCTATGATATGGCAAAAATTTTTTTAAACGCTCACTTGGTCTGGTACCAGGCCATTCAGTGTGCAAGAGGATAGATACAGCTTGTGTTTATCTGAGCAAAGTAATGCAGAGAAATAATAAATCATAATATTGAATGTGTAAAATACTAGTGATTTATTGTATGTCATAAATGTGTCTGTTGTTAAAGCATTCTGGGCATCTGTCGTAATTGCCTCATGCTTTGTCATTTGTGGTGCCATTTTTGTTATTGTAGCTAGTGTAATAAATAATTTCATTCAGAAAACTTCAAAAAAAGTTGATAAAATTGCCCTGCATAATGTCTGTTAGATATGATGAAGATCTGAAAGAAATATGATCAAAAACCAAAGCATCTGACAGAATACAGTGTTGAAAGGAGGATTTATATACAAAAATGGTGATAGGAAGTGATTTGGCAAGAAATTATATCAATACAGAAAGGCAGAAGTGATGTCATCATTGTGGAACTGGAAGTGATGTCATCGGTGGGGAGCCAGAAGTGACGTCATCACGGTAGGACCAGAAGTGACGTCATCCATGGGAGTGGGAAGCAGAATTGTTGTGGAGTGGCCATTTTGTGAAACCAGAAGTACTGAAGGTAAGTACGTGGGATTGTTATTTTTCTTCTTTGGCTCTTTTGAAAGAGAGAGAGAGAGGCGTTAGTATCCAAAATCAACCCTTCATCTCATGGTAGATCACTTATCTTAGGGCTTGTTGGCTGCCTCCAAAGCACATGTGTGTGACACTAATTATTCATAGTTAGGATGCTAAACAGAGTTAATGTTAATGGCCATAATATTATTACTTATATATCTATAGAACACCTAAGTGGTGGCTGCAGCATTGGACATTTAGAGCATAGCTTGTGAATGTCAGCAACTGTAGCACTGAATGTAAAAGTCCACAAAATTCACCACCATACCATGCATTTGAATTTAGCAAGGACAATGTCAGTACAAGCAAACTAAGGATACCACAAAGGTTAAAAAAACTTGCATTCTGTATTTAAAAGCCCCTGATGTTTTTTGATAACTTCTGAGGAAGGAATGAAGTGTGGTGATGATCATGTCTTTCCCAATTTTTGTTATCACTGGGTTTTCCTTTATTTGAGTTTTATTAGTGAATGCAAAATATGTTTGGGTTATTTGGTTTCTTCCGCAGTTGCCAGCTCTTCACGTAGAGCATGCAATTCAAATTACTGTTGTGTAAATAATGTACAGTCATGTGTTGCTGTATACTCAGCTAGAATAATGAAGTTTCACTCAAATAAATAAACTGTTGGGGATGTTCAACGTATACTGTATGTCTGATTTAAATTACTTTAACTTAAAATATTTATGTTTTCTGGCATCACATACCTTTTTCTAGTTAAATTGATTTAAATTTATTAGGTGCCACACTAACACAATTAATTTATGTTAAAATAAAGAATTTGATTTTTTTTTTAACAGAAGAATAATGTGTCACAAGGACTGTTGGTGTTACTCAATTTTCTGTATGTTAATCTTACTCGAAATTAATATTCTTTTTAATTCTCAAAACATGGTATTCCCACTTATACACAGCTAAATTAGATTGATTTAACTTAAAATAATCAACTTATGTGCGTACCTATCCCATACTTGCACAAACTGTGATATTTTTCTCCTTTTGTTGACAACACATTCCAAGGGATTCGCACACCTTTGTGCAGCTAGAAAGAAAGTTAAAGACTTTTAGTAATTTTCTTTTCTTAATGCTGTGGGTTTGTGGAGTTATGGAAACCGATTTATGATACAATTTTGATAAACGTCACTTACCCTACATCAGAAAACCATCTTTTTCTTAATTTCCAAAAACAGCAATTTAATTATTGTTAACATTACATGAAAAATGCAATCAACAAAAATATAATTTGAATACCTTATGCAGTAATAAATGAATTTCTAAACACTTAATAAACTGAACAGTATTGATATACAGTTGTGCTTGAAAGTTTGTGAACCCTTTAGAATTTTCTATATTTCTGCATAAATACCTTAAACATCATCAGAATTTCACTCAAGTCCTAAAATTAGATAAAGAGAAACCAGTTAAACAAATGAGACAAAAATATTATACTTGGTCATTTATTTATTAAGGAAAATGATCGAATATTACATATTTGTGAGTGGAAAAAGTATGTGAACCTTTGCTTTTAGTATCTGGTGTGACCCCTCTCAGCAACAATAACTGCAACTAAACGTTTCCGGTAACTTTGGATCATTCCTGCACACCGGCTTGGAGGAATTTTAGCCCATTCCTCCGTACAGGACAGCTTCAGCTCTGGGATGTTGGTGGGTTTCCTCACATTAACTGCTCGCTTCAGGTCCTTCCACAACATTTCGATTGGATTAAGGTCAGGACTGACTTGGCCATTCTTAAACATTAACTTTATTCTTCTTTGACCATTCTTTGGTAGAACGACTTGTGTGCTTGTATGCATTGTCTTGCTGCATGACCCACCTTCTCTTGAGATTCAGTTCATGGACAGATGTCCTGACATTTTCCTTTAGAATTCTCTGATATAATTCAGAATTCATTGTTCCATCAGGGAAGGCAAGCCGTCCTGGCCCAGATGCAGCAAAACAGGCCCAAACCATGATACTACCACCACGTTTCACAGATGGGACAAGGTTCTTATGCTGGAATGCAGTGTTTTCCTTTCTCCAAACATAAGGCTTTTCATTTAAACCAAAAAGTTCTATTTTGGTCTCTTATGTCCTCAAAACATTATTCCAATAGCATTCTGGTTTGTCCACATGATCTTCAGCAAACTGCAGACGAGCAGCAATTTTTTTTGGAGACCAGTGGCTTTCTCCTTGCAACCATGCCATGCACACCATTGTTGTTCAGTGTTCTCCTGATGGTGGACTCATGAGCATGAACATTAGACAATGTGAGAGAGGCCTTCAGTTACTTAGAAGTTACCCTGGGGTCCTTTGTGACCTCGCCGACTATTACACTCCTTGCTCTTGAAGTGATCTTTGTTGGTCGACCACTTCTGGGGAGGGTAACAATGGTCTTGAATTTCCTCCATTTGTACACAATCTGTCTGACTGTGGATTGGTGGAGTCCAAACTCTTTACAGATGGTTTTGTAACCTTTTCCAGCCAGATGAGCATCAACAACTCTATTTCTGAGGTTCTCAGAAATCTCCTTTGTTCGTGCCATGATACACTTCCACAAACATGTGTTGTGAAGAGCAGACTTTGATAGATCCCTGTTCGTTAAATAACACAGGGTGCCAACTCACACCTGATTGTCATCCCATTGATTGAAAACACCTGACTCGAATTTCACTTTCAAAATAACTGCTAAACCTAGAGGTTCACATACTTTTGCCACTCACAAATATATAATATTCGATCATTTTCCTCAATAAATAAATGACCAAGTATAATATTTTTGTCTCATTTGTTTAACTGGTTTCTCATTATCTACTTTTAGGATTTGAGTGAAAATCTGATAATGTTTTAGGTCATATTTATGCAGAAATATAGAAAATTTTAAGGGGTTCACAAACTTTCAAGCACAACTGTAGTCTGAAAATGTATTACACACGATGTAATTCATAAGTAATGCTATCTACAGCTAAGTAAAGATAAAATGTTCTAATGTATCTTTTATGTAAGTCCATTTAGTTTATACTACTAAAATACAGTATATATATATAGAAGTTATTAAATTCCGTAAAGTAAAATGATATTGGAATGTTGTAGTTGTGTAACATAGTTCGGTTTGTTGAATGTAAGAAAATGTATTTAATCTAACTTGACCACATTATGTTGACTGAGTGTGAGTCATTTAAGGTTGACAATACTAAACACTTATTTACAACTTATACAACTCGGGCTTCTGGAAATTGTTGACATAACAAAGTTAAGCAAATTCAGAAAAATATTTTTGTGTTTTAGATGAGCTTGTTCAATGTCCTAAAAATGCAAGCAGGTGAGAGGTGAGCTTCTTCACCAGATACAGAGGTCAACAACTTGGTAAGGCAGGTTCAATGGGGCAGCAGGGCTTCTTTAGGGTTTATTTAATTTATTCCTTGTGTTCTCCCGTCTGCATTTAAATTAAGATAACCGATCATCCTTTTAAACTTTGGAGTCTTTTTGAGCTATTCCAGCTGTCAATAGATTCAAGGTATACCTTCTCCTTTTATGGGTGTTCATAATTGATAAAAATATATTTTAGCAACACATTACATGGTCAGAATTGTTTTTCACTTCTTAATAAATAGCATGTTGTAGATTTAACGTTTTATGCATGAATAATCCATCACTGAAGGAATCAATTTTTTTTGTTAACAGCCTGCCATTAAATATTAGCATCAAAAAAGGGAAGATATTGATTTTATAATCAGTGGGAATCCAATCTTTAGTGCAGGAACACAGTCATAAGAAGTTAGTCAATTTAATATATACATGGTTTATATAGCTAATTGTCTTTTCTAAGCAATATGTCAAATCTTCTTCTTCTTTCGGGTGCTCCCGTTAGGGGTTGCCACAGCGGATCATCTTCTTCCATATCTTTCTGTCTTCTGCATTTTGTTCTGTTACAACCATCACCTGCATGTCCTCTCTCACCACATCCATAAACCTTCGCTTAGGCCTTCCTCTTTGGCGTCCCACAGAAATAAATTAGAAACCAAGAAGGTATTAGAGTTATGAAGCGAAATTACTAGAATAGATGAACATGCCATGTGTCCAAGTGAGGCTCTTCACAGGAAAAGGCAGGCTCTGCATTCAGAACTCAACCTCCTAACAACCATAAAAACTGAACAACTCATTTTAAAATCAAGACATCATTACTATGAACACGGAGAGAAAGCTAATAAGCTCTTAGCTCAACAATCCATAAGCAAGAAGTTTGCAATGCAATCCCAGCAATCACCAACACGAACGGAGATAAAATCATTGACCATAAAAATATAATGCACACATTTAGAGACTACTATAATTCCTTATATTCTACTGAGTTTAAAGAAGACAACACACAATCTAATGCATTACTGGATGTATTACAGATATCACAAATAGATACTTTTAGTGCAGAGGAACTGGATAAACCTCTGGCGCTATCAGAATTACTAGACGCTATAAAGTCACTTCAAGTGGGAAAGCAGCAGGCCCTGATGGCTACCCTGTAGAATTTTATAAGAAATTCTCCATTCAGCTAGCTCCCCTCTTATTAGCAACATTTACAGAAGCCAGAAACAATCAAATTCTACCTCAAACTTTTCGCCAAGCATTAATCACCGTCTTTCCTAAACAAAATAAGGACTTATTACAATGTGCATCATACAGACCAATTTCACTTCTGAATAATGATGTTAAGATACTCTCAAAAATCATAGCTAGAAGGATGGAGGAAGTGCTTCCTTCGGTAATATCACAAGATCAAACTGGATTTATTAAAGGCCGACACTTAGCTTCCAATCTTCGACACCTGTTTAATGTAATATATTCACCACCAAAGTCAAACACCCCAGAGATATTATTATTGTTGGATGTAGAAAAGGCATTTGACATGATTGAATGAAACTACCTTTTCACTACATTAGAGAAATTTGGGTTTGGCCCGAACATTTGTGCATAGATCAAACTACTGTATACCAATCCAGAAGCTTCAGTTTGTATCAACAACATTTGTTCAGACTACTTTAAACTAGAACATGGTACCAGACAAGGATGCCCCTTGTCACCACTGCTATTTGCAATCACCATTGAACCACTGGCAGTTCACTGTCGAAATGCTTATCAGATAAAGGGGATTATCAGAGAAGGACTGAACAGAAAATTTCTCTATATGCAGATGATATGGTACTGTATATATCAGACCCACAAAATTCTGTGCCTGCAGTCTTAACAGCACTTAAAGAATTTCAAAAGATCTCTGGTCTCAGAATTAATTTGAATAAAATTGTGCTCTTTCCAGTGAATTCTCAAGCATACAATATTAGATTGGACACCTTCTATTTTATCATTGCAGATCAGTTTAAATACCTAGGGGTAAATATCACAAGTAAACATAAAGCTCTTTATCAACAAAATTTCACCATCTGTATGGAAAAAATTAAGCAAGACTTGCATAGATGGTCAACCCTTCATCTCACTCTAGCTGGAAGAATTAATGTTGTTAAGATGAATATCCTTCCTAAGCTTCTCTTTTTATTTCAAAACATTCCAATATACATAAATAAAGCATTTTTTAAGCAATTAGATTCAACCATAACCTCATTTATTTGGAACTCAAAACATCCACTTATCCAAAGAGCAACCCTACAAAGACCTAAGGCAGAAGGTGGCATGGCTCTACCTAACTTTCAGTTTTATTACTGGGCAGCAAACATACAAGCTATAAAAACCTGGACACAAATAGATGAACATACACAGGCTTGGTCTGCAATAGAAATAAAATCCTGCAGTACTTCTTTATATTCCCTGCTTTGTGCCCCAATAAATGCAAGTTATCACCAATATACTAATAACCCAATTGTGCTTCACTCACTCAGAATATGGAACCAATGTAGAATGCATTTTAAGATGGAGAAGCTTTTATATGTGGCACCTCTGCATGAGAACCACCTTTTTCAGCCCTCGCAAACATACAGTATGCAGTTTTTAATATCTGGAAAAGATTTGGGATTAAATTACTTAGTGATCTTTATATAGACAACATCTTTGCATCCTATGAACAATTACATTCCAAATGTAACTTTCCAGCAACACATTTCTTTCACTATCTTCAAATTAGAAACTTTGTTAAACAGAACCTGCCTGATTTTCCTCATCTCGCACCTTCCTCTATGCTGGAAAAAATATTGCTCAGTTTTGAGGACTCAGACAGCATCTCTGCAATATATAAAATTATTGAACAGTCCCTCCCTTGCAAAGCTCCAAGAGTACAATGGGGAAAGGATCTCTCACTCAACATATCAGAAAAGGAGTGGAAGGTAGCAATGCAAAGAATCCACTTGAGCTCCATATGCGCAAAGCATACAATTATTCAACTCAAAATTATATATTGAGCACATCTGTCTGTCTTAAAACTGTCCAAAATGTTTCCAGGGCAAGATCCAACCTGCGAATGCTACAATCAAGTCCCAGCCTCACTGGGTCACATGTTTTGGGCCGGCCTCAAATTAACATCATTCTGGACAAAAATATTTAAGTGCCTTTCAGACAGCCTTGGTGTCACAATCCCTCCTAACTCATTAACAGCTGTGTTTGGTGTTCTTCCAGGTGGGCTTAAAGTGGAGAAGGACAAACAAACTGTGATTGTCTTCACTACACTATTGGTACGCAGACTTATTTTGCTAAACTGGAAGAATCCTAACTCTCCTCTTTTAAGTCAGTGGGTAACCGATGTTTTATACTATTTGAAATTGGAAAAAATCAAATTCTCAGTTACAGGATCTGTGCAGAACTTTTTCAAAACCTGGCAGGATCTAATCAATAATATTTTAGAATAAGCACTGAGAAAGTAATTCTCCTCGCATTTCTTCTACTTCTCCATTCATCTTTATTCGCCTATTAAACTCATCAATTTATGTATGTTTACAAGCTTTAAGTTTTACTCTGTTGGCCATGCTCTCTTTCTCAAGGGTGGGGGTTGATTTGTTTTCAATCCTATTTTTTGTAAAAAAAATTGATCTATTTGTATGTAATGATTACAATAAAATCAATACAATCTGAAAATAAATAAATAAGATTCCAGGATATGTTGGTGAAAGGATTCTAGTGGCAAAGTCACCATCGTGCCATTTAATTTCAGCTGCCCCCTCACCCTATAATACCTTTACTCGTTTTCTAAACCAGTGTATTTGAAATTAAAAATTTTCGCAATTTCCTTAATGTCAAAAAAATTAAAGAAAATTTCTTCGTAGGTAGAAGAACACTTGACTTACACATTTAACAAATCGGCGACAAGTTTAATTAATTTATCAGTAAAATTCCGATTAACACTACAAAAACTTTTGATTGATGTGCTGCGTACTTGGGCTGCCACAATTCACGTGTTATGACTTGCCCGTTTTTCTTTGAAGCAAGTTACCAACATTCTATGGGAAAAGACGAGCCCTGCACCGAGCCTGCGTTTTGTTCTATGTTCAGCTGCCTTCGTGCATGCACCTTTTGTATGTCCGGCAGAACCGGGCCTGCAGCCTGTGAATGTTGCAGTTTAGCTCCAGCCTCACTGAGCCACATGTTTTGGATGTGAACCAAATTAACATCAATCTGGATAAAAATCTTTGAATGCCCTTCAGAGAGCCTTCGTGTCACAATCCCTCCTATATCATTAAGGGTGGTATTTGGTGAACTCCTGGATGGGCTTAACATACAGAAGCACAAACTGATTGTAATCACCTACACCACATTATTAGTACACAGATTTATCTTGCTCAACTGGAAGACTCCAAACCCACCTGTTATAAATCAGTGGGTAACTGATGTTCTATACTATTTGAAATTGGAAAAAATATAATTCACACTTAGAGGATCTGTCCAGATCTTTTTTAAAATATGGCAAGATCCAATTAATCAAATCTTAGAATAAGCATTTATATCAGGGAAAAGGAAATTTTCTTTTCTTTGTTGTTTTTAAAGATTTGTTCATGTTGTTGTGTCCCACTTTTTGCCTTGGGCAGGGGTTGAATGGATTGCTAAGTTTGACATGGTTGTATGGAATGTTCATTTTTTCAAATAAAATAAATAAAATAAAATAAAAAGTTTTAAATCCCTAGGTGCTTCCATTGACTGTGTAGTGACAGGGAATGAAGTAAGCTTTTGCAATGCAGATTATTTATTTATTAGTTTATTTATTCAGTTGTAAATCAGGAAAAATGATAGGTTTTGCAATGGATATCATTTTGCTGGGCTATTATTCCATATGCATGTGTGTGTCTTGTCAGATTTCATTCCACTGACCTGTAAAGTCAAAGAGTTTAGGAAGATATTCACTGAGAGCCATCACTCCATAGTCAGGGGTTCCATTCTGGCTAACAGACAGCAGTAGTAGTGGGAGAAGGAATGCAATCAAATGAAAGAGGTGCCCAGCTGCAGCAGCATTAGGATGAGATCATGAAACTGGGTAGATGGTAGCATGTTGTGTAGATTATGGAAGTATTTGCCGCCATAGGTGCTTGCTTATACTGTCTATGACTTTGTGCTAGTATAAATTGATGTAGGTAGGTATGGACTGGAATCAAAAATTACCCAAGGACTATTATCCAGACTGGCCCATCACAATTAGTTGTATGCTAACCATACTTGCACCAACCCACCACCACACCTCATGCTCACATAACATTCCTTTTTGAATTGTAAGTAAAGTAGTGTAGCACACTCATAGACATAAAACCTCTGGCTGTAAAGATCCTGCACTATCTATTATTGTAAAAAATTGATCTATTTGTATGTAATGATTACAATAAAATCAATACAATCTGAAAATAAATAAATAAGATTCCAGGATATGTTGGTGAAAGGATTCTAGTGGCAAAGCCACCATCGTGCCATTTAATTTCAGCTGCCCCCTCACCCTATAATACCTTTACTCGTTTTCTAAACCAGTGTATTTGAAATTAAAAAATTTCACAATTTCCTTAATGTCAAAAAAATTAAAGAAAATTTCTTCGTAGTTGTATGCTAACCATACTTGCACCAACCCACCACCACACCTCATGCTCACATAACATTCCTTTTTGAATTGTAAGTAAAGTAGTGTAGCACACTCATAGACATAAAACCTCTGGCTGTAAAGATCCTGCACTATCTATTATCTGTCTCTGTTGCTTTTCCAGCTGCTTTGTTCTTCTTCTTGTGTGCTGCACTGCAGATGCTGCACATTGGCTGATCCTTGACAAAAAGCTGATGTGCATGGATTTAACACAAGTAAAATGTTAGGTTTTAGTCCTAACTAAAGTTCTGTTCAATGTTTGCTTTCTCTTGTTAGCTCCACTCCACATGTTTTGAAAGGTGGAATCTTTGTAAAATAAAGCATCAAACAGTTTAGATGACTGGCACCATTCAACTAGAGCAGTGTTTCCCAAAATTTTTTAGTGGTGGCACACTTTTTGTAACTAAAATCATCCTTTGGCACACCACGCTCTTACTAACCACAAACACATTTTACCTCATACACTTGCTCAACTGTCCGAAGGGGCAGGACTACTGATGAAGCCGGTGAAAAAGAAGCTCTGAGATCAGAGTTTGCAGACACAGCAATTAGTGAGCACTTTCCAAACTGCTTTGCCCCTTTGCCTGTCCCTATTTTGTCTCAGTGGCAGCTTGTATGCCCACTGCCCACCAGTGCTGTTAGGCTTGGTGGCAACCACACAACCAGGGCAGATGGTTGCCTGGAAAGCAGACTGAAAATGTGTCTGAAGTGCTCTAAGAGCTCTTTGTGCAAAATCAGGATTGTGGAGCTGCTTTTATGCCAGCTTCTTCAGGTAGTCCTATCCACCTCCTGAGCTTGTCCCTCTCAGGTTCAGACCCAAGTGCACTATACTATTACTTCCACAGAACACCTGGGTAGCTCTTATGGCACACCACTGTGCCACAGTACACTGGTTGAAAATCACTGAACTAGAGCAAATAGGGTCAAGGAGAAGTCTAATAAATGTGATGTCTTGTTTAACACCAGACATTAACACCATGCTTAGAAACGTTCAACCTTCTTTAAAAATTTCTTTTAATTTGATTGCTCTGCTGAACTTTCATGGCTTGTGGCCATCGCAGGGTGTAATGCATCCTGAAGAAAAGGCAGATATACTTTTATAAAAGAGACTGAGAGATGAAAAAACTAAGTCACAAAACAAGTTAAGGTCAAAATTGTTCTGGTTTCATTTTGATTTTATTTTTTCTGAGCAATTCTTTTAGTTTAAACTTTGGTTTCTGGGAATTCAAATCAAAGTAAGTCTGTGGATTAAAAGTTCACAATTTCTAATACTTGAAATTGGGTACTAGTTTATTAATTTATTTTAACCGTGACACCATTTTGTTTTCATGAAGTCAACATTATGAGTTTACATTGCTAGGATTTGGGTGGGCCTGTCACCAAAAGTTGCGTCAGATGGTGTCACCGGCACAATGGTTTACTAGCCCACTCTACAGGTTTTCAGTGGTCCAAGTTTATGAATATTAAGTGAATACACCCTGAGACTTTTCTAAATGATTTTCTAGCAAACAACTTAAAGTTCTCTTTGTTATGATTTGCATTTTTTTTTTATTAATTTTTTGTGAATTCCCTTGAACACGTGTGGACAATATTCTGCATACATCTATCTGAGGCATTTTAAGGTTAATGATTCTAAAATAAACAGTAGTTTCGCATTTAACAGTGATTTTTAAAAAGTGGAAAATAACTACTTATCTTGAATTTTTTCGCTGTGAAAATGCAAGTTGTAGCCCACCGTCTGAGTGTCATATGGAAGTGTATTAGGGTACAGAGAAAAGAAAAACAAAATAGGGACACAGTTGAAAAAAATGTCCAAATGTCAACTTTAATCTCGAAATTTCCACTTTAATCATATACTTTATTTCGTCATTAAATTAGAACATCATAAAATTCATCTTAAAATTGTTTAACTTACTAGTTTCTCAAATTCTATTGTAACTAAAGTAGCACATTAAATGCTTTGTTTTATATGTGTTCTATGTGCTCTATGTGTGTGAATCACTATGTGATTCTTAAATGGGCTTTCTCTTCCTCCGACAGGACACGGAATCCATTACATTCATGATATTACAGTTCTCTGGATAATTTAAATACCGAGGTGTATACTTGAAATCATTTTCATGATGATAGGAATTAAAGCATGTTAATAAACATGGGGACACGGTGGTGCAGTGATAGTGATGAACTGGTGTCCCATCCAAAGATTGTTCCTGCCTCACGCAAGATGCTTGCTGCGCCATGCAGGACCTTCCATGAAAGTATTTATTGCAGCAGTACTATTTCTTTCAATCGAACTAACCCCTAATTCCTGTCCTTCCTTTTCTTTCTCCAAGTACCCAATCACCACACAATCAGCTCAGTAATAGACGTTAAGCCATCTGTAAGCTTAGAACGTCCATTCTTCAAAACGTTTAAGGAACATTGAAATATCTACATAGTACGTGTTTAATTAATTATTCTATCCATCCAGTGTTGCGCCAGCCCCAGCAAGAATACAGCGTGAGGCAGGAACAATTCCTGAACTGGGCACCAGCTCCTTGCTAGCGCTGTGACACCGTGGCCTCACATGTTTAATTATTAAAAATATAGATTATTTAAATGATATTAACATTTTACCTATATAATGTAATAAACATATTTTGCAGCATTTCATCTTAAAAATGATATCGTCATCATATATAAATACGCACTTTATAAAGTGGCTCAAGTTGTGCAATATTATAATTGTATCGCAAGTTTACAGTGAGGTAATTGTACTTATTAGTACAGACAGTTCTACAAGGAGCACTTGATGGACTAACTGATTGCATTTATAGTTCTTGGGATGAAACTGTTTCTGAACCGCAAGGTAAGTACAGGAAAGGCTCTGAAGCATTTGCCGTATGAGAGCAGTTCAAATAGGCAGCATGGCTGAAGCAGCGCGTGCTAGATGTTGTATCCCGATAATTCTCTTTCCGATCAGCTGCTGTAGAGCTGTGATTCCACATTCAGATACAGTGATATAAATACTCAGAGTGGTGCAGTGAGAGTAATATAGAAAAAGATGATCCGCTGTGGCAACCCCTGACGGGAGCAGCTGAAAGAAGAAGAAGGTGCTGTGAGAGTAACAACGCTAAAGCAGCTAGGGAATTTGGAATAGTTTGGCCATTCCGTGGACTATTATATTGTTACAGGTTCATTACAATCAGATGCCTTAAACTAATAAACAATATGCAGTTAATTTCAGTGTATATGATAAAGCCGCATCAGGGATGTGAATCTAAAAAAAAAAAGGAAACCACACTGGAACAGTAGCACTGCTTTGACGCTGGGTGCTGCCAGTTTGTAAAACCAGGCGGAAAACTTGCATACGCCAGGGTTTGAGCTAGCGTGAAAAAGTGCGTGGCTTTACACCAAGTTTAGGTTTTATACATCACGATTTGAGCGTGGAAACAGGAGTACACAATATTTTTGTGCATACGCACCGTTTATACATGAGGCCCCAGGTTGTAACCATAGATCTTCAAATGGAGGTCTGCTTATAATTATATAAAGGTGGCCTTTGCTGTTATGCACCTAAAATCTGGAATACTTTAACAACAAAAATTCACTAAGCTTATACTGTGGAACACTTTACAAAACTGCTAAACACCCATTATTTTAATTTGGCTGTTTCATAGCTACATTTTAGCTGAAAGAATATGACAATTTTATCCCCATAAAATTATCATATTCTTTAGGGTCTGCAATCTTTATTAATCTCCTCTTTTCTCTGCTGTCTTTTCTAATTCTTCTGTGGTGGCGATCTGTACCACCACCACCCCAACCACCTGATTAATGCACCATGCAGCCACCTGTCCACAGGATGAACTTCAGCAAATCGTATCTCATGAAGCCTGAAAACAGTGAGGAATGAATTAAGAACATTTATGTTAGGTAGAATGTCCATTGAGGGCTGGGCAGTCTTTTTTTTTTTGTTTTGTTTTTACTGGCCTCCCAGCCATCTGACCTTATCACTGAACTCATATATATGAGTATATAAGGATGTTTTTCTAATTGATATTTATCTCTTTTTAAGATTGTTTAGATTCAGTTTTTTTTCTTTAATATTATCGCCTTATATTTATTTATTTGTATTTCATTTCCTGTTACTTTCTCTTTGATTTTTTGTAAAGCACCTTGAACTACATTGCATGAAAATGTGCTATATAAATACATTTTATTTTTGATGATGAAAATATTTTATCTTTATGTTTATGTTTTCATGCCACCATTTTGTTGTTAGCTACATTCCAACAACACTGGAAGCAATAACAAATGATGTCAAAATCATGGGACTATTCAAGATAGAAGCACAATATCCACTTCATCCAAGTTTCTTGATAACATAACTTTTTGTCATGTGGTAGTTAGTGCTAAAAATACTTTCGAGCAAATTGAATTTTATAGTGTTTTAATATGACATAATATTTGGATTTCTGTATTGGTTCACGGTCTGACTAGAACTTCACCATTGGTCTCATAATAATAATAATAATAATAATACATAATATATTAAATTAAGACACATCCTTCGAGGCTTTATTATTTTGGGGCAGGAGTTTAACTGTTCCCCTGCAGTCTATCGACCTCAGGTCTTTCTGGATGTATTCAGGCTTTTTTGGATTTGGTTAGGTTTGAGATATAACAATTGCACGTTGGTGCATTGAGCATTTTCTTCTCCTTGTTCTGACCATGGCCAGATTTGGATTTTTAAAACTTTGGCTTTATTATTGTGGGCATATTTTTTGATTTTTGGAATTGGTAATCTCAAGTTAATTGTTTTTTGTTTTTATAAACTTTTTTTTATTTTGAGTTTGTTTGCATTTCGATTATTGAATTTGGTATTTTTATATTTTGTAGTTCTTGATTTGTCTTTATTATTGAAATTACTATTTTGTTTAATAAATCCCTTTAATTATTTTAAGCATATTTTATTATGACCAAGATTTTTGATGGTTTCCTTTCCCTTTTTGGTATTCATTTGGGCAATAACCATACATGGCATGAAAGGCTTTTTTCCCTTCACTGTCAGCATGAATGTCATTGTACAGAAAACTCCTTTATCTTTATTGTGGAGTTTCTGCTTTGTGTGTGGGACTTCTTATAAGCATTGGTATTTTTTTGTTTGGAAACCAAGAAACCAAAATATTCAAGATTAGCTTAGATAGGCAGACAAAACAGAAAGTATACTTATCAAATTGTAGCATTCCCATTGTTGTAAATGTTAGAAAGAAATTTCCATAATTTCAGGAATAGTGCTGGCTAACGTATTTTTGTAACTAATTAGATCTTATATTGAGTATGACCTTCAGCAAAACATCACTAATCCAAAAAGTGTTCATTGTGAATTGCAGTGCAGTAGTCAGTCCATCACGGCTCCATTGGGGTCATATCCAGCCCTGGCAACATGTGGAATACCATGTTCCCCCATTTCTTTGTGGGTATTTTCTCCCACATCCCAAACAATATATGGGTTTAGTGATTTGGTGAACTGCGGTGGGTTGGCACCCTGCCCAGGATTGGTTCCTGCCTTGTGCCCTGTGTTGGCTGGGATTGGCTCCAGCAGACCCCCGTGACCCTGTCTTCGGATTCAGTGGGTTAGAAAATGGATGGATGGATGATTTGGTGAATCTGTAGTCAGTGTTGATTGGCACTGAGCTGAGTTTGTTTCTGCCTCGCATTTTGCCTGATAATGCTAAAATGAGATTAATCCACTTTAGAAAATGAAAACATAGATGGCAATGTTTGTGCATGTGAAGGAGACACTACATGGTAGCTATAGTAAAGAGAAAACATAAATTTGCAGTGAAGATGTAAACCTTTTTATGTATCTGTGACAAATCCATTTATAGTAATGATAATTTCCATAGGTTGCACACTTCTAGCATCATCTTGATCTTAACATATTTCATTTAGACACAGTAGACACATCCACCTCAACATTTAGTAATACAGTTTATAGTAGATACATATAAAAAGTACCTCTTTCATAACCCCTTTTGATTAAAATATATGTTGACTCAGCAGTTTAGCATAATGCATTTGATTCTGTAATGCTGGGTGTATCTTCATGCTCCAATATATAAACGTCCACCCATTTTTTTAATCTCCTCAGTCCAATAAATAGACATAATTTGTCTCGGAACCATTAGACATAAAGCATGAACATAACCATTCATTGCACTAGTGGGCGCATTTACCCATTTAACCTCTTGCACTCACTGATTAATCTGAAACACATACATCTTTTTAAACAATATCATTAATTACAGGGGTCAAATGCACAAGTCTACCCTATAGCTTTGGCATGTAGCATGACCATTGCCTTAGAAATTATAAAGTTTGTAAGATTGGTAAAGTTTGATTTTCAAAATATTAAATGACATGAGGACTCGTACACTGCTTGAGTCCAAGGATTGCTAATGGTTACAATGGCAACTTCTCTTTAAGATAGTCATCCAAACCAAGGTTCAGTGCAAAAATGTGATACTTTATTTGTGTTGTCTGTTCTGACAGGTCATTGTATTGTTTGTTTCTTAAACCTTTTTTTTCTTCCATCTACATCATTTCTTCTTTTTTCTGATAAACCTAATTCATACAGTCCAAAAACTGTCATTTTATCTAAAATGTTTACTAATAACTTACTTTAGCAACAAGAAAGCAAAATATGTAAACTAATATGAAATTAAAAGAAAAACAGTTTTAGGAACCCACAAGCTCATGTCATTATCTGATTTTATTACATGGATAACTAAAGTGCTTTCTGTGGACATGAACAAAAGAACAACAAAGAGGACATCCACTATATAAAAAAATCAGAACCACAGTAAGGCACAAGGCACATGAATAGTTATGGAGAGAAAGATATACTAAGTGCACCATATATCAAGTGAGACGTCTTACTATGAAATGTGCAGTAGCTTACCCTTTGCAACAAACCAGATTTTATGCACCAATTATTCAGTGCTTTTACAGTGAATCAGTGACATAATACATTTTCATTTATACAACTCCAATTGAAAATACAGTACATGTGATCAGTAATCAGCACTTTTGATATTTTTTTTTGCAAGACACATAGGTTAACATTACTTTCCAGAAAAGAAATTAATAATCAAGTGGAGAAGTAACAAAGCACTTACTGTACAAATGTAAATTGTGCAGCATGATGACAGTTATTTCCCTCTCATTAATCCTGACCTTCCATATCTTTCATAACGGAGCATAGGTTGATAAGTAATTAACTGTAAACCATTGGAAAGTGATACTGTACCTAACAGATAAAATCAAGTTTTGTATGAAAATAATATTGTCTCAAACAAAATCATCAGTTATAAAACAACGAATGTAAAGTGGACATTTGTGGCAATTATTGCCACACGTTTTAATGTATTACGTGGGATTTTGCTGTACATTTTTTGTAAATGACATTTCATTTAGATTTATTGTATTTTAAGTACTCGTTAAATTGACGGGTGACACTAAAGTCACTGATTTCGGGTTGTCAGTCACTAATTACATGAAAAGGGTTTGACCTATGACCCCATCCACATTTGTCCCTGCACAATCCTGGCTCTCGCTGCCAGGCGGCACCATAGACATATATAGATAGACTCCGCATTCACTGTGTTGCCCAGTAGACACGTCCGCGCTATTGCGAGTGGCAAAAGTGCCATTTAAACTAATACAGGTATACGTGGAAACCGGGTTTTCTGATAAAAAAACAATAACGTTTAAAGCAGTGTAGTTTACATGCAATTATTTATATCCATTTATACACTAATAATGGCAATTATTACATAATAATACTAATAATTATTATTATTAAATAATTCCTCCCATATAAGTAACATTTCTCGGACTGCCTTCTTCCATCTCCGAAACATTTCTAGACTTTGTCCTGTTCTTACACAACACAGTACTGAACTATCGGTTAATGCCCGAGTCACCTCACGTATAGATTACTGTAATTCTATTCTATCTGGCATCCCACAAAAACTTATCCATCGCTTACAACTTATTCAAAATTCTGCTGCCAGGATTATAACCTGCTGTTCTAAATCGACTGAACATACTACACCTATTCTCTCTCAACTGCACTGGCTCCCTGTTAACTACAGAATACAATACTAAATACCGCTCTGAAAATTTAAAGCTCTCCGCAACCCGAATGATCTCCTACAGACTGACACTCCTTTCACTCACTCAGATCCTCATCTGCAGCTGTACTTTCTGTACCACACATCAAACTCTGTGCTATGGGAGCTCCAGCGTCTCTCGTTGTGCTACTCAACTCGGGAATTCTCTTCCCTCTCATATACTTCAGCTCGATTCAATAACACATTTTAAAACTGCCCTTTTCAAACTGGCATACCAATTATGAATTTAGCACTGTTACTGACAGTTATCGTGGTTTGTTTGCTAATTATTGCTTTTTGATTTATCATTCTCTTGTTTTAATTTAATTAATGTTGTTTAATATTATTGTAAGATGACCTTGAGTGCTAAAGTTATAAAACGGGATTTTCTAATGGCCAAATAAAACCAAAACAATTGTTCAGCCTTACCTATGAAATGTAATCCCCCGGGGGTCTGGTTTGGAGCGTACAGCGGTTTCTACAATCCCAAGCAGCTCATGCGTGAGGCATCTTTATCCATTACTTCACTCCACATCAGTGCCACTCGCAATATGGCGGCGACGTTGACGTGCGATGCTACTGGTCATGCGGCGTCTAGTAATTCTATGTCTGTGGGCGGCACGCCCGATACTTCTGGGATAGGATCAATCTCCTCGACACGTGATGGAATTGAACTGGCATGGTAAATAGTATCAATATTTTCTTGGTTTTATCACTCCTCTGATATGTTAAACAAATAAATGTAATATTAAATTTGCTTCAACTGTTTGCCAAGAATACAGACTTTACTCCTCAACCTTAGAGACTTTAAAGTTCGCTTGTTCGTTTTTACCCCGCTGTAGAACCCCAGTTTACCACCAAACCAGTACGCAACGAGTTGTGTTGACAGGCCTGTTGAAGACGAAACGAATTCGGACAAGTTATTCAATAGCAGTAAAGAGCCAAACGGGAACAGAAAATTATTCTGCTATTGTTGGCCTGTGTTGCAAATTTACTAATAATTGGAAACATCTAAAAGACAAACTAGAATGAATGTGGCAGTTTATGGCGAATTCGTTCGAATCTACCAGATCGTGCACTGTTTCATGACGGTGACCGTTAAGCAAAGTGAAAAGAAAAAGGTCGTATAAAAAACACTCTACCTCTTCATAGTAATATTTATACAGAAACGCTCAAGCTACATGAAGGTCCTCGAAAAATACTCTCAGGATAAGACAGATTCCTGATTTTATTTTGCCCTATGTACATGCACGGTTAATCTTATAGTAACAGTTTATGCAGAAATTGTGGAAATCGATTCTCCTTTTCAGCGTATTGGTGCTTGCCAGGCGCAATTTTAAATGATCAATATTCATAATATTCATCCTGCCTTATTTCTGAATTTGATTTCAGTTACGGCGCGTGCAGAATCCGATGTATGGGCTGACCTGTCCTTATGATACACTTAAATTAAAATAGTATATTTATATGGGGTAAACAAAAGTGTGCACTGTGGCGCAGTAGTTAGTGCAACTGTATTGCGCTAGATGCCCGCAACCCGCCAATGTAAACGTTGAAGTTATTTTTTGTTCGGGTTTCACTTTCCTCCAAAATCTCGCAGAGAACGATTTATTTGATAACTCAAAGCTGTTCTGCGCGAGTAGGAGTGTGTTCCGCGATGGACTAGTGCACCGCTGAGAAGATTCCTGCCAGAGCTTAAGCTTCTCCTGACTTTAAACCTGAGTATTAAAAATGGACAAATCGATATATATGGATCTTTGGATTTTGTTTAAGTTAATGATCATATAAGAAACAGAAAATGTTGATAATTGCGATCACTTGCAAAAGGCAGAAAAACGTTTAGACGATTTAAATAAGCCAATGTCTCATTTTGGCTACTTGTAAACTAGTGGTGCTTCAGGTGAAACGAATACGCGTTGGATGACACTGCAGTCTGGTGTTCTTAAGCTTTATATTATTATTGGTTGAATGATCAATATTACATAGAGTTCTTTTACAGTTTTTCATGTTACTATCATATAAATATGTATGTAGCTTGTCATAATTAATAGTACAAAACGATATGTTTTAAAAGGTTCCACAGTGTAGCGAAACCTCGAGTAAATGTTTTTATTTAACTACATACATGATTTTGAAATGAGGGGAAGCACAAGTGAGCATAAAGCGAAACAAGTTTGTAATCTTTTGATTATTTAAACAGAGATCTCACCTTTCCAGTATGCTTATACCATGCCGGCTGGGCAGGTTTAGGTATTTGATTGGTACGAAAGGTATCGTGCGGTTTGTTGACCGAAGTGGGTTGATCAGGAGCGTTCTGTTCAATAAGCAGTCCTGTCAAGACAAAATCGGTCTTTGGTGTGTGCCTGCATGTCCTGTCTGTCCTTGCTTCCCTGTCGGGACACTATAACGTATAGTATCTGTAACTATAAAACATACGTGTAAGTGGAAAGTCCATACCTACAAAGTATAAAGCGGTTTATAAATACAATGACTGTTAAAATAATATTTTGTCATATGTAAATTATATTACTTAAACGTTTTCCTTTTTACAGGTGTTACTGTAAAACAAATGTACAAGAGAGCGTGCTTTTTTAATTTATAACGATCGAGTTAGAAGCAGGGTGTTTGTGGTGGAAATAACGTGTGCTTCATTTTGACAGAAGAAAACTGATATCTGCCTTATGATGTAAAATGTTAAAATTATTATAAGAGATCGGGGACAGCAAAGAGTTTGGTTCTGAAATGGGTCGAGCTTACTTTTGGTTTTGCGCAAAGAAAATCAGTGTGAATCCATTCTGTATTGTTTCACATTGTTACATTAGAATGTTCACGCTTTTGACGTGGAGTTCACACTGACGTCAAGAGTTGTTTCAACCCCGATGCTATGTACAGAACACGGAACTTTTTCACATCTTAAAAGCAGTTTACAACACGGCATTGTGTTCTTTGCTGTACATAGACAGGCATTGTGCAGTTCACTTTACAAACATCGCTTAAGCTGTCTTGCGTTACATTTTAAAATCAATTTCAGAGCTTTGTACAACTTAAACATTCAAAGCAGTGCAGTTGCCAGGAACAGAATAGCAGCTCCTTTAGTGTCTTCCGCAGTTCTTGACTCCTGAAGGCGTAGATGACAGGATCTATGAGGGAGTTGCAGATGATGAGAATGAGAAACAGGTTAAAATGACTAAAGTAGCACACGCAGAGCGGGTTGCTGGGGCAAGTGATGATTAGCGTCAAGTGCAGGAAGAAGGGCCCCCAGCAGACCAAGAAAACCCCGAGCAGGATGGTGAGGGTGACGGCACCTTTCATGTTCGTGGCCTGCTGTTGGTGCCGGAGCTTCTGGAAGGCGTTGATTCGCTTGGAATGGATGTGCGCCAGGGTGAACATTTGTAGGTAGAGCCCAGCCATGAAGATGAGCATGGCGAAGAAAAAAGCAATGAGGCAGATGATGACGGCGATGTTCATATAATATACTATGAACAGAGTGCTGGAGATGGTGCTCGCAGCCCAGATGGCAATAATGATGACGACTGCTCGCTGTGTGGTCATAATGTTATGGTACCTCAAGGCGTAAAAGATAGTGACATAGCGGTCTGCAGCGATCGCGACCAGAAAGGAAAGGGAGGACACCACAGAGCTGCAAATCATCATGTCGAGCACATTGTCCATGAGCCGTAGGATATCATAGGTGACCACAAGCACCCCCTGATCAATCAGAAGCATGAACAGGGTCTCCACCACGTTGCTGACGCTGACTAGCATGTCTGAGACGGCGAGGCAGCAAATGAAGTAGTACATCGGGGAGTGCAGGTTTCGGTTTTTTATGATGGCCAGAATCACCAAAATATTTTCCACAAGGCTCACCAGCCCAAGGGTCAAAAATAGCTCGTTGGGGATCATGATTCTGTTGCATCCCGTCATGGACATGTTGCTGTAGGAGACGTTGATGGTCCCGTTTTCACCGTAGAACGCGTCCGCCGAGTTATCCACGTATCGACTCCGAGGGCTATACGTGCTGAAGTTCATATCTGCAAGCAGCCTGACCATTTAGCTCAGCAGTCTTCTAGCAGGTTTACGAGGGAGGCGCAGTCTACTCGAAGTCTTGAGCGGGAGAACAGAAAGAAACACGTTAACATTGGTTTAAGACCTATTTTCCATATCTCAAAACTAGGTACATTGTTGCAGCGATATAAAATATACAGGCATATATATTAACAGAGACGACCTAGGTTAGTGCGCATAAAAAAACAAAAAGCAGAAAGGGGTACAAATGGCGAAAAAAAAAACATTTTTACCATTTCAGCGTCAACGGGTGAAAACAAACTTCATTTTTTCGTTACCTTTCCTAGCATGAAATTTATTAACTCATTCTTTGAAACTATAACCGTTATTCATGTGCAGGGTCGTGAGGTACTTGTGTTTTAACTTTTATTTGCGACTCATTTTTTAAAGACTTTTATTACCAACGGTACGAAGTTATTGCGTCTAATAGAAAGGTCAAAAATATGATCAAAAAACATTTTGTGCACGTTCGGTAAATGAATGGCGGCGGTCTTGACGAGTTTTATAATTTATGCAGCTCTAATTTCTATATCGTTTGGGATCCCGAAGTGCTCATATTCATTATGTTTAATAGTGCGCTATTAAAAATAAACGTGCGAGAGTGCTTCTTCGGAGTAATGGTTCGCAATAATACCATTCATATGAAGGTCCCAGAAAGCACCTGTTTATTCAAATCTCTAACATGCGCCAGACAACAAATAACAATGCACAGATGGTACAAGATTTGTGAAATACTAATGGGTTTCTCATTTTAAAAGAACTTTTGCTGCATACAGTAACACAGGCCGGGTTCGGGTTTTCTTAATTTTATTGTCATGCTAGGTAACCTGCCATATATTAACTATTTTCTTTCCTACATATGACGAAGTTTTTCAAAGCACAAAGAACCATCTTCATATGCAAAGAACACTTCCCAGAATAATTATTTTTAAGAGTTTAGCAAAATTGATCAATGTCATTGGGTTTAGTTAAAATGGGAAGACCTTTTAAAATACGTTATTTGTAACGAGCGTATTTTTACAAAATTGTCCGTGATAAATAATGGAATGCCTTGTTTGAACCAGCGAGGTACATCACGAAAATGCTCTGCATGCGGTTACTTGTTTCTTCTTCTTCTTCTTGTCATTTTGGTATTCTTGTTTTCTTCCAGAGATGTTCGCATCAGGTTAAACGGCAACTCTAAACTAGTCCAGTAAGTGCGCGAATATGCCTTGCAATGGACTGTCCCTGTTGAGAGTTTTTCTCCGTTATTTTTTTACTTGGGAGATACACTGAACTGTGAACTCCGTGACCCTGAGCTTGATTAATGGGGATCGGAACAGGATAGATAGATGGGCGATCGAATGAATGTGTTAATTGTGCTTCTAGTTGTCGATTGCTTGTTTATTCGTTTCCTATACTTAAGTGTATACTTATTTATTTCTTTATGTAAATAGCTGTTTAGTTAATTGGTTAATTAAATGTCTATCCATTTTTATTAAGTTAGCCATTTTTATTAAGTTGTTCTTCAGTTTGTCAGACAAGCCGGCGAGATGAATATGTTTATAAATCCAAAATGTACTCCAACACAACGTTGACTGGCACGTATTCTTTTAATGGATAGAAAGAGGCGGCTTTTATGTTGCCACAGACAAAAACTGTCAAAGTAGAAGCGCTGCTAATTATTTCCTCCGAAATGTTCAAACCTTTTTAACACACATTTTGTAATATCGCTATGAAATTCCATATATGGAATATTCCTTTTTGAGAAATGGGCCTCTTCTTGTACATTGTACACAGTATAATCTTTCAGCTTTCCTATTAAACATTTTAGTGGTATTGGTATCTATGCAGTATAATCCATGGGGTTCAATTACTGTGCTTTTAAGGTTTTCACATCGGTGACGATTTTAATCGCACAATACATTTCACACTCCAACTCACTTTTTGAATATGGGTGGAGACCCTCTGAATTTGCTTACTTTTGATTAATCTGTTTTAAGGCTTTTTAATGTAACTTGCTGCAAGTGCCGGACACTGTTAAAAATAATGGTATTTTAATGGCGCTTTATAGTTCTTTACTAAGTTGTGTGTTTCCTCATAGGGCCATTGCTTGACAAAGCGCAATTTCATTGTGGGAAGAGGTCTTTGCATATGACGTTGGTTTTTTTCTGTTTTGAAAAACTTTACAATATGTAGAAAAAAATTAAATCTTTCATGTATGGTAGAATTAAGAAAACCTGAACAAAGCCTTCTGTGATATTGTATGCAGCGAGAGTCCTTTTAAAATCACGAACCACTGTTATTTTTTAAATTTGTTACCATCTATTCAAGGCTATTTACTGCATGGAGCCTGTTACCGATCTAAATAAGTAAAGGTTTGTTCTGGAACCTTCATGTGGGATCGGTCTTTTGGGAACCAAAAATGGTTCTCCTATGGTATCGCTCTAAAGAAGCACAATACCACCTTAATTTTTAAGAGTGAGTTTGCACATTCGTCCCAAGTCAGTATTTATTTTTTCAGGGTACTCGCCGGGTGTGGGTACGGGGAGGTGGGACCTATCCGGGCAGCTTCAGGTGCAAGTCAGAAACCCACTGCAATGCAAGACACACACACAATTACACATGGTCTGCACGTTCACGCATACTGTGCCGTGTTATAGTCACAAGCCGTTACAGTTAAGGATTCAGAATGCACAGTAAATCGATGCATTTGTTGGTCGCATTCTCTGTTAATTTAGTGCAATGCAGTTAATGATTATACCGATTTTTATTTTTGGATGTCACAGGTCCAAGCGAACGCACGCACGTAGTGACTTGTAATTGGAACTGAATGCACATGTTGGATTTGTAAGGAAATTCTACAAGGCGTTCACCTTCACTGAAAGACCCTGTAAACTTGGCATGGGGCGTCAGTCATCACAGAAGCCATTCTGCCACGGATCATTAGCAATTTTTTCCGTTTTTGCACATTTTGTGAGCACGTGAAATGATGTCACGCAACAGGACAGCATTCTGTTAGCGCGTTACTTGAGTATTAATTTTGAAATTTGAGTTAGTGGCCAACTGCTGAATAAACAGATATACTAAGACAAATCAGAACCACGCAGTGAATCCATTACGTTTGATTAAAGACCTCAGTGTTCACCGGTGTATCTGGAAGAAGTAAAATGCGCAGTTCGATGCATTTCTATGGAAACCTGGAAATATAGAGAAATCAAAAATTAAGCCACCGAATTAAACATGATGGAGCAACATGGACAGAATGGCAGTAGCTACGGAGATGTCTTAGTGCCTCAGTATGTTAGGGACCGCCACTACAATAGTGAGCGACACCGACCTATCGGCGTTGTTCGCATGTAAGTTTTAATTTCTTATTAAAGTTTTCTTAAAGGTGAACACCAGATATAAAGGCGATGCGTTGTTAAAACCCTGTAAAACATGCATATGAATTCCACAGTGAGAAGCGAACGTGCTCATATTCTGTTTTTAAACAGTTACGAAGCTTCTTTCCGATATGTCTCTATCATAAAACTTAATTTGGTGACACGATGGTGGCACATGAGAATCTTTCAGTAAAAGTGCAGATGCCACACGCCTTCCTTTTCCCATTTAATTTCTTTATTCGTTTTGCGCTTCTTGAAACGAATGCCATGGAGATAACTGGGCTGTGATTCAATTCTAAAAGAATTTAAATAAAAGGCTCGCATGCAGATGTAAAACATAACGGTGATTATCAATGAGCAATAAAAAGAAAGAGGAGACTCCACTTACATGTACAAGGGGGTTTCTTCTTGAGTATCCTTTCCTGCTGATTTCTTTCTTTTTCTTGGAATCGAAGTTTATTAAAGTTTAGTAACCTGAAAATTAGCGTTCATTTCATTTGTCGTTTTAATGGTGCTAGTGTAGGACTCCTCAGGAAGATGCCACTTGAAGTGGGAGCCTGCTGTGTGCTCTTTTGTTAAAGTTTATTCTTTTTTTTCCAATTTATTATTATGTTGGTGTCTTGATAAGCTTCTGAAAAAATCCAGAGTGGCAGAGCTCAGGAATGTATAATTGCAGCAAACATCTGCAGGGTTAGTCCATGAAAAATTAAACGACATGTAATAAGCGGAAACGCAGCGCTCATCTTAATAAACGGGGCTCTCCGCATTCGACTCCTCCTATCAAGTGGATGACAGACCCCATGACGGCTTTCTGTTGCGCGCTGAAGGGATCCTAACCATGAAGGGGAGGGGGCTGCGCTATTCAATTTATTGAACGGAAATTATAAATGGCTGATGTGTTCAAATTACTGGGCGGTTTAAGATTAAGGACCATAACCTATAAGATCATACAGTAAGTGCCCGAAAGTATGCTTAGAATGCAGTTCAGGATCAATAGGAACGCATTGACGAAAACTGGGATATTGGTTAAACGTTAAGTATATGATATTGTAAACGTAAACTAACTCAGATTATTTAAATGCAAGTGATGAGCTAAATGTTTATTGTTTCTGGAATGCTTGAAAATGCTGAAATGCAGGACGTTACTTTTCCAACAACAACAAACCACATTTATTTCTATAGCACATTTTCGTAGGAGGTAGTTCAAAGAAACAGTTTAAAGAAAAGAAAAATAAAGTAAATTAGGTGAGAATAATGATGAATAAGTAAAAAAAAAATCAATATGCTTACATAACATTCTGTAGATATATCGTTGGTAGAAACGTAGAGTCCTTATATATATATATATATATATATATATATATATATATATATATATATATATATATAATATGGTATTGTATGTTACTAAAGAGGAATATGATGGTAAGATGAAATGGCCAGGAGGGCTGAAAAAAATCTACAGGGATTCCATGGCCAGCCCAGCCCACCTGGCATTCTGGCTAATTTAAATGTTCTTAAGTTGCTCCTTAGTGTTTCAGGCTTTGACCCAGAGTATTCAATGCAGTGGGACTCGTGGACCATTTGGAGCTCCCACCTTTATTCAGGCATCACGTGTGGCTGCACAGTTCCTTGATCAGGGGTTTCCAGATTTCAAGTAACTTTTCAAATTACTTATTTCCCCCAAACTACAGTATTGCAGAACGTCTAAAAATCTCACATATCTCATCACATAATATTCTTATACCTACTTTATCCCAGGTTAGGGTTTGAAGCAGCCTGTGCCTGCTGCATTTTTATTGCAAGACTGGAAGCAGCCCTAGAGGGGGCACCAACTCATGCCATTGTCCACCCAGTCCCTGGGCATCACCAGAACATTTTTGCTGTTTCCCATGGCCATTAAAGAATCTCCCAATTTTCATTCCAAGTTCACACTTAAAAATAAAGGTGCCAGAGTTGTTCTTCAGAGTGATGCCATGCATAGGGGAACCATTTTTAATTCTCAAAAGACCCATCCACATGAAGGTTCCAGAAAGACATTTTATTTATTTACATCCCTAACAGGCTCCATGCAGGAAATAACCATGAACAGATGGTAACAGATTTGTGAAATACCAATGGGTCATGAATTTTAAAGGAATCTTTTTTCATACAATAATGCAGGCTGAGTCCAAGTTTTCATAATCTGTTAGTGTCCTGCTATGTAACCTGCCATAAATGAAAGATTTCAGTTTTTTCCTACATATTAGGGAGTTTTTTTTTTAAAGCACAGAGAACCAACATTATATGCAAAAAACCCTTCCCAGAAAAAAATTGTTCTTCGGTCAAGCAATAGGTCTACGAGGAACCACACAAAAAAATATAAAGCGCCATTAAAGAACTAGTATTTTTAAGAATATACAGTACTTTCTTAATCAGGGTCGTTGTACTTGCCTTAAAGGAAGTACAGTATTTACTTGTCTGTATTTAAATTGAACCTAAATTTGCTCCTGCAGTTTCAGAGTGGTTCCTCTGCAGTATGGCTCTAAATCTGTTTTGGTATTGTGTAATTTATGAAGCAATCTGCTTATTATTGAAGCTTTCAGACAAGTGGATCTTTTAGAAATGAATGTTTTAAACGTTTTAGAAAATATATATTACAAATTAAATAAACATATTGTGTGATTACTCTAGACTCATCACTATAAGGTGGGGAAATGAAAAGAGTAGACCAGAAAATCCATGTGTTTGTTACCAGAAAAACTAACAATCATTTGTCAAAAGAAAAATAGATTCCAGAAAGATTAAGCTTTAGAGTTCTAAACCAGAAAATTAGCACAAAGGCACTTTCAGATGATTTCAGAAAGTATTTGCAAACCTATACATCCTCAAGGCAATGAGATTCGGGAGCTGCTGTGCCAAGTGTGCCATGCTGTTCAACTTGAAGTCACGTATTGTGACAGCATCCTCAGCAGACTATCACAGGTCTTGTAAACACTTAAGGGCATGGATTCCTAAAATCACTGCCTGCTTAAGGGGGTCTCAAAAGGAGAACAGGGTGAAGTTTTTTCATTCCCCCATGTGTCCATGTAGGTCACCTTCTCTGGGAAAAGAAATGAACTTCAGTTTAAGTGTAAAGTTCATAAACTTGTAAAGGGTCACATAAAGCCCTTAGTTTTCTCAGGTTTATGGGATGAGCATTATTATTAAGAAAAACACATATACTTTAATGAATAAAGTAATACAGATTATCCATAGTGCAAGAATTATAAAAGAGTAGCAGAATATTTTATAGCCTGTGGGCCCCTTCTGATGTTAACTTTTTGTTAGTTGCATTTTACAACACAAATGTGACAATCTTTGTTCATAACAAAACACCCTATTATGCTTTTTAGATAACAGTTGTCGTTATTAAAATTTACGGTGTTGTAACTGCTGAGATTGGCATCTTAGCCGATAGATGCAGTGTCATCCAACTGTGAACAAAAAAGTAAGGAGCTGCACAACACAGAAAACAGCACTGCAGCCCTTCTCCTACACTGTTTTCTTACATTTGTGGTGAAAAATTTCCATACACTCATATAACAGACACATATGTCAGGGCAGCAGTCCAGTGATTTCTACAACTGTTCTTTCCCTGTGGCAGAATGTTTATTGGAGAAAAAAAATCAGAAATGTGGTGTAAAGTTTTAATTTATTATGGGTTTTCTGAAACCATCTTAGTGTCACAATGATACATACAGGGTCAAAAATATACATGTATTTAGCACAGTTCATCTCAGTCAGATGCTTCTGATAGAAATCAGCATGCTTCTGGCACAATTCATGTTCTTTGCAGAACTTGTAGAAGTTAACACAATTTGTTGGTTTCCTGGCAAATACGCAACTTTTAAGTACAATGCACATATTTTCAGTGGAGTCAGGATTTTTTGATGGACATTCCAAACATCTAATGTTAGTCTTGTTTAGCCATTGCAAAACTAGTGTTGATGTGTGGTTAGGGCAACTGTCCCATTGGAACACTCAATTGTGTCCAAGTTCCAATGTTCAAGCTGATTGTTTGAGTTTCTGCTGTAGAATTCTGATCTAATCCTCTTTCTTCATTATTCTGTTCCCATTGTGTAGTGCACCAGTACCAATGGCAGGCAAACAGCCCCCGTGCATGTTGCTTCCACTACTATGTTTAACAGTTGACACTGTTCCTAGGGTTAAATGCCTCACAATCTTTGTCTCATCTGACCATAAAGCTTTCCTCAAGAAGGCATTTTCTGTGTCCATGTGATCAGCCACAAACTAGTCGAGTTTGAAGGTGTCGATTTTGGAGTAGGGGCTTCTTTCTTGGATGGCAGCCTCTTGGCCCATGGCAATATAAAACTTGCTTGACTGTGGAAAGTGACACAAGTGCTCCAGCAGCTTCTAGCTCTTGGCAAAACTAATTATTGGTGATTCATTGATTGTATCTGACCATCTGGACCAATTGCCTCTCAGCTGTGGGGACAGTTTGGGTCTTTTTACGGACCTCGGCAAAGTGACTACAGCTCCTGATAACTTGTGTTTACAAACACTTGTTTGAACTGATGATAATGAAATCTGAAATTGTTGAGAATTGTCTCCAAGAGACATTTTGATTTGTGCAAATCTATGATCCTCTTTCCCATTGTAATGTCAGTCGGTCATTTTTCAACCCACTTAGTCCTGAAATGGGTCGTGGGGGGGTGCTGGGAGCCTATCCCAGCTAGCATAGGGTGTAAGGCAGAAACAAACTTTGGGCAGGGTTCTAGTTCATCGCAGGGCAAACACACATACACCTCAACCACACTGTAAGAGCTATTTTCCCAGTTCTATAAGATTCTAATATTTTACTAGATGACAATGCATAATCTATGGGAGGTTCCTATAACCCCCGTAAATAGAATTGTATTGGTATATTCCTGCCATTTCTAACAGTTTTGACTAAAACAACAATCTTCAGTTAGTGACAGCCTTGCCTTGAGTAAGGTATGGAAGGCATAAGGTTTTAAATCATGCCTGGGCACATGCTTATGTGCCAATCGGCCTATGGGTCTTTTGAGTGTGTGAAGTAAATATGTAAGAAAACAGCATTTAATTTATGTGCTGTGCCGTACGTGTAAAGCGTACAGAAGAAGAAGCTAAAAATTTTTTAGTTTATAAGAATTTAAGAATCTTTAAGTAGAGAAGAAGAAGTAAAGAACTTTTAAGTACAGAAATAACTAAAGTTTCTCAAGAAAAGCCAAGTTTAGACAAGATACTTTTTTCCCTTTTTTTTGCCTTTTATTCTACGTGTGTAACTATTTTTTCTTTTATTCTTGTGTGGATTATTTGCTTTTAACTTTCACTAAATATTTTAAAATGAACTGTTGGACTTTGAAATTTCTTTCGGCATGCGTTTTACCCGTGTTTGACCACACCTTATTTTGGCAGCTACACACACATTAGAGCCAATTTAGTATCACTAATCCACCTAACCTGCATGCCTTTGGAAGGAAATTGGAGCACCCGGAGGAAACCCACGCAGACACACGGAGAATATGCAAACTCCATGCAGGGAGGACCCAAGATGGGAAAAGGAATAGTTGTAGAAATCATTGAAAGCCCAATACTGCTTTGAATATGAATATATATGGCTGTGGTGAATTTCAGCAGGTTTCACTCCCTTTGCTAAAAGAACTATCACTACAGGACGTTGTCCAGTACTGGTGCAATCCCACTGTGGAGTGTCCATGTTCATTTGAACTTGTCTTCAACTAGACTAATGGCAGAGCACTGCGCTGTGCATGTTCGAGCTATCCATAAGCCATCATGAATGCGTATTGTGTCAGCTTCTACCTGTTTTAGTCAGATTGACAGACAGAACTTTAATTTTCAAATTGCCTTTACTTTTGAATGTATCCTTTATTTAAAGTAATACACCATGGAAATATGGTACACATTAACCTGTAAGTTTCATCCATCCATTTTCTCAACTGGCTTTCTCCACTACAGCATTGTGGGAAATGGTAACCTATTTCTGAAGTATTGGGTACAAAGCAGGAAATCAGCCTGTCCCAGGACACACACTTACACATTCTGTCATTTTGAATCAGTTTAGAGTTGCAAGCTAATCTAATGAATCCATTTTTGGGATGTGGGAGGCCCCAGGACTACTTGTAGAAGACCAACATAGACATGATTTGAAATGCAGCCTCCAGGACTGGACGTACACATGTACTCACCTACAATACTCTCATAGTGGACTGATTTAGAATTGTTAATTGTACACGCCCCAGATAGATAGATAGATAGATAGATAGTTAGATAGATAGATAGATAGATAGATAGATAGATAGATAGATAGATAGATAGATAGATAATTAATCCCCAGGGGAAATTCACAAAATTCACATGGAAGGAGACTAGAGAAGCCACACAAACATAGAGGCCCCACACAAATAAGGAACAGGAGTAGGCTTATGTGCACACACGTTGGGCCATTTTAGAGTCAACTACTATACTAATTTGCATATAACTGGAAGGCAAAGCAAAAACCTGCAAAAAACAAGCCAAAAAAAACACATACAAACAAAGAAGAACATGCAAACTTCACACAGACAATAAGTCAGCCTTGAAATGCCATGAAATCCACCATTCCACTTCAATCTAATCCTAAGCATTTTGTAAGCAGACTTTACTAGGAAAAATGTGCGACTGAACATGCTGGCCACTTCTAATGGGTTTCTTTCTGGAGTTATTTGGGTCCCACTTATAAATGAAAGTGATTTTGTTTCTGAAGTTGATAAAAGGTTCCCACAAATTCTACAATGAGATTCACTAGCCTTTTATTAACATTTAGTCATCTTGATACAGTATATCATAAATGATCAAGCTGTTAGAAAAATGCAAAAATCCAACTTTGTGGATTCTGTGAAAAATGCTATTTTGGGCCCAAATCTGTCATTTAGAAAGAGGGTTAGATAATCATAGAATTATCTGACTTGTAGATCAATGTTTGACAGCTGTGAAGTAGTGACCATGTAATGCAGTCATGGAAATCAATTCATTCAATGTGATTCATCCTCTTTGAGTTTACTTTCCTTTGAGCATCTGTCACTATGATTAGAATTCCAAGAAGCAGATTTCTGATAATATGTGTGAAAAAAAAATCAATTAATAACTCTAATGTTCTACAGGAAACTGACCATTAAGTAACATCACCTTTTTAAATCTGCTTAATCCAAATCAGGACAGTGGGTCAGCCTGGGCACTTGGTAAGAAACAGCCATGGACAGACACGAGTCCATCAGTGGAACCGCTCACACCCACATCCACATTTACCCTTAATCTACCATTAAGTGAATAATTACAAAATGTATATATATATATATATTTCATTATATATATTTCAGTTTTAAGGACCAACCAATATTTTGAAAAACTTCTGTATAGGTTACTAAATATGCCATGGAACCTGCAGTTGGAATTTTGGGATGGCTTTTGATTTAATGTCAACAGTTTATAAGAATCACCTTCAAACAGGAGTACATGGCTTTTAACAAATTTACATGTCTACCTGAATAGCAGGAAAATTATGATAAAAAGTTTTGAACAAATTTTGTGGCATTATTTTGGGCCTCTGATGATGTATTGATTACAACTGCTGTTTGAGTTTTAGTTTATATCTGCAGAGTTTACATATTCTCCATGACTGTGAGAACTTTTCCAGGTTTTCCACATCCCAAAGTGGTACTTACTATTTTTACCAAAAATTTTAAACTGGACAAATGGGCATGAATATACTCTACCTTCCCCAAAACGCTAGATGGCAGCTCCCGTGGAGTGTAGCGGTGCCCCGGATTCCCGGAGGGCATCCTGGGACTTGGAATCCAGTTTCTCAGCCCTGTTGGGTGCCGCCAGAGGGAGCTATTAAAGGACCTGGGGAGTCATGCCTCGCTTACAGCCCGGAAGTATTTTGAAGTCATGAGGACGGAAGCCCCACAGTACTTCCGGGCTGATTAAAGACTTGGGATTCTCCATCTGACCCGGAAGTGCTGGCAAGTCACGTGGGAGGAAGAGTAGGAGCACTTCCAGGTTAAGAAATATATAAAGAACTGGTGGAAACCCACATTACAAGGAGGCAAAAGAAATTAAAATACTTATTGGTGATTTTATCCTGTATCCTGTGTATACATACATACATACATATTTGCATATACTGTATATATTTACATATACATGCGTGTATGTATGTGTATATTGTGGAAGCTATCATATATAATACAATGATACATACTTTATATATATGTATACATTTTTTTCCCCCCAAACAGGAATGTTTAACATGACACCAATGGTTTATTGTATTAGAATTATACTGTCATACGTTATCTGCATCTCCATGGGTACTGTTTAACATCATACCCTGGGTTTATTCTTTCGAGCCTGTTTAAGATTATATTCTAAGTTTATAGTATTTGGAATATATTTCCAATAGATGGCTCTATTGTATTCTTTCTATACCACTGCTTGGGGGCTTGTTTTGTTCTGGACATGCTCTGTCTCTAAGCATGTCAGAGTACTGGGACTTCACAAAGTCTTGTGTAGTCTCACTTGGGGAGGCAAAATGGGGAGGCAGAGGTCTCGGGGAGGAGAGAGAGAAAGCAAGCTATTTCTGATCTATCCTTTTCATCCCTACAATTGTAAGTGCCAACACAACAATAGGCTTCATAACCATAACACCTGGCAAATTGGAAATTAAGGTTAAAGCTATCATATGCAGTAATGTACAACCTTAGTTTAAGATTATAAAATAACAAGAAAAGTTCAGAAGCAATGTCTATATGACCAAACAGTGAACTTTGTGACCTGGAATGTCAAAGGTCTTAATCATGAATTAAAGAAGAAGAAGGTATTCTCTCACCTAACAGGTCTAAATGCCTAGGCAGTATTTTTACAGGAGACTCACTTAATCAGCAAGGATCAGTTTCGGTTACAGAGAGACTGGACTGGCCAATATTCCACTCCAGCTATACAAAGAAAACTAGAGGTGTCCATCCATCCATCCATTATCCAACCCACTATATCCTAACTATAGGGTCACGGGGGTCTGCCGGAACCAATCCTAGCCAACACAGGGCGCAAGGCAGGAAACAAACCTCGGGCAGAGCGCCAGCCCACCGCAGAAACTAGAGGTGTGGGAATCTTAATTCATAGAACAATTTCATTTGTAGTATCAGATGTAGTATCGGATCCTGACGGGTGATATGCGATGGTTATGAGTAATTTAATTGTAAAGTGATTTTGATAAATATCTACACACCCAATGTGGATGATAGAGACTTTATCCAAAATGTATTTGCATCAATTGCTAGCTTGGCCAGAGACTTTAATTGTGTTTTAAATCCAGACCTGGATAATCACACAGTTTTTAATTGATTATAATTTATCACACCCATGGAGATTTCTAAATTTCTACTTAAGAGCATATTTCTTCTTCTCACCAGTACATCATTGTTACTCAAGAATTGATTATTTCTTTACTGATAACAATTTCTTGCCTGTGATCAAGTTTTGCAAATACGACATTACTCTTATCTCCGACCATGCCATCCTGATTATGGAGCTCACGTGACTATGGCCCACATACTCATCTCACAGCTGGTGTCTTAACCCACTGTTATTAGCTGACAAGAACTGTACAGAATTTATATCCAAGCATATTGATTTTTTTAGAGACAAATGCATCCTCTGTGGTTTCTGCAGGAAAACTCTGGGAAACTTTTAAGAGGTCAGATTATCTCATATTACTCCCACAAAAATAAATTACAAAAGAAGAAGGCCTTAGAGTTAATCAATGAAATTACCAGAATAGATCTAGAACAGAGGTGTCGAACTCCAGGCCTGGAGGGCCGCAGTGGCTACAGATTTTCATTCTAACCCTTTTCCTAATCAGTGACCTGTTTTCATTGCTAATTCACATTTTAATAGCCCTGTTAGAAGGATTCAGTCCTCTGAATTGATTCGTTTACTCATTAAAATGCAGCCAAACAGAAATGAGACATGAAAAGAGCCAACAGATGACCAGCTAAACTGGGGCTTTAAACTCCAACCAGTTTCTTAATGAGAAGCCAATTCTTGCTGTTAATTAAACCCCATTATTTAATTTCACGGCTTGTTGTTGCTCTCGTTCTGCCACAGCAGACATTTCCAAAACTGTTGATTTTCTGTTTTACATAAGAATATCGTCAAAGTGTTTTGGTGAGTTGAGTGATCAAACTTACTGAAACCTTCACCTTTCTTTATTTTCAGATATTATATGATGTGGTGGCTTGTTTTGTGTCTCATTGTTTGGCTGCTAGTTAAGAAAAAAGAAACAACTAAAGGGCCTGAGTCAAGTTAATTAAAAGACGTAATTAGCAGCAAAAACTGGTCACTAATTAAGATGGTTAGAATGAAAACCTGCAGCCACTGCGGCCCACCAGGACTGGAGTTCGACACCCATGATCTAGAACATGCCAGGTCTCCAAATGAGGCACTTTTTAGGAAACGTCAGGCTTTACAATCAGAACTCAACCTTTTGACAACAAAAGAAACAGAATAACTCACTTTTAAATCATGACATCATTACTATGAACACGAAAAGAAGGCTAATAAGATATTAGTTCAAAAAAAATCCACAAGCAGGAAGTTCACAGTACAATATCAGTAATCAACACTACAGACGGAGATAGAATCATTGGCCATAAAAATATAATGCATACATTTAGAGACTACTATATGTCCTACTCGGTTTAAAGAATACAAGACACAATCTAATGCATTCTCTGTGCCATCTCTCAGTACAGAGGGATTGGATAATCCTCTGACACTACCGGATTTACTAGACACTATAAACTCAATTCAGAGTGGGAAAGCACCAGGTCCCGATTGCTACCCTGCTGAACTTTATAAAAGACATTTCAATCAAGTTAGCTCCTCTTTCATTATCAATTTTTATAGAAGCCAGAGAGAAGCCATATCTCCTTCTATGTGAATGAGAGGAAGGCCAGTGGAATGGTGAGGATGCAGGAAGTGGAGTTGGCAAAGGTGGATGAGTTTAAATACTTCATATACTTCATACAGAGTAATGTGGATTGTGGAAAAGAGGTGAAAAAGAGACCTCAGGCAGGATGGAATGGGGGGAGAAAATAGTCAGGAGTAATTTGTGACAGAGGGTTATCAACAAGAGCGAAAGGGAAAATCTACAGGACGGTAGTGAGACTAGCTTTGTTATGTGGGTTAGAGACGGTGGCACTGACCAGAAAGCAGGAGACAGAGATGGAGGTGGCAGACTTAAAGATGCTAACATTTGCATTGCGTGTGACGAGGATGGACAGGATTAGAAATTAGTACATTAGAGGGTCAGCTCAGGTTGGATGGTTGGAAGACAAAGTCAGAGAGGTGAGATTGTGTTGGTTTGAACAAGTGCAGAGGAGAGATGCTGGGTATATTTGGAAAAATATGTTAAAGATAGAGCTGCCAGGCAAGAGGAAAAGAGGAAGGCCTAAGAGAAGTTTTATGGATGTGGTGAGAGAGGACATGTAGGTGATGGGTGTGACAAAGCAAGATGTAGAGGACAGGAAGATATGGAACAAGATGATCTGCTGTGGCAACCCCTAATGGGAGTAGCCAAAAGAAGAAAATAGAAGCCTGAGACAATAAATTCTACCTTAAACTTTTTGCCAAGCATTAATTACCGTTTTTCCAAAGAAAAATATGGACTTATTAAAATGTGCATCATACAGACCAATCTCACTTCTGAATAATGATGTTAAGATACTTTCCAAAGTCCTAGACAGAAGGACTGAGAAAATGGTTCCTTCAGTAATATCATAAGACTAAGCCGGATTTTTTTAAAGGTAGACACTTGGCTTCCAATCTTCGACACCTATTTAATGTAATATTTTCACGCATAAAGTCCAACACTCCAGAGATCTTATTAACTTTGGATGCAGAAAAAGCATTTGATATGGATGAATGGGATTACCTATACCACTTTGTATAAATTTGGGTTTGGCTCTAACATATGTTCATGGATCAAACTACTGTATGCCAGTCCAAAAGCTTCAGTTTGTATTAACATTATTTCAGACTACTTCAAAGTAGAATGTGGTACTAGACAAGGATGCCCCTTGTCACCTCTGCTATTTACAATGCATCAGAGATAAAATGGATTTTCAGAGAAGGACAGAAAGTATCACTATTTGCAAATTATATGGTACTGTATATATCAGACCCACAAAATTCAGTGGCTGCACCTCTAACAGTACAAGTAGAATTTCAAAAGATATCTGGACTCAAAATGAGTTTGAACAAAAGTGTGGTTTTTCCGCTGAATTCTCTAGAAAACAGCATTAGATTGGACACCTTACCTTTTATCATTACAGATCAATGTAAATATCTAGGGGTAAACATCACAAGTAAATATAAAGCTATTTTTCAACAAAATTGTGCTGTTTGCATGGACAAAATTAAACAAGACGTGCATAGATGGTCAACCCTCCATCTTACTTATCAGGGAGAATTAACTCTATCAAGATGAATATCCTCCCTAAGTTTCCGTTTCTATTTCAGAACATCCTCATATACATTAACAAGTCATTTTTTAACAAATTAGATTCAATCATAACCTCATTTATTTGGAATTCAAAATATCCACATATCCTAAGGGTGACCCTACAACAACCTAAATCAGAGGCCTCATGGCTCTACCTAATTTTCAACTTTATCACTGGGTGGCAAACATACAAGCTATAAAAACCTGGACACTGACACAAAAAGATGAACACACACTAGCTTGGTCTGCAAAAGAAATTAAATCCTGCAGGACTTCTTTTATATTCCTTGCTTTGTACACCAATAAATACAAGTTATCATCAATATATTAACAACCCAATTGTCCGTAATTCACTCAGAATATGGGACCAATGTAAGAAGCACTTCAAGTAAGAGAATGTTTTATCTGTGGCACCTCTACATGACAAGCACCTTTTTCCACCCTCTCAAACTTACAGTTTTTAATGTTTGGAAAACGCATGGAATTAAATCATTTAGAGAGTGATTGTGAAAATAATCAGCCTTGACACACAGAAAAGGTTTGGGGGCAGCCACCCGTATACTTAATCCCTGAATGCAAAAAGGGCAAGTAAATGCAAAGTTGTGAACAGGTTTGAGTCCAAAAGAGAACTGAATACAAGGGAAGGTTGTCTTGCTTGAAAAGTAGGTTGGTGGAAGTGATGTCATCTGCAAGCAGGAACCGGAAACAAGTTTTTGGGGCTAGAACCAGAAGTGACATCATCGGACTCAGGCAAAATTTCCTATATATGATCTTCAGGAATATCAGAGGAAAGATTAGTGCACCCCTCCACCCCCTGGCTTTCCATGGAATTACCTTTGATTGGTCCCTCTAGCTGTTTCCCATGCACACGCTTGTGACATGAAAGCCCCCAGCCCAGACACATCTGGTCGGGCATACCTGGCCAAGAGGTCATGACTCCGAGAAAGGACATCAGCATTGGCTTGCAGGACCCCTCGCCGATAAACAACTGAAAACTTATATGGCTGTAGGTCCAAAACCCACCTCGTGACTTACGGGTTTGAATCCTTGTGTAAGGCCATCCACTGTAAAGGTGCATGGTCCATTACCAGCGTGAACTCATAGCCTAGAAGGTAGCACCTAAGCTGAACAATCACCATTTGATTCCCAAGGCCTCCAGCTCCACGGCTGCATACCTGGTCTCCCAGTCCAGCAGTTTCTGGCTCAGGAACATGACGGGGTGTTCAACACCATCAACGTCTTGGCTCCAAGACCTGTGTCCAAAGTATCCATCTGGAGAATGAAAGGTAAAGAAAAGTTAAGGGCTTTCATAACTGGAGCTGGCATAAGGGCCTGCTTTAAGTAAAACTCTCCACTAAACCATTGTTTTAAGGATGATACACTGATGTCTTTAAGTGCTTTATCTTCAGTAACTTGGCAGTTTCCCTAAACCTCTCCGATGTAAAAGGCGTCCCTTGATCTGTAAGGATTTCTTTAGGGATGCCGACTCGCGAGAAGACCCCTACTAACTCCCGTGCGATAGCTTCAGTTGTCACTGAGCGCAACCGAACAGCTTCAGGATATCAGGTCGTATAATCAACCAGGACCATTATAAACTTATGTCCCCGGGCCAAGGGCTCTAAGGGTCCCAACCAGGTCATCCCCGACGCATTCAAAGGGGAATATCAGTAAGGGATAAGAGAACTAGAGGAGCTCGGTCCTTCCTAGGAATCTGTCACAATTGACATTCCAGACAGGACATACAAAACCGGTGGACCTCCTCATTTTTTCCCAACCAAAAACATCTGAACTTAATACACTCAAGTGTTTTTTTGGGGCCCACGTGGGTTCCCAAGTGGTGGGTATGTGCCAGTTCACAGACTTGTTGCCGGTAAGTTAGTGGAACTAACAACAGGGACCGTACCTCCCTCTTGTGCTCAGCGACCTGATAAAGAAGGTCATGATTTAACACAAAGTAGCATGGGATGTTGAGTGCAATGAATATCTACTAAGACAACTGCATTTTTCACAAATTTAAGGGAGTCATCATTCCACTGCTCCCTTTTAAAAGAGGCTGGAGTCTGCTTAAGTTAAAAGTGCAGCTGTGTAAGAGGATCGGCGGCAACCTCAAGGGGTGTGGTTTCTGCCTGGGTAATTAAACCGGCTGAAGATGACATATCACTGTGCAGCATCCCAGGAGTTTCCACATTATCACTAGAGGCTGAACTCCGTCTCTCCTCTGGCTGTGAACACAGTGTGGAGGCAACTGAAGATGCAGTTTCAGCATTCATTACAAGGCCCAGTGTTCATTTAGTAGTGGTGATGGTTTGACCAGAGACCATCAGACCAGTCCCTACCCAGTATTACCAGGAACGGAGGGTTTTCATTTGCCGCTACCATCAGCTTTTTTACCGCCCCCTCATAGCTGACATAACAAGAGGCGGATCTATAATGATGGTCTTGACGGGCTCAGGTTAGACTGGTCTTGATTTTTAGCCACTGTTGCGGTAATACCAAATGGCGAGCAACAATGGAAATGTTACTGCCGGAATCAAACAAGGTTGGCACTTTAAATCCATTCAGAACTACCACTCCTGTATGAAGAAAGGCCAGCGATTAGCTAAAGCACACCAACCCTCCCTCTATGTCACCCCGCAGACCCCTTTCTCATCGAAACTGACAATGTGCATCAGAAGTCCCCAGTGTTTGCTTTCACAGTTTCACATTTGCAGACCCATCAGGGTTCACACAGGTCCCGTTCTGGTTAACCCAAGTAGGTCTCTGCACTGATTTTCCTCTATTAGAGAGAGCAAGTTTTTAATTGGTTGTCCCCAGGCCGGCAGGCTGAGATTGTCTGGGAGGGCTCCGAGCAGTAAGGCACAGGCAATTTGTTCCACAATTTGTCAGGTGTTATTTTGTTCTGGCTGTATCCTTTTTCCAACTTTGGTCCATAGACGGTAGGCCTGTGGAGCAGGTGGCAATTGAGAGTTAAACTTCCATTGGAGGAGTTTCCTCACCTGCTGACCAGGAGCATTCCCACCTTTAGCCAAGGTTTTTTCCTTTGTGGGATTCAGTAGAGCAGTCCCTTTTACCTGGAGCCCATAGTAAGTCTCCCATGTGTTCCCTTTTGAGCCTGACTCTCGCCCGTAGGCCTCTTGACCAAAGGCTCAGTGGTTTAGGGTAGTCCCCTGGGTCGAAGCACCCACCAGCTCGACAACTCGGGAGCAGTACTTTCCCACCTGATCCATTAAAGGCTGAAAGTCACTATTGTGTGACAAGTCTGTCTTCGGGTTCGGCTTCTGGTTCCAAAATGAGGCTTATATCCTGCTGACTATGCCAATGTGAAAATAATCAGCCTTGACACAGAAAAAAGGGCAAATAAATGGAAAGTTGTGGACAGGTTTTAGTCTAAAACATAATTGAATAGAAGAGGAGGTTATCTTGCTTTTAAAGTAGGTTGGCAGATGTGACGTCATCTGGGGGCCGGAACTGGAAGTGAGTTCTTGGGGCCAGAGCCGGAAGTGTCATCTTCAGGGCCGGAACAGGAAGTGATGTCTTTGGACTTGGCAGAATTTCCCGTTTTTGATCTGCAGGAACATCAGAGGAAAGATTAGTGCACCCTGCCACCCCCTGGCCTGGTTAGGAATTACCTTTGATTGGTCTCTCTAGCTGTCTACCATACGAACGTGTGTGACAATATAAATAATGTCTTTGCATCCTATGACCAATAAGACCAATAACACTCTAAATTTAGTTTCCCATCAACAGTTTTTCCACCATCTCCAAATTAGAAACTTTCCTAAACAAAATCTGCCCAATTTTCCCCACCTCCCTCCTGTTTCAATTCTAGAAGAGATATTGAACATTTTTGAAAACTCAGATCGCATTTCAAACAGAATAATGATCTCTTGAATCGGGTAGCAGAGCATGAGGGTGAGGTGAGGTCACTGTTGCTAGTACCATCAACCTACTGGCGGCAGGTATGTGAACTAGTTCACACCCACCTCCTAGGTGCCCATCTAGTTGCCAAAAAAACTCTTAAAGAGGATTAAACTTCGATTTTATTAAGGTCATTTCTGCACTTCCTGTCTGGAGTGTCAGTTATGTCAGATTCCCAGATAGGACCGTGGTCCTTTAGTTCCACTCCCCTTGATTGATGTCCCATTTGAGCAAATTGGTATTGATCTCATTGGACCCTTTAGAACCCTCAGCCAAAAGCCATAAATACATTTTGGTCATTGTAGACTACGCTACTTGGTATCCGGAGGCCATTCCCTTACGTACAGCAACTTCACAAATTATCACACGGGAACTAGTAGGGGTCTTTGCGTGAGTAAGAATCCCTAAACAAGTCCAAACCAACCAGGAAACTCCTTTTACTTTAGAGACGTTCAGGGACATTGTTAAGTTACCCTGAATAAAGCATCTAAAAACCTCAGTCTATCATCTTCAGACAGATGGATTGGTAGAGAAGTTTAATCAGACACTTAAACAAATGCTTCATAAGCAGTGTTTTCACTAGGTGGGGCAGGACGGGGAAATTTGGTGGTGGGGAAAATTAAGTGTGCACTATTTTTATTAGTTAATTATTATTAATTATTGTCCAACTAGCAACTTGGCGCGCGCTACGCTGCGCGTTGGATGACCACAGTTGAAGGACTCCTTTTAAAAGCGGCTGCCAGTCGTGAACTGGGTCCTTCATCGCACCACATTTGATTTTTGCATGGGAAACAAAATTTCAAAACAAAACCCATGATTCACGAAGTGTGGGACGCAGACTAATGAGAATCGTATACGTTGTGTAAAAGGTTGTAAGGAAGAGGAGGATGATACCGTTGAGAACGTCCTGTGCTTGTTGAGGGGGCATGTAGTGGTAGTTCATTCTGAAGAGCAAAGCGATGTAGGTCATTTGAGTGGTCTTCATTAACTTCGTCAGTGACATGCAGCACTGTGTCATCGTGTCCATCACCTTCATTGCACATAGTAATGTCTGTGGAGTCACAAAATCCCGTGGCATTCGAGTGGACAGAGTCGAGTACTTCTTGGTAAACAACGTTCTGTGTAAAGTATTTATTAGTATCTTGTAGTAATTTCCCTTGACTTTTGGAAGGCAATATTTTTACTTTCACTTTTGGAAACCCTTTTCCTCTGGAGAAGGCGACATAGAGCTGGCCATGTGTGAAGACAGGCTCCTGTAGGAATATACCTACAAGATGTAGTGTTTGACCCTGCGCTTTATTTATTGTAATAGCGTATGCCAATCGGAGTGGGAATTGCCTTCTGTGCATGTCAAAAGAGTCATCCATAGTATCGAGACCTATCCTTGGGATGAAGACGTGTTTACCAGAGTGTTTACCAGTGATTATGTTTGCTTCAAGTAAGTGGTTATGCATTTTGTTTATAATGAGTCTAGTGCCATTGCATAAGCCTTGTTTCGTATCTAGGTTTCGTAGTAGCATCACTGGTGAACCTACCTTCAGACTTAGTGAATGTGGTGGTAAACCTGAACGACATAATGAGTGTAGGAATTCTACAGGATAGTTTATGTCATCCCCATCGTGTGTAACCTTAATCTCATCAACACTGAGATTTTCTGAACACCTTCTAATCTCTGAATAATAAGATCATTCAAAATCATAGTTTCCTTATTTTTAGGCAAGTATTGTTCTTCGGCTTATAGCTTCGACTTGGTGAAGATGAATGCTTGTACCAAAGATTGCATCAATGAGATCTCCGTCAACAATACATTCAGCAGGGATGTGAACAACGTCATCATCAAGATTGTCTGTATTTAGTAGGGACCCATGGCCAAGCTGGAGTATCCAATTTGCGAATTCTTCCTGAGAAACATCTGCACGCATGTTTGTGTGTAGCTGTAATGTTTTGAAATGCTTCCATAGTGGGCTTGTTTTCAGACACACACTTACGATAGAAGTCCTGTCACCTCGTTTGACAACGGGTAGTGTTTGGTAGAAGTGGCCACCTAATACCATGACTTTGCCGCCAAAGGGAAAGTCTGTGTTGTTCATGAGGTCTCGCAACAACCTATCAACTAAATAGTGGAGATGCATAGAAGCCATGGTGCATATTATGACTTGGGTATCTATCAGCTCTTTTCCTTTATAAGAAGTGGCTGTAACACTTGATGTGGAATCTTCCGGGAGCTTCAATGGATCTCCAAATGTGGAGTGAACAGTTCTACCATCAGGTAATAGTTCAGCTGCTATTCCAGTCAATGCGACAGATTTGTATTTGACACCTTTGGCGCGGAACGTGTGAATTAGGGCGTTATATGTAAAGGATTTTCCACTTCCTCCAGGTCCATCTAAGAAGAAACATCGCTGAGTGGCTTCTACATTGTCAACTGCGAACTTAATGTGATGAAAGGCATCGCGTTGTTCATTTAACTGGTTGTACAGGTCATTACCTATACACATTTCTTCTTCTAGATTGAATGTAACTTGCTGTTGAACTGCTGAGGGTTGTGGAGGTCCCATGTCTACGCAACTTTTATTGTGTAATCGTAGCACTTGTTCAATTTGATTAATTGCTCTATTTTCACTGTCTTCCTGGTCATAACTTCGCATGAAATCTTCAATCATTGCTTCCTTGTGCAAATCCCACAGTTTTGGTGGGTCCGTCGGGTTGCATAATGCACAAATGATGGCAAATTATTGTCTCAATTGGTGTGGCATTTGCAAAAGAGTCGCCTCTTGCAAACATCGTTGCCACTCCGTGTCATCTCGAAGGAGGTTGCACTTTTGCACTGCTTCTTTGAAGGTGCTACAGAGAACACCGTTAATGGATCTAATGGCGTCAAATGATTCTGCCCCTCGTACATGGAGTAGAAGGAGTCTAAGGCAATACCTTTTTGTATCGGAAGGGCTGACAGCGTACATTCGGCTGATGATAGTTGCATGACCTTTTTGTCTTGGAGTCCACGTTGTCGATTTGGAGTTAAATACATAATGACTTGGTATGTCTTGGTAAAGGTAATCACGTCCAGCAGGAATAGTTTTGTTTAACTGAAACCACGCTGTTAGTGTTGTATTTCTGGAACTTGCTCTAGCACATGCATCCATTTCCTTTCCTTCTTCGAATGCCATACATTGCTGATTAGGTAGCTGAACTACGAGACAAATGATTGAATGCGATTGGTCGTGCATTTTGTGTTCTCTGATTCGCCATATCGCTTCTGGAGCACTAATATACCTGCTGTCAATGAACATCGATGGTTCGTCCGAACAATAATCATTTGTTGTGTTCTTAAACGTTATTGTAGCACGATCATGGCCCTTGTACACATATTTGAAGAGGTACTTTACACTCTTTATAGTGGAGCATATTTCAACATTAATATGTGCATTGTATTTCAATAATAAGTACTTATTATACGGAACAATCCATCGGTTGTCTATTTGGTAATTACCAACATTCATATTTGTGCCATCTTGACGTCATCGGTAAATTGGATATCCACTGACATTGTCGCGAGTTGCAACTGAGAAATCCTTTGGGTATCCTTTAGTGCATTTATGCTTCTCATTCATGCATGGATTTTCCATATTAAAGTCTATCCCACATGTGCCATGGACCATGTTGTTTTTTATTATTTGGTATAACCTGGGATTGGAATGTGGGTCAGGTATTTCAGCACAAACGATGTTATCTATGACATCAGCGGTTTTTGGCTTGTCGTCATTAGCAAGGATGAGGAGTAAATGACAATGTGGTAAACCACGTTTCTGAAATTCAATGACATATACTGTACATAGGCTACTGCACATCCAAGTACTTTGTTTACCAATAAGTCTCACATTAACTCTTTCAATTTTAGCTGAAATACTCTGGCTACTAGGTCTGGCCGATAATGTGCCTGTTCGCCATTCTTGAGATTACGCTGTATCTCTGTCCATCGAGAATTGCACGTGAACGTCAGGAAGATATCTGGTTTCCCAAACTTCCGCACCATAGCCATGGCATCCTGGAAATTTTGTTGTTGAGCTCTGGAGCTTCCTTGAAAAGTCGATGGCAGTATGCATATAGTACCAGGCTTTACGCCCTCGTTCGCTGTGAGGTTGTTAAGGTGGTCCATTAGACCAGAGTATAGGTCACTTCGTAATTGTGTCTGATTTTGTCTATGGTACTGCAGTCTATTTCCTTCGATTTTTACGTACGCATCTACGGAATATGGCTGAAAGAGCTTTCCCGGCGCTTAGTATTGGATGAAAATCATCTCGAGTTTCAACTCTATATGAATAGTATTGTAAGTGAGTTATTTATGTGTTTACGTTTCCCATGACCTTGTAGTGGAGTGTCCTTTACCCATCCTCTATCCCCGTAAGGGAATAAAAGTGGGTATGTCATTGGATCAGCATGTTGACTGAGGATAGAAATGTTATGCATGTGTCTGGCTTTCGGATGAACACATATGTCTCGTTCGAATGGTGGTTCACCATCACGGGTCTTGAAGACAATCGCTACTTTGTTTGCTGTAGGTGCATTATATCGGTGTTTATCAGTTCTTTTATCTTGATGAATCCACATGCGAACGTCCTGAGGAAATCTCCTGGCAACTGCAGCTGACTGAGTTTCTTCGCTTTCGAAATCTCGCATCATTCTGTACGCTGCTACATACGGATTGATTTCATGTAGCAATGAGGCCAAATCATTCATTAGGAAAGGAAGACAGCCAAAGTTTTCCAACATACCCATTCATTGGCGCAATGCGGCGTCCAAATCAAGTATATAAATTTGGGCAAATTTTCGTTGCTGACCATTTGCTGGGTGTAAACTTGACATCAATACTTGACCATGTATTTTATAGCAATATGGTCCCCGTCCAGGTACCTTGTCAACTTGTGCCCCCATCCAGGCAAAGGCTAAGGCGCTATTATGGGAACGTATGTGATCTTTAAAGTTTTGGGAATGCTGATGTGTATTAGAAAGTAAACGTTGTATGAGAGGGTGTGTACACACAGCCGGTAACACTACCTTCCCTTTGTGACAACATGAATTAAATCTGCCATCTTTCGGTTTCTCATCACAGAAATTTTTCGAACCACAAAATTGACATTGTTCAGTCATTTCGCCACAGAAGTGTTTCGGCACATGATCTTCCTGAAATGGACGAAGTGCAATCCCTGAACGATGTACCGTGGAGACGCGTTGTTGCGGTGATGTCTGTGAGTGGTGAGTGTCAGTTCGAGAGCGGTCACTCGGAGTTTCTGTAAATTACGGTTGTTTTGCAATCATTAGGACCTGTCGTTGGGTGTCTCATTGGCATGCTTTTGCCTCTTTCTTTGGCGATCACGGCGTAATGTGTCCTCTCTCTCTGTAGGGGTTTCAGTTGCCTTTCGTTGTGCGGCAGAGACGCTTCGTTGAGCTAATCTGTGTGAATGCTGAGTGTCCGTTTCTTGGGAGCGACTGTCATGCCTTTGCCTCTTTGCTTCGTGATTACGCTGTCCTCTCTCGCAGCAGCAGGTTTAGTTGCGTTTCGTTTTGGCATTATTCCGTAAGGCCTCCTCCGTACAAGTGCACATGGGTAGTTGAAGACGGAAAGGCATAGTGAGCATAGTGAAACACACGAATTAGTGACCAGGGGAACCATCCGACTCAGATTCGGGGCTCGAAATACTCAAGTGCACATGTTATTTATAATTAATTTTTTTTTTTTGTTATGAACTGTAGTGGTAGTTCATTCTGAAGAGCAAAGCGATGTAGGTCATTTGAGTGGTCTTCATTAACTTCGTCAGTGACATGCAGCACTGTGTCATCGTGTCCATCACCTTCATTGCACATAGTAATGTCTGTGGAGTCACAAAATCCCGTGGCATTCGAGTGGACAGAGTCGAGTACTTCTTGGTAAACAACGTTCTGTGTAAAGTATTTATTAGTATCTTGTAGTAATTTCCCTTGACTTTTGGAAGGCAATATTTTTACTTTCACTTTTGGAAACCCTTTTCCTCTGGAGAAGGCGACATAGAGCTGGCCATGTGTGAAGACAGGCTCCTGTAGGAATATACCTACAAGATGTAGTGTTTGACCCTGCGCTTTATTTATTGTAATAGCGTATGCCAATCGGAGTGGGAATTGCCTTCTGTGCATGTCAAAAGAGTCATCCATAGTATCGAGACCTATCCTTGGGATGAAGACGTGTTTACCAGAGTGTTTACCAGTGATTATGTTTGCTTCAAGTAAGTGGTTATGCATTTTGTTTATAATGAGTCTAGTGCCATTGCATAAGCCTTGTTTCGTATCTAGGTTTCGTAGTAGCATCACTGGTGAACCTACCTTCAGACTTAGTGAATGTGGTGGTAAACCTGAACGACATAATGAGTGTAGGAATTCTACAGGATAGTTTATGTCATCCCCATCGTGTGTAACCTTAATCTCATCAACACTGAGATTTTCTGAACACCTTCTAATCTCTGAATAATAAGATCATTCAAAATCATAGTTTCCTTATTTTTAGGCGCAAGTATTGTTCTTCGGCTTATAGCTTCGACTTGGTGAAGATGAATGCTTGTACCAAAGATTGCATCAATGAGATCTCCGTCAACAATACATTCAGCAGGGATGTGAACAACGTCATCATCAAGATTGTCTGTATTTAGTAGGGACCCATGGCCAAGCTGGAGTATCCAATTTGCGAATTCTTCCTGAGAAACATCTGCACGCATGTTTGTGTGTAGCTGTAATGTTTTGAAATGCTTCCATAGTGGGCTTGTTTTCAGACACACACTTACGATAGAAGTCCTGTCACCTCGTTTGACAACGGGTAGTGTTTGGTAGAAGTGGCCACCTAATACCATGACTTTGCCGCCAAAGGGAAAGTCTGTGTTGTTCATGAGGTCTCGCAACAACCTATCAACTAAATAGTGGAGATGCATAGAAGCCATGGTGCATATTATGACTTGGGTATCTATCAGCTCTTTTCCTTTATAAGAAGTGGCTGTAACACTTGATGTGGAATCTTCCGGGAGCTTCAATGGATCTCCAAATGTGGAGTGAACAGTTCTACCATCAGGTAATAGTTCAGCTGCTATTCCAGTCAATGCGACAGATTTGTATTTGACACCTTTGGCGCGGAACGTGTGAATTAGGGCGTTATATGTAAAGGATTTTCCACTTCCTCCAGGTCCATCTAAGAAGAAACATCGCTGAGTGGCTTCTACATTGTCAACTGCGAACTTAATGTGATGAAAGGCATCGCGTTGTTCATTTAACTGGTTGTACAGGTCATTACCTATACACATTTCTTCTTCTAGATTGAATGTAACTTGCTGTTGAACTGCTGAGGGTTGTGGAGGTCCCATGTCTACGCAACTTTTATTGTGTAATCGTAGCACTTGTTCAATTTGATTAATTGCTCTATTTTCACTGTCTTCCTGGTCATAACTTCGCATGAAATCTTCAATCATTGCTTCCTTGTGCAAATCCCACAGTTTTGGTGGGTCCGTGGGTTGCATAATGCACAAATGATGGCAAATTATTGTCTCAATTGGTGTGGCATTTGCAAAAGAGTCGCCTCTTGCAAACATCGTTGCCACTCCGTGTCATCTCGAAGGAGGTTGCACTTTTGCACTGCTTCTTTGAAGGTGCTACAGAGAACACCGTTAATGGATCTAATGGCGTCAAATGATTCTGCCCCTCGTACATGGAGTAGAAGGAGTCTAAGGCAATACCTTTTTGTATCGGAAGGGCTGACAGCGTACATTCGGCTGATGATAGTTGCATGACCTTTTTGTCTTGGAGTCCACGTTGTCGATTTGGAGTTAAATACATAATGACTTGGTATGTCTTGGTAAAGGTAATCACGTCCAGCAGGAATAGTTTTGTTTAACTGAAACCACGCTGTTAGTGTTGTATTTCTGGAACTTGCTCTAGCACATGCATCCATTTCCTTTCCTTCTTCGAATGCCATACATTGCTGATTAGGTAGCTGAACTACGAGACAAATGATTGAATGCGATTGGTCGTGCATTTTGTGTTCTCTGATTCGCCATATCGCTTCTGGAGCACTAATATACCTGCTGTCAATGAACATCGATGGTTCGTCCGAACAATAATCATTTGTTGTGTTCTTAAACGCGTTATTGTAGCACGATCATGGCCCTTGTACACATATTTGAAGAGGTACTTTACACTCTTTATAGTGGAGCATATTTCAACATTAATATGTGCATTGTATTTCAATAATAAGTACTTATTATACGGAACAATCCATCGGTTGTCTATTTGGTAATTACCAACATTCATATTTGTGCCATCTTGACGTCATCGGTAAATTGGATATCCACTGACATTGTCATGAGTTGCAACTGAGAAATCCTTTGGGTATCCTTTAGTGCATTTATGCTTCTCATTCATGCATGGATTTTCCATATTAAAGTCTATCCCACATGTGCCATGGACCATGTTGTTTTTTATTATTTGGTATAACCTGGGATTGGAATGTGGGTCAGGTATTTCAGCACAAACGATGTTATCTATGACATCAGCGGTTTTTGGCTTGTCGTCATTAGCAAGGATGAGGAGTAAATGACAATGTGGTAAACCACGTTTCTGAAATTCAATGACATATACTGTACATAGGCTACTGCACATCCAAGTACTTTGTTTACCAATAAGTCTCACATTAACTCTTTCAATTTTAGCTGAAATACTCTGGCTACTAGGTCTGGCCGATAATGTGCCTGTTCGCCATTCTTGAGATTACGCTGTATCTCTGTCCATCGAGAATTGCACGTGAACGTCAGGAAGATATCTGGTTTCCCAAACTTCCGCACCATAGCCATGGCATCCTGGAAATTTTGTTGTTGAGCTCTGGAGCTTCCTTGAAAAGTCGATGGCAGTATGCATATAGTACCAGGCTTTACGCCCTCGTTCGCTGTGAGGTTGTTAAGGTGGTCCATTAGACCAGAGTATAGGTCACTTCGTAATTGTGTCTGATTTTGTCTATGGTACTGCAGTCTATTTCCTTCGATTTTTACGTACGCATCTACGGAATATGGCTGAAAGAGCTTTCCGGCGCTAGTATTGGATGAAAATCATCTCGAGTTTCAACTCTATATGAATAGTATTGTAAGTGAGTTATTTATGTGTTTACGTTTCCCATGACCTTGTAGTGGAGTGTCCTTTACCCATCCTCTATCCCCGTAAGGGAATAAAAGTGGGTATGTCATTGGATCAGCATGTTGACTGAGGATAGAAATGTTATGCATGTGTCTGGCTTTCGGATGAACACATATGTCTCGTTCGAATGGTGGTTCACCATCACGGGTCTTGAAGACAATCGCTACTTTGTTTGCTGTAGGTGCATTATATCGGTGTTTATCAGTTCTTTTATCTTGATGAATCCACATGCGAACGTCCTGAGGAAATCTCCTGGCAACTGCAGCTGACTGAGTTTCTTCGCTTTCGAAATCTCGCATCATTCTGTACGCTGCTACATACGGATTGATTTCATGTAGCAATGAGGCCAAATCATTCATTAGGAAAGGAAGACAGCCAAAGTTTTCCAACATACCCATTCATTGGCGCAATGCGGCGTCCAAATCAAGTATATAAATTTGGGCAAATTTTCGTTGCTGACCATTTGCTGGGTGTAAACTTGACATCAATACTTGACCATGTATTTTATAGCAATATGGTCCCCGTCCAGGTACCTTGTCAACTTGTGCCCCCATCCAGGCAAAGGCTAAGGCGCTATTATGGGAACGTATGTGATCTTTAAAGTTTTGGGAATGCTGATGTGTATTAGAAAGTAAACGTTGTATGAGAGGGTGTGTACACACAGCCGGTAACACTACCTTCCCTTTGTGACAACATGAATTAAATCTGCCATCTTTCGGTTTCTCATCACAGAAATTTTTCGAACCACAAAATTGACATTGTTCAGTCATTTCGCCACAGAAGTGTTTCGGCACATGATCTTCCTGAAATGGACGAAGTGCAATCCCTGAACGATGTACCGTGGAGACGCGTTGTTGCGGTGATGTCTGTGAGTGGTGAGTGTCAGTTCGAGAGCGGTCACTCGGAGTTTCTGTAAATTACGGTTGTTTTGCAATCATTAGGACCTGTCGTTGGGTGTCTCATTGGCATGCTTTTGCCTCTTTCTTTGGCGATCACGGCGTAATGTGTCCTCTCTCTCTGTAGGGGTTTCAGTTGCCTTTCGTTGTGCGGCAGAGACGCTTCGTTGAGCTAATCTGTGTGAATGCTGAGTGTCCGTTTCTTGGGAGCGACTGTCATGCCTTTGCCTCTTTGCTTCGTGATTACGCTGTCCTCTCTCGCAGCAGCAGGTTTAGTTGCGTTTCGTTTTGGCATTATTCCGTAAGGCCTCCTCCGTACAAGTGCACATGGGTAGTTGAAGACGGAAAGGCATAGTGAGCATAGTGAAACACACGAATTAGTGACCAGGGGAACCATCCGACTCAGATTCGGGGCTCGAAATACTCAAGTGCACATGTTATTTATAATTAATTTTTTTTTTTTGTTATGAACTTCCCCAAAACAGTTGATCCCTGAAATTCACATACTCCAGCAGCAGCATACTGATAAACATAAACAATAATAAATTAAAGAGTGATAAAAATGGAGGTAAAAACAGACAATCATTTTGTATAATGTTAACGTTTACCCCCTCCGGGTGGAATTGAAGAGTCGCATAGTGTGGGGGAGGAACAATCTCCTCAGTCTGTCAGTGGAGCAGGACAGTGACAGCAGTCTGTCACTGAAGCTGCTCCTCTGTTTGTGCTTGCAACACAGTATGCTTGGGAGGCAGCCAAAGGGTCCAAATGGGAAATGAAAGTACAAGAGATAGGGGGTTGGAAACAAGCACTAATACCTTTTTCCCTCTTTCAACAGAACAACGGAAGAATAACCTCTTTTCCGCTTCCGGCACCCTTTCCTGCTGTTTTAATATAAAAAGCTCCACCCAGTCTGTATTTGACTGTCTACTGCAACTACTACAAAGAGACCATTATCAGTCATTTTTTTGACTCAATGCTCCAGACATTATAAGGGGAGGCTTCCCCAAATCTTTATGTTTGTTTTTTTCTGTTTATTTCTTGACAATATATATATATATATATATATATAGGCACACAAACACCAAAAAACCACTACCCCCAAAACACAACTATACATTACAGTCAACACTCAACACATTCACAATTTCAATATAAGAATGTAGAATATATTTGTTCATTCTAGTGTGGTCCCAAACACTTAATGTCCAGTTTTTGCTAAATGCTAAATCATATTGTACTTTAATAATTGATATTATTGAAATTGAAAAAATATTATGACAGCTATGTTGTGTTCACATCCTTTAGAGAATAAGTTTGTTATTTTTCTACAAAATCATGGTTTTTATATTACTTTCGTTATGATTATGTTGAAAAGTGAAGCATTTTTTGTTATTTTAAAAAATACCAAATCTACTCTTGTGCCTTAAAATAGAGGTGAACGGCACTGGGGTCCAAAGTGAAAACAAAAGCCTTTAAATTTCCCAAATACATTCACTTTTAAGCAGCACAGGTTTTAATTTATGAAAAAGTGCTTTCCATGTTTGTGATCATGTGTGAGACTACAAAAAGTAAACTGGAAACACACTTAATCAGATTCTTGGTACTGTTTCCTTGAGGTAAGGATATTTTTCCTGTTTGCTGCTTGTCTGCTCACAGTGAACATTGAGGGTGGAGTTTTGACCCCCTAACCCCCTTCCTCAACCAAGTTTCCAAAGTTTTGTCTCTACAATTCTGTTTTATCAGTGGTTATATTCGGTCATGTCTTGCAACAACATATGATTATTTTTTTCCTAATCCACATCTACTTTTCACCCAATATATACTGTGTTTTTTTATGTTGCCAGCAAAGGGAGATTCATGCCGAGTGGCAGCATCATGGTGGAAAGCACACATAACAGTTTCATTGTACTTTATACACACAACAATAAATATGAAATGAACTGCTCACACAGCACTGTATTTATGATAAAATCACTGCACCTTAGATTTCTGAAAAGTTCCAAGGCAGCTGCAAGTCGATACTAAGTTCACAGGGCCAGTCAACTCTCAGCATTACACATTTTCCATGGTGTGTCATGCGCACACATGACGAAAAAATACTGAGAAAGTGGTGAAAAAAGGCAGAGAGGGTAACAAAAGTCAAACCACGACGTAACAGATGGAAACACCACAAACCAATTAGCAAATTTAATAGAGCATGCTGAGTCGCTCTGACTGAGGATATGGTGATAAACAACTGAGGACAATGTTTTAAGTGCATATACTCAGTAAAACTCAATGATACCAATCACTCCAGAATGTCCAAACTCTATGAAGATCCAGGCACTGTGAGGAAGGAGTAATAGCTCTATTGCCTTTGCTAAAGCATCTGCACTAAACATACTAAACTTTAAAGGGATTAGAGCTAAATGTACATCTGTAATGTCTGTTCAATTATTGTCACTTGATTGCATGTGTGAGCGCTGAAGTCGAAAAACAACGGAAAAACTTAAACCATATTAAAGTAAAAATAATTTCTTTATTCTTAACTCTTGGTGAGTAGAGAGAATGTGAGACTGCCTCTTTCCAACTCAGTCAACTGATTTGGATTTTGGCAGAATATCTAAAGTAAACCTGTTCACTCTTTTTTATCCTAGAAAAGAAAAAAAAAACCCTAGCAGTTCATTCTGAGGTTATACATAGCTTAGGTTAAATCTTAATTTATGATATACTGGAATATTCTTAAACCTGAAACAAACAGCCATTTGCATTCCTAAGGAATACACCCTTCTAATTATACATACTTAGAATCAATTTAAACATTCTTATAGTCCATAAAGATCTTACATTCTTCACTGGGTCTTCTGATAGTATCAGAGGTCAGCCTTTCCTATAAATGATAAAAGTTAGTCCCTTAATGCTGTACACAAAGCCCAACTCCTTTTCTGCATAAATCAGCAACAAATCATACAGCTCTCTGCAGCATGATCAACTCAAAACACAGTCCTTGATATCTTTGAGTTAAATAAAAATGTTTTCTCTTCCTCAGTTCCCCCCTTTGCACATAAAATGTGCACATGAGAATGATCAGACCCAATCATCGGGAACAATATCATCATATTCAGAAGAGGGAGAAAGTTCCGGAAGCAAAGGGTTGTAATCAGGGTTTTGGGAATTGTCAGCATGAAGAAAATAGGCTTTGTGAGAGGTGTCAATAAGCCTCTGAAGGAGGCCATGAATACAGGGGATGAGGCAGCAACCACAAACCTTGAGATCATGTTGCTGAGCCTTCCAGGGCTGATAACCCCAGTCATAGGTACCTGTATTTGCAAATACCCATTGCCATTTTCACTATTACTGCCATAATAAATGGAGACAGTAGTCACACACACATATTTTTCAGCCCTAGTCCATTGTTCATGGCTGCCGGTTCCACAAGGAGCAACAGTACAAAAGTCAATCTGGAGTTTGGTAGTCTTCCCTACTTGGAAAGTTAAGTGTGGGAAGGTCCCCATAAGTTCGTTGTCGCATGTTCAAGGGGACAGAAAAAGTTATTAATAATAGAACTAAGAATGCCATTCTTTGCAATGTGAGACGTGGATCCAGGCAGGAAGTCCTTCGACTTCAACAGCGTGAGGTGTAGATAATAGCACCTGGAATGGTCCCCTCCAGCGAGGTTGATGCCAATGTTTCCTTCGGGTGTCTCTGACCAGTATCCAGGTTCCAAGGGGGATCTGGAACTCCGTTGGTGGGGGACCGGTCCGCCAAGCCTTGTTAACTTGTTCATGGACTTCCTTCAGGGAAGCTCGGAGACCTGCAAGACTAGAGAGAAGATCATTGTCCACAATATGCAGAGTAACATTTCCAATAACCGTGCCAACAGGCATGGGGCGTCCAGTTAAAATTTCAAATGGTGATAGTCCCAACTGCCGATGTGTTCTTCCTCTCAACCCCATCAAGGCCAGGAGTAGAGCATCTGGCCAGGTTAAGTTTGTCTGCTCACAGATTTTTGCCAATTTTGATTTTAGGGTACCATTGCACCTTTCTACAATACCTCCACTTTGGGGATGGTATTTGCAGTAATGATGCACATTTATCTGGAGCCAAGTAGTCAGCTCATTTATTACAGAATTCACAAAGTGGGTTCCGTTATCGGTATGCAGTTTCTGTAATATTCCCCATCTTGGAATGATTTCTTTTATTAAAGCTTTAGCCACAGTTTTTGCATCTGCATGTTTAGAGAGAAAACTTCCACCCATCGGAAGAATACATCGACAATTACCAAGCAATAATGGTAGCCTTTAGACGGTGTTAACTCAATGAAATCCATTTGGAGGTGTTCAAAGTGATCCATTGGGTTAGGAGTGACAGCAGGGCTTACCCGAGTACCTTTACCTACATTAAACCTTTGGCATAGTGCGCATCGTCAGCAGAATTGTTCAGCATATGCAGAGAAACCTGTGGTTTCCCAATGTCGCTCGACTTCCTGAGTCATAGCGTCTTTTCCTGCATGATCCAGGTCGTGTGCGATTTTTGCCATTCCTGAAAAGAAGCTTTTGGGAGGAAAGGTTTGTTTAGTTAATGGATGGATCTAAATTCCTTTCAGAGCTTTATCTGATCCCTCTTTCTGCAACGTCTTTATCTCCTTTTCCGTTGCTACAGTTTGTAGAGATAATACTGCATCCTTGTGTGACTCTTGTTCCTCCTTCTTTAATAGAAATGAAGAAGTTAGTGGTAAAGTAGGATCCTGGGCGGCTTTCTTTGCCCACATGTCTGCTTGCGCATTTTCCTTACTCACTGGATTCGTTTTCCCCTTGTGAGCTTCACACTTCACTACCGCACGCGCACCTGTCAAATGAGATGTTTTTGTCTGTACTAAGATGGAATGTACAGCATGTGGTACCTTAACAGTTAATAAACTCATGAGAACAACATCTGAGCATGCTAATATGGCCTCTGTTATTGCATCAGCTGCTTTCAAACAGGCCGGGATTGTAGCGGCCACTGGATCCAGTTTTATTTGTTAATTTTATTTTTTTTTTAGAATAGTATGTGACCGGTCATTGTCTATTTCCTTGTTATTGAGTTAATACTGCAGTCATACACCCCCCTTTCTCGTCCACAAAAAGAGTGAAAGGACGAGACTACCATAGTCCGGAACTCTTAACGCAGGGGCAGACATAAAAATTTAGTTTATATCAGTTAAAGCCTTCTCAGCCTGCTCCGTCCATGAAATTTTATCAGTCAAAACCAAATTAGAAGAGGTCACTAATTCTTGGAGTGGCTGTGCTTTTCAGCAAAAAAAAAATATATATTTTTTTTATTTATTTATTAATTTTATTACAATCAATACATAGCAATCAAGTTTTACAAAAAAAAAGAATTATGCTAAGAACAGATCGATCCCCACCCTTGAGAGAGAGAGCAAGCCAAACGTGTAAAATTTAAGGCTTTAAAAATACCTAAATCAACAAATTCTCTGTGCTTTATAAAATCATTTCAAAATATTACTGATTAGATCCTGCCATGTTTTGAAAAAGTCTGCACAGATCCTCTAACTGAGTATTTGATTTTTCCAATTTTAAATAATATAACACATCAGTTTCCCACTGACTTAAAGAGGAGAGTTTGGGTTCTTCCAGTTTATCAGAATAAGTCTGCGTGCCAACAGTGTAGTGAATGCAATCACAATTTGTTTGTCTTTCTCCACTTTAAGACCCTCTGGAAGAACCCCAAACACAGCTGTTAATGGGTTAGGAGGGATTGTGAGTCCAAGACTGTCTGAGAGGTAATTCAAAATTTTTGTCCAGAATAATGTTAATTTGGAGCAGGCCCAGAACATGTGACCTAGTGAGGCTGGGGCTTGGTTGCAGCGTTCGCAGGTTGGATCATGCCCTGGAAACATTTTGGAGAGTTTTAGTGAGACAGATGTGCTCGATATATAATTTTGAGTTGTATAATTGTTATGCTTTGCGCATATGGAGCTTGAGTGAATTCTCTGCATTGCTACTTTCCACTCCTTTTCTGATATATTAATTGAGAGGTCATTTTCCCAGTGTCCTCTTGGATCTTTGAAAGGAAGGGATTGTAAAAGGATTTTATATATTGTAGAGATGGAGTCTAACTCCTTGAAATTGAGCAATAATTTTTCCAGCGTGGATGAGGGTGCAAGATGAGGAAAATCTGGAAGGTTCTGTTTAACAAAGTTCCTGATTTGAAGATAGTGAAAGAAATTTGTAGCTGGAATGTTAAATTTGGAATGTAATTGTTCATAGGATGCAAAGGCGTTGTCTATATAAAGATCTCTAAGCAAGTTAATTCCAAATTTTTCCAGATATTAAAACTGCATATGTTTGTGAGGGTTGAAAGAGGTGGTTCTTTTGCAGGGTGCCACAGAAAGAAGCTTCTCCGTCTTAAAATGCTTTCTACATTGGTTCCAGATTCTAAGTGAGTGGAGCACAATTGGGTTATTAGTGTATTGCCGATAGCGTGTGTTTATTGGAGCACAAAGCAAGGAATACAAAGAAGTACTGCAGGATTTTACTTCTATTGCGGTCCATGCCTGTGTATGTTCTTCTATTTGTGTCCAGGTTCTTATCGACTGTATATTTGCCCCCAGTAATAAAACTGGAAGTTAGGTAGAGCCATGCCGCCTTCTGCCTTTTGTCTTTGTAGGGTCGCTCTTTTGATGCGTGGATGTTTAGAATTCCAAATAAATGAGGTTATTGTTGAATCTAATTGCTTAAAGAACGATTTATTAATGTATATTGGTATGTTTTGAAATAAAAAAAGGAGCTTAGGAAGAATATTCATCTTCCAGCTAGTGTGAGATGAAGGGTTGACCATCTATGCAAGTCTTGTTTAATTTTTTCCATGCAGACGACGAAATTTTGTTGATAAAGAGCTTTATGTTTACTTGTGATGTTTACCCCGAGGTATTTAAACTGTTCTGCAATGATAAAAGGAAGGGTGTCTAATCTAATATTATATGCTTGCGAATTCACGGAAAGAGTACACTTTTATTCAGATTAATTCTGAGACCAGAGAGCTTTTGAAATTCTGTGAGTGCTGCTAAGACTGCAGGCACAGAATTTTCTGGGTCCGATATATACAGTACCATGTCATCTGCATATAATGAGATTTTCTGTTCCAGTCCTTCTCTGCTAATCCCCTTTATCTGATCAGTATTTCGACAATGTATTGCCAGTGGTTCAATGGCAATTGCAAACAGCAGTGGTGACAAAGGGCATCCTTGTCTTGTGCCACGTTCTAGTTTAAAGTAGTCTGAGCAAATGTTATTGATGCAAACTGAAGCTTCTGGGTTAGTATACAGTAATTTAATCCATGCACAAATGTTGGGCCAAACCCAAACTTCTCCAAAATAGTAAAAGGTATTTCCATTCAATCATGTCGAATGCTTTTCTGCATCCAATGATAATAATATTTCTGGGGTGTTTGATTTAGTTGGTGAGTATATTACATTAAACAGGCGTCGAAGATTTGAAGATAAGTGTCGGCCCCTAATAAATCCAGTTTGGTCTTGTGATATTACTGGGGGAGCACTTTCTCCATCCTTCTAGCTATGATTTTAGAGAGTATTTTAACGTCGTTATTCAGAAGTGAAATTGGTCTGTATGATGCACATTGTAATAAGTCCTTATTTTGTTTTGGAAAGACAGTGATTAGTGCTTGGCGAAAGGTTTGTGGAAGAGATTGGTTATCTCTGGCTTCTGTAAATGTTGCTAATAGGAGAGGAGCTAGCTGAGCGGAGAATTTCTTGTAAAACTCTGCAGGGTAGCCATCAGGGCCTGCTGCTTTTCCACCTTGGAGTGACTTTATAGCATCCAGTAATTCTGATAATGACAGAGGTTTATCGAGCTCCTCCACACTAAAAGCGTCAATTTGTGGTATCTGTAATTTATCCAGAAATGCATTAGATTGTATATTGTCTTCTTTAAACTCAGTAGTATATAGGGATTTATAGTAGTCTCTAAAAGTGTACATTATATTTTTGTGTTCGATGATTTTATCTCCGTTAGTGTTAGTAATTACGAGATTGCGTTGCGCACATCTTGCTTGTGAATTTGTTGGCTAAAAGCTTATTAGCTTTCTCTCCATGTTCATAATAATGATGTCTGGATTTGTAAATTAGTTGTTCGGTTTCTTTAGTTGTCAAGAGGTTTAATTCTGAATGTAGAGCCTGCCTCCTCTTATGTAGAGTCTCGCTTGGTAGTCTGGCATGTTCTTCATCTATTTTAGTAATTTCGCTTTTTATCTCTGCTACTTTCTTCGCTCCGGATTTATTTCTGTGGGAAAGATATGAGATAATCTGTCCTCTTAAGAAGGCCTTAAGAGTTTCCCAGAGTATTCCTGCAGAGATCTCAGGGGATGTATTTGTCTCTAGAAAGAATTCAATTTGTTTGGATATAAATTCAGTACAATTCTCGTCAGCTAATAGAAGCGGATTGAGGCGCCATCTGCGGGTGAGTGTATGGGGCTTAGTAATTTCAGCTCCAAGATCATCGGAGCATGGTCTGAAATAACAATAGCATCGTATTTACAAGATTTAATCTTAGGCAAGAAGTTATTATCTATAAAGAAGTAATCAATCCTTGAGTAGCAATGATGTACTGGTGAGTAGAAAGAATATGTTCTTGAATTTGGGTTTAAAAACCTCCAGGGATCTGATAAGTTGTGATCAGTTATAAACTTTGTAATTATCTTTGCGGTGTTAGTTGCCGTTCCCCCTGTGGAGGAAGTCTTATCTAAAAGTGGATTTAGAACACAATTAAAGTCCCCAGCCATTATAAGTTTATGAGTGTTCAGATTGGGAATGGATGCAAATAAATTTTGTATAAATTCCTTATCATCAACATTAGGTGCATAAACATTTATCAAAATCATTTTACAGTTAGATAAGTCTCCCATGACCATCACATATCTCCCTTCAGGATCCAATACTACATCTGATGCTACAAATGGTACTGTTCTATGTATGAGAATTCCCACCCCTCTAGTTTTCTTTGTAAAACTAGAATGGAACATTTGGCCAGTCCAGTCTTTTTGCAGCCGGAACTGATCCTTACTTAGTAAGTGGGTTTCCTGTAAAAATACTATTTTAGCATTTAGACCTGTTAGGTGAGAAAGTACTTTCTTTCTCTTTAATTCGTGATTCAGGCCTTTAACATTCCAGCTTACGAAGTTAACTGTCCCATCATGGAGACACTGATTCTGAGTTTTTGGTGTCATATTATAGTCTTAACTGGAAGTGAAATAGTTTAGGTCTTAATTTCCTATTCCCCCAAGAGTTGTTGCCATGCAGCTTATTATTACGTTGATAGTTATAATTATAAAGATTGAGATGATAGATTAGATATAGATCAAGCCTGCTCTCTTTCTCTTCCCCCCTTAACCCCCCAAAAAAAAAAAAATTTTAACCCATTGCCGGCAATATCAATATCATAACATTCCAAGAACAGACATAACTTGCCGTCTTGCAGACTGTGCACATTCCCCTGAAGTCAAATCATGACTCAGGTATTTCATTTTTCTTTCAATCCGTTGCAACTTTTTCCGGAACACTTTGTGCCCAATTTCTGCTAGGAAGATCAACAAAGCCTTTGTGTCTTCTTCGCATTATTCCTGAGCCTCAGAACATAAAAGCAACTCATCTACATATAACACCAAGACACCACCCCCCTTTGGCCAATAACCTTTCAACTTTTTATCTTTTCTAATTCTTGTCCATAAACACACGAACACGCGCACACACACACACGTGCACACACCCCCACACGCACGCACACAGAGCCTCTGTATATCCCTGTGGAATCACAGTTCAGGTCCAACGCTTCCCTTTAAAAGTGAATGCGAACCAGAACTGAGACTCAGGGTGTACAGTAATTGAAAAGAAAGCATTCACAAGATCAGTAACAGAAAACCACATAGCAGTGGCCGGGACAGTACAGAGAATAGTGGAAGGTTTCGAGACTATAGGAGTCCTAGGGTGTATAGCAGCATTGACTTCGCGGAGGTCCTGAATGAATCGTCATGAATCATATGCTTTCTAACTGGAAGAATAGGAAAGTATTGGATCGGAATAATAGCACCCCGCTTAACTAAATCAGCATAAACAATTGTAATACCGGTCTCAGCCTCAAACAAAATAAGAAATTGTGCACAATGTAAACGGAAGGATGACTTTGGGAAAATGACCAAGGGTTCAACATGAACTATTCAGACAAAATTTATTTCCCTTGTACCCAGAGAGATGAGTGGAGCAAATCTAACTAAAAAATTTTAAGGGTAAACAGCATGGGTTTAGGTGGAGAAGTGAAAGATAAATGACATAACGGATCGGGTTACAGGTACAACTAGTTCTACTGTTATTTTCTTAACAGATCTATCTAGGTGAACTAAATGTTAGGTCCCACATACTCCCAATCCTCCCCTTCTGGACATGTTATTACCCATTGTCTCACATTATGCCACTGAAAACAAGAGGATTTAGCAATAAGGATATGAGGTAAAACCACTCCAGAAGAAAAGCGATTGTTGTAAAAAGAGTAATACTGCTCCAACCAGTTTTGCTGAGATATAACAGTTCGTTAGGCAAATAGTCTCTTTCTCTGAAAACAGCAGCTGAAAAGTCCAAGAGTCAGACTTCATCATAATACAGTCCAAGAATCATGCAATACAGTAAAATGATTTTGAATACTGTAATCCAAGAGGAACCCAGGACAGCAGAGATTTTTGCTGTTTTTTGAAACAAACATGAACAATCAAGGCAGCATACAAGCATGTAATAGTGGTGGTCAGTGCAATGGCGGTGTGCTGTTCTGATGCAACCTTCACTCCCTTATTCGTAACTGAAATGCAAAGGCACAGGCGGACCATCAAGTCTTGTCAAAGTTCACTGGGCATTAGAGGGCTGATATATTTTGCTTTTATTTGTGCTTGTAACTGTCCACTGAACACTGAACTGGCCACTATCAACCCGCTGTCGTCCCAGAGTCTGTCTCTGAAATGAGCTTTCCTTCTAAGGACCTGAATCCATTCTGCAGTATTTGGCTTATATATGTCATCTAATTGTTTCTTCATTGTCATGAACTGGTTCAGCAATTCCTGCACCACCTCTTTTAATTCTTGCAGGTCCCAGTTTCTTTGCACCATGAAGGTGGGACAGTTTTAATCTGAGTCAGGCTGTTGTACATTATATTGCGGAAAGGGCACTTGTATTAATGGTGCTTGAAATTCCATCCTTTCATATTCATGTTTTTTGACCCTGAGGAGTCAGAATCGGGTCATATTAGGCATCCCTTTTCCCGCTTCTTCATCCCTCTCTGGCTGAAACTGTTCATTTTTAAAAATCATCGGGACCATCTTCTTCCTCTCCCCCATTAATTCCTCCAGCTGCCCCAAGGGGTGGTGATGGACTATTGTCCTCAAAGGGAGTTTAAACACATGCTGTCACTAAATCAAGGTATAATCTGTTCTTCTTCTTTTTCATATATTTTTATTTATTTATTCTTCCTTCTTTTATCCGGACTTTTGGGACAGTTCTTGCATTATCAAGAACAACTTTTCTTTTTCTGCAATAAGTTTAATTTGGCTTTGCAGTCCCTCATTGCACTTCTGCATCGCATTCAGGGCTCTATCTTTAATGATCAATTCCCATCTATTAAACATTTCCATTTTGTCTACCACAGCACCCTTGTGCTTTTCTATGTACAGTCTACCTAACTTCCTGTATTTCACTCATATCACCAGAGCCTTCTACTGGCCACCTGCCCCTGCTCTGTTCATTCCACCGTTTACAATTTTTTTTTTTAAATCTAACCCTGTTTTCTGTTCTATGTAGTGTCTTGGAGAGCCGCTTTTTTTTCCCCTTGGTATGTTTTCCAAAAACAATAATCCGAACACAGGCTCCTCATTCACACCCTGTTTTTTCAATCTCTTTCTTTAGCGAATTCCCGACCAGGAGGTACTTTCCCTTTTTATTAAATTTCCACCTCTCCCTTCTAATTATAAGTCTACTTAAGACTCCGTCTCATTCCAAGAGGTGCTCTTATCGTTACGTCCCAGTACCTCTCCCGGACGGTAAAGCAATTGTACTCAGCGGTCACCGATCTTATTCCTGTCTGCAATTCGCACCTTCACTCGGGTTCTCCAACACGAAGGAAACTGTTCAGGTGCCAAATAAACAGTGGAAGTAACAACCGAGGAAGACAGGAATAGTCAATCAATTAGTCTTTATTCAGTCACAGATGAGTACGTGAATTCATTCTTTCTGTTTCCCAAAGGAGTTTTAACCGGTTTGCTATTAGTTTTCCCCATGGTCAGTGAGTTTTCCACACTCTTTTTGCTAAACCAGCCTCAATTGTCGCTTCACTCCCGGTCCCTCCTGTTCCCCGGTCCACCGGGATGATCAACCTGATTAGCGGACTGACAGTTTCACCTGAAGGCCACTGGTTACCGCTGTTTAGGTGATCATTTCCCTGAGTGACCCGTTGAGTTCAGATTATAACCGACCGTTAGAGCAAAGAGTCTCGCCCTCCCGCAACAGTGCTTTTTCCCGATCACGAAATGTTCAGTTATTTATCTATTCTTCCCACTCCCTTCCTTTATTTTACTTTTAAGCCTCTAAGAGACTTCTTCTTCATTTCCTAGGGAGTGTACTAACTCATGTCCTTAACATTCATAATCTTTACACTGTTTTATTTCCGAGAGCTTATCTATACATTCCGGTCCACCTCACTGCTTGGTTTCTTATCACCGGTCGGTCTCCCTCGGTCTACTCACAGAATTTTTTTCTCCCGCCTGGAAGTTCCCAGTTTACTCGACTTTCAGGAAGAATCAGAGGAGGTCAAGGATTCCCCATGCAGGAGTCGCCGAGGCAGGCCAGTCCTAACTTTTTCCGGATCCGGTCCTCCCGACCCGGCCGCTGTCGGTCCTTTTACCGGTCCTCTGGACGATCCTGCTCAAGGAGTCGCTTGGCCGTCTCTGCCCCACGTTGGGCGCCAAAAACTGTGAGCGCTGAAGTTGAAAAACAACGGAAAAACTTAAACCAAATTAAAGTAAAAATAATTTCTTTAATTCTTAATTCTTGGTGAGTAGAGACAATGTGAGACTGCCTCTTTCCAACTCAGTCAACTGATTTGGATTTTGGCAGAATATCTAAAGTAAACCTGCTGTCTCTTTTATATCCTAGAAAAGAAAAAAACCCCTAGCAGTTCATTCTGAGGTTATACATAGCTTAGGTTAAATCTTAATTTATGATATACTGGAATGTTCTTAAACCTGAAACAAACAGCCATTTGCATTCCTAAGGAATACACCCTTCTAATTATACACATTTAGAATCAATTTAAACATTCTTATAGTCCATAAAGATCTTACATTCTTCACTGGGTCTTCTGATAGTATCAGAGGTCAGCCTTTCCTATAAATGATAAAAGTTAGTCCCTTAATGCTGTACACAAAGCCCAACTCCTTTTCTGCATAAATCAGCAACAAATCATATAGCTCCCTGCAGCATGATCAACTCAAAACACAGTCCTTGATATCTGCGAGTTAAATAATAATGTTTTCTCTTCCTCACATGCTATGTGCCTGCTTAATCTTTCTCATACTAGACTACCGAAGTAAAGCAGACTTGATGATCTTAGGACACAACCAGCAATATCTCTGCGATATAAAGAAATACACTTGCACAGAGTGAGCAATCACAAATGTGACTTTTTTTCAGTGATTATTGTCTTGTTTGTCTATAGAAAAGAGACAGCAATTCATATCTGGGTATCAACATTAAATTATGTCAATAACAGCCCTGGGAGATGACCTTCTGAAATAAACAGCTCAGGGAACAGCAAAGTGAGACGCACAGCTAGTTCCCCTTTAAAAATGCCGAATCTCAAAATGTTTTTCATTTAGCTTTTTCTTCCTCTTAAAATATGGATGCTTTGTTGTGCAATATGTTGATAAAATACTCAATAACACTTTTGCCTTGAAAAGTTGATGTATTTGGAAAATTTAAATGCTTTTGTTTTCTCTTTGGGACCCCAGTACCTTTCACATGTATTACAGAATGCAAGAGCTGGCTATGTATTTCTTAAAATATATAAAACAATGTTCACTTTAGAACATAATTTCATGTAGTAAATTAATATATACCAAGTGAAGAAATAACTTTGTCTTAAAAATACCGAACTTATCCTTTAAGCAGATATACAGTAATCCCTCCTCGATCACGGGGGTTGCGTTCCAAACCCCCCTGCGATAGGTGAAAATCCGCGAAGTAGAAACCATATGTTTGTATGGTTATTTTTATATATTTTAAGCCCTTATAAACTCTCCCACACTGTTAACATTATTAGAGCCCTCTAGACATGAAATAACACCCTTTAGTCAAACGTTTAAACTGTGCTCCATTACAAGACAGAGATGACAGTTCTTTCTCACAATTAAAAGAAAGCAAATATATCTTATCTTTAAAGGAGCGCCGTCAGGAGCAGAAAATGTCAGAGGAGAGCTCGCAAAGAAAAGCAAACAATCAAAAAATCAATACATGCTTTTAAGTATACAGAAGCACCGCGATAAAGCTGCATTTTGTAGAGGAGCGTCCGTGTCCTCTGTGCAAACAGCCCCTCTGCTCACACCCCCTCCGTCAGGCAGAGAGAGTGAGAAAGATAGAGAGAAGCAAACAAGCACAGCGCGGGAAGCATATCTTATAGCATTGAGGAGTTTTAGTTAATATGTAATACATGCTCTGATTGGGTAGCTTTTAAGCCAACCGCCAATAGCATACCTTGTATGAAATCAACTGGGCAATCAAACTGAGGAAGCATGTAACCTAAATTAAAAGACCCATTGTCCAGAAAGCGAACCAGAAAAATCCATGATATATATTTAGATATGCTTACATTTAAAATCCGTGATAGAGTGAAACCGCGAAAGTCAAAGCGCGATATAGCGAGGGATTACTGTATCCACAATCAGCAACCAAAGTTCGGATAAATGGTGAGCACAGGATGACCTTTGATAGAAAAGAGTGCTGCTGAAGACTAAGCCCATATGTTGACAGTTCTTCAGAGATATGGACAACGCATGGCTGTCCATTCTCAAATGCTCCCAGAAGAAAATCCTCAAGAAGCTGGTCACTGACATAGGTAAGGTGTGCACAAAGGCAAGAGTAGATAGACAGAGCAGAGGAATGGGACCATTTGGTCCATCAAACTTCTATAGAAGCTTCTTGTAGAAGTCTGTTACATAACAACATCCACAAGACCATAAACGTGCCCAGCTACTGGTCATTATATATTGTATGCAGCTGCAGGTACAAACCAAAGAAGGTCATGATCACCAAATGCAAAATAGCCAGGGATGGGGCCATCCAAATCACCATACTATCTTGAGCAATTATCCAGACATTGTGTGTACAGCAAGAGACCCTACCTCTAGTCATTGTAGCCATTCTGTCATAATCTGGTATTAGTTAAAATTTTCTGAAAAAATATTATAAACCTCATTTTGGAGGGTTTGGAGATCAACAAATTGCCGATGTCTGCTTTTCAATTGGACTATGTTTTGTCCTGTGGGCCGTGTCATTTGGCGAGTTCATCATCATGGACACATTGATCGGCTGCTGGTGGGAATGTTTTAAGAGGCTGCACATTATGATGCCATACCAGTAGTTCAATAGCCTCATTGTCCAAGTTTACAGATACAACTTAAAAGACTAAGTGTTTCATTATTGTTTGTTTTGAATCTAATTTCCTCTCGGCTATGAACTCGTCTGTCTCTGACCAAGATTTACGTCTTTCATCTTGGCTCAGTTACATGAATATCCGATATTCTTGCTCTTCTCTATGCTATGATTTGCATCTCACAGCAAAGGCTTTGTTACAACTTTAGCTTGTTTTTCCCTAACCTCATTCAATTTTCGGACTCTTATTTTTAAATTCAACCGCTGCTACTGTAGACAGTACACCTCCCGTTTAATGGAAAAAGAGGTTAAAAAACTAATGAAATACAAGTGTCAGGAGACCAAGATTTCTAAGAGTAGTGCTGGTAGTACAAAAACAATTGTTTCAATTAATAAATAATTTAGCAAGTTGGTCAATCAGCGACAAGCAAAGTGGTGTATATCAAACCAATACAACACACATCTCTAGGAAAGGCAAAATTACTTCAAGTTTCTCATGATGGGAACAGCTATCTAAGCAAATACCGATACAAGCATTTGGAAGAATAAATGTCTAATAATTTGTCAGCATCACAGTGTGGTAGATGGCACTACTGGCACACAGCACCAGCATCTGGGTTTGTTTCTTTGTCTGTATGTTTCATATCTGGGTGGCTATCATGCCAGTGTTCCAGTTTCTTTCCACATCCCAAAGATGCCACAATGCTAAAATGGCCCTAAATGACAGTGCCCTGCCATAGAATGGCACACCATCCTCTACTGGTCCCTGGACCGTGTTCAATGTTCCTATCATTGAAAGAGAATTATTATTAGATATTTAGCAACTGTCTTTACCCAAAGCAACTTACATATTAACAATACAGTACAACTGTTTACATTTTAATTTTCACAATTGTGGCATGGGCATGCCTAGACACTACCTGACTCGTCAGTGGGGTGTGGTATAGTGGATCCGTGGCTCAGAAAAAGGTGGGCGATTTTTAATAAATAATTAATTGTCCGGCTCAATCTGCATGGGTGAGCAGGCTTTTACAGCTGTGGGAGGTTGCTGAAGTAGTTGGGGTGAGATACACCAGCACATAAAGGTGCGGTCTGTCTCAGTTGCTTCATTTGCTTCCTGTGGTGCATGATTAAGATGCTGCACAAGAAAAGGGAAAAACTGAGAGAAAAAAGGAGGGTCAAGAAGAACTGAGAAAGAGGCAGGAGTGATCAAGAGCCGGTGCAGACGGGAGGAAGCAGGTGGATGGGAATGGAGCCCCAGGAAGGAGCGTGTGGCTAACGCCTAGAAGGGTGCTGTATGATCACTGCCGTTGAGCAACTAGGTAGCAGGAGTGACCATTGTGCTCAGGGTGTTCTCTGGCAGCAGTGAGAGGTGCCAGGTATTGGCAGCATTGTAAGCGGAGTGGGGCTTGGTGTCACCCCATGGGATTGGCAGCAGGGACACAGGCTGGAATAAAAGGGTGTCTGCACCTGTTGATCAACTTCTCTCCATGCTGCAAGACCCGATGAGGTGATGACCTGGTGACATCAATTTTAAAAGAAAAGCACCAGGGCTAAGAATTCTGAAGGACAGTTTCCTGCCTGTGAGATTATAACCTCATTTTAATGATTGTTTTTAACCTCCACCTTCACTTTTTTATTGGATTATTTATTTATAGCTAACCAGTGGCGTTGCATACGCCGCATAATCAGGCCGCTTTTTAAATGATTTTTAAGCACAGAGGAAAAAATAAACATTTGAAAAATTCGTAATTTAATAAACCACCAAGAAAAGTAACATTGCAACAATGCACGCTACGAACCAACATACAATTGTCCGTGACTGAAAACTGGAGCGCCGTCGCGCTTTCTCCTTTCAAAGCGAAGGATGGGGTTGAACGGCGCTCGTTCATTACGCACTGCCCGCTTATGTGCCCGCCCCCAACTCCCTACCTGAGTCGCTTTCGTCTGTGTAGTCCACACGCACCTGTGAGTCACGTTGACTGTTAATTTTCCAAACACCGCCTTAGTCGGTTTCCACATTGATTTTTCATTGTTCTTTGCGGTTCGAGCTGCTTTTTTTAAATATATAATCCACCAAGTCACCCGACCATGGGGGGCTTTACAAAGGGCAGGGACATAATCAGTGCGAGCGTATGACCCGCACGTACTGCGAATTTCTCGTTCGTGGGGAACAATTGGAAGCCACGGTCTCCATCACGAATGGGGTTCAACGGCCTCCCAGCCGGGTAGACACACGCTTGATCCATTCAGTGTAGCGCGCGTGCAGTACCGGACATACAAGTGCATCACAGACCTGTTAATGCTCAATCTCACGTGGCTGAAAGCCACTTGTCCCTCTAAAAACTTGGGCGCCGACCACTCTTGGGTTGTGTAACTATTTAGCAGGCGGGAGTCTCGTTCGTTTTCGGAAATAACCAGCCAAATCGCTCCACCAACTAAGAACTGCCATGCACCACCACTCACAGAATCGAGAAAGAGCTATCAATCTGTCAATCCTGTCCGTGTCCGGACCAGGTGAGGTTTCCTGTGTTGAGTCAAATGAAGCGAAAGGCTCCACACCTGGTGATGCCCTTCCGTCAATTCCTTTAAGTTTCTGCTTTGTAACCATATTCCCCCCTGAATCCAAAGACTTTGGTTACCCGGTTGGCTGCCCGGCGGGTCATGGGAATGACGCCGGGATCGCTTGTTGGGGCCTGCATTGGTGAAGCAGGTGAGACGGTAATGAAACAGAGGCACAGGGCTTATTGGTTTTTAAAGACTGCTTCCTTCATTGGGTTTTAACCAATGCACGGAACGAACCAACACACAATCGTCCGTGCAGCGCTCAGGGTGGAACGGGAGGAGAGGAGAAGGACGTCCACTCCGCTCCCTCCGTCATGCTAGTCTGCTGATTTCTCGTTCAGTATACACTGCCTCCTCATGTGCCCACCTCCACCTCGTCACTCGAGTCGTTGTCATCTTTGTACAGTCCAGATGCACCTGTGACTCACGTAGACTTTTCATTGCTCTGTGCGGTTTTGGCTGCCTTTCTATATATAATCCACCAAGAAACCCGACCACGGTGGGAGGGGGGTGTGTACAAAGTGCAGGAGTATCTAAGAATAGACGCATGTTTGTTGCGGATGCGAATTGCTGTATGTAGCGTGTAAAACAGTTTGCTATAGTACACGAGGTCGTGCGTCGTAACCGAAAACTCGTTTTTTTAAAGACTGCTCACTTCATTGTGTTTTAACCTCAGTTGTAAAGGAATGTTTTAAGAATCCCATGGGATACCCCTCGCAAACAGTTTTACACGCCGTATATGGCGATTTACCTCCGCGAGAAACATGCCTCTATTAACAGTCAACGTGGGTTGGAGCTGCATGTGACCTCTATGACAGACGAATATAAATGACGCCGGTTTTTCTGTGTCGTCGTCGAGTTGGTGGCCGTGGCTCTGTGAGTTGTCGTCGTATCCAATGGTCTTGGAGTTGGTGGGTGTGGCTCCTTCCTGCGTGTGCCATAGGTGTCTCACTTGTTGGCGGCTTAGTGAATCCACGCCCCTTCCGGCGTGCTTTCCATGGTTGTCTAGCCTTAGTGAATTATATATATAGATTATGGAACATTTGCATTGCACTTTGTTTTGAACACCTTTTTTTCCTGACAGTTTTTAATAAAAGCACTGGAGCACGTTTGCACTTACCCCTTTGCTTTGTGTGTTGTGTCCTCATCCCAGGCTCATCCTTCAGGTAAGTTATCCCTGATAGCGGATTTAAGAGGCTTCCTAGAGCAATCGGAACTGACCTGCACACTCACAAGAGGAAGTAGCAATTTTTGGTTAAATGCCATATTGCCTTACCACACATACAGTGCCAGGACTGGGAATTTAATCTGGAAAAATGAAAAAAGGCAGAACAGTGCAAAGATTCGCTTTGCACAGACCTTGTGTTTTTCTTAGCCAAGTCTCAATCCTTGTGGAGTTCTATCATATTCCTCCCCTCTTCTGATTTTTTTTCTCCAAATTTTATGGTTTCGTTTTACACCCTGAATGCACACATTGTTGAACTAGCATCTTGAACTAAGCAGTGCCAGGATAGCCTCTAAATTCTGTAAAATGTAAATTATGGAAAGGTAACTGTAGGCATTATGTTTATTAGATGAGTTGGCAAATATCAGACTTCCAGAAAGAAAAGAAAACTCAGCTATCAGTTTTCTCAATTTGTTTTGGATGCTATCTGTTACTATTCCTCCCTAACCAACATACTCTTAGATTTTTAAGTCATTGCTATCTCTGTGCACCCATGTAAATTCTTATTTGTGGTCTCAGTAGCTGTTAAACTTCATGCCTATAGATGGAAGTAGGGTTATCATGATAGCAAAACTTGAAACATCAAGACGACATGAAGAAAAGTACTGAAATTTGATACAATTTTGAAACCCAATAAAGTAAGTATACAATCTATATATACTGTATACTGTATGTGTGTATATATATATATATATATATATATATATATATATTTAAAACTCAATGTATGTGTGTGTGTGTGTGTGTATGTATGTTCCAGCATCACTTCCGAGCAGCTGGAGCGATTTTCATGAAACTTGGTACATGTCTCTCATTGGTCGACTACAAATGCTGTAGGGTGAAATCAACCCTGACCTACCCCCTTCTGGGTAATGTGATCTTGCGGTCTTGTATGCATGTTATCATCCAGTTGACACTCGGAACAACCGGCAGACAGCAAACTGGAGGTGACTGCCAGCATTTTTTATGTTTGAGCACCACCACACGCCTGTTGCTTTTGAAAGTAAATAGAGTTGGCTGGGTTGGCATCCCAACTATTTTTGGGACTCATTCTGTCTTTGTGACTCAAGCCGCCATATGTGTATATATATATATACTGCTCAAAAGAATTAAAGGAACACTTTTTAATCAGAGTATAGCATAAAGTCAATGAAACTTATGGGATATTAATCTGGTCAGTTAAGTAGCAGAGGGGGTTGTTAATCAGTTTCAGCTGCTGTGGTGTTAATGCAATTAACAACAGATGCACTAGAGGGGCAACAATGAGATGACCCCCAAAACAGGAATGGTTTAACAGGTGGAGGCCACTGACATTTTTCCCTCCTCATCTTTTCTGACTGTTTCTTCACTAGTTTTGCATTTGGCTACAGTCAGTGTCACTACTGGTAGCATGAGGCGATACCTGGACCCTACAGATGTTGCACAGGTAGTCCAACTTCTCCAGGATGGCACATCAATACGTGTCATTGCCAGAAGGTTTGCTGTGTCTCCCTGCACAGTCTCAAGGGCATGGAGGAGATTCTAGGAGACAAGCAGTTACTCTAGGAGAGCTGGAGAGGGCCATAGAAGGTCCATAACCCATCAGCAGGACCAGTATATGCTCCTTTGGGCAAGGAGGAACAGGATGAGCACTGCCAGAGCCCTACAAAATGACCTCCAGTAGGCCACTGGTGTGAATGTCTCTGACCAAACAATCAGAAACAGACTTCATGAGGGTTGCCCGAGGGCCCAAATGTCTACTAAGCCCTGTGCTCACTGCACAGCACCGGGGAGCTCAATTGGCATTTGCCATAGAATACCAGAATTGGCAGGTCCACCACTGGCGTCCTGTGCTTTTCACAGATGAGAGCAGGTTCACCCTGAGTATATGTGAAAGACGTGAAAGGGTCAGGAGAAGCCGTGGAGAATATTATGCTGCTTGTAACATTGTTTAGCATGACTGGTTTGGTGGTGGGTCAGTGATGATCTTGGAGGCATATCCATGGAGCGACTCACAGACCTCTACAGGCTAGACAACGGCATCTTGACTGCCATTAGGTATCAGGATGAAATCCTTGGACCCATTGTCAGACCCTACGCTGGTGCAGTAGGTCCTGGTTTCCTCCTAATGCACGACAATGCCCGGCCTCATGTGGCAAGAGTATGCAGGCAGTACCAGGAGGATGAAGGATTTGAAACAATTGAATGGCCTTCACGATCCCCTGACTTAAACCCAATAGAATATCTGTGGGACATTATGTTTTGGTCCATTAGGTGCCACCAGGTTGCTCCTCAGACTGTACAACAGCTCAGGGATGCCCTCATACAGATCTGGGAGAAAATGCCACAAGACACCATCCGTCGTCTCATTAGGAGCATGCCCCGGCGTTGTCAAGCATGCATACAAGCTCGTGGGGCCACACAAGATACTGAAAAGCATTTTGAGTAGCAGAAATTAAGTTTTTGAAAAATGGAGTAGCCTGCCACATCTTCATTTCACTCTGATTTTAGGGTGTCTACACAATTGAGCCCTCTGTAGGCAGAAAACTTTTATTTCCATTAAAAGACTTGGCATCCTTTTGTTCCTAAGACATTGCCCTGTCGTTATTTGTATAGATATCCAACTTCATATTGAGATCTGATGTATCTAATGTGTTTCTTTAATTTATGTGAGCAGTGTATATATATATATATATATATATATATATCTTATATATAAAGCAGACTGTAATAATCTTGCAGACTTGTATGTACATTATCATCCAGTGGATGCTTGGAACGTTTCTGTGTGCTCTGAAAAAGCAACCGATAGTTTTATCATGAAAAATCAGTAGTATTATTTGTCATTTAATGTTTGTCTTTGTTAACTATATTTTCATCTTGCATTATTCTTATTCTAACAATGTTGTAGTGGTAATACAATTAAATCAACCGAATAATAATATTCATTTGACTTTTTTTTTTACGTTGTCAAAAATTCTGAATGTCAAAACTTGTTACTACACCACAAAACAAAAACCTTAAAAAAAGGCTTCACTTTTCCCATCGTTTTTTACACTACTTTGAACGTATTCCGTGATTATATTTTGATTAAAATAGGCTATCTATTCTATTATATACTAGGGGGCTTTGCCCCCACTCGCTTCACTGCAGAATTGATACCATGAAAACTGAGTATTGAAACAATTTTAAAGCATTACAATCAATACTTATCGGTATTTTGATACTTTTGACAACCCTAGATGAAGGAATCTCTGACCTGATTACACTGGCCATCTCTTCTGGAGCTTTGTGCATCGAGAATTAGTGGAGCATCCAACAACTCCATTCACAACTGCCTCTGCTGTTTTTAAAGTAAATCTTTGATGGGCAAAAACTTGTGATGAAGTTGCTTCTTGGCCAGGTGTAGTGATGTGGTCAGTTATCACTGCTTCAGTTACTGGGGGTGTGAGAAGATTTATTGTAGGCTTATTTCACTTGCTGATTTCCTTTTGATTTTATTAATAAAAACTGATTTTAAAAAAATGACATGAGCTGGTCATCCAAATTTTACGATTTACAATTACTTCTGTTCTCATTTGTTCCTGAATTTCTTTAGATCTTGGCATGATGTCTAGCTTTTGAGGTGCTTTTGGTCTACTTCTCTGTGTCAGGCAGCTCCTATTTAAGTGATTTCTTGATTGAAACAGGTGTGGCAGTAATCAGGCCTGGGGGTGGCTACGGAAATTGAACTCAGGTGTGATATACCACAGTTAGGTTATTTTTAACAAGGGGCAATTACTTTTTCACACAGGGCCATGTAGGTTTGGATTTTTTTTATCTCCCTAAATAATAAAAACCATCATTTAAAAACTGCATTTTGTGATTACTTGTGTTATATTTGACTAATGGTTAAATGTGTTTGATGATCAGAAACATTTTGTGTGACAAACATGCAAAAGAATAAGAAATCAGGAAGGGGGCAAATAGTTTTTCACACCACTGTATAATCTCTGTTCAATTTAGATGAAAACCTTGAAGCAGTTTTAATAGAGGGGTCAATTGCAAAGGAGACCCTCCAAGAGTAAAGGAACTTTGGAACCGACAAACACTACACAATAAAACCTCAGGCTCACACTTCTCAGTCTTCATTTTCAGGATCCTTCAAACGCCTACAGTGAAGAGCATGTTTAAAACTAAAAGCCTCAGGGACACAGTCCACATGAATAGTCCTCATGACGCATGTAGTCCCTCCAGGTAAATTAGGAAACAAGGCCTGTGTTTTCAAAGTCAACTGGTCATCATGTGCTCGTTCAAAGGCGCAGGACCGGAGGACACATTTGCAACAGCTGTTTAGATGTCATAACAGCATTTGTCAGTGGGACATTCAAACAGGGATATGCTGGCTCCGACAGTGCCAAGCACCTCTCCTATCCTGCCTTACACAAAGCAGACGTTTCAAGAAACAAAAAGTGCTAGATGTTCATTGGAGTAAGGAGCCCCAAGCCATGAGGATCCAAATGATTCCACAGGAAAATCAGCCAAGCACCATTCCTTGGCACTACCCTTAAAATGGTAATAACTCAACCCGCTTGTTATCTTATCGTAAAAGTGGAAAACGGTGATAGAATAAATTAGACAATTAGAGTCAGGGGATGATTCGGGGGCCAAAATGACTAAGCTGTGGACTTAAAGCTTATTATTCGATTGAATGAAAGCTGTCTTTATTTATACTAGTGGAATGAATCACTTCTGTTTCTTACAGTAATAACCATCTTAATTGGGGATAGACCCCCATGCTCAGATACATTTTTATTTGGAAACCAGAAACATGACGTGAAAAATATCTGACCTCAGTTGTACAGAAGAGAGTAGCTCCTGACATTCATCACCAGCCCTCAAAAACAGGTTCATAGTTTGTTTCAATAAGGAAAGAAAGTAGATAACTGCACTTTAAGAAGTAGGAGACTTTGTTAGGGGTCCGTGTTGGTGCAGTTTTTTAAATAAAAACACTGCGGCCCACCCTCGTAGGTGTGGGGTGCACAGCTGTGAAGCCGCATGGCTGTGGGGTTTTCAATGGGGCAGCCAAGTGATTGCATGTTTAACATGCAGGTGCAATCAGCTCAGATGTTCTTCATGGGCACATCTATGGGTGGTAAGGCAAAACATCTGAACCCACAAAGTATATATATAGTATATATAAGTAGGAAAGAAGAAAAAATCACTGAGGAAGAAAGGACAGGAGAAATCAAGAAAGACAATTGGAATAGATGTAAGAGGAGATCAGGAGTGTTAGCCAGTGCAACTGTCAAAAGACATGGCGGTCAAGAGGAGGCCCCACAATGAGTGAGAGGAACTCTTAGGGTAGTGTCACTCCTGCTGAGCATCCAGGTAGCAGGAGCAATTTCAGGGGTTTGAGGGATCGTCCTGTACACGCCTGGGATGGTTGAAGGACAATAAAGGTGGCTGGGGTGAAAGCAGTTTCAGCATCTCAGCCCTGATGTGGAGACCCAGTGGATGAGCAAGGTGAAGACAGGAGGAAAGAAAAATGCTGAGGCTCTGGGAACCCAACTTTGATTCTTGCATTGTGTTTTGTGGTTTAAGAATGTCCAGGAAAGGCACTTTAACCTTTAAAAGTTCTTTTATATTGGTGGACAAATTAATACTTGACATACCTAAACTGACACACATACATCCTTGCACATGTGCCACTTCAACATTCACTCAGCACAAATTACATAAAATACAAAGCAAGAATAGCTCAACACTGGCCAAAACTAGCTACCTCATCTTCAATTCCTTACCAGGGGCTGGAAGCCATTCCACTCACAAGGTGTCCCCAGCCGGGATTCACTTATGCGTTGACCCGTCTTCAGATTGCATTCCCTGAAAGGGCTACACTTTAAAAGTACCCTAGAAAAAGCCAGGAACAGCTGCTTCCGTCAGGCTTCTGTGTGCTGATGGCTGCCTTTGAAAGGGCTACACAGTCGAATAGAAGCCAAGGGCTAATCACTAACCCTGACAGTACAATACCTAAACAGACAAAGTTCATTTTATTAACAACTAGCAAATTACCCGCGCTTCGCAACGGAGTAGTGTGTTAAAGAAGTTATGAAAAAGAAAAGGAAACATTTCAAAAATAACGTAACATGATTGTCAAAGTAATTGTTTTGTGACTGTTATGAATGTTGCTGTCATCAGGGACTTAATTATCATTATTTGTTTCAATAAGGTTCGTATTTGGAGGATGTGTTGTGTTCAAGTTACATTCCGTGTTTGTCTAGTCTATCCCTAACCATCTCATCTTCGTTGTCAACCGTTGTAAAGATAACAGGTTTCATTCATCGAAGTGATCACTACCCAAATCGCTACTCGTGAATCTAAGATGTTTAACAGGCATTCCCGGTATTAAGTTGTGGATTTACCTGTGAATATTTAGCGGCAGCGTGTCTATGAATGCAATTTAAACTTAAGCTTTACACCTTGGTTTCTTATTGATATGTCTACAAAGGCTTGTTCAGCATCAGAGGGTTGTCCCTTTCCTACTGCATCAAGAAGCAGCTCATCTTCCTCTTTATCTGAGACATCACACACTGCATGCACAGGTTTACCTCTCCCAGTCCTGCAAAGTCAGTTGACGTGAGCTGCTTGGAGTACATGCATCGAAGGTTCTCAGCTGTGCTTGTGCTATCTCGTGCGATCTTGCAATGTCCACGACTTTATTTAATGTTAGCTAAGACCCGGCACTTAAAAGTTTCTCTCGAACTTTCGCTGAGTTTGTGCCAAACACTAGTCTATCCCTGACCATCTCATCTTTGTTTGCATAAGCCAGTCCTTCACCCACGAATATTTAGCGGCAGCGTGTCTACTGGATTGCTGCTGACGGACGGCCTTATATGGGCAGGCACTCAATTACGTGGGAGGCGTGACGATGAGGGACGCAACTCCGCCTCACACGGCGACCGAGCTGCAGGCTATGGTCGTATATATGTACGTAAGTAGATTCCAGTTATGACCGTTACACGTAGAATTTCGAAATGAAACCTGCCTAACTTTTGTAAGTAAGCTGTAAGGAATGAGCCTGCCAAATTTCAGCCTTCTACCTACATGGGAAGTTGGAGAATTAGTGATAAGTGAGTCAGTGAGTGAGTGAGTCAGTGAGGGCTTTGCCTTTTATTAGTATAAACTAGCAGAAATACCCGCGCTTCGCAGCGGAGAAGTAGTGTGTTAAAGAAGTTATGAAAAAGAAAAGCAAACATTTTAAATATAACGTAAGATGATTGTAATTGTTTTGTCATTGATATGAGTGTTGTTGTCATATCTATCTATTTATATATATATATATATATATATATATATATATATATATATATATATATATATATATATATAGCAAAATACCTGCGATTGGCAGCGAGAAGTAAAAAGAAAGAAAAGGAAACATTTTAATAATAACGTAACATGATTGACAATGTAATTGTTTTGTAATTGTCATGTGTGTCATGAGTGTTGCTGGCATATATATATATATATATATATATATATATATATATATATATACACACACACACACAGACACATATATAAACATATATATACATATAAACATATGTATATATACACACACACATATATATACATACTGTATATACAACATATACATATCTACATATATACTGTATATACACATATATATACAAATCTACATATATATATCTACATATATATATATTAGGGGTGGGACTCGATTAAAAAATTAATCCAGTTAATTAGAGGCTGTGTAAGAATTAATCTTGATTAATCGTATGTAATCGCCCACGTAAATTTGCCCCAAATCGCAAATGTTTTTTTTTTATTTAAAACGGTTTTAGTGGGCTTACAGAATCAAATAATAGACATGGACATGAATATTGTAAACTGAAGCTGTTTTAATTTCTGAAAAAAAGCTTTTAAACTGCATTTGAATTCAAAACAGAAACAAAAATATCATCCCTGGTTAAAATTGGGCAGACTTAAAAATAAAGTGGTATTTTAAGTACTTTAAGTACATTTGCAGAATAGTATTGTCTTTAAATAATAATAACCAAAATTTCACCATAAAGTGCAGTCTTCTTCTTAAAAAAATAAGTCAGAAACATAAAAGGTAATTTGACCAGCTTACTCTTTAAACTCTGAGTAACATTAGCCAAAATTATTTTGTACATTAGGCTAAAACAGTGTGATCATTGAACATTTTGTAATTAGATGTAATTAGAATTACTAACGGTCACGGAAGTCCAATGATCCCCAGTAAGAGCCACAAAGTCCGCTTTCTGTAATGCATCTAATTTTGCTTGCTTTTCAGTGTGCACAAAACCATGCTTTTATCAAGGCTTCGCCGGTAGTCGAAATGATCAGTCGTGAGGAACGCGCTTTATTCCGACTCTAACATTTTTGTAGCTGTGATGTGTGCATCAGTGTAATGGATGTACCAGGAAATCATGCATTGACAAAAGTTCCCGCTTGCTTGGAATTGAAAGTGTGATTAAATGCGTTATTTTTTAACGCGTTATGGAGTACATGCATCGAAGCTTCTCAGCTGTGCTTGTGCTAAGAAAGGGAAAATTTTAAAAATAACGTAACATGATTCTGCGTTAACCTAATATTTTTTCATACGTCCCAAACCAAGGAGATGAGAAGGTAAAATGAATCGGGTAACGCGCGTACATACTCAGTGCAACCCCTCTCGGGAATCGAACCTCGAATGTCGGCGTTAGAGGCAAAGACTCTACAATTGCACCACAGCGTGTGGCTTGTCTATGCTAAAGTATGTATTGTAGATCGGGGTATATATATACATTTATATATATATACCCGTGTACCGCAGTGGAGAAGTAGAAGTTATGAAAAGAAAAGGGAACATTTTAAAAATAACGTAACATGACTGTCAATATACAGTAATTGTTTTGTGAGTGTTATTGAATATTGCTGTCATCAAGGATTTGATTATCATTATTTCTTTCAATCAGGCTAGTATTTGTAGGATGTGTTCAAGTTACATTCCGTGTTTGTCAATCGTTGTAAAGATAAGAGGTTTCATTCATCGATTAGTTCCTTACTGCATCAATAAACAGGTCGTCTTCCTTTTTATCTGTGATGTGACAAACTGCATGCACGGGTTTTTTTTACGCTGTCTTCCTTTAGCGGGACATTCACTTTTTCCACCGTGTGCTTTGTTTCCGCAGTAGCTGCACTTATGAATATGATTGTATGTATAAGACGCTTCATATTTTTTTGCTGCCTTCTCAATTGTGTAATTCGGTTTTGTTCAGCACTCTTTGGAACTGTTGCTTTTGTCTGTGCACTGCGCCAGTTCACGTGAGCCGCTTGGTGTTCTTGCATCGAAGGTTCCCAGCTGTACTGGTGCCATCTCGTGTAATGTCAGCTAAGACCCGGCACTTAAAAGTTTCTCTCGCAGTTTCAATGAGTTTGTGCCAAACACCACCCTGACCATCTCATCTTCCTCTGCATAAGCACAGTCCTTCACACGTGAATATTTACCGGCAGTGTTTGTATTGGATTGCCGCTGATGGATGGCCTTATATGGGCAGGCACTAAATTACAAACGCTAGTGGCAGCCTGTCTATGAACTTAATTTAATATAAACTTACGGTTCACGCCGTGCTTTGTTTCCGCATATGCATCATTTGCTTCATAATGTTTTTCTGCCTTCTCAATTGTGAAATGGCGTTTTGTGCTCATCGCTGGAGTTCTTCCTTGTTCTCTACGTACTTACGTAGGAGGCGTGATGATGTCACACTAAACTCCCCACGCCATCTCCAACTCAAGACTCCATTACATTATATGGGAAAAAATAGCTTCCAGTTATGACCCTTATGCGTAGAATTTCGAAATGAAACCTGCCCAACTTTTGTAAGTAAGCTGTAAGGAATAAGCCTGCCAAATTTCAGCCTTCTACCTACACGGGAAGTTGGAGAATTAGTGATGAGTGAGTCAGTCAGTGAGTGAGGGCTTTGCCTTTTATTAGTATAGATCATCAGTTACTGCTAAATATCAGTAAACAATGGGACAACTTCAACAAAGCAATACTCAAAACTATTTCAACCATTAATTATGCTTATCTGAAGGAGAAACCAAGTATAAATGTTAGATATTAAAACATTCAACCTGAACTATTCATATCAGGGTCACACAACAAGCTTAATTTCAGGCGGCTATAGCTTTGGTTGTGTCAGTCTTAGTTCTCTTAAACCAGGCATGACGCTTGGGAGCGAAGAGGCAGCCTCTGGGTGACAAAGTCTGACCGAGTTGTCTTTCTTCCGACAGTTGTTCCTCTCGCTCCTCCCAGTCTTGACAGTCATGATGTCTTTCTGGCAGTGCCTTTTTAAAATCATTTAAATTTATAGGGTCTTGCTGACTGCCCCTTTTCACAATAAAACCCTGCCTTATGTAAGATATTGCATCAGTCAGAGTTTGGGACAACAGATACGTCCCCATGGTCTGGTTGATTGTTGATGAATTTACTTTTGGCTAGACGTGAAACATGTTAATCTTGAAGTCCTGAGCCTCCATTTTACATATTCTTATAAGGACACACACGCTGGTCACTTTATCTAAGCTTAAACATACACATCCTAAAAAAAACAGTGACACTATCAATTTATACTTAATTTCTCAGAATTCCTATCTATGCCTATTTTGCATACACCCCAGAATTTTACCTGCCTACCCTTTCAATTACTGTAACATTTCCCACATGAGCTTTGAGCCCACAACTTAGAGTCTTTATCCAAATAATTCTAAATTAAAAACATTGAAATAAAACACACAAATTAAATATTACAAGTAGTATTCAGAATACTGTAAAAGCTCAATCTTCCAACATCATTAAATATTTCCAATTAATTTTTAACTCTCTATTGATGACTGATTTTAACTATCAAGAAGAAGTACGTGTTTTTATTGGATTATGTGTTTATTACAGAGAACTTGCACTACAACTTTTGAGGGTTTGCCGGCCGTGTATCCCAGCCAACACCCCCAAATCGCCAGATGGAGCCATCCCTGCAACATGAAAGGGCCCCGAATTCCAGCAGGGCATCCTGGAACTTGGAGTCTGTCACCACAGCCTTGCTGGATACCATGGGGGCCACCGGAGGATGCTGCAGGGAGGCCCAGGGACTTATATTATCCTTATAGCCCGGAAGTAATTCACAATTGCGGAAATAGAAGGAATGATATACTTCCGGGCTGAAGAAAAAGAGAATTACCCGACCCGGAAGTGTTGGATAATCACATGGACTGAGGGCTCAAACACTTTCGGGTCAAGGAGTATAAAGGACTATGGAAAATCCCAGACGGGCGAGCTGAGTTGGGAGGCAGGGTGGCTAAGTGTCTGGGAGTGGAGGATTGGTTATTGGATTATTGTATTGTTTATTGAGAATTGTGGAGAGGAGCGTGCTTTGTGCACATTATTATTATAATAAATAATAATTGGACTTTTTATCTGCTGTCTGACGTGTGGTCTGAGGGTACAAGGGTGCGAGAAAAACCCTAATCTGTCACAATCTTATTTATTTTGGCAGTGATTGTTAATGAAAAAAATTGTGCAATGCACTTTGGTTTGCACCACTTTTGTTGTTCATGTGTTTCTCATTGCCCTTTCCAACCAAGTCATGTCCATCAATGACCCGGATTCAAAGTGATGCCAAGGCTGTAGACAACCCAGGCATCTCAAGCTGTTGGATGAGGATATCCAAGTGAGTGAAGATTTTCAGAAAGCTATTTGTGGCCACCTTCCCTAGAGCTGAATAAATGTTTCTGCCTTGATGAGGACATAGGAGGCTTCGGCTGGGTCTGGGATGTATGGTGCTGTGCTTTCCAGCCATTTTGATTTTTTTTTTTTTTAACATTTTATTTGAGAACTAAAACAACGAGAGAGCAAACAGAGAGAATATGACCCTGCAGCTGGTGTACAGCAGTAAGAAATAACAGTGGGGAAAGAAACAGAAACAAGGAGGAGCTGAAGTAATAAAAACAAAAGGTTAGTGACAGAGCACACATGTGCACTCAGTGAAGGGACCCTTGCGCACACAAAAGCAAAAACCACAGTGTCCAGATGGGTCACATTTTGACATTACTGTCAAAATGACTGGAAAAGAAGTGGTCATTAAAAATAAAAATGACCTGTACACTGCAAATTCAAGACTTCTTAGAAAAGTACATCACCAAATGTAATCTGCTTCTAGCCAAATGCTGAAAGTTGCAAAAATCCATCAATTTTCAGTTTAGGTTTGTGTTGCGCCGGATACTACCATGGCAGCATTGAGATAAAGGCAAGAATAAAATTTGACCAGAGCACTAGCGTTGGGGATAATGTGTTAAAAGTAGCATAAGGATACGTAGTCAGATTACTTTTTAAGGTAACAAGTAACTGAATTCAATACTTGTTTTATTGAATTAAAAATACCTGTATAACAAAAAAAACCGTAAAGCATTACCATGTTATATAGAAGCATATTCCTGTAATATTATTTGGTGTTGTTATGTAAAAGTATTGCATCTTTTTTGCAAATACATTGCCAGCTGGGGTCGGTAACATTGTGCATGTGTATGCTCTGGTCACCTAGAGACAGCTAGTGAGGAAGAGGTGAAGGACGTGCACGGTATATCATTTAATTGACAAGAACTGAACAAAAGTTATAGCTATGCATTTAACCCTAGATATGCCCAAAGACAAAATTTAATCAGCCCAGTTTAGGTTCACAGGAAGCCAGTGATTACCCCAACAGCACTGGAGGTAAGGCAAGAAGCAAACGTGGTGGATGGTAGGCCGGTCCTTTACAGGCCTCAATGCCAATACCAATGCCAATAAAAAAAAAAAATGTGCTATATGTAATTCAGTAACAGAAGCTTTCGTCAACTATCTGCTATAGACATTTTGAAACCTGGTGGTGCAGCAGCTAGTGTTCATATTGCAAATCTTGGTGGGCTCATGTTGGGAATGGAAAAAGAGGATGGATGTTATTTACTTCGCAGCACATGAACGGCTAAACATATTTATAAAACACAAGAAAATTCTCACTTTTCTTTTTTGTTTCTGGTCAGTTTCAAGAAGGATCATATGGGCTTAGGATTTGACAACAAAGGATAGCCAGTGAAACATGTAGCTTTTCATAAACAGGAACAAAACATTATGTACTGTTTGTAATGTATTAGATTTTATAATCAACAACTATATTAACATATTTACTTTCCTTTTGTAAGTAATGGGAACGGTAACTAAGTTACTTTTAAAAGTACCAATCCCCAACACTGGTAAAGGTGCAGGTGGAAAATGGGTTATGGCCCATTGTGCACCAGTAAGTCTGTGAAAGGGTTCTTAATAATACATTTTATTTAAATAGCACCTTTCCCATGCTCAAGGCGCTTAAAACAAAATGATACAAATAGTGCACAGAAAAAGAAACAAATCAACACAGGATATACAAAAGCATTAAACAGAGTAAAAGAAAGAATAAACCAGAGTATAATACTAAATTCAATTCTAAAAGAAATGCCTGAACAAATCACATAATCTATATATATATAAAGGAGAGTTGGGATCCGAGAGACTGTGTTTGTGTGTTTGTGGAGAGATTGAGAGTTAAGGCGGGTGGGGGAGTCACGTGATCAACTCCCTTCACATTCACGTCATTTCATTCCTTCAATTCGCTCCGAGCTGAGCTCCCCAGCTGACGCGGTCTTGCGTTCTTTTTCCTTTGTGCTTAGTCCTTTCTCCTTTACTAATTTACTGTTTGGTACACGCGGTACTTACACAGTCACTCATAAAAGGGGAGAAGACTCCGTGCAAGAAATGGGTATTGAAACTACCTTGGAAGACATGCAATCAACGAGGCCATTAAACGGATCTCAAGAGAGGTCTTCTAGGATAGAAAAAAAGCGCTTGGCTGCCAAAACCAGGCAATTAAACGAATCTCAACAAGAAACGACTTCTACGTTAGAAAAAAAAATCTATTCACTGCCAAAATCAGGCGGTTAAACGAATCTAAAGAAGACAGGATTTCTAGATTAGGAAAAGGACGATTGGCTGCCGAAACCAGGCGGTTAAAAGAATCTGAAAAAGACAGGATGTCTAGATTGGAAAAACCACGATCCACTGCCAAAACTAGCCGGTTAAACATGCAGCGAAGCGCGTCGGGTCTGCTAGTCTATGATATAACACAAACACAAATTAGCCCGAGCATCTGGACAGAGAGGTAAACTGAAAGAAGGGGCAGAATGTTAGGTTAAGGTAAAAGCCTTCTTGAACAGATGAATTGTAATTTGCTTTTTTTAGGGCACAACAAGATGGCCAGAATCAAAGGATTTTAGTGGGCGAACAGGAGCATACAGATGGAAAAGGTCACTGATGTAGTCCAGTGCAAGGCTGTTTAAAGTTTTATAGGTTATTACTAGAATTTTATATTCGATCCTGTCAGACACAGGGAGCCAGTGAAGGCGAAGCAGGACGAGTGTGATGTGCTCGCTGCTGCTGGTTTGTGTTAGGACAACAACAAAGCAGAGTTTTGAATCAACTGGAGCTGTGGTATGAGATTAGAAGGGGCACCTGGCAGTAGGGAGTTACAGTAATCGATGTGGGATGTGATAAAAGCAGGGCCAAGTTTCTCAGAGTTAGAAGAGGAGAGGAAGGAGCAAACACGGGATATGTTATGGAGGTGAAAGTAAGAAAGTTTCTTAATGTGGTTTATGTAGGTGTGAATGAAAAAGAGCTCATTTTCTTAAGCTGCACTTTTAGTGCCAATTTGTAGGAGTTCAGTTTTGTTGCAGTTTAATTTTAAAGAGTTATGGTCCATCCAGGTTTGAATTTCACTGAGACAAGCTGTGAAACGGAGAAAGCTCTGATGAAGTTTCATTTTTAACACTGCAACAAATAAATATTCATACTCATCAATTTGGAAACAAGCTTTGAGCTTGGCAAAAAACTGAAAAACAAGTAAAATACTTAAGAGTTCTTATTTCATAACTGGACTGTGAATTTACCTACTGAGAAACGTAACATAAAACTGTGCCTTTATCAAGTACAGTGGTGTGAAAAATTATTTGCCCCCTTCCTGATTTCTTATTCCTTTGCATGTTTGTCACACAAAATGTTTCTGATCATCAAACACATTTAACCATTAGTCAAATATAACACAAATAAACACAAAATGCAGTTTTTAAATGATGGTTTTATTATTTAGGGAGAAAAAATCCAAACCTACATGGCCCTGTGTGAAAAAGTAATTGCCCCCTGAACCTAATAACTGGTTGGGCCACCCTTAGCAGCAATAACTGCAATCAAGCGTTTGCGATAACTTGCAATGAGTCTTTTACAGCGCTCTGGAGGAAGTTTGGCCCACTCATCTTTGCAGAATTGTTGTAATTCCGCTTTATTTGAAGGTTTTCTAGCATGACCGGCCTTTTTAAGGTCATGCCATAGCATCTCAATTGGATTCAGGTCAGGACTTTGACTAGGCCACTCCAAAGTCTTCATTTTGTTTTTCTTCAGCCATTCAGAGGTGGATTTGCTGGTGTGTTTTGGGTCATTGTCCTGTTGCAGCACCCAAGATCGCTTCAGCTTGAGTTGACGAACAGATGGCCGGACATTCTCCTTCAGGATTTTTTGGTAGACAGTAGAATTCATGGTTCCATCTATCACAGCAAGCCTTCCAGGTCCTGAAGCAGCAAAACAACCCCAGACCATCACACTACCACCTCCATATTTTACTGTTGGTATGATGTTCTTTTTCTGAAATGCTGTGTTCCTTTTATGCCAGATGTAACAGGACATTTGCCTTCCAAAAAGTTCAACTTTTGTCTCATCCGTCCACAAGGTATTTTCCCAAAAGTCTTGGCAATCATTGAGATGTTTCTTAGCAAAATTGAGACGAGCCCTAATGTTCTTTTTGCTTAACAGTGGTTTGCGTCTTGGAAATCTGCCATGCAGGTCGTTTTTGCCCAGTCTCTTTCTTATGGTGGAGTCGTGAACACTGACCTTAATTGAGGCAAGTGAGGCCTGCAGTTCTTTAGACGCTTGTTCTGGGGTCTTTGTGACCTCTCGGATGAGTCGCCTCTGCGCTCTTGGGGTAATTTTGGTCGGCCGGCCACTCCTGGGAAGGTTCACCACTGTTCCATGTTTTTGCCATTTGTGGATAATGGCTCTCACTGTGGTTCGCTGGAGTCCCAAAGCTTTAGAAATGGCTTTATAACCTTTACCAGACTGATAAATCTCAATTACTTCTGTTCTCATTTGTTCCTGAATTTCTTTGGATCTTGGCATGATGTCTAGCTTTGAGGTGCTTTTGGTCTACTTCTCTGTGTCAGGCAGCTCCTATTTAAGTGATTCCTTGATTGAAACAGGTGTGGCAGTAATCAGGCCTGGGGGTGGCTACGGAAATTGAACTCAGGTGTGATACACCACAGTTAGGTTATTTTTAACAAGGGGCAATTACTTTTTCACACAGGGCCATGTAGGTTTGGATTTTTTTTCTCCCTAAATAATAAAAACCATCATTTTAAAACTGCATTTTGTGTTTACTTGTGTTATATTTGACTAATGGTTAAATGTGTTTGATGATCAGAAAGATTTTGTGTGACAAACATGCAAAAGAATAAGAAATCAGGAAGGGGGCAAATAGTTTTTCACACCACTGTACATATATCTAGTAAATGAATTACCAGTCTTGTTGGTTAAGCACCCACCAGTGGTCACACCCCACAGACAAACTGCACACAGGAAGCGGTCAGGCTGGGATTTGAACTGAAGATTCTAGACCTGTAAGAGAGAAGAGAGTTAATCACTGCACCACCAGATCAACCTAAAAGAGTTTTTAAAAAAACAACAGTGACTGGCCTTTGACTGAGATGATGGTCAGAATTAAAACCTTTGGCCCACTGGTCCTCTGTGTTAACCTTAAAAGTCACTTCTGTAAACGATTTTATATATTTACATCTTTTCCTTTTATCAGATAAAATGATAAAATAAAACAAGAAAAACTTTGTTCACACAAGTGAACAGTATACAACAGATTATTTTTTTTTACATGAACTGAAACACTGGCTTATATTTAAAACACAAAGCCAAAAAAAACAGAAATATTTGACCTTTGCTATTTCTCCAGTATGTTTTAGTCTGCTAGCTGTTAACTGGCCATTTTCTATTTTAATAAAGTTACAAATCATGCGATTCTCTTCGATGTGCTAAACAGTCACATGGAGTGTAATTTTAAATGGTTAGGAGGTTGAAAGGCATGAATCTGAAAGTGTCCACAAGAAAGAGAGAGGAAAAAAAAAACATGGACTTGTTACTGGACTTTCCTATAAGGTTTTAACAATTAGCTCACATGTGACTTTTTAGTTGTAATGTATTAGAAATGCTAAGTGTTTAACAACAGGCCACATACTGTATTTACTTTATAATTCAACTCATGTGCTTCCTGGATTATTATTACCATATTTCTTTTGCTCAACTGCACCAGAGAACTGTTTTAAACACTACAAAATTTAAGTGGAAGCATTTACCCGATTGTCCTCAGTGGATCAGAATCTGTTTCAAGGTGAGATTCCACTCATTTTTATTGCTGTTGACCAAGATTTACACTCTCCCACACAAACCTTAGTGGAATAAAGCAAGCCAAAAAATAATGGATGTCCCGGTATTGCAAGGACATAATATGAAACTTAACAATTGGGTTTTTGTGTTTTTTTTCCTCTGGCAAAAACCACCAGTAGGAGAAAATCCCCACATATGATACACTGATGCCTAGTTAAGCAATACATTGAGCTTTTTGGGGTACCGCTGTATTTTTAGGCCCTCTGGGCCGGAAAAATCCATATTTTTAGGCCATTTTTGGATCATCCTTATTTTAAAAGGTAAACCAATCGGCTTCATCAGCAAAAAAAGAATCAGAAGGACTTGAGGTTGTGCAGGCCACATCATCTGCCCCCAGGGGTTCACCTTGTAATGGAATAGGAGTCATCAAAGTTACTCCTTTTAAAAAAAACGTACGTAGAGAATCATTTTATGCTATTCTGAGGTTTGATATTTTTGATGTTCAATTCTTTACTGGTGGCCCTAGCCCTGCAACCCCCTTTCAGGAGGTTAAAAATGACAAATTTCAAACATAAACATATGGGGGTATCATTTTAGACAATTTCAAAGTCAGTGATTACAAATATGAGGTTAGTTTTGATCTTTACCAGCCCTCTATCAGAAGGTGAAAAATTACAAATTTCTATCACAATTGAGAATATGTCAACTTTATAAACATTTAAATTGAAGCATACATATTACTATTTCAAATATCTGACTCAACTATTCTTGTTTATCATGCCCTTCTACCTCATGAAGTAAATCATTACATTTCTTATGGATACCTTAAATCAGGGCAGTTTAAGCTAATTCATATTTTTTTTCTTTTGGACCTGAATGGGTTTCAGAACATTTTTTATACTAGCATTCTTAAGTTTGACTGGATATAATTTTGTAGCAAATCTTTAAAATGTTTGAAACAAAAAAAATGAAATAAAGTGGCAACAAAAGACAATGTGAATCTTTATTGTTTTAATCATGATTTTAAGCATTTTGCATATAAAATCAGAACCCGTAACATTCCACTTACAGATCTCGCGTGTGTACGTACCCATTATCTCCTCTGTTTCTGGCTGCTGCATTCCTTCTGTCACTCCGCGTAAGGTCAGTCTCCTCCGCACACTGCTGCATTCTCGAGTTTATGTACAGTAGCACTTCGCCCATATTGTGGTACAAATGCATTGATAATAACATTAATGAAACCAACTTTTACTATTGCAAAGAATCAAGATCAAGCAATACCATTATATATGTTTATTATCTACATTTTAGAACATCCATATATTTAATGAATATTCAGACACATATTTTAGAGGATTTCAAATAAGTTTTATTGTAAATTCCATCAATAACTTATTTGAATAGCCATATCAGGTTATTATTTTACTTCAGGTAAAACAAAATATTTATTTATACTGTCACCCAATTAACAGCAGAGCTTGCATTTTTCAACATTTCATAAAATGAGTTGTTTAAAGAAACTGCAGCTTGCAATACACATGTAAAATGAAGAATTTAGATTCATAATCAGTGAAACCAACTATTTTGATAAAGTATATAAAGACAGATTTTAGATTCACTGAGTTCTGGAAAATAAAGGCAACTTGCAGAATAAAGCTTTGACTAATTATCCTTCATCTAGTTTAAGGTAAAATTTCATACTAGCATTTCCACTCTTTTACAAACTCTGCCATGTTTTGCTCTGATATATGAAACGCTTTCATGATCTTCTAGTTTTATCTTCTGGCCAACGTCCCCTTTACCAAGCAGGATAGCAAATTACAGCTCGTACATCATGACAAGAGTTATTAGTGTTGTTTTTTGCTGCTAGGATAGTCTCCAACTCTCTGTACATCTGTATTGGAATGAGTAAAATCATTAAAGGCAAATTGTTAACGTGAAAATAGTATTTTGAGCAACACTATATCCTTCAAAAATTAAGCTAGATCCTTTAGCTTTTCAAATAAACATTTTTATATATTTCTGGTTAAATGATTTGCTTTTCTTAACAGGTTAAAAAGATTTAATTCACTAAAACATTATTATATAGTATCTTCAGTCTTCCCTTTTCTTTCGTCATTAATATATCAGTCAAGAAAGATAACAGAAATGAAAAAAATAGTTCATTTTATATTGTATTTGTTTTAAGCCACATCTTGATCAAAGGTGTCAATGCATATTGATACAAGAGTTAAATCCTCTGTTTATTTCAATTGATCATTAAATAGACAAACATAACACAGTAATCAGTACAGGTGTGCTGTAAAATATAAGAAATTTAAAGCGGATGTAAATTCATGCTCTCAGTTATTCCACTCTTTCTGAATACTAGCACAGTGGTTCAAACGATTATCTCTTAGTCCCACTCCTCTTCATCCCGCTCTGGGTTGTCTTCACGAGGTGGCTCCTGAAATTGTATATTCGCCAACATCTCCCTCATGGCCATCATCAGCCGGTTCACTTCCTGATTTAGCTCCCGTCCAGCACGGGCAACTTCTAAGCCTTCTTCCTGTCGAGCACCTCCCTGCGAGTAAGGCAGACAAGAAATGAATAACAGCAAAATAAATAAGAAAATCTGCCTGTATGTTAGTCTTATTTATTCAGATTGTTATTGTGATAACAACCACTTACGTATTATGTAATCACTTAAATCTTACAAACTTTATTTTAGCTTGTCATTTCTGAGTCTATAATTAACTTACAGATCACTATCTATTAAGGCTATGTCATAGTCTTTATTTATATAATCTTAGTAAGTCAGAGGAAGTCAGCAGAGCACTCCTGTGAAGTCAGTCACGTAATATGACATGCCCAGTGACTTAGTCCAAGATGACTGCTCCAACAAAATCAAGCAGGTCTGATTTCATGTTTCATCATAGTGGTGGGCTCTGTGTGCATGATAGATGACAACCAATAAATGCTTATCTGGAAGTACAATTGATATAATGCAGCAATGCCAAATAAGGGGCAAGGATTTTTTGAACCTCACAAAAAGAAGAGAAGCTTGTCTCTCTTATGTCTTCATATTTTATGCAACATGGCAGAACAGAAAAAAGGAAAGTGATTGTGGCTGAACTTACCATACCTATTAACCCTTCATACAGTGCCAGACCCTTCAGGCAACACATTATTGGTTATCACAAAAATGGGCAAAAATTATTGTACTGAAAGGTCACCACACTGTAAATCACTGCCCATGTCACATTTACAGACTGTCATTTAAATTGATATGGTCTGGTAACATCATCAGCAAATGCACTCAGTATGTCGGACATACCCCATGATTAGAAGTAGTGTAATGTGACCTCTGCTGTAATTAAAAACAAATGCACTAAGCCCAGTCCTGGACCCTTCAGGCAGCACATTATTGCCTATAACAAAAATGGACAAGAATGACTGTGCTGGAAGGTCCGCACTCAGTTAGTAAACGTAACATGGCCAGTAATTTATAGTCATTTAAACTGACACGGTCTGGTGACATTATCAACAACTGCACTCAGCATGTGTGACATAACCCACGATTAGAAGTCGTGTAACGTTAAATCAGCTGTAGTTAAAAACAAATGAACTGAGCACAGTAATCAGGCAATGTGAAAAGAGCTGAAAGAACACAACAGTAGAAAATAATATGTCACAAAATAAACAATTCGCTCATTTATTAAAAGAAAAGCAAACTCTTTGTTTTGTTGAGAGTAAAAAACAACGAATAATGGCACCTTTGGAAAAATATGATCAAATTATTTAGATATTCAACCACATCTATCTATCATATAAAAAAATTTTGGGTCGAGATGTGATCATCTCAGAGAGACACTTTGACGTCCTGTGAGACAAGACATTACAACCTTAAGAAGCAAGGCCCGTGAGACGGTGACTTTTGCAGATCACGCCCTACTTACAAACAATGTAAAACAAGTTCATGGACATCTAACCTCGCATTTGTTGTAATGCTTTTGGCAGACAAATTTCATGTGCTCCCAGCTCTTAATGTTATACTTTCTAGATGGCACATGAACAACTAAGTGAAGAAGAAAGAGCAGCATGTCAAAAAGAGACACAAAAGCGTTGGAGAGAAAAGAAGGCAAAAAAGGACACAAGAGAGCAATAATAATCTATGTGCAAATTCAGAAAATAAGGAAAGTAATAATCAGCTCAGACCAAGTGGAATTGAAAAGCTCGTAGGTCAAATTCGGGTCAGGAAAAAAAAAAAGACTTCATAATGACGTTCAAAAACATTGGCACGTTACACATGCAGAGCAAGTTAAAGAATATGAAAGTAGGAAAATTTGAAAGTATCACAAAAAAAGAAATTAAAGATCGCATTAGCACAAACAAACGGAAATTATTACTCAGTGAAATAACGGAACAGCAAAAAGAGATTGACTATATGGACATAGGTGATATGTCAGAAGTATGTAGACATTGTAAGGCTTTAAAGTTTAAGCTGGAGACTTGTAGATCAGCGAATTCCTGTTGCCATTAGAGAAAAGTAGTGTAGCCTCCCAATGAAGAGGTGTATCCACGAGAATTAAAAGATTTGTTGTTTGGTGAAAGTGAAATCCACAAACACGGCAGAATATCCGAGTCTACAGAAACAGAAACCCCCATCTCAGATCGGGCAAGAAGTTCTACCAATTCCTTCCTTGATTGATTATCTGGGAGTGAGCCAACCAGAATTGTTAGGGGAAGTAATTTGATGCGTGTTTTGTGTCTACAACAATTTATGTAAATACATCGTTAAAACAGAAACGTTTTTCATATTTTAGTAATAAATGACAAAATGTAGACATGAACTGTATAATGTGTGAAGGCTGATAGCCAAATATCAAATAAGCACTTTCACAAAAGGTGCAAGTACAATAAGATAGCTTCCGTGGTGTAGTTGTAAGATCTGCTGACTTATAATTTGGAGGTCGTGAGTTCGAAACCAGCTCCCCGGGAAATTTACAGTTTTGAATAGTGAACTGCTCTTATGGTTAACATTATACAATAAAAACATACATTTAATTTGTGCCTGTAACAGCCGGTGTAAATTTATTGTACTTGTAAAAGTCAGCGTTTTTTTTTTTCCACTTTTATTCTCTCAGTCACGATCACGATACAACAACCCACCCCAGATCTGACGCAGCTTCTTTTTTATCTGAAATTGGAAATAACTGTAGATATGAGTAGTGTTTTGAGACAATGGAACTGGAAATTCTCTGATCTGGAGGAATAAAAGCTGACACACAAACGCTGGTGAATCTGCCTTCTTTATATCTCACCGTCACTTGATTTTTTTTTTATTCAGTTTTATTGAGTGTTCCTGCTTACGCTGAATTAGCATGCACCTTATGATCCATGATGTCAAAGCCGCACTGACAAAAAAAAACAGAGACATATGTATATATGATATTTGGAATTACACATTTTATGACCTGTATAGTACATTTCAGAAAACATTGTGGCACTGATGCAACATTATTCATATTCATTCACACGCCTTCTTGCGCTTGTAATCAGTGACCACGTTTTTTTTTTTTTACCCCCGATCTTGCCAGTCTTCACATGTTGCTTCATGGTGCGGTTTCTTTTGCACTCCAGGACATGCAGAGAAAAGAATAGTACAGAAAGGTCAGTTCTGCTCTATATGCAATCAACAGATTTAAATGTTCAAACAGCTCCCACATACCCACAGAACGTCCTTTCTATGTTTACGACATGTGTACCTGTTGCAATGTACACACTTCTCTCTGTGCTGTGGTTAATATAACACTGAAGAGGCTGGGGAAGCGGCAGTCTTGGAACAGAAGCTTGTCGATGTTGCATCCTCTCTTGCTTTATTTATCGCCTTTTCTAGAAAGAACTGACGACTAAGTTCCTCTGCAATGTTAGCCATGAACACTCTTCTTTTCTCAGTGGCCCCCGTGCATGCCTAACACCGCACATTTGCATTCATCACCTCCAGGTCAAGCTTGTTATGGCACAAGCAACCGGCCACCAGCATGTTCCTGCTCGCACTGAATAAGTTCACGCATTCTGGTGCACAATGTCAATGCAGCAACAGGAAAAAAAGAAACAGACAAATACATGTGACATTTTGAAGAAATTATTTTATGACCTGAATCGTACCAATCAGAAAACACTGTCGCACTAATGCAATATTATTTGAAAACGAACAGCGTCAGATCGGGTGTGAATTTATACTGGCGCTGTTAGTTGGAGTCAGATCGTAAGGGGGGGGCAGGGTGGGGGCAAGGGAGAGCATGATCGTGATTGAGAGAATAAAACTGAAAAAAAAGCTAACTTTTAGAAATACCATACATTTACAGCTGATCTGATGCTGTTCATTTTCAAATAATATTGCATTAGTGCGACAATGTTTTCTGATTGGTATTATTCAGGTAATAAAATGGTGTCTTCAAAATGTCACATATATTTGTCTCAGGGCGAAGTTTAAGCATACAGTAATCCCTCCTCGATCGCGGGGGTTGCGTTCCAGACCCCCCGCGATAGGTGAAAATCCGCGAAGTAGAAACCATATGTTTCTATGGTTATTTTTATATATTTTAAGCCCTTATAAACTCTCCCACACGGTTTATAAATATTCCCCGCAGAGTTATACAGCATAATCCCTTTACAGTAAAACCTAAATATTATTTTAAAGATATTGAGTGTCTCCGATATCACGTTACAGCCATTATGATAGACATGCCACCAGCAATAAATACGTACAATGCAACAAAAATAGTATACAGTAAATGTGTGTACAGTGACACTAAACGTACGTACATGTACTAAGTACTGTAAGTAGGAAATTAATTATGGTTACTCACCAACAATGACACGATGACTTGTCCGATAACAATGAGTTTAATTTTACTGCACAACAAAGGAGAGCGTTACAGCCCTTAAAGGAGCCACTTCAGGCGATTGTGTAGCACTGCCGTTGTTCTTCTTCTGGCAGTCTTCAATCCAAATCCCTAAAGCAGATTCCATCCAGACTACTGCCTTATTACATCCACTTACCACTTGTTTTGCACCCTGGTTAAAAGGACACTGCGGCCGTAGATCTTATATTCCTTTCCTACTTTTTAAATAAAAAGAATCGTAGCCTTCAACAAATCCAAAACGTTTACCTTTTCAGCAATCGTTAACATCTTCCGTTTGCGCTTGGGCACGGCCCCTGAAGCAGTAGCAGATCGTTTTGGAGCCATAATGAAGGGCTTGACTATGCACAAAGATAAACACAAAAGAGCACAACTCTTTACACGGCGAAACACGTTGATGCTGAATGAGCGAGACGAGACTTCCTGGTTAACACTGCATTCAGCAAGCAGGAACTTAACTGCGTGCTCTGATTGGTTAGCTTCTCAAGTCATCCGCCAATAGCGTTCCTTGTATGAAATCAACTGGGCAAAAAAACTGAGGAAGCATGTACAGGAAGTAAAAAGACACATTGCCCGCAGAACCCGCGTTATATATTTAGTTATGCTTTCATATAAAATCCGCGATAGAGCGAAACCGCGAAAGTCAAAGCGTGATATAGCGAGGGATTACTGTATTTAGATACTTGGTACGTCAGTGCAATGAAAAGTGGGTGGCATTTAATGGAACTGTCAATGCACAGTTGAACTCATTCTGTTGAATTATTACTGATTCATTTACCAGATCAGAATAAGATTTAAATTTTCAGACCAATTTCACTTCTAAATAACGACGTTAAAATACTCTCTAAAATCATAGCTAGAAGGATGGAGAAAGTGCTACCCTCGGTAATATCACAAGACCAAACTGGATTTATTAGGGGCCGACACTTATCTTCAACTCTTCGACGCCTGTTTACTGTAATATACTCACCAACTAAATCAAACACCCCAGAAATATTATTATCATTGGATGCAGAAAAAGCATTCGACATGATTGAATGGAAATACCTTTTTACTATATTGGAGAAGTTTGGGTTTGGCCCGAACATTAGTGCATGGATTAAATTACTGTATACTAACCCAGAAGCTTCAGTTTGCATCAACAACATTTGCTCAGACT